>NC_133406.1:63457500-64057500 GCF_049350105.2 Macaca mulatta | reverse complement strand
TGACTTGTCAGAGAGGTTAATAGTAGGTCAGAGAAACAAAAACAAGAGAAATAGAACACCAGTTTGGAGTCTCTGAAAGTATTTCTGGGTAAATCACAGTGACCATGACTCTTACTCCTGGAACATCGCCTTTTCCACCTTCCAGCTGAGGGTTGATTCAGGCCCCTAAGACAAGTATAGACTTGCCCATTGACTCATTAGCTAGCTATGTTTCAATCTGTCCACAACCAGACTGGATCCCTTCCCCACTTCCTAGATCTACCCTACAGGACAGCTTAGAGGGAAGTGCTTTTCTTGTCCTGTGAGTGCACCCTGAGGTCTACCAGGAAGCCCAGGGGACAGAGACTGTGAGAAAGCAGTATCCCCACCCCTGATCCAGGAAAAAAAAAAGAGGCTCTGTTAATAGATACCACCTGCCAGTGTGATTTATTTGTGATATGACACCACTGAGCATCTCCCCTCCCTCAATACTGGCCAAAAAGAAGAAGAGGAAGAAGGAGGAGGAAGGAAGAAGAGGAGGTGGAGGAGAAGGAAGAGGAGGAGGAGAAATAAGAAAGAGAATGAAGAAGGAAGAAGGAAAAAGAAGAAGAAAGGAAGAAGAAAGAAGAATGGAAGAAGAAAGAAGAAGATGGCTCCCTCGTTACCATCTTCAAAGCATCCACACAGGTATTAAGGGAAATTCTAACCACTCTCACTCTTAGGCGTACAGCTCCAAGACAGGACAATTGTTCTATCCAGGGCAAAATGTGCTGCTTTAGGCGCTGCTGCTGCTGCTGCTCCTACAAAGACAAACAATGGTCCCCAAGAAGGCAGCTATGCTGGCCCCAGTCCCCGTCCATGCACACAAGGGGCAGGAAACAACGGGCCACTGAATACCAGCACTCCTGGGCCATGTGCCCAGACTGGAGGCCCCTCTGAACCCTGGCCTATTAACAAACAAAAGGGCAGAAAGAAGAAAGGGGCAATTATAAAAACACAGAGGAACTCCTCACAGCTCCCTTGTGTGCTTAGGCGATCATGCATGTGCACATCATGTGTGCACATTCAAAGACTCACACAACTCATACCACTTACACCATGCTTCACGATACCAACTCAAGAAGGCTTTACACATCTGGTTTACAGTAGGATGAGAGTTCTTGGGAGCTATGGAGATGGTAGGGTCCTTGCCAGTTCCTTCCCTAGAAATACATGGGAAGAAGTCAAGCTCTCACTTTCTAGAAGCAGCTACATCTTAGGGGTACAAAATAATTCCCTGGCTATTCACAAGGCCAAAGTACTAAGGTCGCCATGAGCCACCTGGAGTGATATACACCCCCAAACAGCCTCCCCTGAGCACCCAATAGAGCCCATTTATTCAGCAAATCTTACTGAGCCTCTCCTGTATGGAGGCACTGTGCGAGGTGATGGTGACAAAGGAGAAAAAGACAGGTCTAAGCCCTGTCTAAAGAGGCTTGACAAATAAGAGAAAGGACAAGAGAACACAAAAAGTCTTATTGTTTCTGCTTTAAATATTCTTTATTGTAACAAAGCTGAGGTAATAAGCCCCAACCTGAAGATCTAAGATTTAAAAATCATCAATAGCAGAAAGAAATCACATAACAGGGCTAAGAAAAATCCAATGTCCTCTAACATTTTTTCTTATTATGATTTTTTAAAATGACACTTGAATAAAAATTGCAGCTTCCCTTGCAAGAAGAACCAAATTTTTTAAAAAGGTTCCTGAGAATCAGAGTTGACCTCTGGTTGATATTTCATGCAAAGACTCAAGACAAATTTAAACCTCACTGTTCTGAATTAAGATAGTGATGACTGTTGCTCAACCTTGTGAATATGTTTAAAAAATTGAATTGTACACTTTAAAAGAGTGAATTTTACAGTATGTGAATTATATCTCACTGAAAAAAAAAAGATAAAAAAATTGAACCCCACCACATAGCATATTCTGTTGAGCACCATCTGCCAGTGAAGGGGAAAATAACCCAACAAACAGGAACCAAAAGGAGGAATGGATTCTTGGTTTCCATTTCCCGGTGTGTATGAATTAAATGAATTCTGCATTGACTATTCCTAAAGCAAATCTTGGAAGCTGCCCCTCTGGGCAGTAGGCTTGGCCATGACATTGAACTCCACTGGCAGATCACCAATTCCAAAGGATGTCAGATAAAGACCTGCCAGGGAGTGTTTTTATATGTGAATTCAAATCCAGGATCACCAGACACACCCACAAAGCTTCCCCTGGGACATGCTGCCTCCTTGTCCATGCTTGGCCACAGCTAAGATACTAATTACACTCGTCCTAGTATTTAGAAAGAGGCGTATTTCCTTTTTAGAAAGATACTGAAGGATCTCGATAAGCATGCAACTGGAAGAAAAACTAGCCCTAATAGGATACTGATCATTTAACAAAAACAGGCAGGGCCCCGCCACGCTGACAATCATGTAGACTCTAAATTACAACACCTGCCAATGCAGATGACACAGTCCTCTGAAGACTGCCCTCACTTCAGAGAACATCCAGGGAATTCACCAGCCAGTAGAGTACAGGGGGTGAGGGTGTTCAGCCTATTGCTTTCAATTCAAGGATCCCTTTCTTTCCTCCTTTCAAAATTCATCTTCTTCTTGAGGAATTTTCTCTGATTAAGTCATGAATACCACATTTCTAAGGAGAAAATAGGGGAGGAAGGGCAGGCCAGGAGACAGATGTAATCTTTCAGGAAAGTCACACACGCATGTCCTTCCTTTCTCCCTGATGTGCCAGCACCCAGGGGGCAGGAGCTGCATCTCCCTCAGGCTCTGTTGCCAGCACGCAGAGCAGAAGATCAGCCCATGCTCCCCATTGGGAACCTAGTCTGACTGTCAGTCTTTTTCCACCCAATGTGCCTCACCCATTTTCAGCCCTTTCAAAACGCATGATATCACCTCAGCCATCTCAGGAATATTAATTCCTAGTACCTTTCCAGAGAATGTTACATAAGAATACAATTGAGGCTTTCAGGCTCTACCCTCCATATCTCTTACCAAGACTTCTTATCACAACAGTAATCAGCCCCTCTCAAAACTGTTCCTCAGGAAACAAAATACCAGAATGCCCTGCCAAGTCTTGCTCTCTACTCTGCTAATTTGCCTTTCTATGAACTTAGTAAAGGAAGGACTCAAAACTCCTTGCTGGACAGATGTAAGAACCAAAGCTCAGAGCAGCAAAGGGGATTGACCAAGATCACACAGCTATTTAGTTGTAGATCAAGACTGAAATCCAAGTCACTGAGTTCCCAACGTCCTTTCTTACTTTTACTTACTCTTATTGCAAACATTTATTTGAGTGCCTTCCAGGTGCTCTGAGAATACAGACAAAAAGTACTTCCTCAAAGTTAGCAGGGTAGTGGGGAAGAAAGAAGAAAAAACGGTAACAAACAAAGTTAAATAATAATATAAACAAATGAGTATGCACACAGAGCAGAGAGACACAGCACTGCCCTCAATTTGTTATATGGGCTGTAACACATCTTCAGTGACTGACATTACTTATCTATGAGTAGTCAGTTTCCAAGAAAAGGCCATCAAGATACTTTCAGTAAACTAGGAAACAGCAAATATTCTTCCTCAAAGAGTGTGACTTTTTCCACATTACTTTATTAAGTAAGGAACAAACCAGGCCAGGCACAGTAGCTCATGCCTGTGATACCAGGACTTTGGGAGGCCGACGTGGGCCAATCACTAGAGCTCAGGAGTTTGAGACCAGTCTGGGCAACATGGCAAAGTCCCATCTCTACAAAAATTTTTTTAAAGTTAGCTGGGAGTGGTGGTGCGTGCTTTAGTCTCAGCTACTTAGGAGGCTGAGGTGGGAGGATCGCTTGAGCCCAGGAGGTCAAGGCTACAGTGAGCCGTGATTATGCCACTATACTCCAGCCTAAGTGACAGAGCAAAACCCTGTCTCAAAAAAATAAATAAGGCAGGCACAGCCAACCAACAAAGAGCTATTACATTTCTGAAATAATTGTTTTTCATTCCTTGTATCCATGTTTTCCCCACATGCTTTTGGCAAAACTGATTCCACCCCTGACTTCTCCAAAGATAGGTGAAACCCCATCTCTACTAAAGATACAAAAAATTAGCCAGGCATGGTGGCACACATCTGCCTCGTCAAAGATAGTGTGCTTTCTCAAACCCAGGCCTTGGCTGGGAGATGGAAGACCCGGGGACAAAGAGAGTGTGATGCTGCCACTGACATCTTGCTATCGTGAATGGAAAGCCTGTTTGAGAATGGAGTTGGCCCAAAGAAGCAGAGCTGAGAGATGGGGAGAAGGAAACATGAGTATCTGAATGAAGTCACAACGAGAAGCCAGCCCTATCCCTAGGCCTTTCAGTTACACAAGTCAATTCATTCAATTTTCACTTAAAACACTTTGCCTTAGGCCAGGCACAGTGGCTCACACTGGTAATCCTAGCACTCTGGGAGGCCCGGATGGGAGGACTGCTTGAAGCCAGAAGTCTGAGATCAGCCTGGTGAACATAGCGAGACCTCATCTCAAAAAAATAAAATAAAATAAAAAATATACAAAAAAGAAACAAACAAACAAAAGAAACCACTTTGTCTTGGAGTTTTGGTCCCTTGCAAAGAGGCCCTAACGGATAAAGTGAGGATTTCTGAAATATTCAGAAGTATGAAGATCCCTGTTCTCAAGAACGTACAATCTAACTGGGAAGACATGATCCAAATATACAATACATTTCAAAATTTTACATAACAATTCATATTACATAATTGCACAAGATATATAATTATATAGTATAGAAATTATGTTATTGTATACTATAAGGACATGAAATTAAGAATAAATACTACAATGAAAGGGTTGAAAACTCAGAGAGATCGGTGGGGAATCCCGTTACTAAAGTCAGGCTTCTGGAGGTAGTCTAAACTTCTTGAAAATAAGAAATTTGGTCGGGCGCGGTGGCTCACACTTGCAATCCCAGCACTTTGTGAGGCTGAGGCAGGCAGATCACGAGGTCAGGAGTTCGAGACTAGCCTGGCGAACATGGTGAAACCCCAACTCTACTAAAGATACAAAAAATTAGCCAGGCATGGTGGCGCACACCTGTAATCCTAGCTACTTGGGAGGATAAGGCAGGAGAATTGCCTGAACCCAGGAGGCAGAGGTTGCAGTGAGCCGAGAATGCACCATCACACTCCAGTCTGGGCAGCAGGGAGTGACTCTGTCTCAAAAAAAAAAAATTAAAAAAGAAGAATAAATTGTCTGTTCAGCTGACTAATGTACTTGTGGGACCCAGAACAACACCTAGCATTATAGTAGGCCTCCAAGTTTGTGGAGGGAAGGCAGGAGAGGAGAAAGAGAGAGAGAGAAAGGGGAGGAAATGGAAATCTGAACTAATATTCTGAGGGAGGGTAGGATTTCAGTAAATGAAGGGTGACGGGATATTCCAGAGTTAGAGAAAACATACACCAAGAGATGGGAATGTTTGAGCGTGCCCTCTCTGTGGGGTAGTGAGGAGGATGTCCTTACTGGAACAAAAGGTGGCACTGAGGCTTGGTCAAAGATAAAGGTGCAAGGTGAGGAATAGCTCCAAAGGCCAATAGAGTAGTTTGGATCTCAAGCAGCCAGAAATGGAGCTGGTAAAAGTTTGTGTCATGACGAATGTAATAAACGGAGTTGAAGCAAGATCACAGTGAAGGAAGTCTGCTGGATGGAGTCCTATGCTGTCTAAATGAAGAAATGGAGTGGACATTAATGAGCAATACAAGCTGAATGGTAGAGAGGTCAAAATGAGTAGAATTCCATGAGTGGAAAATTTCTGCACATACCAACACCAATCATTAGCAACAACACATACTTAAGAGCCCATGACTCTATCGTATGATTCCAAACCATACTTCCCTTCACAGTAATCAGCAAACTGGCCATAAGAGACATCCTTGGGTTCAAAGGTAAGACAGTAATCTTGGTGGGAGGAAGGGGGTAGTGGGGGCAGTTGTGACTGGAACCCTGGCCTCCCTGGCTTTCCTTTTGACTGTAGTTCTCTGTGATGGACTTTAAACATGGCCATCTTCAAAAGTGTCTGCGCTGTGCAGCAGATTATCCCAAAGCTATGAAAGAACGAACCACTCCTCCCCTTACATTAACTCCACACTACCTAAAAACAATGCCTGCACCTTTGGTAACAAAGAGAAACCAGCCAGTGGAAAAGAGAAGAAAAATGGCCCTACAAGTTTCCAAAGGACATTCAGTCATCCATTAACTTTCCAGCCCCCAAGTGAACGCACAGAAGGCAATCTCATAAAGCCAATGAGAGGGATATCTCAATGAACTTCAATCATCGCGACTGCTCTGGCAGGCCACCTTAGTTCTTTCAAGTGACTCAAAAGCAAGTTAAAGACAAAAAGCTCCCAAATGAAAAAGCTGCCACATCAAATGCCAAAGTAGTAATTTTAGCTCCTAGGTCTTGGCTGAGATGGCTAAGAAACAGAATTCTCTAGGTCCAAAATTTAGAATTAATTTGTACCACAAACTAAAGATGCAGGATGTGAAGACCAGCAGCTCCTCTGGGAAATGTCACCTAGTCTGATGCTCCTGATTCACTGCTAGTGACAAGCTGCACGTCAGTTCCCAAGGACCACAATAATCAACAAACAAACCCAGCAAATATTTATCTAACACTAACTCTATGGGAAGATCTGGGTGATGAATCATTGGAACACACATGAAAATGTAAGATATTTACACAAGAAAATGTAAGACAGTCTCTTACTCTCAAGGAGCTTACAATTGAATTGGAGAAAAGGAGGACTAAATGCAAAAATATTTAAGAGTATAAGACTGTGCATCCTAAGTGCCAAAATAATGGTCCCAGACTACATTAAGGGAGGAAGAAATCAGTAAAATCTAGCATGGACCTCTTGAGACCTTGGGTAGGGGAGGATTTAAACGGAAGCGAGGGGGATGACAGATGAAGGGTTGTAGTTAGCAAAGCAAAGTCAAAGAGGCTAAAATGGGCAGATGAAGCTCAGGAGGCTGTGAGAAGCCCTGTGACCTGAAGGTTCACACAGAAGAGTATGAAGAGAAAGGGTAGAAAAGCAGGCTAGGGCCAGCAGAGAGGGCCCTGCATGCGTGATGAGCAGAACAGATACATAGTTCTAAAGGGCTCTATAAACTCTGGACAAAGCAAAATGACAGTCTTGAAAAGCAGGACAGCCCAAGAAGAGTCAAAGCTCAAGGAGAGTCAAAATCCAAGAAATTTCCTACCAAACAATTCCTGAAAAGACCAAATGTCAGTTCAAACATGTCCACTCTCTTAGAGGACAATGGCACACTGTATGTGCTCAAGGCTCCAGCACAATCGAGTTGAAAACAAACCAGATCAATATTAAAATCCAGACCCTAAGTTCCTGTAGAGCTGGCTCTGGAAAGTTTACTTCATTTTGTGCAGGACCCAGCTTAGCGTACAGCACATTGTTTCAATACAGCACATACATACTGGCACATTGTTTCAAATTTATTGAACAAGCAGGGACCAAGCACCTATTCATTACCAGGGAGAAGGACAAACAAAAATGATTAAGGAAGACCAAGAAGTTCAGGTAGCCCGTGAAATGCCTGCGAAGCATCCTACTGGAAAAGACAGTTGTATTCTCCTTCTGTTCTCAGGAGAGGTCAAGTCTAGAAATAGACATTTGGGAGTCATCAGCAAATATTATAAATGGCAGTTAGGAAGTTAACCAGGAAAGTGAATGCAGCTGTCCATAAAGAGCA
The DNA here is from genome assembly GCF_049350105.2 of Macaca mulatta. NCBI lineage: Eukaryota > Metazoa > Chordata > Mammalia > Primates > Cercopithecidae > Macaca > Macaca mulatta. Next base: position 64,049,731 of record NC_133406.1, on the reverse strand, counting down.
TGTAGAATGAAAAAGACGTTGGCTTAGGATATCCCCATTTAGGTGGAAAGCAAAGGAAGGAGAGATAGGAAAGTAGATTAAGAATGAAGAGAGATGTACAAAAGTGTCAATAACTACGGAGTATTTAAATAAGACAGCAAGTCAAAGAGCTCATTAACTTTGGCAATGAGAAGTCTATCATTATTGAGGGCCTGCTCTGCCAGATTCAGTTTATGCATCACCCCAGATGAACACAACTACCTTGCTGCTGGCTGAAACAGTCTGCCCAGTTCCCGTTGCAATGGCTGTTCCTGGGCCTTCATATGTTGTTGGTGGACCAGCCTGACAGTGCTTTGCCTTGTACCCCTGCTGCGTGATTCTCAATCCCACCCCAGGTTTTCTCTATTGCCACTGGAGCATGAGATTTGGAGTGACCTATTCAATCAACAGTCATGTCAACAAGTACAGAGAAGTGGAGGCTCCATGAATCAAAGTACCTCATGACAGCTACTGTTCTGGATGTTGGGTAGACAGTCCTGTCCTTGACAAAACTTATCCCAATGAAAGAACCTGCCCAGCAGATCCTTCAGAATAGCTAATCATTTATTTTTCAGCAACTCAATATACATGTTAAGTGACTGGCTGATTATAAGAACTGGTTTAGTTGACCATGGTTTATTTTTTATGGAAAGGTAAACTGTCCCCACAAAAGTTATAGGCAGACACATCTTATATATTTACTAATAATCACACATGCCATTTATTAAGTGCTTATTACGTGCCAAGTAGGCTCCTATTGAGTCACTATTCAAGTACAAAGGTATCTCACTTAATCCCCAAAACACCCCAGGGAGATAAGTTTGCAGCAAAGCCGAGTGATTAAGAGGACAGACTGCATTGAGAAAAACTTGGATTTTAATTCTAGTTCTGCCACCTGGTACCTGTGTCTCCCTGAACAAGACACTTAATCTCTCAAAGTCTTTTTCATTATCTACAAAATGGAGTTTGTAATAGCAGCCACTCCATTGGATTGTTATGAAGAATAAAAGAGATGGAGAATATAAAGTGCTTGTTACATGCCGGATGCCTAGTAAGCTTCCATTAAAAGGCAACCATGATTCCTCCCATTTCACAACAAGGGACCACTGAGGTTCCTAGAGATCAGTTAACTGCCTAAGGTCACTCAGATAGTGACAGATCACAACAGGATTTGAACCTAGATGTGTTTAATTCTAAAAATCAGTGCTCTTAACCACTCTCCCCCATCCATTTGTTTATAATGCTGAGATATGACCTCATGTGGTTGTCTGTCATAGTGGAATCTTTTAGTGCTAGGCTGGCAACGTTGACTGGTTAACAAAAAGAATCCCTGAATTCCTTCAACTTAATCAAATAAGAATCCTCATACTCACTGTCTTAACTCCGAATGTTTAAGGGTATGTGTTGGGAAAGAGGAGGAAACACCTTTTTAATCATTTCTTCTTGAAGGCAATAGCAGGAAAAAGTCCATGCCATCATCTAGAGATGCTATCAACTGGAGAGGCCGCAGAGAAAAGCCTGACCCTGGAACTGGACTGCCTGGGCTCAAAATGCCAGCTCCACCACTGACTAGCTGTGTGTGACCTTGGGCAAATTACTTATCTCTCTATACCAGAATGTCCCCATTCTGTAAAATTTTGATAATAACAGTACCTACCTCACAGAGTTTTTATGAGTCAATATTTGTAAAGTTATTAGAATAATTCCTGGTACATTACATTGTAAGCACTATATACATTTCTTTTTTTTTTTTTTTCTTTTTTTGAGACGGAGTCTTGCTCTGTTGCCCAGGATGGAGTGTAATGGAGCAATCTCGGCCCACTGCAACCTCTGCCTCCTGGCTTCAAGCAATTCTCCTGCCTTGGCCTTCAAAGTAGCTGGGATTACAGGCGCCTGCCACCACGCCCCGCTAATTTTTTTGTATTTAGTAGCGACAAGGTTTCACCATGTTGGTCAGGATGGTCTCGAACTCCTGACCTCAGGTGATCCACCTGCCTTGGCCTCCCAAAGTGCTGAGATTACAGGCGTGAGCCACCGTGCCCAACTTGATACACATTTCTGATAATACATAAAATCTATCCCATAGGTTCTTTGATCCTTTAACTTTTCGATAAAGAAGGTACAGAAAGTGATAGGAATTGAACAAAATTAGTGGCTTCAAACTTTGGCAATCCAACACACATGCACACACACATACACACACAACTGAAAAGTGTCATGAAACAACATTTATCCTTAGTCATGAACTCTGATATTTTCTGTATCTGTTTAAATGCTGGTTGTGGCTCACTAATTTGCTTTCATAGTTTAGTAAAAGGTCTCAACCTGCTATTTGAAAAGCTGTGGAAATAAACCACATGGCCACCAAAGGCAGAACTAGAACAGTCTTCAAACCACTCAGCTCCTTCTTCATGGGTTATTATTAAATCAGAAAGGGCCTAAGTTTCACTTCTTGCTGGAAAAGAAACTGTACATTCTGTGTCCTCCTCCTTTGCCCTCCACAGTTCACGTGAGCACTAGAAATTCAGAGAACACCCAGGAACCAGTGGGCACTTCCTATGTATGCAACTCATGTTACTGTTGCCCAATCTAAGGTGCTGCCATTCAACATCAGGGAGAGTCCTGTGGCCTGTTCTCTTAGTTTCGTCTTCCTGATTTTGAGGCCCAGTAACCGTCGTTATTCACTTTTGGAGCAAAGAAGCTGCTGATCTAAACACCACAAGGCAATGTTGTCATATATTTAATAAAAAGATTATAAACAGACTAGATGACACTTACTAGTGGTTAAGCTTAAAAAAAAAAAAAAACAAAAAAACACAAAAACAGTCCAGCTGAGCACGGTGGCTCACGCCTGTAATCCCAGCACTTCGGGAGGCCAAGGCAGGCGGATCACGAGGTCAGGAGATAGAGACCATCCTGGCTAACACAGTGGAACCCCATCTCCACTAAAAAAAATACAAAAAAATTAGCCGGGGGTGGTGGTGGGCGCCTTGTAGTCCCAGTTACTCGGGAGGCTGAGGCAGGAGAATGGCATGAACCCAGGAGGCAGAACTTGCAGTGAGCTGAGATAGCGCCACTGCACTCTAGCCTGGGCGACAGAGACTCCGTGTCAAAACAAACAAACAAAACTCCTTATCTCTTAGATATAAATATTGAAATATTCAAAGATAAATTATACCTGCCATTGTTTCAAAGTAATGGAGGAGAGTGGGAATGGGTGAGGGATACAGATAAAATTGGCCACGAGCTGATGATTATCAAAGTAAGGTGGGTGATGGGTAAGTGAGAATCCATAACACTAGTCTCTCTACTTCTGTATGTGTTTGAAATGTTTTATAATAAAAAGTTTTTAAAAATCTAATTAATGGTGTGTAAAAAAAAAGGCTTAAGAGACTCACAATAAATGCAGAGGAAGACGATAAATAAAACAGAAAAAAATATCCAGAGAACTAAATCTGTGAATAGAAAAGGCCCATAATATATCATGAAATGGACACAGAAAAATCAACAAAGACTTACAATGTTTAAATTTTTGCCCTTCAAGGATAAAGAAAGAGTTATTTAAGAATCAATGGATTGCTAACAAAACACAGGAGAAACCCAGATTGGTCTCAGACTTCTCCATAGCAATATTCAAGGCCTGAAGATAATGCAGCATGTCTAAAAAAATTCTGATAGAGAGCAACTGTGATCCAAGAATATTAGGAGAAGCTGAGTCATCACTCAAGTGTAAAAAAGGTTCAGACATCTCTCTTCCTCTGCAGCTTGAAAGATCTCAGCCTATGTAGCACCCACAAACTCGTCTTGAGAAACAGAAATCTTGCACCCAGTAGATCAATCAAAACAAAAACCACAGGAACAGGGAAGCCATTATCAAAGAACAAGTGGCTACATATGGCACCAAGACCAAAAAATGGGAGCGTGCAAGTCGGAATGTAAATGTTAGAAAATTGCTAAGGCATAAAAAAGAAACAAACAAAAAAAAAGATAAGCTATAAAAATTGAGAGATAGGGAAGAGAAGTGCAAGGAAGTTTAAAAACATGAATTACCTAATTCTTCCAGACAATCATCTAAAGTGAAGATATAACTAAAAATGTCTTTAAATACATTAATAATGACTTTAGCCTCCTAATGGTTTTCATAATCATTTTTTTAACCTTAGAGAAAACTTTTAGGAACTATTATCTTTGGTAGAGAAAAATTAAGTACAGCAGCTTTTTCACTTTCATTTCAGTTTTCTTTTCTTCTGTTAAATTCAAGTAAAAAGAAATTCAATTATTTTTATTTTTATAGCACATATGGTATAATGCCATTCTTATAAAATTATTTCACCCTCACCAGCCGCCCTTCTGTTTATGTGTACCAAATGTTAACATTGGAAGAGAAAGTCCATATGCGCCATTACCAAATCCAGAGCTTTCCCCTCCTATCTGCCTGCCCTGTCTCAGCCCCTACCCTAGGTTTATCTTTCTACGTGGGAACCAGAACCCACCCCTTCTTGCTTACTCAAGCCCTTTGCTCCTAAAATTATATACTCTTATTTTCCGTATCATCATTTTCCATCTCTACTGGCCCATTACCATCAGCAATCAAACATGCTGTATTTTCTCCCATCTTATTAAACAAACAAACACACATATTTTCCTTGATCTCCTCCCTTCTCCCAACCCACCTACCTTTTCATCATGGCTTCTCTTTTGACTCAAAATGGTGTCCATACTCCCTGCCTCCACCTTCTTTCTTCCCTTTTCCTCTTTAGGCCACTGTAACCAGCCTCTTGCTTCTACCACTCTTGTGGTGGGTGGTAATGACCTGCACATGGCTAAATACTGCCAACTCTTGAGACTCCACCACCACCACCACAGCCCCAGAACACCACCCTCTCTTGATATCCTACAGACACACATTCTGTCTCCTTTGTTGGGCCTTCTCCTTTTCCAGCATCTAAATGCTGAATGCCCCATGCATGGCTCAGTCGTAGGACCCGTTTTCTATCTCTCCTTGCTTCCTATCAGATCCCATTCCATTCTATGTCTGGTGATTCCCAAATGTGTATCTACAGTCTAGACCTCTCACTCAACTCCAGCCTCCAACTGACTTACCATTGCCTCGTAGCCATCTAACAGGTACCTAGAACTTAACATGCCTGAACCTGAACTCTTGACACCCCATCCTGACCCACCCCAGCACATTCCCTACCCCAGTAACGGTACCACCATTCACCTGCCAGGCCACAAACCTTCAGAATCATCATTGACTCTTCTCTTACAAATTCCCAATCCAATTCATGAGCAAATCCTATCAGCTCTACCTTAAAAATGAGTCTAGAATTCAACCCTTCCACCTTTTGAACAGTGCAACTCAGCCTCATTTTGTTCTAAATTGCTGTGGTAGCTCCTAACTGGTCTTGCTGCCTCCTCCCTTGCTTCCCTGCAGCCTACTCTCCACACTGCAGCCCTGCTCATCATCTTTCAATGGCTTCCCAGTGGAGAAAAGCTAACGGCTTTCCAAAACCTTATATACCCCAGCTTACCCTCACTCACTGGCCCCCAGCTACCCTGGTCTCTCTAGTCATAGAACATGGCAAGCAAACGCCCACCTCAGGGCCTTTGCATATGCTTCCCTTGGCTGGAAGCACTCTTCCCCACAGTAACGTGGTTAGCTCCCTCACTTCACTCAGCTCTTTGCTCACAGCAGCCTTTGTGGCCACTCCATCTGAAAGTGCCCCTGACACTCTCTAAGCCCTTACCTAATTTTTATTTTTCTTCATGCCACTTGTAAATCTACTTAGGTGTTTATCATTTTCTCCTCCCACTAGAGTATAAGTTCCATGATGGTAGGGACTTCGCTTTGTTCCCTGCTGATCCCCGATGCCACAGTGCCTAACACAGAGTAAGCACTCAATGAAGGCCCATTGAATGAATGAATCAAGAGCTGTTTTTGTGTGATGGAATTTGGAACAATTTATTGCTGGCTTCTTTTTACTTTTCAGTTTTGCTTGAATTTTTTATAATGAGTATTTACCTTTTTAAAAAATAATCAAGAGTTATTCCTTTAAAACTTAAAAAAGGAAACCAATCAAAAATCAAAGGAGAGATGCATTATCTAGTCAGCTCTGCTGTATTTTGACAAGTGTTTTTTCTTCATTATTTATGATAGCTACAAAAGGATTCACAATGTAATGCCCATGGGGAATTTTTCATAATTAATGAAACCTCTTTAGAATGAAACCTTTACTGGAACAAAAGTTTTAATTGCCCAGGGCTGACTATGGAGTATGAAAACAAAGCTAGTAAGAATAGAAATTTGCAAGGTTTTCCTAAATTTTACTCCCCACTATAATATTTTTTTCAATATTGCTACCATAATCCAGATGCCAGAATCCAGGACTGTTGGCATCCTGAAACCCAGAAAGCATGATAGGCCAGGTGTGGTGACTCACACCTGTAATCCCAGTACTTTGGGAGGCTGAGGCAGGCAGATCACTTGAGGCCAGGAGTTCAAGACCAGCCTGGCCAACATGGTAGAACCCCATCTCTACTAAAAATACAAAAAGTAGCCAGGCATGGTGGTGCACACCTGTAATCCCAGCTACTCAGGAAGCCAAGCCATGAGAACCACTTGAGCCCACAAGGCAAAGACTGCAGGGAGCTGAGATCACGCCACTGCACTCCAGCCTGGGTGACAGAGCAACAATCTGTCTCCAAAAAATTTTTAAAAAAATTTTATATTTAAATACAAAATAAGAATATCCCTTTCAAATAAGCTGACACTTTTTGAATATGTAATAACCAGGGTCAAAGAATCACAGTGGCCAGTGAGGAGAAGATTTAAAAGTACCCCTGTGAGCCCCCGTGACACATGCACCACTAGGAAAATTTCCTGTCCCTGTCCCTCCAATTAATCCACAGCAACATAATGTCAGCAAGTGGCACAATCTGCCTCCCCTACCTCCAGGCAGCCACAGGGAAGATGGAGATCAAAAGGACCATTCCCTGTGTCACTGATAAGTGAGGCTCAATGTGAAATACAAGGCATGAGAGGCACCCAAAGGTAGGCGACAAGCTCAGTGTCTCCCCTGTGTCTTTCTGTCTCAGGTATAATCTGCATCTTCTGCTCTTTTTGTGATAAGAAAAGGAACAGCAATAGCATGTCTACTGTGCAAATGTGAACTACTAATCTGGCATCATGGAACTTAATATAGAAGTTTATGCAACCCTGAGCAGGTTTCAAAACCTAGTCTCCTAACACATATGTCTAAGTTTTCTAAGGCTCCTGACCAAGCAACAGACTGTGAACACCCCAGGAGTTCAAGCAGGTCTTCTAGAATCTTCACACACTGCTAACCACAATCATGGCAACCCCTTCATTTCCTTTTTTAAAAAATCAACAACCTTATTGTTTTCCCAATTATCCCTTTATAATTGGGCAGTTTAGAGCCTCAGATATATCAAGTGAGCGTGCACAACGATTAGCGGTGATGAGCTAATAAACATCACTAACTAGGCCATGGTTGTTTTGCAACCACCACATAGGCCAAGATGGTATGAGCATTCTACAATTTTTCACTGCTCTTATTCTTTGCCATATATCATAAAATGTACAATCGTAGTGGACTGTGGATTAAAAACAAGAAGTCGGCTGGGCACGGTGGCTCAAGCCTATAATCCCAGCACTTTCGGAGGCCAAGGCGGGAGGACCACTTGAAGTCAGGAGTTCCAGACCAGCCTGGACAACATGGAGAAACTCCATCTCTACAAAACAATACAAAAATTAGCCGGGTGTGGTGGTAGGCACCTGTAATCCCAGCTACTTGGGAGTCTGAGGCATGACAATCGCTTGAACCCAGGAGGCAAAGGTTGCAGTGAGCAGAGATTGAACTATTGCACTCCAGCCTGGGCAACAGAGTGAGACTGTATCTCAGAAACAACAAACAAACAAACAACAAGAAGTCTAAGACACTGATAAAACCCAATTGTTAACTAGAAGCATAAAAACAGGCTTAAGAGATTCACACTACCAGTACTCACGGTACCAAGCCATCCAGTTCACATCTAGATGATTTTCACCAGATCACTGTGTTACGTTTATCTGATTAAATCTTTAGTATTTCAAAATCCAATGGTAAAGACATAAGATATAGGGATAACCATATCCAAATTGGCTTTGTAACTGTTAGAGAAAAGGCATTCCATAGCTACAAGGTGTTACTCCCTTGTAGATATGCAGTTGAACCTCTCTGTGGTAACCCCTACCGTGTAGAAACAAAACTTAAAAACTACATGTAAGAAGTAGTCATGTTAGAGTATGAAATGCAAAAATTCCAAACATTAGGTCAAGAATGCAGGTTTCTCTTATTTTTAAAACATATGTAAACAAGTAATTAAATTTCCAACTATATTTTTAACGTATATTTGGTCTCAAACTAAGCACTATATTTTATTAAAAATCTTTAAACAAATCACACTCTTACATAATTCATTTAAATAAATTAAATAGTGTACATCACCTATTAAATGAGAAAACACCTTTATATAAAATGGAGGCTATTAAATTTTAAAGTGTATATTAAAATAAGCTGTATAATAATTTAATGTTGATGTAAAAGAAAATATTTTACATAAATTTGCTTTATAATAGTTTATAAAAGTAATGACATTTTTTAAATTCCTGAGGGGGTTCACAAAATTATATTACTCTGAAAGACGTTCATTTTGTTTTTTTTTTTTTTTGGAGACAGTCTCAGTCGGTTGCCCAGGCTGGAGTGCAGTGGCATGATCTCGGTTTGCTGCGGCCTCTGCCTCCTGGATTCAAGTGATTCTAGTGCGCCTCGGCTTCCCGAGTAGCTGGAATTACAATGGTGAACCACCATGCCCGGCTAATTTTTGTATTTTTAGTAGAGATGGGGTTACACCATGTTGTCCAGGTTAGTCTTGAACTCCTGGCCTCAAATGATTCACCCGCCTTGGCCTCCCAAAGTGCTGGGATTATGGGCGTGAGCCACCATGCCCGGCCCAAGTTCATACATTTTTAAATGTTGGGAAATATCAGTCTAATATAAAAGTCTTTTTAATCAGACTCCAGTAATTTAAACCACCTTCTTGGGCCTGCCTTCCAAAGGAATTTAGTCTACCAGAGAGACAGACTATAAGAAGTAATTGCAATGTAAAAAGCCCATTATCAGGGAAAAAGACGACACTGTAGGAATATATAGAAATTGGTCTAGGGCTCAGCAAGGGGCTCCCAGAGGAGCTAGACTTAAAGGATTGAAATTACCTATGGGAAGAAGGCAGGAAAAGTGCTCCAACCAACAGCATGTTCAAAGTCCCAGAGGCAAGAGAAAAGAAGCTGCATGCAAGGAACTAAAATAATCGAAGAAATTCAGGGTAACTGGAGCATAGAATTTAAATGAGAAGATGAAAAGAAGATGAAACTGTTGAAAGAGGCAGAGGTCAAGCTCTGATGAGTATTGCAAATAGTCTGAAGAAGTATGGAATTGTTCTTAAGAGCAAGGGGAAGCTATTAATGTGAACACAGAGTGGGAATTAGATAAGCAAACTACAATGTTTTTAATGACGTAAGTGATCCCCTCCAAGAGAGAGCCAAAGTAGAAGGGAAATGTGAGACTTTTCATTTTCAGAGGGCTCGAGGGTTCTAAGAATCTTCTAATAATGCCTCCCTCAAGCTGAATTTTCCAAATAAAACAAAATGCAAATACTCCCCCTCAAAATACTGACAGCTTGGTGATCCAAAGGCTAGCAAGAAAATGACCACATGCCCTGACCTTGCAAGTAGATCAGTCTCATCGTTTAGATATTAGAGACATCCCCAGAATCACTGTGTGAGTCAGAAGATTTTGGCCTCTGAGTTTCACTTTCCTCATCCGAGAAACGGTGGTAAGAATTTATCCCCTGCCTACCCACCTCACACCATTTAAAGGCCACTTTTCAACCACATGCCTCGATAACATAAGTGGAAAAGATTCTACCAGTTGCATTGACTCAATCCACCAGAAAAAGACAACAAGAAGCAAGAAAATGCTTCATAACGTACAGTATGTCTAAAGTTATCGAGCTGCCTGATCATTTCACACCTCTGAAAAAACATCCTACTGTTCAAATCCATAGATGGGCATATTCAGAATTTGCTTGAGGCAGGAACAAAATTCAGAGCCAAGTCAGCTAGCAGTAAGAAACACTGAACTAAATAAAATAACCAAATGAAAGACATTAAAACTTAGCATTTGATTCAATCTGGTTCCAGGCTTAGGTTGGATGCAGCTGACAAAAGTGAATCAGCCTGGAGCTGGTGAATTCAGGTTCTGTACCCTGAACGGACTATATGACTTGCTTTGAGAGAACTTTCGTAGAATTTGTCATGATTTTACATGTCCCAAAAAGTTATTATTAATTTTAAAGATCAATAAGAAAGTAAAAGCAAAGTGTTACAAGTTCCATCAAAGAAAAGCACTCCAGGTTTTTTGTTTTTCTTTTTCTTTTTTTTTTTTTTTTTTTTTTTTTTGAGACAGAATCTTGCTTTGTCACCCAGGCTAGAGTGCAGTGGTGTGATCTCAGCTGGCTGCAACCTACACCTCCTGGGCTCAAGCGATTCCCATGCCTCACCTTCTGGAGTAGCTAGGATTATAAGTATTTTAGTAGAGACAGGATTTCGCTATGTTGGCCAGGCTGGTCTCAAACTCCTGACCTCAAGTGATCTGCCCAACTCAGTCTCCCAAAGTGCTGGGATTACAGGCGTGAGCCACCGCACCTAGTCTCAAGTTCTTATTACTATGTTTGCCACTATTTTTTAAGGATACGATAAAAAAAATTTGTTTTAAATTATTTTACAGGTCTCCACATTCTCTGGGCAGGTGTGTATTATGTCAAGTTGATTTTTAAAAAAATTTTAACATTAGAATACTTTTAGAGGAAAAGACACAAAATAACACAATAGCTTGACTGGATGAACCTGATTCCCTTGGAAATTTCATCTTCCTTTTCAATAAAGTAGTCTTCCCCAAATTTTAGAAAAGAAACCTATATCCCAGTTCTTTATTGTTAAATGGCACATTTCTCAGAATAAAAGGCTGAAAGCATAGTTCCTCTAATTCATAAACTGGAGCATTTTACACTGTATTATGACATTCAGCACAATGTACAATAATTAGCAATTTACATCTGTCTTCCCTGCCAGGTTAGGAGCACCGTTAAGTCCTGGACCATGTCTTATTCATTGTTACATCCCAGCACCTAGAGCAGAGCTGGCATAAATGTTGAACTGAAATAAATGGAAATGAGTTGTGCTTTCCCTGTCTTTAACAATGAATCTTTGGCAGATTCCAACAAAGCCTCAGAGTTAACTATGTGCAGATCCTGGGTCAGCTAAGACTTACAATAAAGATTTCTGCCTAATTGCCTCTATCTCCACTCTTCCTTCCCCTTCCCTCTCCACCTCCAGAGGGGAGTTCCCACTGGAAATTGCACAATTCTTTATGCAGAGAGAAACAACAAGCTTAGTTCCTGTTGACCTGAAGAGCATAATGTTCTGGCACAGGATCTTCTACCTTCATAGAAGAGTAACAAACTCAATTGGGATTATTTTTCTAAAACTGTCATTTGATGTCTTCTTTTATCTCACCAAGATACAACCTTCTGAGCCACTCATCTTCTATCCTCATTAGTCCCCATAATAAGCAAATACAACTTTGGGACAGTCTGAGACAGTGTTTTCTGAATTTTCTCTGACCACAACCCATAATGAGCAATACATGTTATAATGTGACCCAGTATGTGAACATATACACACCCACCAAAAAAAGTTTGACACAACAATATTTACCCTTTTTGCATCCAATCCACTTTACAATTTTTCATTCTTTTTCTATCCTATTCCATTTACATTTTGAAGAAAGTTGGTGAGTAGTCAGCTAAAATGGCTCCACAACCTACTCTGCAAAGGAGTTACAATCTGCACTTGGAAAAACACTGGTCTATGGACAGGGCTCTGGTCAGTGTTCTCAATAACAATTTGGAGACTTTAAGCAGTAACACGACAGCTTTCAAAAACAAAAGGGCTGGGCGCAATGGTACGTTTCTGTAATCCCAGCTATTCAGGAGGCTGACGGGGGAGAACTGCCTGAGCCTTGGAGCTGGCAACCATCTGGGGCAACATAGTGAAACCTTGTCTTAAGAGGAAAAAAAAATACAAAATCAGGTACACAAAATGAAATTCTCATCCAAAATAAACCATTCTATATCCTTCCTTGAAAAACCACACCAATGCTGGACTTTGTAGCACAAAGAAATCCAGGGACTTGTAACGAGGTCGGGGCTAGACTAGATCCAGATACGCCCAATATTCAACTGGCCAAAAGAACTGCCCCCCGCCCCCCTCCCCCAATGAAATGAAATGCCTCCAAAGTGATCCTCTGGCTATGTACATCCTCCAGCATGCAGGTGGGTAAATGAAGAGAGTGGAAACAGCCTGCCGATTTCTTCCTGGACTTTCTGAGTTTCAAAGTGCTTTCACTTCTATTATTTCATTTAATGAGATGCTGTCAGAAAGTTCATTTCCGGTATAGAAAAGTGTTTCAGGGCCAAGCACGGTGGCTTATGCCTATAATCCCAGCACTTTTGGGAAGCTGAGGCAGGAGCATCGCTTGAGTCCAGGGGTTCAAGACCAGGCTAGGCAACATAAGGAGACCTTGTCTCTACAAAAAACAAACAAACAAAAATAGCCAGGTGTGGTGGTGCATGTCTGTGGCCCCAGCTACCCGGGAGGCTGAGGTGGGAGGATTGCCTGAGCCCAGGAAGTCAAGGCTACAGTAAGCCATGATCACACCACTGCACTCCAGCCTGGGTGACAGAGACCCTGCCAAAAAAAAAAAGAGAGAGAAAAAAGTGTTTCAAAATGCTGTCTGGGGTAAGAGGGTTAACAGTGGGAAAACACGTTCAGAAATTAAAATAATGTCAAATATGCCAAAAATTGTAAGTATTTGAGATTCTTGAAGCAGACGAAGGGAAAGGTTGGGATGAGAGTAAGCTATATAAGTATTCCTGTTCTGTGTGCCAGAGAATGGGGGGTGGGGGCGCGTGGAATCTCATCAATTTGCCAAGTCCCAAAAAGAGTAGGTTCCAGGTCTCTAGTAAGGTTTCAATGCAAGGTTTTGTATATTCTCCCTTATAATCAACTTTCCCCTCAATTCTTAGAAAGATCTTATGGAGTTCAGAAGACGATAAAGATGGAAAGTTGTAAGATCTGAGAGTGTTTACATGATAGAGATATAATTGATGTAGATATAGATATTTACAGAATAAAAGCCAACAGCCTAACATGGCATGATGTGATCAGGCATCTCCTCCTTTCCTCCTAAAAACCTCTCACTCTCTCCTCTCTGACCTCATCTCCTAGTACTTTCCCCTCATTCCCACCAGACTACTCTGCTTCAGCCTCAGTGGCCTTCTTGCCATTCCTCAAATACACCAAGCACACTCGAGCCTTAGGGCTCCACCTTAAGACCTTTAAACTGGCTGTTTCCTCTGCCTGAAATGCCCTTCCCTCAATATCCATGCAGGTTACACTCTTACCTCCTTTAAATCTTTGCACAAATGTGACCTATTCCATGAGGCCTCATTTAAAGCTCCCTACTCCTTATTTTAAAATGAAACCTGGCCCAGGTACTGGTAGCTCACACCTGTAATCCCAGTACTTTAGGAAGCTGAGGTGGGCGGATTGCTTGAAGCCAGGAGTTTGAGACCAGCCTGGGCAACAAAATGAGACCCTGTCTCTACAAAAATTAAAATTAAAAATTAAGATATTAGCCAGGCATAGTGGTACGTGACTGTGGTCCCAAGTACTTCAGGAGGCTGAGGCAGGAGGATCCCTTGAGCCCAGGAGTTGGAGGCTGCAATGAGCTATCACGGTGCCACTGTACTCCAGCCTGGACAACAGAGAGAGACCTTGTCTCTTTAAAAAAAAAAAAAAAAAAAAAAGAAGAAGAAGAAGAAAGAAGAAACATTTTAAAAACGCAACTCCCCTCACGACTACCCAGCATTCTTGATGCTCCTTACTGTACTTATTACCTTCTAAATACTAGCAATTTATATATTCATCATGTTTATTCTTTGTCTCCCTCTTCCTCCACTGAAATGTTAACTCACAGAGAGATCTTTATTGTACTGACTGAAATAAAGCATCTAGAGTAGTGTCTGATACATGATAATCAAAAAATACCTGTTGCACAGATGAGTGAATGAATAAATCAATCAGTAATTGTAAAACATACGATATAAATATCTCTTCACCCACTTGGTAGTGACTAAAAGAAAAAGAAGGTGTTCTACTCTATTTTCTTCTCTTTTTTTTTTTTTTTTTTGAGACAGTCTCACTCTGTCGTCCAGGCTGGAGTGCAGTAGCATGATCTCAGCTCACTGCAAACCCTGACTCCCTGGTTCAAGCAATTCTCATGCCTCAGCTTCCCAAGTAGCTGGGATTCCCAAGTAGCACACCACGTGTGCGCCGCCATGCCCAGCTAATTTTTTTACTTTTTATTTTTAGTATTTTTCACCAAGTTGGCCAGGTTAGTCTCGAACTCCTGACCTCAAGTGATGTGCCCGCCTCAGCATCCCAAAGTGCTGGGATTACAGGCAAGAGCCACCACTCCCAGCCAGTGGGCCTTCTACTCATAGATAAACAACTGAAATGCAAATGTTCACTGACAACATTACAATGGTCAAACTATCAGGATAAATTAATGATATCAGATCCTCCTCTGTTTTCATGAGGGAGAAGTTACCTGCAAAGCAGGACTGGCAGCCACCACAAAGGAAGGGAAAAGAGCAAAGACAGGAGGGATTTAAGAAAAAAACAGAAACTTTAAAAAGTTCACAACTTATCCATGAGCTACTTCTATTAACCTTTAGTAAGCAGGAACAAACAAGTTTTAGGAAGATAATTTTGTCAAGTTTCTGAATACCACCATCTAGAATGATTTATAAAGAAATATGTCTTTACCTATTTAATATAGACTTCCTTATAGAGCAGCATGGCTCTGAAGCATGAAGAAAAACAATTTCGCCTCATTTTGGCAAGATCTGAAACCAAATTTATCCAATAAGCAGACTGTGAAAGTCACCAAAATTTTGGGTGTGACTATTGGCTGAAAAGAGTGATGGATGGCCTGGCCAACATGGAGAAATCCCGTTTCTACTAAAAATACAAAAATTAGCCAGGTGTGGTGGCACATGCCTATAATCCCAGCTACTCAGGAGGCTGAGACAGGAGAATCGCTTGAACCCGGGAGGCAGAGGTTGCCGTGAGCCTAGATCACGCCATTGCACTCCAGTCTGGGCAATAGGAGTGAAACTTCGTCTAAAAAAAAAAAAAAAAGAGTGATAGATGACCATTTGGGGATGTATCTTAAAAGCCAACAGCTTGGATATCCAATCCTGGAATTTCAACAGGACTAGGCAGCAAATACCCAGCTGCTGTGCAATTAACAAATTCAGAATCCTGAGCTTGCTTCCCTGTGGGAAGGGCACCACTTAAAAATAAAACAAAAGAAGATTCCTCATCCATCTACTCCTCAGTTTCACTGTGGAACTCGTGCCCTGGAGAGAGGCAGGTTTATTTCTCAACAGCAAGCAGAGTTCCCAGCCTAAGGAAACCCCCCCAAAGGATTTCAGGTTACAAGGGGGCAATTTCAGAAGGATGAGGCCATAAAACAATTAAAGAGGAATGGGTTAATCTGTATCTAGTCATAATCCATATGCCCAAAGCAGCATCCCTATGAGGTAATCTCACATCAGTCACTGGCTTTTCAACCCAGGCAATTATCTTCCCTCCAACTTCCTACCCTTCCTCAACTCCACCCCCTACCCCACCCTATACACACACACACACACACACACACACACACACACACACACACACACACACACACACACAAAAACACCAAGTTTTATATAAGGGAGGGGAAGTGGAAAGAAGGCAGAGGGTTAAATTTCTCACATCTAAGGCTCTCAGCAACCTGAATTTACTGAAGCCACTCTCCCAGGAGGGGGCATATTGTGACCAAGCTTTCCTGCTTACCTCCTGCCATCTGCAAAATTAAATTAAATGGTCCTTCACTTCTGAAATCCTGCCATCAGTGTACCAAAGGGAACATCTGAGTATACCAGTCAGAGATGATGGCTTTTCTTTTTTACCAATACACACAAATCATTAGGAGATTAAGTTTCTGAATGGCTAATGTGCATTTTCATAAAGAAGTTAAACATTCAGTCTAACACCCACATGGAAGGGGTTGAAAGGGACTAGAATTGCACTTGCTGCTGTATTGGAAGATGATTAAAAGCAGGATAGGCAGAAAGATGATGGCATTTTCACCTCACTTTCATGTGGGGGTGTTGGGAATGGTCATAGGAATTCAAGTGCCAAGAGCTAAAAGAGAAGAGAAAAGGGCTATTAGAAGGCAATGGGGCCTGGCGCGGTGGCTCACACTTGTAATCCCAGCACTTTGGGAGGCCGAGGAGGGCGGATCACCAGGTCAAGAGATCGAGACCATCCTGGCAAACGTAGTGAAGCCCCGTCTCTACCAAAAATACAAAAATTAGCTGGGTGTGGCGATGCTCGCCTGTAGTCCCAGCTACTCAGGAGGCTGAGGCAGAAGAATTACTTGAACCCGGGAGGCGGACGTTGCAGTGAGCCGAGATCATGCCACTGCACTCCAGCCTTGTGACAGAGCGAGATTTCGTATCAAAAAAAAAAAAAAAATTAAAAATTTAAAAATTTAAAAAGAAGGTAATGAGAAGGCCCCTGGAAGGAAAGAATCTGCCCCCTACTCTCCTCACCCCAAAGGAATATTGCTCTCTAGGGAGTTAAACCCATACACATTAGAAAGCCTGTGGTCACCACACTGCAGATGACTGCTCTAAGGCAAATAGAGATTTAAAGCAAACCAGGGTATTCCTTATACTTTTTGACCTTTTTGCTCTACCAGTTTCCATTTTCTGTCCACACAAAAGATTCTGATGTCTTTAGCCATCTACCCCCTCTTCCCCTGACTGAACAATTTAATTCGACAGTTATTTCCACACCTATCTAGTCTCACTTCCAACACGACTAAATTTGGAACAATGGAAGCAAGTGGGTGAAAAGGAACAAAGGAAATAAAATTCAGGAAATGACAATCTTCAGAGTAACAATATATAATTTGAAAAGTAACTCAGACCAGGAACAGACTTTATTTGAATATAAAATTACATACAAATCATATTTAATTCAAACCACTTCAATCCAACACATCTTCACTGAGCACCTACTACGATGCCCTGTGGGGAAAGACAAAAAATAATTGGTCAGAGTCCCATCCAGTCTAAAACACAGCAGGCTCCTATTCCTGCACAAAGAGGCTTTGGGGAGAACCTGTAAAGGCTCCTAATTAGGGATATATCATAAAGAATCTGTGCCTACCTAAAGATCACCCTTAACGGCATTTTTGAATCCATTTATCACCCCCACAATTCCAGAATGGACAAAGAGGAAAGGTACAGGGACTGAGGAAGAGAGAAAAAGTAATATGGTTGCCAGCAAAGCTCAGGAATTTATGCTTTTTGATGAAATACCTGGAAGGAAGAGCAAGAGAAATAATCTTTACATCATATTTTTCTTTGAGAAATTACAATCCAGAGAGGTTGTTCACCAAGATTTTTTTTTTTTTAACCATCATAGTTTTTTGTTTGTTTTAGACAGGATCTTGCTCTGTCACCCAGGCTGGAGTGCAGTGGCATGATCACAGTTCACTGCAAGCTTGAACTCCTGGGGTAAGGCAATCATTCCACTCCAGCCTCAGGGATTAGCAGGGACTAAGGCAAATGCCATCACACCCGGCGAATTTTTAATTTCTTATTTTTAGTAGAGATGAGGTCTCACTATGTTGTCCAGGTTGGTCTTCAACTCCTACACTCAAGTGATCCTCCCGCCTTGGCCTCCCAAAGTGCTGGGATTACAGGCGTGAGGAGCCACCATGCCCAGCTCATCGTAGTTTTTTTTTTTTTTTTGAGACTGAGTCTTGCTCTGTCGCCCAGACTGGAGTGCAGTGGCACGATCTCAGCTCACTGCAACCTAAGCCTCCCGGGTTCAAACGATTCTCCTGCCTCAGCCTCCTGAGTAGCTGGGATTTATAGGCACATGCCACCATGCCCAGATAATTTTTGTATTTTTAGTAGAGGCGAGGTTTCACCATGTTAGTTAGGCTGGTCTTGGACTCCTGACCTTGTGATATCATAGTTTTTAATAAGCTCATTTCTCTTTTCCCCTGTCTTGTTCTGAAAGACACAGAATTTTCAGAGGGAGAATTAGGAATAAAAGTATCTCTTGATCTGGGATCTAGGAAAAGATACTAGGGCATCAAAATCAACTGAATGAAGGGACAGAAAAAAAATCCAAGAAATTGGGAATAAGGGAAGTCTGCAAAGCTCCTGGCCCCACAATGTCTATACTCCCAAGCCCAATATCCAGTTGTAGAAGCACATATTATGATGTCATAAAAACAACTTCAACGGTAAAGGCTCATAAATTTTCATCTCTCAACACAGTGACTACCCACAGAGGGGTTTTTACGAAAATGAAGAGTTCCCCCAGAAGCCTTAACTCTGAGGGTCATCAAAATTAGGACAATCTCTTTTGAGCTTACACACTGCTGTCCTCAAGGGGTGTTCCGGGGTCAGTCTGAAACTGAAATGATATCAGAACTCTCTGACACTTATTTCTAGTGTCAGTATCTGCCAGCAACTCACCAAGAGCAAAAGTCCAGGGAGCCCCTTCAGGGAGAAAGTTTCTCACTCTGGATCCCAATTCTACTCTGAAAAATTCAACTGTACAACTAACATTTTACAACAAAGAGGTTCCATTTTAAAAACCCAAGGACACAAGGGGACAGTCAAGGTGACAAGGCTCAAATTCTGGTAGAAAATATAAATCCCCAGATATTCTCTTTCCCTGTCCAAGGGCAAAAGCTGACCAGGCCTTGGGAGGAAAGACTCCTGTACAGTCTAGTACACACCACTCCTTCTGCTCATTCCTCCCAGCAACCACTCTTCTTGGGAGATTAATGCAGTCAAATGTCCTCCAGTGATGCAGAGCATTCTCCCATTCTGCAGGGCTTCAAAACAAAGCCAAAGAGCTGCCTGCTGTATTTCTGTACTCTTACAACACAGGGAGACAGAGAGATCCAAGGACTTCCAACCATCTGTGTGCCAACCCCCAGCTACTCTAAGACATAAAAAGTGGAACAAAGGAGTTTGTGACTGCAAAGATGGAGAGAAAATGATGGCTTAAAAGAAAGGTATATTGTTTTCCTTGATAATTATTTTCTTCACTTTGCTTTTCTGTATTTTCCAAATTGTCTATGATAAACATGTTGCTTTTCTAATTAGAAAAAGCAGGAAATGTTATTTTAAATTTTTTTTTTAAAAATCAGCAGAGCACTATCCTGAATGCTTTGAGGCAATGGTCTGGGGGTACCTACGACACTCCTTGGGGAGGGCAAGGGATGGGAAGCAGAAAGAGAAAGAATGAAAGAAAATCCAGTTTTTAAAAAAAGGAAAAGAAAAACTAGGGGGTTGGGGAAAGGTGGGGATTTCCTATGCATTAATGTGTACACTTAGATTAAAGAAAAAATGTGCTGGGCACAGTGGCTCTTACCTGTAATCCCAGCTCTTTGGGAAGCTGAGGCGAGTGGAGGACCTGGCTCAGGAGTTCAAGACCAGCCTGGCCAACATGGTGAAACCCTGTCTCTACCAAAAACGCAAAAATTAGCTGGGCGTGGTGGCGCATGCCTGTAATCCCAGCTACTCAGGAAGCTGAGGCAGGAGAATCGCTTGAACCCGGGAGGTTGAGACTGCAGAGAGCTGAGATCGTGCCACTGCACTCCAGCCTGGGTGACAGAGCGAGACTCCATCAAAAAAGAGAAAAAGGAAAAAGAAAAAAAATTAATTTATAGCAGTAGGCACCTGGTTAGTATACTGCACAAGAAAGTACTCAAAATAGAGAATCATTATTTCTGGGTATGTTCTGAGAAGGAAGATTTCTACTTGGATATAATTTACCCCCGGGAATGTCCAGGTTATAAGGCCCAGGTAGATAATACAGTTCTAAAGACTCAGGGTTTCTCTACTGTCTCAGTAACTCGCCTCCTGTTTGATGAGGGCCAGATGCAGCTGCTGGTCACTGCCAAGCAGACAGGACAGCAGCACTGTTTCCCCTTGCATTGCTCTGTGCTCTGAAGCTCACCCTCCATTCTGCTCTCCTTCTGACCTCCTGGAAGACTAGGGTCTTACAGATTCTTCCCTGTGAATCTTACAAGAGAGCCTTCTAATGATAATTCACTGTTACATGGGCCTGGGCTCATAGGAAGCACACGCCACAGTGAGGGGAGAAACAGATGCCCATTTCCAACAGAAACATCTGTTCCTTCCAGCTCAGGAAAATCTGTTGGCAGAGAATCATGTGGTAAGATTTTTTTGTTAGGAAAAAAGCTAAAAAGCACACCACAGAAAAATGGAACAGTGCTATTAGGATACAACCAATCCTCTATGCTTTTTTTAATTTTTTTTTTTTGAGATGGAGTCTCGCTCTGTTGCCCAGGCTGGAGTGCAGTGGTGTGATTCCGGCTTGCTGCAACCTCTGCCTCCTGGGCTCAAGTGATTCTCGTGCCACAGCCTCCCAAGTAGCTGGGACTATAGGCAAGTGTCACCATGCTCAGCTTTGTATTTTTAGTAGACACGGAGTTTTGCCGTGTCGACTAGGCTGGTCTCAAACTCCTGGCCTCAGGTGATCTGCCCACCTCAGCCTCTCAAAGTGCTGGGATTACAGGTGTGAGCCACCACATTCGGCCATTCTCCATGCTTTTTAAAGCAAAGGAACCAAAATCCTGCTTCCTGAAATCTTGACCATTGTTACAAAAATCTGAGCGCCACACTTTTGCCCACACAGGTGCAGCTCCCACTTAGATACAGCTCCCTGACCAGTCACTGCTCCAGGGCAAAGTCTAGTCTCACTGAATGAAAACCGTGAGTTCTAGAAAGGAAGTTCATTCAAGTTTTTCGCTAAGTAAAGGTCCATAACCGTCCACGTCAGTCAAGACCCTGCCAGACCAACATAACCTGGAAATTAGGAAACCCTAAGAGAAGTTACATTCTTTTAGACTCAAACACCACCACCAACCCAATCCACACCCTGGCCTTTTCAGAAATCTAGAGGAGCACTTTTTGTTTATCAGTGTCTAGGGAAGTGCTACTGGCACTTAGTGCAAAGGGAAAGGAATGTAATGTCATGAATGTGGGGAACAGTCCCAAAATGCATCTAAAATGCCAATGGCATCTCCGTTAATAATCACCATATAGAAATGGTTTGGTTTAATTAGTTTTGTCTGTTTTCCTAAATGAGTATAACATTCATTCACCTGGGGAAAACATTCTCAATACGAAACAGTAAACAATGACAAGCAAGTTTCCCTCTCATCCCTACCCTTCCCCAAAGTTCTATACCTCTGAGGAAACCATTTTCTTATATATCCTTCAAGAAATATTCTCTGTGTATACAACCATCTGTGTATATGCTCCTTCCCTTTTTAAAATGTGGCACATGTGCCACTTTTTTTTCATTTAACAGTGTATCTCGGAGATTTTTTCGTATAGAACGTATCAATCTGCCCCTTCTTTCTACCAGCTGCATAGCATTCCACTGCATAGCTATGCTTTCATTTATTCAACCAGTCCCTTTTTGGTGGTACCTGCCATTGTTTCCAATTTTTTGCTGCCATAAACAATGTTGTAATGAATGTAGATGTGGGTGTATCTACAGAATAAAGTCCTAGAAGGGAACCAGTAAGTCAAAGGGTATATACATCTTAAATTCTTTCTGATACTGCCCATTCAACAATATATGAGACTTCTTGCTACTCTGTACTCAGAATGCAATGTATGAGCAAATGTTTTTTATCTGATATGTGAAAAATGACTACATATTGTATTTGCAATTGAATTTGTATTCCTCTATTATGAATAAGACCTGGCATCATTCATTTCCTATGTTCATAGGTTTCCATGTTGCAATAAGTCTTTGCAGGTGTTAGTAAGTTATTTAGTTATTCTGTTTGAAACAACAGCTCATGTTCTTTGCTCATTTTTTCTTTGGATTGCTGATCTTTTTTGACTTTTTGTTGACTGTATGAACACTTTATAAAGGAAATTAGCCCCTTCTCATGTGTTGCAAATATCTTTCCCAGTTCATCTTTTGGCTTTATGATACTATTTTTAACCATGTAGAACTTTTAAAATTTGTCAATCTTTTCTTACATAGCTCCTGAATTTTCAGTCAGGCTTACATTATATTCCATGGTTTAAAAATATATACTTCTATATTTTCTTTTAATATTTTATGGTTTCATTTTGTACATGTATATTTTAATCAATATAAAATTAACTTCCATATAAGGAGGAAGACAGGGATCCAATTTAATTTTTTCCCAAATGGCTACCCAGTTGTCTCAAAATTGGTTATTGAAAAATCCATTCCTCTCTCCCATCCCACCAATATGAAATACCATGGTTTATGCCAAATGCCTTTGTGTATTCGGCTGTACTCCTGCATTCTCTATCCTGTTTTTCTAGACTCTGTTTTTAATTTGGAGATGGCAAAAACAAATCTAGGGAACAACCTTGAAGTGTCATAAAGAAAAGAAAATGGCCTTTAGAGCCTAGAGGCAGTGTAGAAATTGGAATTAAAAATTATTCTCTCTAATGACTCTAAGTCCACCTATTCCATGGGACTTTACCCAAAGCCTCATCTTCTGCTTGTAAATAGTTTACATTTTTAAATGTGAACCTTTTATTAAAATGTAATGTAGATACAGAAGGAACACAACTCTTAAGTAGCCAGCTTAAAGAATTTTCACAAAGTGAACAAAATCATGCAACTAGCACCCAGATAAAAAACAGAGCATCGCTAGCGCTCTAAAAGCCCCTTTGGGCTCCCTTCCAGTCATTACCCTTCCATAAGGGTGACCATGATAGGGATTACTGTCACCGTAGATTGATTGGTCCTGCCTCTTTTAAAATTTCATATAAATTGAATCATATAGGATGCACTCTTGTTTCATGTCTCTTTCACTCCTTATTATGAGATTCATCCATGTTGTTTTGTACAATTCTTCAGTGAGTTAACACAGCACTTTACATCACAAGATGGCAGCTGAATGTCCAGGCATCTCATCATATTTTAAGCAATAAAAAATATAGAAGGTCAGGTGCGGTGGCTCATGCCTGTAATCCCAGCACTTTGGGAGGCCGAGGCGGGAAGATCACCTGAGATCAGGAGTTCAAGACCAGCCTGACCAACATGGAGAAACTCTGTCTCTACTAAAAATACAAAATTAGCCAGGCGTGGTAGCACATGCCTGTAATCCCAGCTACTCGTGAGACTGAGGCAGGAGAATCGCTTGAAACGGGAAGGCGGGGGGTGCAGTGAGCCGAGATCGTGCCATTGCACCCCAGTCTGGGCAACAAGAGCAAGACTCCACCTCAAAAACAAAAAACAAACAAAAAAAACCATAGAGAATGAAAGAAATGGGCCATGTCAGGCAGGTCTGTTTCCTTTCTCATATTTTCTAATAAAAAGAATCCCTTCTTTGAGTTATGTTTGCCCTATTCATAATAATTCGCCTCCTCTTTTATTAGTGGGGACCCTGAAGAATGACATAACCTCTTTAGGTCTTAGTTTCAGTCCAATAAGTGACCTGCGTTAGATGATCTCTAAGCTCCTCCCAGCTCAAACAGTCTTAGATTCCATTAACTTGCTTATCTTCTCATTATTTTTAGGAGAAAAGTAGAAAGAAATAGGAGAGTTTACCTATTTAAGAGGCAAGAACTGAAGTATAAGGATGTAGAATGTCCAGAGCTTTATCCCCTGAACAGCAGAGGTCTCAATTTAAGTTAAATCAATATACAAAAACCTAGGTTTAAAAATTGAACTGGAGAGAAAGAAATACATTCACTTTATGAAAAATAATTCTCATCTTCTGGCAGGTTTTGTTATAATGCTTTTCTAATGCCTTTAAATTATGATTACATTTACAGTAATTCAATTTGCACACAACTTTCAAGAATATCCACATGCTCTTTTGTTCATGTCTAATTACTACTATCTTTCTGAAACAGACCAATACACTATTCTTAGTGATTCCTATCACCAAGAATAACAAGCATTCCTCCTCTCTTGGTATTTCTATAACCATCTTTCTAGGACTTTAGGAGCCATTTTCTAAGCGCCTCTCAAGCCCAAATCTTCAGTTATTAATGAACATTCAAAGAGAACACCTTTAAATCTCCAACTTGATTTTTATATTTTTACTTCTTTAGAGGTAGAATGTTGAGAGATTCCATATATTTGGTTAAAAGAAATATGAAAAGATTCCTTATGTTTCTCCACCCTTCCTTACATTCCTCATGACCATCCATCCTCCCAAAAGGAAGGGGGGTACAATCTGCCTATATTATTCCAAATATTTCAGCTTTTATTTTCACCATGGAAAAAGCATTAAACTCAGCTGAATTATTCATGAGACCCTAGGTAACATGATCATTGTTTTTGGCCTTTGGCTTCAATACTTTCAGCCTTGCAACTTATTTTAGAGTTTCTGAATGGGGCTAACAAGGGACTTCGCTATACACATCATTAAACTGTTAGCATGTGTCCTGGCACGGAAATTTACACTATATTAATAAACCCATATATTTGCAAGGATGCGTGTGTCTTCGATGCTGTTCTTTGATCAATTTCTCCTACTTCCCTGGAGTTTCATCCAGATCAGATTTTTAGAGTATGTACCAACATGAGATGACTAAAATATTCAAGACAGAAAGAAAAATCTGAGCTCCAGTTTAGAGATTCTCACTTTTCCTCCAGGGATGATCATAAGACTGGCTCGACGGATGAGGGGCAAATGTCACCATGCACATCACTCTGAATTCCCTTCATTGCAGTTGCAAAAGCATGTTTCTGAGTTTGGACATAGAATTAAACAGCCCATACTCTTTCAGTGCCCAAAGTTTCTGAAGGAATTGATTCTTCCTTATAACTGTCATTTAGACATGCCTCCTCCCCTGACCTCCTATTCTCCTTGCTTTGGTTTGCCCCAAAGAAAAGGAAGAAAAGAAAAGCAGATAAAGCTCTCCCTACCCCATTACAAATCCCAAGTAACACTTTTCTCACTTCTTCCTATCAAGGCTATAAAATAGGTGCTGCCCACTCTCATACCGAGAGATTTCTTACGGTCACACAAAGTAAACCATCATTGCCAACTGGCACTGAACCTAATGTTCCTCAATGATCAGACCTGAGCTCTATCCCTATGTTTCTTCCAGAAAAGTTATAACCATTCTCAAAGTTTTCACTGGAGAGCAGTTAAGTAAGATTTAAGGAAATATGTCATCATTCTATTTCCTTCCAAAATTATATTATACAAGATATAAGCATTATGCATCAATTTACATTCCACTTCTCCCCAGTGTGAGAGTCTGGTTAATAAAATTAAACTGGACCAGTACCTACTAAGCAACTAGATCTCTGGAAAGTCTGAATGCTGAAGATGGATGCCCTCGGGGAGGGGCTTAACACAGCACATAAACAAAGCTCAGATTTCATCTTCCACTAAACCCAGTGGGACACTAATGAGTTTCTAAAGATGCAGAGCAAACTAACATCATTCCTGGCTGTCATTTATTTTGAAGTACACTAGTTATTTAATTTTGTCACATGCTACCAAATAATACAACACATTGCTCTCTTGCCTTCAGTGTTATCCCCTTTCCAAGGCATAAGAAACTACTCTAGAAGTATCCAGAGTCTTAAGACATATAGGGAAATATTAAAATTCATTAATAAGTGTCCTGGGGGATTCCCATTTCCTTTTCATGCCTCTTTGTTCTTTGGAGATTTTTCTATCGCATGATCTTGTTTATTTTCTTTTATAGCACTTATCTCAATATTTAATTATCTTTGTTTACTTATGTTTCCCTCATAGATGTAATCTCCATTAGAGAAGAGACTTCTGTGTTGTTCACTGTTATATCCCCAACCTAACAGTGCCCAGCACAAACTTAAATACTCAATAGATATGTATTAAATGACTACTGAAGCACTAAGAATGGGCTGGGTTCTGCTGCATGAACAACCAACCCCCAAAATCTCAGTGGCTTACCATCACAAAAAGTCATTTATTTTTTATGCTGTGTATCCAACAAGGGTCAGGGAGGGGCAATCTGTTCATCATTGTAGTTCAAGAGCTCAGACTGACAGAGGTTCCACCTGCTCACAAACTTTCACGATCACCAAGGCAGGAAAAGAGAGCACTGAACTGTCCCATACTGGCAACTGCTTCTGCCCAGAATTGCCATGTATGGCCACATTTTGCCAGCCAACGCAAGTGAAATGACTACCTCTAACTTGAAAGGGAAGGAAGGAAATAGATGTGAGTAAGCACTGGAAGCCTGTAAAAAATTAAATAGCAACTCTAGAATCTTGCTGTTGTAAGGGGTTCATTTGGTCCAGCCCTGTCTCCAGGCAAGGCTGCAATCAGAAGGTAACAGATAACAGCAAAGGCAGTAAACAAGCAGACAAACTAACAATGGACATTATGTACATCGTACCAAGAGGCTTTTCAAAATCAGTAATCAAGTGGCACTATCAGAAGAACCTTTACAGGAAAAAAAAAAAAAGTCTTACCTGCCCAATCAAGAGGAAATACTTGTATTCATTATGTCATTTACCTTAGGAACAAGATAAATGATTCAGGTACGCTCTGTATCCGTGCTCTTTTACTAAAACCTTTTTGGGGACTAAACCAACTGTAGGAAAATATGCAACAATCTGATGTCATGTTTTCAGATGACAAAAAAAAAAAAAAAAGAAAAGAACCCCACGAAAAAACACAGTTCACTGAAATCCCATTCATACATTTATTTTTTACCAAAGTAATACATGCGAACAAAAGCAATCAACTGGTGGCAGCATTTAGGCCCACTAAGACACAACCACCCATTGCCGAAGAAGGCCTGCACATCATTCTGACTCATGTTTGGCTCTTTCTCTAGAGCACATCTCTTGGTATTTCCTGCAGATATACAGCAAGCAAGATTTCATTCCTGCCAGACGAGCTTTTTTTTTTTTTTTATCTCCACCAGTCAGTCTCTTACAGTGAGATAACCTCCAGTCACAACTCTCCCTCCAAATGAATTCCCAGGTTGCCATGGCAACTAACACCTTCCTCCAATACTGTCAATATGCTTCCCAACCCTAAAGGCAGCCCTCTTGATTTACTGCCAGAAGTACCAATCTCCTCAAGTAAAAGAGAATGCCTTCCTTTGCTCCAAAACTATAAATGAGACTTTTTAGAAGACTCTCTGTTAATAATATTAATAGTATCAGCTACCACCTATTGAGGGCCAACTTTATTTCTATTATCTTGTTTAATCATTTAAAAAAAAAAACTGCATGGTAGATATCACTCTCTTTATGTTATGGATTAAAGTAATTATAAATCAGAGGTTATATAACTTGACCAAGAGGCAGAACCAGGATTTGAACACAGAATCTTCTGGCCCAGATTATCTCTGAGGCTTCCTCCTTTGACACAAGATCTTTTCCAGCTTAGAGGAGTAACCTCATCTGTCTTGTCCTCTCAGCCTAAACTTGTTCCTTTTTCTAAAAGTGCTTTCTACACTTCAAGACAATTTAGCTTGCTTTAATATCAACACAACACTGCTCTAAATCCAATGGCACTTAAAGGTGTGTTAATACTGATTAAACATTAAGAGAGACAAGACTTCATTCTCCTGCTCTTCATCTCCAAGGGCTTTGGTGGGGAAGAATGAGATAATGGGTGCTAAGTGTTTTGTACTGAGAGTGAAGGTATACAAGATCAATACCAGCAGATATTGAGGTGTCCACAATGTGACCAGGTGCCAAGGAATGTCCATAAGGGTAGAACTGCAGCCAAGTCTCCTGGATTTGCTTCCTTGGGCCCCTTCCTTGGGCCCCACGCCTACCCATATGACCACATCCTCACTATTCTCCCCTAAACACAAATTGAGGGACATACAAAGCAAGCACTGTACTTACTTCTTAACCGATCCGTCCCCTCCCCCATCCCCAACACACAGGGAGACTTTATGTTAGCCTTGTAAATAAGAAACACCATTCCACAGTTATTTTTCCAGTCTGCCTTTTTTTAACCGCTCACCTGGCAGAAACTGTTATTCTCCTGGCCAGCAGCTATTTGTAAAACTGGTCTGCCTCCCTATTTTTATACCAAAGATACTAATTCTTTAGTAGAAAGGGGAGTATTCCAAATAAGACAATTAGCAAATCACCTAGAATTTCCAGCCACTCCACAGAGGCACACAAACAAGAGAATTAACCCAATTTGTTGTCTATAATAAACAGGACGTTCTGCCCACCACAGAGCCCCAGAGGTTTGTAGGAGATGACTAATTCCTAGTAGTAATGGCTACAATGGCCCAGTTCCTTATTTTATTACTGTGTGCTGAAATTTTAAAGGCGCTCCTCTCCCACCCCCATCTTCCCTTGCATACTTCTGCACATCAATCCATTAAGAATCTGAAGTGTAATTTATCTTATTCACTATTATCCTGTTAAATTGCTCTACAGCTGCCATGGCAGTAATTGCAGTGATCAGTGATTCAGACTTCTTAAGCAAAGGGCCTTAAGTAGGTTTCATTATTACAATTTCCAAAGGTTTTATTATTGAAATAAACCTGAGATAGAATAGTATGCCTCCATGGGGCAGTAATACTAATGATTCTTAAGTTATGAAGGGATGTCAGATTCATCATCAATGTTGCACTCGTGAATACGAGTAATTGGGAATTTATCAACCAACAAAACCAACTGGCATTCTAAGAATGAAGAATAATAATCTCATTTTAAGTAGCATATGCAGTACTGTGCGACCCTTTAAAAAGCTGCTTTTGTTCACTGGAGTATTGCTTGTAATAGCAAATACTGGAAACAACTCAAGTGCACATTTGTAAGGAACTGAGTCAATAAAGTAGGAGGCAGCCATCCACACAATGGAATACTATGCAGCTCTGATATATGAATGAGAAAGCTTTCTCTGTACCAACATGGAAAGATCCCCAAGACATACTGTTAAGGACAAAATAGTACAGAACAGGTTATATAATGAGTTACCTTTCATGTAAAAGAATGTGAGGGCGTAAGAACATATGTTCATATCTCCTTTTATTTACATAAACACTGCACAGCTATATAAGGAACTATTAAGAGTGACATATAATAAGGAGCACGGGTTCTACAGGGTGGACCAGACAGAGGTGGAAATAATACTCATCAACAGATGCCTTTCAAAAAATTTTTTTTCATATTTTAAATTTACCTTTACTACCTATTTATTTGGTTCAAGGCTCCATTTCCTCCACTTTGGGACCAGGTAATCAGGCTTTAGACTACTTACCTCTGTCTGTCAGAAGTTACTAACCTCATGACAGGAATAATTTAGGTTAGAGGAGTAGCAAAACTATCACTCAACTGTTTCCTTAGAAAAGGAGAAACTCATAAAACATATGGGACCCCAAAATGTGAACATTATATGTAAGACTGGGTTAAAATGTCTTCGAAAAATGTCTTCGAAAAATGTAAAAACAATAGAGGTGTGACAGTATGCTGAAAAAAATATGAGGGGGGTGGAAGAGTGGGATAGAGAGTGGTCCTCCTTCCCTACTCCCTTTACAATGTTGATTTCATCCTTGAGTTTTCGTAATGGACTTTTGTAAAGGTGAGATTTGCATCCAGTTTTAAGACCACTTTCAGCACAAGTGCTTTTTTTATTAAGTATTTCTGTGGTTCCCCTTCCCCTGACAAAAAGGAAAGGGGAAGCTATTGTTCAGGACATGTAAGGAGTTTATCTAGCTTTGTGGGTTAAAAGAGCCCACAATATTTAATAATATTTAATAAATTTATTAATATTTAACAATGTTTAATAAAATTTAGCCACTTGCCTAACCCTTGTGTCAGAGAATTCTTGCTCTAACAAAACACCAAGGACAACTAGACCCTCCTACCTACCCATAGCCTCAACTAGATAAATGCAAACATGTTGGCTCACTCCTGTAATCCCAGTACTCTGGAAAGTCAAAGTGAGAGGAACACTTGAGCCCAGGAGTTTGAGATCAGCCTGGGGAACATAGAGAGATCCTGCCTCTACAAAAAAATAAAAAATTAGCTGGGCTTGGTGGCATGCACCTATGGTCCCAGTTACTTGGGAGGCTGAGGTGGGAGGATCACTTCAGCCTGGAAGGTCGAGGCTGCAGTGAGCTATGATCATGCCATCACACTCCAGCCTGGGTGACAGGATGAGACCCTGTCTCTTAAAAAAAAAAAAAAAAAAAAAAAAGATAAATGCAAATATGAATCGCCTACAGAATTAAAAGGCCACAAATGTTCCAACGTTAGCAGGGAGTCTGGGAGGAAACCTCCCAGCTGCCCCAGCCAACCCAACTAAGAGAAAGAGGTTGGCGGCCAGAGGAACAGATAAGGCAAGGCTTCATCTGAGCCTATCAGCTTCTGCAGAAAAAATATTCCATGGTCATGGGATGACCTGACTGACTGATGCAAACTGTCCACACAGCTAGTTACCTTTGCCTCCTCTCTGGATCCAAAATGTAATGGAAATGAATGCCTTATGGAATCTATCCCTGCCCTTCTCATCAAGCACCCTTCTTAGGAGAGCCCACACTAGCTGATGACTCCGGAATTCTGGTTACCATAAGTCTAGGCATCATGCCACTGAGCTTTGTCTTTCCAATTACCTTTTAGACATTGCTACCTGGATGTCCCAGGTGTCCCATGTCCAAAGGTTAACTCCTTCTTTCTGGTAGCATATGCTCTTTGTATCTCCACTTCTCCTGTCTCAGTTAATAGCCTGTTGATTGATCTATTTCATTCTATGTTCATGGAACACTAACCATGCACCAAGATCCCTGTACCAGAAGCCTGAAGAGCACCTACAGTCCTCCTTCTGTCCTACTCCTATTTCTATTCACCTTGTCAACAGTGAGCTGCACTGATTTTTTACCTCCTAAATATCTCTCAAAACCTCACTTCCCCTTCATATTCACTGGCATTCCCTTATTCAGCATCTCATCATTCATTCAACAATATTTAATAAGTATAAAGTATAGCTAGGCGTATTTAAACGGAACAAAAACGGTGTGATCTTTGCTTTCTGGTAGCTCAACACCTAGTTATTTCTTAACTGAACTATTCAGATATACTCTTGTCGCCTACCATTAATTATCTCAACAGCAACCAGAGTGTCTCCTCAAAACTTAAATTAGATCATTTAATTCAGGGGTAGTAAACTTTTTCTATAAAGGCCAGATAGTAAATATTTTAGGCTTCTGGGCCATGTTTTCTGTTGAAATTACTCAACTCTGCTCTTGTAACATTAAAAATAGCCATGGAGGATATGCAAACCCATGGGTGTGACAGTGTTCCAATATGGCTTATTCATAAAAATAGGCAGCAGGACAGATTTGACCCATGGGCTGTAGTTTGCTGACCCCTGATTTAATTAATCACAGTGTTTCTTACTCCACTGGAATTAATCCAGATTCCTTCCCATGGTTTAGAAGGTGCTTCATCCTCATCTAACTATTACTTGCTCCTCTGGGCTCCACTATGCTCCAGCCACTCTGACCATCTTTACGGTGCTTAAACACCATGCCAAGCCTGTTCACATCTTAGGTCCCTGTACTTGCTGTTATACCCATCAGGACCACTCTTGCCTAGATCTTCTCATAGCTGTCTCAGCTCAAATATCACCTCCTCAGAGAGGCCTTCACTGCCCACCCCCATCAGTACCCATCCCAATGCCCAAACACTCTAACTCCCATAGCTCTATTTTTTTTTTCAAATTACTTACCACTATCTGAAAAAATATCATTTGTTGCATGTATATAGTCTGCTTCCCTACTACCACACTACTCCATCACTACTAGAATGTAAGCTCCATGAGGGCAGAGACTGTCTTATTCACTCGCCCCCTAGGTTCCCAGCACCTGTATCTGTGCCTGGCACTTAGCAGGGGCTCAACAAATATCTGTTATCTAAACTGTTATTGCCTCTAGTCTCCCTCCCTCCAACCCACTGGTATCTTCACTGCCACCAGTGATCTTTCAAAAATACAAATGGGGCCAAACATAGTGGCTCACGCCTGTAATAGCAGCACCTTGGGAGGCTGAGGCAGGAGGATCGCTTGAACCCAGGTAGGTGAGGCTGCAGCGAGTCATGATCACACCACTGCACTCCATCCTGGGAAACAAGAGTGAAACCCTGTTTCAAAAAAAAAAAAAAAATAGCAGTGTGTAGTGGTGCACAACTGTAATCCCTGCTACTTAAGAGGCTGAGGCAAGAGGATCACTTGAGCCCAGGAGTCTGAGGTTACAGTGAGCTATGATCACACTATTGCACTCAAGCCTGGGCGACAGAGCAAGACTCTGCCTCATTTAAAAAATAAAATAAAATGCAAATGAATCATGTCACTCTCCTACTTAAAATATTTCCATGGTTCCCCACTGGCTTTAAGATACAAAAGCAAATTATGTGGCAAGACCATTATAGCTTTTATCAGACCTTCCCACACTCTCCCAGTAGTAGACTGTGAGCTCTAAGTGGTAAGGACCAACTCCTGTTTATCTTTTTATCTCAGGTACTCAGCATAGTACCAGGCACATTGTTGGTGTTCCATGAATGTAGAATGAAATCAATCAATCAACAGGAGTACAACTAGCACAATGCACGATTCTAATGTGGTAAGTACCCAATTTAAAGGCAAGGAAGCAAGATTTTGCACAACATTTTTCCTTTCTTTTCTTTGGAAGCAACCTGGGTAGGGGCTATGCTTATAACTCTGAATCTAACTTTAGATTTTGTCACCCAGATTTTACCTGGCAGGCAGCCACTCACCACTTTCTAAAAGAATGGCAGGAGAAGGCAGGGAGATAAGTCATGCAAATCTATCGTGCTGTTTCCTGTGATCAGCTCTGATAAAAAGGTTAGGAAAGGAGACAAAACACAAAGGCTAAAATGCAACTTAGGGATTCTCCATGGATTCCAAGTGTCTACATTCTCCCTGTCATCTATTAGCAAAGAAAACCTAATGCTGGCTCTTTTGCTGTATAAAATAACCTAAGAGGTTCAGGGAATTTCTTCAGAACTGCCTCACCAACAGAATGGGAATTGTTACTTCTAGAAGAATTTCCATTAGCCCTTTAAAATCCTTCAACATTCATTAAGGCCAAAGAGTTTTCACCTAATTTAGCCTGATGGGTATGTGAACAGAGTCTTTCTAGGGAATACAGACTCCCAAATTGTTCAGCTGGGAAGTAAGGAGGGAATTTATTACTCAAAATCAAAGGGAAATGAAAAGAGGCCAACCCAGAATTCATTACTCTCCTTCTTGGGTGGGGTAATGGGTTCCAGAGTCATTCTGTTACCTTAACTATGACCTCTTTACTTAGCATCTAAAAGCTTCTGGTGTTGGATGCAGCCAGCTAGGTTCTCTTCTAATGTAATAAAATCTGCTTCAGCAAAGCTTATACAGAGCCATCTCCAGACTCCAGAAATAATAGACTATAAATTACTGGATCTCCCATTTGATAAAATGAAGTGTAAGTTAGCACAGTCCTGAATGACCACTCCACATGCTATTCTGAGTGGCTCAAAGTGAACTTTGACACAAGGACTGGAGCAAGCACAAAGCAGAGCTAGATCCAGGATTAATTCGCTTAAGCCCAGCTCCTCACTACTCACCTATGAGTCCAGTTCCAGAATCCAAGTAGAGAAGGGGGGAACAAAGCTCCTAGCTTTTTCCCTACTGTCTGCATCTCTTTCACATTTCTTATCTTCTTATGAAGAAGCTAAACAGGCTCAACTAAAATAACTAAATGATTAAGCCCTATACAGACAATCTCCAGAGATTCACAAAACTGCATTCAAGACAGTTACAGAGACAACTCTGAGGATGACTTGATGTACCAGCGATTTACCATATTTGGGGCCATACAAAATTCCTGTCAAGGATCTGCCTATATCAACATGGGAACCAAGAACCAACCATTCAAATGGGCCCTGCTGCCAAGCCTCTTTATAATGCCATCTCTTCATATTGTTCCATTTAACAAAACTGCAGCCCATCATCTAACCTTAAATCCGTGTGCCAATGATACACAGCCAGAGTATGCTACTCCCTAGAGCAGGAAATCAACATGATGACCCACCAAACACCATTCAGAAGATGCTGAGACTCATGAATCACAATAGGAAAGAAAAGATAGAGAAGTAGTCAGCCAAATACATGCTGTGCCAAAAGTGCACTACAACCCCCCATACCACTCTGCCTAATCCTAGCTGGGCTGACACCAACCTGATTAGACAGGCCAATAAGATCTCGAACTGAAACAGGAACTCCTGAACTGGGTTCTTTAGAACCCAGGAAGCAGCAGAGCAAATCATTAAAGACCAAATAAGATCTTGATGAGGTGAGGGAGGGTTTCGGATAAATGGAATGCTGGTAGAACACAGGGAGCAAAAGTTAACCTGAGCCCAGGTGGAACCTTGCTTACTAGAGTATTAAGCATGAGTTGGGACAACTATTCTAACCAGAGAAACTGGCTCCAGTGAGGGCAGTTTGGCAATCCAAGGTATGGCATGCATATGGCTGGCAAAATTCAGGGTGACTGAAGCAAAAGTTTCAGAACCATAAAGACTACAATGGAGGTAGAGCACAAAATTCTCAAGAGATGAATCTTTGTTAAGAATGAGGAAGAACTACATGGTGGTTTTCGATCTGTTGATGCCCAGCAAGAGTTCATACTGGCTATAAGCAGGGGTGCAGGCTGTAATCGTAGGAGAGGAGGTTCACAAAAATAATTCAGTCCTACAGCCCAAACTGTGTTCTCTACTAAAAGGAATCAAGGCCCCCTAGAGAAATGGCTGACTCCATGTATGGTGCAGGATATAGATCCTGGAACATCTTTTTTTTTGCCAGAAAGCAAGGAAACCATCGAAGTCCTACAGGATCACGTCAAAAGGCCATTGGAGTCAACCTGAAGAGATACTTATTAACCTAAGATGAGACAATATGAGCATCTAAAACAATTAATAGTGACTACAATGGGCTGAAACACATCAAATACAAACAATAATCTATGAGTTCATAACCATATTCAGAAAAAAAAACTATTGGTCACTACAGTGGAGGTTACTAGGTCACTAACTCATTATTCTGAAAAATGACTTAAAATGGGAGGTAGGGTGTAGAATTAGGTATTTATCCAGTTTCTCCTGTACAAACGTAAATGTTTAGGGAGATTGAAGTAGATGAAACAAATCTGGCAAAATGGAGATAACTGTTTAATCCAGGTGTTTGGTACATGGAGATTCATTATATTTCTTTTCTGTATATTTTATATCTGAACCTCCTCCAAAAAAAAAAAAAAAAGCAAGACAGAATGTGAGCTAAGCAGCTTAGAGTTTAGGCAAGGCTTCTGCCTACAAGAGAGACTAGGATATGAGGTGCAATGTTAGTCCTGATGGGCCGAACCAACTGGAGGGATATACAGAGATGCCAAGTTGCAGAGGTATCATGTTGCCCAGCACTTGATCTAGAATCCTAGATTCTAGATCTGGTTGGTAGCAGGTTTACTAGGTGGTAGATCTGACGCTACCTATAGAACTTCCTTTGCAGTCATGATTAGCTCAGAAACTACAAAAGGGCTTGCTCTTGAAAATGGAGACCGTCTTTGTCCATTTCATGCTGCTATAACAGAATGCCACAGACTGCATAATTTAAAAAAAAAGAAGAAAGAAAGAGAGAGAGAAGGAAGGAGAGAAGGAAGGAAGGAAGGAAGGAAGGAAGGAAGGAAGGAAGGAAGGAAGGAAGGAAGGAAGGAAGGAAAAAGAAAAGAATTTCTTGCAGTTCTGGAGGCTAGGAAGTCCAAGGTCAAAGAACATGCCTCTGGTGAGGGTCTTCTTGCTGCATCATCCCATGGCAGAAGGGCAAGAGAGAGTGAAAGAGCAAGAGGGCAAGAGGGGCTGAACTCTCTTTCACAAGGGCTAGCAGAGAAGTATGCACAGGTTAAGGGAAAAAGTCACAATGAATCCTGTAGTGCAGTCTACTTTATCAAAAGCAGCTCAAAAAAGATCTCATTAACTCCCCCAACTCATCTCCACCCACATCTAAAGAGCCACACACAGCACCACCAAAGGCAGCAGAATGAGAACAGCGTTCTCCTCTATAGACCAGCTGTGAGTATCCAGACAGACACCCGACCTCGACAGCTCCACAGCAGCCCCAGAACAGCCCCTCCCTAACCACCACTCAAGTAACCAGCTGGGAAAGTATTCAGAAAACCCGCATCCTGACACACCACTGCCAAACAACTTAAACAGCAAAGAACAACCCATCTAAACAGCAATGCCGGCTGCCAGGAAAAGTTGTGTAGAGACAATGAGTAGAGGAAAAGCAGATCCCTTAGGGTCCACCAAGAGACCCAGTCTCTCAGCTTCAGCACTTCCAAATGCACAATCCATACACCTCTGGGGCCTGTGGATCTCCACGAGGCATATTGTCTCCTTCCATCTCCTCAAAGATAAATGAGCAGGCAAGCTGGCCAGAAAACCACTCAGGGTATTACTCTTCAAAGAATCTTTATAGGGTCAAAGAGGAATGGGTCTACAGGCTACACGTATTCCCCGAAGATTTTCAGGATGATGTCAGAATCCCTTTCCAGATGTGTTTAACACTTTGTGGTCACTTGTATTCTTGCCACTGAGCGCCAGTGCTTTGTTCATTTGAACTGATTCCAGCTCACACTGACTCCAGCTTCCTGGATCTGATTACATTTAGCCAAGACTGTCATCCATACTGTACCTTTTCAAAGAGTCCTAAAAACAGCTCTTCACCTACTCTTTCAAAACAAGTAATAATATCTGCCAAAGAACGGGGAAAAAAGATGCAGAAAAAGAACATAATTAGCATACTACCAAGAGACCAAAAAGTGAAGGGAGAGGAGAAACTAAAAAATTACATGTGGGCTCATACTTATTTCCAAAGCAGGGCTAATATCCTTTTGCTTGTGTCTAAGGCACCAATTTTAAACTGTTACTGGAAAAAAAAAAAAAAGAGAGAGAGAGAGAAAGAAAAAAGCAGGCCCAAATCTTAAAGTAAAACTTTCAGCATACAAAATAAGAATTGGTGAGAATTCCATTCCCTGGTTATTTACCCCATAGGCTGAAGAGCTGCCTCTGCCTCTAAGGATCAGGGCATTCTGTGTTTGATGGCAGAACCTAAGTCAGAATCCAGCACAATCCCTGACAAGTGAGAAGAACCTCAGGGTGAGTTGTCCTGACCTTGAGATTGCTTCTCTAACTCTTCAATTAAAAAAATATATAAGAGCTGGGCACAGTGGCTCATGTCTGTAATCCCAGCACTTTGGAAGGCTGAGGCGGGTGGATCACTTGAGGTCAGGAGTTGGAGAACAGCCTGACATGGCAAAACCCCGTTTCTACTGTAAATAAAAAAATTAGCCAGGCATGGTGGTGGGCGCCTGTAATCCCAGCTACTTAGGAGGCTGAGGCAGGAGAATCACTTGAACCCGGGAGGTGGAGGCTGCAGTGAGCCGAGATCACGCCACTGTACCCCAGCCTGGGTGACAGAGCAAGACTCTGTCTCAAAGAAAAAAAAAAAAAAGAATCAAGTGGGAGATCCCCTCCTGCCACCTCAGTTGTTTGAACTCAGCTACTCTAGGTCCACCTTGTCCAGACCAAGGGCTCCCATGAGTGACAGTGAGACAGATCTGATCACTTAGAGGGCTAAAGGTAATTTTACAAAACCTGAAGATGTATAAGGAGAATGCAGCTGCTGCTCAGAAACTCCACTAGCCCAACTTGAAAAGACATCATCTACAGAGTAATACCCAGTTCTCAATTCTAGGCCTCATAGTTTTGCTGAGTGTCTCAGAAAAATGCCCTAAACTTTTCTGGTCTTCTTTTCCCCACCTAATGCAAGAAAACTAAGCTAAAATAAATTTTGTCACCAAACCAAAATGAAGCTCTCCAGGTGGTATGACTACTATACTCAGGAGACGTGAACTTCCCTTAACCCAAAAATAGCTATCTGGAAGTCAGCATCCTCAGAGTACATTTCAGATGCAAACTAGAAATATGTCGGTGTAAACTATGAAAGTCCAGAGCCGTTGCTTGAGTAAAACTAGATGCAGCAAAACCATGGGCTTTATGCATGACTGGTATTGTAAGAGAGGCCGCAGGGAGTAGAATTAAATATGACACCTTCTTGACATATGATCAAAGCTCCTTCTAAACTCAATTTGGGGCACCATATATCACAAACCGGACAGCAAGAAATTAAGTAAAATGTAAGTCTTTTTTTATACCATCCCAATTACATCTTGGTCAGTTCACAAACATGTTCCAGCAAATGCTGGAGGAGTTTTTCTCTCTTTAGGAGTCCTCTCTCACTTTACCCTGTTTAACAAAAGACCTCACACACTTAGAAAGAGGATGGAGGCAGGCCAGCTTTGGGACATGCTGCACGGGGAGGACTGACTGTCCCAAAGAGTGAGCTCTACACCCCTCTGACAACTCCACAATAGACCAGCTACACACAAATGCCTGAAATAAGGAAGTCCATCAAGAAAATGAACAGTTGGCGAGATCAAGGCTTCTGGCCCAAAGGGCCTGCAGCTGGTCTGGCCATTCATCAAAAAATCTGAATTTAAATGGAGACACATTTGACTGTGACATGTAAGAAAAGAACTGGAGTGACAAAGGGTCTTGATTTTGGTTTCCTTTCCACCCTACACATCTGCCAATGGAAGAGTGAGAGTGCCTGTGGTGCTCCTGACACATCTGGGGTAGTTCCCATTCACAGTGCTCACCCTTTGGGATTTCCACACATTACAGGGTCATCGTCCATCTACGCTAACCTAGAATGTCCAGATAAAAGCTCCTGGTTAGAGACTGGAGAGAAAATTGTCAAATCTGAAAGCCCACAAACTGTCTCAGCCAGGGGGAACACATGTAGGAAAGACTACAGAATCAGATGTCAGAAGCCTAATTTCAGATTGGCCCCTACAGATTTATGACTGTGAGTAATTCACTTACTTTCTCTAGGCTCTGTTATTCTCACATCAATAATGAGAAAAGAGGACCAAACAGTCCCCCAGATCCCTTCCAATCGTAACATCCTCTGACTTTATGATTAAAGAGTGGTACTAATAAGGCTAAATCTGTGGCTTAACCCGAATAGGAGTCTTCCGGGATTATACTAAGAAAACTATTCCACACAGACAGAGCCACTCTGACCATGTCCCTCTCTACACCAGCCATCATACAGATATGTGCCAATGGTATGAGAAGTCCTTTTTACAGAAGACATTGACTGATTAAATAATAGGCTGATTTATTCATTCAACCAACAAATATTTACTAAGCACCTTCTAGGTATTTACAGATACAACAGAACAAAACAGACAAAATCCCTTCCCTTATGGAGCTTACATTTCAGTGAAGGAGGAGGGGAAGTCAGACATCAAATAGGAAATGTGAAGTGGGGTATATTTCATGCAGAGTAGCCTAGAGGTTCTTGATAAGGTTACTTTTTTTTTTTTCTTTTTTTTTTTTTTAATTATACTTTAAGTTCTGGGATACATGTGCAGAATGTGCAGGTTTGTTACATAGGTACACATGTGCCACGGTGGTTTGCTGCACCCATCAACCCATAATCTACATTAGGTATTTCTCCTAATGCTATCCCTCCCCTTGCCTCCCAACCCCCGACGGGCCCCGGGTGTGTGATGTTTCCCTCCCTGTGCCCATATGTTCTCATTGTTCAACTCCCACTTATGAGTGAGAACATGCGGTGTTCGGTTTTCTGTTCCTGTGTTAGTTTGCTGAGAATAATGGTTTCCAGCTTCATCTATGTCCCTGCAAAGGACAAGAACTCATTCTTTTTTATGGCTGCATAGTATTCCATAGTGTTTACGTGCCATATTTTCTTTATCCAGTCTATCACTGATGGGCATTTGGGTTGGTTCCAAGTCTTTGCTATTGTGAATAGTGCTGCAATAAACATACGTATGCATGTGTCTTTATAGTAGAATGATTTTTAATCCTTTGGGAAAGGCCTTTGATAAGGTGACTTTTGAGCAACAATCCAAAGCAGTGAGCGAGTGAGCCATGCAGACACTATGGGAAGAATGTTCCAGGCAGAGGGAACAGCAAAGCCCTGAGACAGGACAGGGTCAAGCATGCCTGGCATGTTAAAGGAAACACCATGAGCCCAGTGTTTATTAAGAGGAGAAAGAGCAGGAAAGTAGTAGGAAACTCAGTGAGACAGATAGTAGGAGCCAGATCATATAAAAAAATGGAAAGTCATGAGAGGATTTGAACAGAGGAGTAAACATGATCTGAATTCCATTGCAAAAGGATTGTTCTAGCTGTTATATTGAGAGTAAACTGAAGGAGGCAAGAGTGGAAACAAGGAAACCAGTTGGGAAACTACTGAGATAATCCAGGTGAGAGATAATGGCAGATGGGCCCAGGGCAACAGCAGTGAAGGGTAAAGAGGGACAGAGTCTGGGATATATTCTGAAGTTGAATCAATAGGACACTGGAGGACAGGATGATCTTGGAAAATCTTGGGACTACTGCAGAACCTAATGAAGCTAAACGGCACTAAATTCCAACATCCACTGTGAAATCCTAAGACTAGGGATTTGTTCATCTCTGTCACCTAGCATCCAACCCAGTACTTCGCACATAATGAGGATACAAAAAATCTTGAATGAATAAATGTGGAACTGAATATATTACAAAGCCAAAAGATGTGCAGTTTGATAGGTCATTGGGAGACCAAAAAGCATCTGGTAGTAGACATATTTCACCAACAATGAATACCCCTCCCCTGAGTGAATCTTATTTATTTTTATTAAAAGTTCCTCTTTATAACTTATTTCACAGTAGTAAGCAATGACGCTGACAACTTC
The DNA here is from genome assembly GCF_049350105.2 of Macaca mulatta. Taxonomy (NCBI): domain Eukaryota; kingdom Metazoa; phylum Chordata; class Mammalia; order Primates; family Cercopithecidae; genus Macaca; species Macaca mulatta. The sequence continues at coordinate 64,008,544 of NC_133406.1, read as the reverse complement.
ACATAATACAGCTAAGAATCTGAACAACTTGGCCATTTCCCTGAGAGGCCAGATACAGTCACCAAACCTTACACCGCCTCAGCAACTCCCATCTAAAATACAGGGACAAATATTACACAAACAGTAAGCTCATGTTCTTACAGATACTAAATCATGAGGGTAACTAAAAAGGTATGCTTATGAATAATAATATTATAATAAACAAGGAATAAAATAAGCCAAATCTATACTATTCCTATAGGAGAAGCCAATGGGCTACCCTTGAATGTGCTCCACTTCCTCTGTGAAGCTGAGAACAAAAATGTCTAGATTTTTTTTTTTTCCCAATAGCACTGCTCTGAGAAAGGTGACAATTCCCAACTGCAGAAGCTCCTCGGTCAAGGTGACTCTTGAGAGTCCCAAAGTTCTTAACCCACAGAGACTGACAATGTACAATATATAGAAGCAGAAAACTGAGCATAGGAAAAAGGGTACATTATAAACTACATTCTGGCAGCAGTTTCCTCGGTTAAGTCGTTGATCATCTTGAAGGGCTAAATTAAAACCCAACATTAATCAGGCAGTAGGTGTAAAAAAACATCTTATTTACCAAAATAGAAAAAGGAGGAAGAAAAATAAGACATGTAAAGTGTTCGAGATCAAATTACATTGTAAGGGAAGCTGCAATATTTGGGAGACCAAGACCTAGACAGATTCATCAGCTGAGTTGGAAATCATTTGATGTGACCTTGGACTAATTATTTAACTTCTGTGCCTCTGTCTCCCATCCGTGCCTGAGTCTCCCTTCAATGTGAAGGAGAACAAATGATTTCAGCCCCCTCCTACCTTAACAGGGATGTTATGAGGCTGAGATCATGTCTCTGGTAGCTCCAGGGGTTCCCTGCAGAAAGGCACTCCACAAACAGAGGACACTGTCTTTAGTAGGATAATTAAGGATCAGGCTGCTCTTAGAAACACCCCCACAGTATGGAGGTTCCCTCTCCCTGGCATCATTTGGCTTCAGAGTTGGGCAACAAAATATGCCTAAATAACATGACAAACTCAGGGTTTGGGGCCAGCATCTTGACAAATACTGTCAGGAGCCCTAGATGTGAACCCATTCTCACATATATAACTATATTCAAGTGTTTAATAAACATTTAGTAATGCTTTTAAGTCACCAGTATCTTCACAGAAATGACCATACTATTGCCCATCTATTAGAAGAGATGGTGTTCAAGGTATGAAGTAGCAGAAGGTTTGTGATCATGAACCCCTGGGCAAGTTAAGATCCTCAATTTCCACCTCTATAGGTGGAAGTATAGGCCTAACAATACTAAGGATTAAAAGTGAAATGCTGCTGGCGCAGCCCTGGGCTCACAAAAGCAGCAAAACAAGCACTAAAGCCCTCCTCCCTCCCACAGTTCTGCTCAATAAATAACAAGTGCTGTTAATTCTTTAATTGTGGATCCGAGGAAAATGAAACAGGGTTCATCCATAAACATCTTATCTGCCTTGATTCGCCTGTAACTCCTTGACTGGAGCAGAGTAAACAAGCTGAACTTTAATTAGGATCATAACATAGAAAAGATCCTAGGTAAGCCAGGCTCATAAACTCCAGACAATTGGGAGGAGACTGGTTTTTAATGGACTGCTCCATACCTGGCTTAGTCAGTGACAGAAGCAGACCCAGTCCTTTGTCCCAGCTTCCCAAAGAAATCCATTAGCCAGGCCCACATAGCTTCAGTTCGGATGTGGGGTCAGAGGCTTCTATTCCGGTGATTGTGGTCTAAGAATAGAGCTCCCAAACACAAGGCAAATGGATTCACAAGAATTGTGTTCATCTACTATCCACGTTACCATCTGAGGACTATTTAAAGCACAAGGCCAGAAAGCCCCTCTCTGAATGGGAGGACCAACAAGGGGAAACAGGCAGGGCATGTTTTTAATATAGTTCTGCTACAACTTGCAAATATAGTGCAACTTGTAGAGCCCCAGTCTGGATGCCAGGATCTTGAGATACACATCCATCCCCAACAGCTCAGATATCTCACTTGGCTACCTGTCAACCATTGAGCAAGGAATGTCAAGTCCATTTGACAAATGGGCAAGTGGGAAGCATGGAAGGACAGATTTACACAGTGCTAAGTCCACTGCTAATAACAGAAACAGCTAAAGCTGATTGTGTGCTTCTACATGCCAGGCCCTTACTAGACATGTCACCTTCACTCACTCTAACTTCACAACCTCCCTATAAGATAGCTAGTTATTTTGTGCACATTTAGCAACAAGAACACTGAGGTTCTGGGAGATAAAGCAATTTACTCTCATGATAAAACTTACATGTGGCACAGCTAGGATTTGAACCCAGTTCTTTCTAACACTAGCACTTATTTGGGGTTTTGTTTGTACCATGCTGCTTCTCTTGGTTTCTTTCTGCTAACTGCTAACTTAAAAATGCAAGGAACCTATAATCCAAAACCATACTCTAAGCATTAAATCTCATAACTTGTAACTTATGTCATCGATTTGGTGAGCAAAGAGAATTAAGTAGTCCAGGGCCAAAAGCAGAGTCTTCAGGAACAGACACCAGATCACAACTCCAATTAGGGGGACTAAACAGATAAATTCCACATCAAAGGAACCTTTACTAGGAAAAAATCACGTGACCTTCAGCCTCTGATACGCCTTCATCTCATCATTTCTCCTGTCCTGACACCCCTACACTTCAACTAGCTTCAAATATTCTGTATCCACACCAAAGACTGATTCAGCACTTTGCAATCACAAACCCAAAGGCAAGTTCCCTGCGACTGCATCAGTATGAAGATTTTATTTTGCAAAGCTACTTCCCTGACCAGCCTCCCTGCTGCAGACCTCTTCAAATTTCCCAGATTAAGAACACATTCGAAGTGACAACTCCAGGCCTTACCACGTTCAACAAACTGGTCACAATGTGTCAGATGAAGGGCAAGATCAATTCTCTGGGTGTCTTGCATCTATATCTCTGACAGAAAGTTACCATCATCAAAATCTTTAGCATCACTCAAATCATCAACAATAGTTAAAAGAAAAATAACACACACACACACACACACAAATTAGTAGCAAAGATAAGCCAGTACAAGTAAGCGTGACACAGTCCATACCAAGCTGGGCACATTCTCACAATCCCTTGGAAATGACTTTACCTGAAGGCTATGTGACTCATTTAACTCGGCACTAAGATGGAAAGGTCTAGGGCTCTACAGAAGTCCCTGGTAGGGAAGTGACTGAGGCCTGTGCTGGAGAAGGACATGCTGTGTCGCTGGGTTCTGGGCCTGGGTGGTCGGTGGGTGGGATGGAGGCAACCTTGGAGCAGCACTTGGAAGACACAATGAAGAATCCCTCCATTGTTGGAGTCCTGTACAAGATTCACAAGGACTTAATCTGGGTTGCCGTGGGACCCTGTCAGACGAGCATGCTGGAGTGGTATCTGTTCTAGCCCAGCAAGCAGCTAAGCTAACCTCTGACCCCACTGATATTCCTGTGGTGTGTCTAGAATCAGATAATGGGAACATTATTATCCAGAAACATGATGGCATCACAGTGGCAGTGCACAAAATGGCCTCTTGACGCCTCATATCTGTTCTTCAGCAGCCTATCACAGGAACTCGATCCTACCTATGTTAATTACCTTATAGAACTACTAAAGTTCCAGAAGTTAGGCCATTCATTTAATGTGCATTGGGCACTTTTCTATTTATTTAAGAGTCAGTTGCTTTCTAATGTTCTATGGACCAACTATCAAGATATGAGTAAGAAAGGATCATGTTTTGAAGCAGCAGGTCCAAGTCACTTTGTATATAGAATTTTGCTATATTCAATAAATCTGTCTGGAGGAAAAAAAAAAAAAAAAAGAAGTCCCTGGTAGGAAAACTTCATGCTTTTCCAAGCCAGGTCTCCAGGGCCTGGCTCTGACATGGTTACCACTTCCACAGAGAAGTTGACAACAACTGGTCACATTCTTTTCTCCACCCTATTCCTCCCCATCAGGTGAAGACAGCTAACTGCTATGTATCTTATCTAAGGAGGCTAACTTGCAGCAATAATGTGGCATGACAAATGAGAAGTATAGGGATCTTGAATAGTCAAAGTACACAGTTAACATGAAAAAGAACAGGCTGTTCACCAAGTTAACAGTTTTCAAGTCCACAGCCAGTATTTTCCCCATATTCATTTCTCATAAATCTATATCAAATCAGGAGAGATGGTAGAAATGAGGCTCTAAGTTTCCATGCACCAATCTTAAGGGAAAAAAAAATGTCTTTTCTTCTAAGAGGGGCGCCCTAGCTATAACCTCTTTTGAGGTGGTTGAATGCGCTTGGTGTTCTGAGTAAAAAAGAAAAAAAAAATTTTTTTTTCCCTATTTAGAGAAATGGAGAAATTAAATGGTTTATATACCGACCCGATTTCTTTCATAGAGTTCGCTTGGAGGTAATACCACAATTTCAGGCCCTCTTTGAAGAAATACCATCTCATGTTGAGTTCTAATTAAAGATATGCTGTTTTGCCAGGCGCGGTGGCTCACACCTGTAATCCCAGCACTTTGGGAGGTCGAGGCGGGTGGATCACCTGAGGTCAGGAGTTTGAGACCAGCCTGGCCAACCTGGTGAAACCCTGTCTCTACTAAAAATACAGAAATTAGCTGGGCATGGTGCAGTTGCCTGTAATCCCAGCTACTCGGGAGGCTGAGGCAGGAAAATCACTTGAACCTGGGAGGCAGAGGTTGCAGTGAGCTAAGATTGCACTATTGCACTCCAGCCTGGGTGACGGAGCATGACTCCATCTTAAAAAAAAAAAAAAGTTTTAAAACATTAACCTGTAAGTTGTCCATATTAAATAATAAGCATTTAGGGTAGGGGCTGGATGTATAATACTAAGTCAAGGAAGTTCAAAATACAGATCATTCAGTAACAGTGGTAGTGACAAAAGAGATCCTGGCTAATGCTACCACCATCCTAATCCTGTGGGAAAATGCCACCTGGAAACATTTCTATCAACCACACCATCAGATAGGGAAGCTGAGTAATTGGTCCAATTGCCAGACATTGACATATTCAAATCAATTAATCACTAGTCACCAAGTGACTAAAAAATGGACGACACTCCACTGTGTGCTACAGTATACATCAGGCATTTCTAGTCCTAGTCCTGCTCTTTAACTTTCAAGGGCAAATCAGGTTCAACCTTAATGTGAAAAAATAAACAATAAATCAGAGAGCATTTATTATAAATTGCCAAAGAAGGTTTAGTCCAGTCAGCCAAGTTACCCCACTATTTCTCAAATGCTAAACCCACTCAGAATGAGAGGAGCTGCTCCATCAACCAAATAGATCCAGATTGTCTCTACAGAAGAAGCAGCACAGCTGAGAAGCCCACTGATCAAGACTACATCTGCCCTTTCTCTCTAGATTCCTTAGAAAAGAGAGCCACCCCCTCCTCCATCTCAGTCTGAGATGCACCAAGGATGAAACTTTCTACAAAAGAGGAAGGTCTGAAGGACACTAGCAACTGTCATGAGTTTCCCTATGACTCAAAGCCTCTTGGCTCTAGCATAGGGCAGCCGTAGTCCACATTCAGAAGCATCTTGTTTCCTGTTCTCTAGGTTAGAGCCCCAGCTAAGAATAGCACCCCATTCATGCTGCTGTGTACACATCCTTTTCACTTGCTATTTTCTCTCACACACACATGAAGCCTGGGTCTTGTACATTCTCCAAGGTAAATGCAAATATTTATAAATGGGCACAGAGCAGCAGTTTTATTCCCTGTCCAGTCTACAAAAAGGCACTACCTAGAAGAATTCCACGCCAGAGCTGAGTGACACTGGAATAACTGGGCAACAGGCTCCCTCTCTGAAGTTCCAAATAGAGACTCACACTCAGAAATAGTAACCTAGTGGAAATACATATAGGATGCCCAGTACCTGTGCAGAACTTCACCTCTGTGCATGACCTAAACTTAAAGAAAACCAGAAGTTTGTAAAATTGATCTCTTTTTATTATATGAAATCATGTGAAATTATCAACAAAATGGTAATGTCATATGATTTAACCTAATAGAATCCTAAAAAGCAAATCAAGCATTTAGTTAACAAACAAGAAGGCAAAATCCATTGTTTCACAGGTGGCTTCACTATGGAACACCTTGTAAGACAGGCCTAGCATTATTAAGAAACATCTATTCGCTTGTGGTTCCATGTCTATATCCATATTTGTTCCTGGCCCTCAAGAGACATGGTACAGGCAAGTGAACAGGCAAATACCACACAGTATGGAAACTACTACTCTACAGAGAAGTGCAAAATAAGAACCCTATATATAACTCAATTATAACATTTCTCAATGACACTGAATTTTGCCTGGTTGTTTGTATGTGAGCCTCACTAGTGAGATGATGCACGCTCAGAGGCAGGAACCCTATTTATTTGTCTTTAAATCCCCAGCATACAGCACAGTTCTTGCACACAGTCAATGCTAAATGATGTTTTCCCAAAGACTCAATGACTTAGAGGCCAAGTAGCCTCTGTAAAAATGAGGTGAGTAGTGACATTTCCATTAATAACTTTCAGGTTTTTATGTTTTAGACCAGACTACTAATTACAGCACTGGAAAGAGAATAACAGACTCCTGATTACAGAACTACAAAGAAAAGCAGCCAGGGGGTGGCGGTGGGGAGACTATACTTTATAATCAAAATAAATCTGAAAATACAGACTAAAGTCTGCCTCTAACTGGGAGTATGACAGCATCTTTTTGTCTCTCAATTTAATCTCTTTTTATTTCAACTGATTTTCCTTACAAGTACAACAGAACCGTCAACTGCAAAAGGTGTAAAGGCGTTCTGCGAACAAAAGCAAAGGGGACAAACCCAACCACCACAGCTCAGGTGTGAAGGGTACCATGTGTCTTTTGGAAAAGAGTGTCCACCGGGGGATGGGGGGAGATGGGCACTATGCCCTCTAGGAACTAGGATGCCCTTTATGAGTTCAAAAAAAGCCAAAAAAATAAAATAAAATTCATATAGATACCAAGATAGGTAATTAAATGTTGAATTAAAGGGTCAACACGAGAGCAGAGATTAGGCTGACTGCCAGGTGGTCAGAGTTGAAAGAGATAAAACACACATACACACAAACACACACGCAAACTCCTCCCAGAGTTAAAAAATAATAATAATAAAAAAGTCATTTGGGTCACCTTTTAAACCCATAGAGCAATCATTTCTAAAAGAAACAGCAGGTACAAAATTAACCTCAAGAAAAACTGTCATCTTTCAAAGCTGAATATTCTGATGCAGGTTTAAGAAGTCTTGCCCTCCCATCAAATAACCAAAGCTTTGGGAAAGGGCAGCACAGAGCTCTCCCTAATATGAAATTTTTTATCTATACATTAACTTCTAAAGAGACACTGACCCAAGCACCATACTGTTTAGAAGTAGAAGTCTTTATCCTAATGAATTGATCTCATCAATTTAGCTGCACATTTGATCCCAAGACCCTTTGTGGACCTGATAACCCTGGGGAGGCCCTTAAGTGAAGCTGTCCCTAGGGTGGCCCACTTCATCACAGTGACCAGCAGACAGGAAAGGGCCATTGGGGAGATTCTTATTTTATTATGTAAGTCAGAGGAAGTCACGTTTAGCTCCTCTGCTCTATTGCAGCATCCTTATTTCTACCGGGTACAACAAGCAGATGTAGAAAAGGAAGTCTGTCTGCATAAATGAAAACAAAAGGGCTAGCCACTCCCATCTGATGGTAGGTGGTCCTCCACAAGTACCTAACTACAAACACCCACAGTTTAGTTTCTCTCTCTTCTTCTCTCTCAAACCCATTTCTTTTGTTTTTTAGGAGTTTTGTTGTTGTTGTTGTTGTTGTTAGCTTGTTTTTGAGACAGGGTCTTGCTCTCTTACCCAGGCCAGAGTATAGAGGCATGATCACAGCTCACCGTAGCCTCCAACTCCCGGGCTTAGGTGATCCTCCTGCCTCAGCCTCCCAAGTAGCTGGGACCACAGGTGGGCACCACCAAGTCCAGCTAATTTTTAAATTATTTGTAGAGATGGGGTCTCCTTATGTTGCCCAGGCTGGTCTCAAACTCCTGGGCTCAAGCAATCCACCCACCTCAGCCTCCCAAAGTGGTGGGATTATAGGTGTGAGCCACAGCGCCAACCCAAACTCATTTCAATTTACTTCCAAGGAATGGAAGAAGTGCAAAGGTCAGGTTCAGCAGCCCTATGGGAAAAGCATAGGCTTTAGAGGCAGACTTTGGGATCCTGGATCCCAGTTCCTAGGACCTGTGTGACCGTGAGCACGTATCTTAATTTCTGAGCCTTAGTTTCCTCACCTCTGAAAAGAGGACAATAATATCCACCTCACTAAGGTGGTGTGGGATAGTTGCTATGTTTGTTTTGTTTTTGTTTTTAAGCCTCTAAGACCAGAGGTTTTGTGAGTGCCGGATGACTTCATTTCTAACTCAGGCAAGCAGAAACCGGATATGAAACTGAAGAAGACTGACATCCACATATGGCCTAGGCATGAACAAATTCTGCTTGCTTGCATGCATGCATGGCTAGGATGCTAGCATTTCAAGGAGCCAGCTCCATGAGTTTATAGTCAAACTGGAGAACCATTCTATAGTGATGAGTACAGCACATTTCCACAGACATGCTCAACAGCTCTGCAAAATTCTCTCCCTAGTCTAGAATTCCTGAGTTGGCCAACTCTACACAGTTGTTCTGAATAAAACCCAAAGACTGCCAAGACCAGTCAAGGCCTTTTTTTTTTTTTTTTTTTTTTTTTTTTTTTTTTTGAGACGTTGTCTCTGTTGCCAGGCTGGAATGCAATGGAGCAATCTCAGTTCATTGCAACTTCCGCCTCCTGGGTTCAAGCAGCTCTCTGCCTCAGCCTCCTGAGTAGCTGGGATTACAGGCACGCACCACCACGCCCAGCTAATTTTTTTGTATTTTTAGTACAGACGGAGTTTCACCATGTTGGTCAGGCTAGTCTCAAACTCCTGACCTCGTGATCCACCCGCCTTGGCCTCCCAAAGTGCTGGGATTACAGGCGTGAGCCACCATGCCCGGCCCAATGTCTTTCTTTTTAAGGAACATAAAGTAACTCGAAAAACACCCAGAGAATTCATTCTAACATGAAATCAGTCTTGCTAATAAAGTTACTCCCTCTATCAAAATCTATACTCTTCTCAAGATATCTGTCAAAAATTGTAACTGCCGCAGACATACGGAAAAACTGGCCACACAGCAGCATAAACTCCCTCTGGCTAAAAAGTACATCAAAAGTCTTTTCATTTGGCTGAGAGCAGCGGCTCATGCCTATAATTCCCAGCACTTTGGGAGGCTGAGGCAGATGGATCACCTGAGGTTGGGAGTTCAGGACTAGCCTGGTCAACACGGTGAAACCCCGTCTCTACTAAAAATACAAAAATTAGCCCAGCATGGTGGCGCATGCCTGTAGTCCCAGCTACTCGGGAGGCTGAGGCACAAGAGCTGCTTGAACCCTGGAGGCGGAGGCTGCGGTGAGCCAAGATCACGCCACTGCATTCCAGCCTGGGTGACAGAGCAAGACTCCGTCTCAAAAAAGAAAGAAAAAAAATCTTTTCATTTAACTTCCAGGTCAGGGTGTCTTTATATCAATTTAATGCCAACCACAATACTAGCTACTGCTCTTCTTTGGGGAAGGGGAACTAAAGAAGGTGGCCTCCAACTGCTTTCTCTTTCCCTGTGCTGCTGCCTCCTTCCAACCTACAAAAAAGGGAAGAGTCTGACATTCAGAATTAACCTTGCAAAGAGATTCTGTTTGCTAGCCCACAGGCATTTTGTTTGTTTGATTTGTTTTTCTGCTGTTGTCACTGCTGTCACCTTCCTGACCAAGAGGCCCACAGACTAGCACTTTTTTAGATTCATTTCTGGCAGTGAGTGGATTTGTAAAGATTGCATTTGTAGTATCTGCTGGGTCCCAAAAGTGTGGAAGGACAAAAGACCATAGCCTTCTCTTAAATTCAGCTCAGAACCAACCCCATGCCTCAGCTGGAAAAATTACTTCCATTAACATTGCTCCCAAATGGAGCCCTTCCACCCTCTGCCCAGCTTCCAGCCCAGGCCCTGAGACCCACACTGCTGTTTGTTTTGGCACCTGCAAGCAGCTTGTTCACAAGCATCCAGACTACAGAGCAAGAGGAGTTTCAGAAGGGCCCTCCAAAAAGGGAGTGGCCTGGGAAGAAAGTGACAGGCAGGGTCTAATGTCCCACAGTAGCTTGTTTTCACTGCCACTTTGGCTTTACCTACCATGGCCAGAAGCTATTCAAACACTCTGCCCAATGCCCAGTCACAGGATCCTATTAAGTCTCTGGAATCAACAGAGTACCTACCCTGGTTCCCAGAAAGCCAAAAGCAAGTGTCAGTTTCTCCCTCTAGGCAGTCTCTAGATGTAAGGGTTCCTTTCACCCCGCCTAGAAGGGCCCCCAACCCTGAAAATAAGAAGCAACACTATGAAAACAAACTACCCATTTCTCAACTGTTCAAAGATTAGACCTTGTACCACCTCCTTGCTGGCTCTCAAAGAGTCCTCATCTAAAAATGGAAATAATAACACAACATGCCTTGCTGTGTCTTCTGAAGACCTCTGAAGGGCTGTGGATATGAACTAAGATAACATACACTTAGCATACTGCCTGGCACATAGTAAGCAATCGATAAATATTACTTAGTATTGATATGATTTTTATTATTCTAAGAATGAGTTTTAGTTATTATTAAAAGAGTAATCTTCCTAAAAGACATATTGTTCCAATCCAAGCCTAAAAGCTCCACAGTCAATTTTCAGTTTCTCATGCAAACACAAGGAACCAGTATGGCAAAAATCCTAAACAATAGATACTCTATAGGTTCTCATTTGGATTTTGAGTACATTATGTAATACACACATATATCCATCTATTCAATAAAGAGCTGTTTGGCACCAACAAATATATAGCACTGAACTAAGTATATGTGTGTATGGTACATGATACATGAATATACACATACATGTACACATATAATTAAAAGATACATTCATATATATATATATCTAGTTAGTACTTCTGAGCACCTACTATAGGCCAGACACTGTATCAGGAGACACTGGAGATACACAGATAACTAAGAGAAGGGCCCTGCCATCCAAAAGCTTATAGTCTAATAGAAGAATTATGATAACAGGTGCTAAGATAAAATTCCCATAGCAATCAGTGGATGCAAAAAGGAGAGAAATATACAGGTGATACTTTCTTAACTGACTTGCCAACTTATGTGACATACTTCAACTACTCTTCAAAATAAACTGGCTAAGTTGCATAGCACACTGGAGGCTGATTGTGTATTACTCACATTTACTCCCACCAGCCAGGTTGGCTGCTTCAGGGTCAGTAGTTAGTTCATAATAGGTATACTTGTTATTTTAATTACATATTAAATTATTATATAAAACAAACCAGTGAAATGTCAGTGTAAAAAAAGATATTCCTATGAAAAAGAGGTTGAATACTTGGAAAAAACTTGAAGGCAAGTTGGTAAAAAAAAAAAATGCTGCTGAATTAGATATGGGCAAGACAATAGTAAAAGGTTGTAGTAGCGGAGCTTAAAAATCTGGAAGAATTCTGTCCTTCATTTCTCAAATGTATTTAAGAACTTGGTTCACTTAAACTGAAACTGGAAAATCACAGATCAAATGTTAAATGTATAATTTATGAAAGAAAGTCAACAGAACTCTACTTGAAGGACCCATACTTTAAGAAAAAGTCCTGGCCCACATAAAAAGATTTGTGAATATGTGTACATTTACTTTTTTTTTTTCCTGAGACAGGGTCTCACTCTGTCGCCCAGGCTGGAGTGCAGTGGTGTGATCTCGGCTCACTGCAACCTTTGCCTCCCAGGTTCAAGTGATTCTCGTGCCTCAGCCTCCCGAGTAGCTGGGATTACGGGCACCTGCCACCTGCCTGGCTAAGTTTTGTATTTAGATGGGGTTCAACATGTTGGCCAGTCTGTCATTTACATATTTTTAAATTAAAATAAAATGCTAACTGGATGATGACATGTGCCTGTAATCCCAGCTACTCAGGAGGCTGAGACTGTAGGATGGTTTGAGCCCAGGAGTTAGAGACCAGCTGGGGCAATAACAGAGAGATCCTGTCTCAAAATAATTAAAATAAATAAAATGCTAGAGAATTGTTTTGTCTTCGTTTTTAAAGACTCTCTGTTTTAACTGACTTTTGGAATTAACTGGCCAATTACTAGTCCAATTGCCCCAAATAAGAAGGTGTTTCCAGTATACCTGCCTATTTCTCAGGTTGATAACAAAATGAGTTATATTCACGTAGCCCAATCCAACCAGGTAGCAGAAAAGGCTGCCCTGGGATTTTATAAAATAGACCTGTTAAATACTTCTCAAGTAGATCAAGTGCAGGTGGAATACTAAATTTTAGCCGTATTTCAAAAGCCTGAGATGCTAATGCCCGTGAACATGAGGTATACACTAACTACTCATGGCCTGAAGCACAGACCAAAAGGTGAAGGATGTCCCAAATACCACCTCAGTTTTGGTCACAGGTCTGGATACAACTTATTGGTTGATCCAAGCAACTGATGTTCCAACTTGACATGCGATGCTATCTCTGGAAAAAACAATGTCACAGGTGTTGAGAAAAGGTACAAGTACCAACTATCAAAAAGGAGTAAGATCCCTTCCCAAGACCCCTTTATAGTCAGTCTAATACCTTTTGGTTTATTTGCCTAGAATGCTGGACTTCTATACCACATAACAAGATTCCACACACTGACAACATCATTAGCTTCTCACCCGTGTTCTGCCATCGAGATGCAGTCGGTCAAGAGAAGCAGCAGAGTCTCACGTCAGGAGAGGTCTGCAGCAGCAGAAAGACAAGTAAAAAGGGAGACTTCAGTGGAATTTGAGTCACCTGACATTAGTCTTAGATATTTAAAATACAGAGAATCCCACTGATGGAGGAGAGAAAAATAACCTTTTTTTTTTTCTTGACAGGCATTGGTATGAGTGAAAGGAAAAGAACTGGGGAAGCCTTTGTATATGGAGAGCTCAGTTTATTTTTATTCTCTGCCAATAGAGGCAAGGTTATTCTATAAGCATCATTTAACTTTCTCACTAGAAACAAAATAGAGTAAGTCGTTAATGCCTCGCACTCTAAACTTCCAACTCCAGAATCACTTGGTTTTTCCCCAAAAATTAAATTGATTTTTACAGAATGGTACCCAAATGTGTGATTTCAAAGGCAGATCCCAAAACTGATGGGATCCTCAATGAGAGGATGAGGAGGCATTCTCAGTTTCAACTTCAACTTATTTTCTTCATTAGGGGTAGGCCTAGATGACTTCAAAAATCCCTCTCCTTCCCAAACTCTATGATTTCAAAGAAACGAAAGGAAATGAGTTTCAACTATAGCTGTCAAATTTTAAGTCAGGTATCAGCGAGAAATTCCTAATTTGAAAGCTGTCAATCAATGAAACAGGTTTCAAAATAGGTTGTGGAATCTTCTTCCCCAGAGACAGTTAAATATAGGCTAGGCAGCCATCTGTCTTGGTGGGATACAGCCCTTCCAGGAGGCCAGCATCAGAACAAAACCCTTCTTCCCTCCCTCCCAGGGAGGCCAAGAATAAGAAGTGATTAAGGGCTATGAAGAATAAAGGAAGGAGACAGCAGCCCAACCAGGCCCAGGTAAAGCTGTGGGCTAGGCGGCTGAGATTTCCTGTAGAAAAGGAAGATACAAGCTGCAAAGAGGAATATACAAGGGGAAAAAGACAGGGAATAACCACAGGGCTGTGAGCTCTTTGAGGAGGGCTGCGCCAATCTGCTTCCCAGCTGCAGCAGCTCAGTTTGGTCCTGGGGACTGGGAGCTCAGCCACAGCTCCTTGGGGAGGGTATTATTCCCCTTCCTAGCTCCCAAACCCATTTATACATGAAGCCTAAGTGGAAAATGGGAACTGTCAAATAAATCCAAGATTTTCCCAGGTGACCAGCAGCATCCATGAAATAGCTCCATAAAGTCTTCCTTTAAAATACATTGTCTTTTTTTGTTCCTTGCCACCTTCCTTGGCCATCTATAATCTTACCCATTTCCTGCAGTTCTTAACATTTCTTTCATTACTGTGGAAAGTTCTCTTGGGGCATAAAAACGAATAAAACCTTCATGGACCTTTGGAAACTTAACTCCAATGGGAAATGGAAGATACGGCATTGCTATGGACTGTCACCTCTGCAAAAGTGGGACTGTCCTGCTTTGCAGACATGAGCAGCTCTCTGTCCCCATCTCTGTATTAACACTTCAGATATACACACTTGGGGCTTTCAACTAAGTCTTTGTTTCTGCTACTGTGTCTCCTGAAGAATACTGGAGTCAGCCATGCAGCACTGTCACATGAGGATTCAGGTACCCAGCTTTGCTGGTAGATAAAACACAGAAAGCCCACTATTTTCTAAGCTCCCCATAGTTCAAGAGGCCCCTGCAGGGGAAAGAAGATGGCAGTAAGGTCAAGGAGTCAACATCAAGGACTTACCAAGCTGAGGTATGCAGCAAAGTAAAGATGGAGGCCAGGGATGGCCACCAGCTGTTAAGAGCTAGACACTGGGGAGTACAGGGCAAAACTAGTGCCTGAGGCTCAGTGCTCTCAAAAAGAATTTTTTTCTGGTTGAGGTTGCCAGCTAAGGAGAAACCTGAAGCTCAAGCATGCAGTCTGGTGATTTTTTTCCCCCTTCAGCAAAGCCAGAAAAATTTGTAGAGATAACTAGAAGAAAATCAATACCATAGGGCCCAAGATTTAAGATGAGCCTTTGCAGAGAAGAAATCTGAGTCTGTTCTGTCCTTGCAGCTGTCTTAGATCAGAGGAGATGGAGCTTTTACTCTAACAGAAGATATCAGACTTATTGAGAAGAACAGGAGATAATGGACAGGAAAGGGCCCTAAAAACTCAAATAGCCCAAAATGAATGAAAGAGATAATCATAATATCACAGGGCTGCTCCCAAACTGGGTGGCTAAATGGGAGCAAATAGAAAAGTAGAGACCACCATTCTGGATCACATCCTGTGGCCACCTGAGGGGCTTAGTGAAGGCACCTATCTTCCATCTTGCTGGTCTGGAGGCAAAGCTGGCTATGAAAAGGAGCAGGCTCCCAACCTGCCTTTGCTGGATGCCACACAGCAACACCGGGGAGCAACTCTGGTCCAGCACCGGGATAAACACTGTGACTCTCCGGAATGTCCCGAACACTACAGTCAAAATCTAGGACTTAGGAACAGTATAATGGGGAATATCTCCCTTTAAAACCTAACTCAGTTACAGAGGGAGGGATCTGTCTAGGACCTGATCTGCTGTGCAAGTTTCTACTATAAAACTTGGGGTTTGCTCATTTTTCAGAACTGGGATCTTCAACACCTTTGGGATTCATTCATCGGATATGGAATTCAGACTGCTTAAAGCCTTGGGGAACTGCAACTAGGCAGCAGAGAGCTAGCTGGTTCCTAAGGAGGAGACTGAGCAGACGATACAGAAGTAGAGCATCCTCTAGAGGTTGCCTAGTCCACCACCGCACCACCTCCTGCTCACTCACACCCCTCCCCCGCAGCAGGCTACCAGGAAGCAAGAGCAGACAGGTGAGCTGGTGTCCTGTTTTTCAAGCTTTCTTGGGAAGGAGAACCCACATAATTTTTCTATAGCCTGGAGCTGGTAAAAGAAGGGAAGGAAGGAACTAACAATGGAGTAACCAACCCACTAACTTCCCATTCACTCTCATAACTCAACATGATGAGGTGGGCTGGTTGCCAGCCAGGACTCTCTCCAGAAGGATATGGCTGAAGGACTGTCAAGTTCGAGTGTGGGACAGTGAAAAGAGCATTGCATTAGACATCAAAAGATAGGGGGACTTGGGGAAGTAAAGAGGAAGATTAAAGCCAAGGAACATAAAGGGACTTTTTCGGGTGATAGAAATGTTCAACCTATTGATTATAATTGTGGCTACACAAGTATAAATACCATTTGTCAAAACTCATTGAACTATAGGTTTCAAATAGTGAATTTTATTGCACACAAATTATACCTGAATAAAGTTGTTTTTAAAAGAAAAAGCATGCATTCTAAATTCTGATCCTGCCCTATTAACTATGTGACCTTGGCCATGTCACTTAGCCTACCTAATGCTTCAGTTTTCTCAAATTTTAAATGGGATTACTAATTTCTGACCTGCTGGCCAGGCGAGATGGCTCACGCCTATAATCCCAGCACTTTGGGAGGCCGAGGCTGGTGGATTACCTGAGATTAGTTTGAGACCAGCCTGGCTAACATGGCAAAACCCCATCTCTAGTAAAAACACAAAAATTAGCTGGGCATGGTGGCGCACACCTGTAATCTCCGCTACTTGGTAGGCTGAGGAAGGAGAATTGCTCGAACCCAGAAGGTGGAGGTTGCAGTGAGCCAAGATCACGCCACTGTACTCCAGCCTGGGCAACAGAATGAGACTCTGTCTCAAAAAATAATAATAATGATAATTTTTGACCTGCTTACCTCACAGGATATTTAGGATCAGATGAGATATGAAATGAGACCCATTTTAAAAAGCATAAAATGCTAAGCAAATAGGAGGTATCGATAATTAGGTTGGTTCCACGATACTTGGGATCTCCCTGGCTATGTATTTTCCAGTGATCTTAAGAAGAGAAGATTCTGTTCTTTTTAACTGATGATGGTTCAAAATCTTTCCGCTGGGAAACCTTGACCTGAGTGTTCTTTCTACTTGCTTCAGACTATCTGCTTGCTCACCTCTCCACTATGTAAACGTAACTTACTGTGGGCACTCAGGCCCGTCTGGCTACTACAGATAAGCACCCCAGCTCGGGAGCACAGACACTGAACACAGCCACCTGACCAGAATGCAGACACCAGGACAGATACCATTCTGAAGCTGTGGACTCTTCCCTTTCTGGGGAAATCAGTGAGTTCATATTTTCTATGTTGCCACAGAGAGCTCTTTCTGGCAAAGCAAACGGAAAGAAAATGCAGAATCTCCTCACCGAAGCACAGAATGGGGAAAAACACCAAAGCCTGGGCAGCTGGGCAGTTAGGTACAAAGCTACTCAGTGAGCAGACTTAACTAAAAGGGATTGTGATGATCTACTCCAACAATTTCATTTTTAAAATTAGGAAACGAGGCTGGGCATAATGGCTTACATCTGTACTCCCAGCACTTTGGGAGGCGGAGGCAAGTGGATTGCTTGAGGCCAGGAGTTCAAGCCAGCCTGGCCAACATGGTGAACCTCTGTCTCTAATAAAAATACAAAAATTATATGAGTGTGGTGACATACACTTGTAATCCCAGCTACTGGGGTGGCTGAGGCACAAAAATCATTTGAACCTGGGAGGCAGAGGTTGCAGTGAGCTGAGATCATGCCATTGCACTCTAGCCTGGGCAACAGAACAAGACTCCGTCTCAAAAAAAATAAATTAGAAAACTAACTATCAGAGAGACCAAGGGTTCAAGGCTAAGCAAAACTGTTAAGTAGGTCCAACTGGAGGTGCTTCAATCTTTTGATTTTAGCCCCATATACCTGCTTACTTCCCCCCAGAGTGCCCTCCCTCACTAGACTGGCATCTAGTAGCCTTAGACCCTTATCAAAATCTTGTAAAGAAACAAATGGAATCTCATACTAAAGTATAAATAAACAGCTAGCCTTTTGAGTGAGATACAATAAAAGAATGTTTTAAAGAGAAAAAGCTACCAGTAGAAGAGATGTCTTCAGTCCATCCACCTCCAGGGGACCTTGACAACAGCCCTAAAATCATATCCAATAGGCGGTTTTGTACCCAGCTGTAGGCAAATAGGGTACCAAAGCTTGAAACTCTTCCAGATTAGTTCAAGTGGGCTTACAAAGAAGTTCAAGTGGACCTGCAGAGTGGTGGGTCTTATCTCCAAGCCCGAGCTGTAAGCAGCAACACTATTCTTTAGAAAGGCATTACACATCTTGCATAAATGAGAATCAGAGCTCCCCATACAATGCTGCCACTGCCACTCTTCCTTGCAAAAGTCCATATGTTAAGAATATCATTCCGGGCTGGGTATGGTGGTTCACGCCTGTAATCCCAACACTTTGGGAGGCCGAGGCAAGTGGATCACAAGGTCAGGAGTTTGAGACCAGCCTGGCCAATATGGTAAAACCCCATCTCTACTAAAAAAAATACAAAAATTAGCCGGGCGTGGTGGCGTGTGCCTATAGTCCCAACTACTTGGGAGACTGAGGCAGGAGAATCGCTTGAACCCGGGAGGTAGAGGGCAGAGGTTGCACTGAGCCAAGATCACGCCACTGCACTCCAGCCTGGGCTCTGTCTCAAAAAAAAAAAAAACAAAAAAAAAAAAACCGCTCCATGAAAGCACGGACTTGTTCTGTCTTGTTAATAACTCTATCTCTAGCACGAGACCAGAGCCTGGTACATAGTGGGCATACATAATCATGTGTTGAGTACATGAATGAATTAGTGATTGAATGAATGAATTTTTTTAATGCACTGAACCAAATGTCTTTGAAGACAGTACAGGGCCCTCTGGTACCACAGAGGCTGTGTTGTGGGTCATGCCAGCACTCACAAGAAATGCCAACGCTGGCATACACTTCACCAACAGGCAGATATATCTGTAAGATGCAGGGGTAAGTTCAAGTGCTTCCATGAGGCATTTCCATAATTAATTATTAGCATTCACAGGCTAGATACCTATAATGCCAACTTCAGCATCGATCTAAAGGAAACCTATTCATTTAAACTGACAAAAACATGCTGTCGTTTTCATTTCCATTACAAAGCATGCCAATGTAGCAGAAACATTTTGATTGATTGAATGGTTTTCTCTCAATCTGCGTGGCAATTGATCAGTTTACTAAGGGACAAATAGTTCAACAATTCAAGTCAAAAGCAGAGAAACCTTTTTTCTTTACTTATGAGCCATTTAAAATATATAGAAATTATGAATACTTAAAATTCTCTTATGGGAGATCCTAAATAAGGTAAGATGTATGTGTGTGTGTGTGTGTGTGTGTGTATATGTATGTGTACATATATATTATCTCTCTCAACACATAACCAGAAGAAATGCTGCAACTGCCTGTGGTAGACTGCTTCCACAACCCAGTAAGTGATGTACCACTTCATCTCCATCAAGACCTTAATTCCTGCCCCTAAATAATAAATGTGGTAACAAAACTGGAAGCACTTTGAGTCTCTAAAAGAAGCTATAGAAATCCTGAAAGAAGAAAATAATAAGTACAAATAGAATCTCTGAGAGGACAAAAAAAAAATGCGTTGCATAAAAAGAGAGTCAAGGTGTTAATTGCTGAAGAGTCCTTCAGGTTGAAGAAAAGCATCCTTGACTATCCTGTATTCTGCAGCCCCTTCCTTCTTTTCAAGGAACTGCACAGATTATGTCCGCCATTCCTATCAATTTGTTTATTCAGTGGCCTTTTGACAGCCAAACTGCTAGGAGCTGCTCAGGTACAGCACAGTCAAGCAGGCCAGCACAAGTTTCCACCACACCCAGGCTTCAGCTTGGTAGAAAATGAAAATGGTCAAAAGAGTTTTAATGAGTTGTTAATGATTTAAGTACTCACAGTGATATGCTTGCAAGATAAGACAAAAGGAACTTAGGAGCAGTGAAACCAAATCAAACCAATAATACATTCAACAGTTATGAATACAATTACACAACTTCTGCATACATTTAGGAAGCTTCTGAAACAGAATCTGGACGGAAACATCCCAAGGTGTAGCCTGCTGCCTCCACTCAGAAGCCCACCCATACCCTTGCTAACAAAGTATTCTACACTTTTCTTTAAACTCTCCTGGAATTCAATAGGCTTCCTTCATAATTTTATCTTATTGCTCCACAAAAGCTTGGCTTCTAACGTCAACCCTACCTCTCATCTGCTTACTGAGGACAGGACAAAACTTGAGTTGTTCCCTGCAGACAAAAGTACAATGGTCGACACTAAAGATCGGCTATTTGAAGTAAAACTGGTTTTAAGCAGGTTAATAAACCCCAGGCTTACAGGTTCTCGCTCTTGGTATATTTTTCTAACACACCCCAACAAGATAAGAGATTGGAAAATGGCTCCCTTGGCTGGTTGAGAAGGAAAGTAATCTTTTTTTTTTTTTTTTTTTTTAAAGGCACTGATGGAATTACCCTGCTAGGGAACCAGCATACATATGTCATTCCTTTGTACCGTATTTTTACAAGTATTTGATTTTGTTTACCCTAATTTATCCAACTCGGGAATAAAAAGGAATCTCAGATCTATCAGAAGGACCTCCAATTTCTCATTCTCAGCTTCAAAACAAATTAGTCAGTTTAACATTAGTCAAGACATTTAGGTTGCTGTGAAGTAAGAATGATACTAGGTCATGATTAAGATGGCTCTCCAAACTATCAACAAGACTGTCTAATCACTTGTTATGAACCCAACACTATGTTAAACACCAATGGCAGGTACAAAAGAAGTATGAAATAAAGTTCCTGTCATCCACACCTAACAATCTAAAGGCAGCCTTCAATTAATTTACTGATAGGGTATATTGCATAATAAGTTTTATCAATTTGTTGTTTGAAGTTCAAACACATTTTGCCATAAAAGGCATGCTATCGTGTTTCAGTTCTCGTGCTGGTAGAAAACTGTCTTAGCCTCTAATGTAATTGAGATATCAAGTACTGTATGTGCAAATGAAACACAATATTAAAAACTGGTGTAACATTAGAAATATCTGACATGTAGCTGGCGCTTTGTGCGCTTGAAAGAGTTCTTCATATACATAAACTTCACATCATAGTATATTATTTGATGATACATGGTCGTATTGTCAACTGTTGAAGAAACTGAGGCACAGAAAGCCTAGAAACTTTTCCAGAGTCACCCAGCTACTAAGTAGCAGCAGGGCGCTCACGTTGGCCTTCCAACTCTAAATTCCGTTCTTTCCACTAGTGTAAAACTGAGTAAGAAGGAGGTGTGAAGTGTTTTGTTTTGCTTTGTTTTTTAAGACTGGTAGTTGAGAAAGAGGAAATTTTATTTGAGAAAGACAGGGAGGTAAGTGAAAACTTTTAGTGATTCAAAAGGAGGCTTAAGGGCACTTTTAGAAGCTTTCAAGGTTGACGAAGCTGGTGTTTATGGCTTTCATTTCACTTGGAGCCTTGTGGCCAGGCTTTTCCTCCTTTCAGGTTTCTCACTGGCTCTTTTCAAGTTCAACTGCCCCGATTAGAGTATGTTTGGTTTGGGATTTAACTCATGAATAGGAATACACCAACAGCAAAGAAGGGTTGGAACAGACTTCCTTGAGGTTACTGAATAAGCACTGGAAAAGAGAAAAGGAATAAGGAAGACAAAAGTACAGATAAGATAAATTGCCTGAAGCAGACTTAACTACACAGCAATCCTTGAAAGGAAGGTACAGGGAAAAGGGGCTGAGGGAGGGTATTATTCTATGAAAGAGACATGGGACAGATGTTGAGACAGTCCTCACCACTGTGCCATCAGGCCAGGGCAGCAGCAGCTACAACTCAACTATGCATAAATAGGTCTTGCCCTTATGTGAAGGTCTATAGTTGAGAAGACATCTATGAAATTAGCAGGTGACAGCAAAAATAATCCCACATATATGCCTTTCAACAAATCTCTCTAACCAAATAAAAATGCAAAGAATTTCATTCACTCATTCATCCATCCATCCAATGAACATTTATTATATGCTAAGCACTGTGCTAGATGCTAGAAAACAAAGATAAACAGAAATAGTCCCTGCTCTCAAAGAGCTCACAGCTTAGCAAACAAGAGAGATGTGTAAACAAATACGTGCAAAATAGTGTGACTGGTACGACCTCATTTTGTTAAACAGCGAGTACAGTATTGGCACAGTCATACTTCAAGCATGAACAGAGCCCAAGAGGTTCCCCAACGTGCTCAACTTGGCAGACTTGCTATTTATCACTTACCCATCCGTATTCAGAGGCTCGCACTCATACTTAGGCCAAATCTCCATTATTAATCACATATTTACCAGCTAAGTCACTTTCCTAATGTCTACCCTGCCCAAGTCACTGTTTTGTTTCTAAGAAGGAGGAAGGTGTGTATTCATTTATCTCGCCCAAATTGTGTAAAGGCAACCTGAACTCGAGGCGGTGCAAAAGGGGTTCACCATAACATGGCATGTCATTTCAAGTATGGCCCAGAAAGCAACAGGTGATTCACTTTAACAAACATACTTGAGCCAATGTTATATAGGTCAAGTCTCATCAAAACAAACACCAAGAAATGGTCCACTTTCTTCTGTTGCAGCAAATAAAATCTTAGCATATATTTGTTTGAGGTATGTAATTTGCTAAGCTGATACACAAACATTACCTCATTTAGTCAACACAGCAACCCCTAGATGTAGGAATTATATGTTCATCCTATATCTGAAGAGGCTGAGGCCAGGAAAGGTTAGAGACTTACCCAGGGCCACATAGTTGATGGCAAGGGTCAGAGCTACCACTGGTACCCAAGCCTCTGACCTCCAGCTGAGTGGTCTTTTTTCTACCAAACTGTGGCTTAAACCTCTCCAGGCAACTGTGGGTAATCTCTGTTACACAGAAATAATTTTAAAAGAAGGAGAGTAATAACTCCTATAGTCTCCTTGGATTGAACACACTGGATGAGAAGTACAGGCCACTCTCCTCAAAATAGAAATAACACTAAAAATTCAAAGCCTTTGGAAGTGAGAATGGAATACATTAAGTTCAACTGCCAATCTCTGAAATATAATTTCCTATAAATGGCTTTAGCCTGATCCCCTCTTTCAACATATCCTACAATCACAATCTCCAATCAAATCCTCTATCAAAGAGCCATCTCACCATCCCAAAATTATTCAAATTAAGGAGATTAACCACTCCTGCCTCCACACCCCGAAACAGCACCAGCACCACCCAGTCATGTTTTGCTGAACTCAGCCTCTCCCACACTCCCCAGGCTCTCTTTAAAATAACTTGTTCTTTAGCCAGCTCTTCAGTCACCCATGGGAGGTCAGGTGGTGGAGGGTGCTGGCAGGGCTTGACTTGACTTTTCTTTCATTCCCAGCTGACCCTCATAAGGGGCCTCCAACCAAACTCGGAGCAAGGCAGCTCAGAATTCCAGTTTTCTCTCTCCTTGTTTAGCTGTGCTCTGTCCCTACAGGGCATGGGGAAAGAAAATGCTATTAATTCCTGCACACAAACACGAAGCCCCTTCAAGGGAAAATATTTCTCAAAGTGAAAGGTAAGAAGCTGCAAAAGGAGGTCAGGTAATTTGGCACATACAGGAGGTGTCATCTATTTCACAGTTTCTCTGCAACACTCCCAATTTAGAAGAAAAGAAAATGACAGATTTAATGAAAGGCGGATGGGGGTGGCATTGTCACTTGCCTAATGAAATTCCTGCTTGAATGGAACTGTCATCTCAAACTCAGGGTATCTAAAATAACGCTCATTCTCTCCCCAACTGCTGCACCTCTTCCTGGCTTCCATATGTCTATTTCTGCCATTGCCACCATCGTTCTCCCTGTCTCCCAAACTAAAAACCTCAGGTATTCCTGACTCTTACTTCACCCCTAGACCCCACACCCATCTCAGCAGCTCATCTTCCCATCTTAGTGGTATCTCTTAATTACAGTGTGGTCAAACATGGTATCCAAGATAAAAGAACCAGCAGGCTTTGGAGTTGGACAGACCTGAGCTGCAGTCCCTATTCCACCATGGGTCACCATCACTTCGGATCATCTCCCTGAACTCAAGTGTCTTGTTCAGTAAATGGGGACTCGCAATTCCCTCATAGGTGACTCTAGTAATTGAACCCATTTAACAGCATGTTTGTTTGCAGCACCCACCACAGGGCCTGGTATGCTGTGTGGGCAGGAACAAGCCTCTTGCCCCCATCTAGGCAACTCAGAGCAACCAGGGAGTCCCTTGGAAACAACTTCATCACACTTCATCTCTCTTCAAGTCCGAGTGCCCCCATTGTTCTCTGTTGCCCCAGTATGAAGTCAGACTCTAGCTGATCTTCAAGGTCATCAAAAACTATCCAGTTTGATCTTACTCCTCTGTCTATGACTCCTCTGCTCCAGCCCAAGACTCTACTCACTCACTTGGCACACATTTATTGGGTGCCTACCACATGCAAACATGGTGCTGGAGGCTGGGAATGTTGAAATGACAGGCTGCCCACTGCCCACCCTCAAAGAACTCACAAGCTTTCTGGTAGTGAGTGTGGTCTGGGGGAAGGAGCGTGGGGGTGGGGGTGAGGGTGGATAAAACCATCATTGTATTAGGGTGTAGGAAGTGATACAGGAGCAGTAAGCACGATGGGGGCTGTGGGAACTCCACTGAGGGAAGACACACTGCCACTGTTCTTTCCTCCTACTCTCGACTTAGCCAAATCCTAGTCCATAAATCAAGGTCTTATTCATTCTGGCCCACACCTCTCCCATCTCAAAATTCCTCAAGTTCTTATCAACACCACTCATTTTCAGTCATCCACTGGCTGATGTCATTTCTTGTATTGCTGTGGGTTAATTTTTTTTTAATTACTTTCTTATAGGTAGGCTTTTTTTCTCCATGGCTTCTATGATCATAAACGATAAGGACTAGGCTCTAGACAGTTCTAAATCTCTCATGAAAACTACATACTCATTATTTGTGGTATAGTTGATGTATTTGGAACCACTGACAACTGCAAAACAACGCATTCCTTTCCCTTTGAAAAACACGCACTGCACTTCCCTCGCTGCTAGGTCCTGAGTTCTGTGTGTCTTACACTTTTCATCCAACCCAAGATAAGAGACGAAACCCTTGCTATCTCAAACAACTATCCAAAATGTAATTTGTTTAAAAATTATAGTTTTTAACTTTTAAAATTGTTCCATCTAAAAAGTTATTCAAATAAAATCTTAGTGGGACACCCAATATCGTGAACATAAAAGCAGAGCTATTCTGGTTGAAGCTATGGGGACATCCTAGTGCCACTACCTCAAAGGGGAAAACATGTGATTCCCTTATCAGCAACCCCTGATGTACATCCAGGGGCAACACCACTACAGCATGATGGAGAACTCATCTTGCCCACAAATATGTATAATAAACTTAATATATGTACAAATGAGACATAACAAATCAATGGGGGAAAAGATGAATGCTTGAATAAATATAGCCACATGGAATATAAAATAAAGTTAGATCCCTCCCTCACACTGTTGATGAAAATTTACTCCTTTTTTATTCAAGATGTTATGTGAAAGGCAAAACTTGTAGATGAAAATACAAAAGAATATCCTTATGATTGTGTGTGTTTGTCTTAATCAAGACAATAAAGAAAAAGTTAATTTCTTTAACAAAAAGTAAATTTGACTACATTAAAATTTGGAATTTCTTTTTTTTTTTTTTTGAGACAGTCTCCTTCTGTCATCCAGACTGGGGTGCACTGGCATGATCACAGCTCCCTGCAGCCTTGGCCTCTAGAGCTCAAGTGATCCTCCCACCTCAGCCTCCTGAGTAGGTGGGATTATAGGAGCACATCACCATGCCCACCTAATTTATTTGTATTTTTGGTAGAGACGGAGTCTTAATATGTTGCCTAGGCTGGTCTAGAACTCCTGGACTCAAGTGTTCCTCCCACCGGGGCCTCCCAAAGTGCTGGGATTGCAGGTGTGAGCCACCGCACTTGGACTTGCAATTTCTTATATATCACATAATTCAATTAAAAGAAAGATGATAAACTAAATCTGGGAGCAGGTATTGCAACCTATAATTGTCAACAATGAGTAAATAGGACATATAAGGAACACCTACACATCAATTATTAGAAAAAGCAAGACAGCCTAAAAGAGTTGTCTCTAGATTGCAATTTAAGAACTACTGTGGGGCCAGGCACAGTGGCTCACGCCTGTAATCCCAGCACTTTGGGTGGCCAAGCTGGGAGGATCACTTGAGGTCAGGAGTTCAAGACCAGCCTGGCCAACACAGTGAAACCCTGTCTCTACTAAAAATACAAAAATTAGCCCGACATTGTGGCACGAACCTGTAATCACAGTCACTTGGGAGGAGGCCATATCTCAATTTATCTATACAACTGCCCTGGGATGTAGGCAGAACATATATTATGCCAGTTTATTGATAAGGAAATTGAGACAACTTAAATGATCAGTCCAAAGAGAGAGAAATATACATGTATCTTCCCTAGTAAGATGCAAAACCTACTTTTCTACCTTCTAATGTACAATCTTGCCATTACAAAAAAACCACCTCCATCTTTTTTTTATTTATTTATTTTTTTTGGAGACAAGATCTCACTATGTTGCCCAGGCTCATCTTGAACCCCTGAGCTCAAGAGATTCTCCTGCCTCAGCCTCCAGAGTATCTGGGACTATAG
Organism: Macaca mulatta; assembly: GCF_049350105.2. Taxonomy (NCBI): domain Eukaryota; kingdom Metazoa; phylum Chordata; class Mammalia; order Primates; family Cercopithecidae; genus Macaca; species Macaca mulatta. The sequence continues at coordinate 63,982,036 of NC_133406.1, read as the reverse complement.
GTAATCATCAACATGCCTGGCTTACCTTTACTTTCTAAAAAATACCTGTTCACACAAAAATCTATACATGAATGTTCATAGCAGCTTCATTCATAACAGCCTAAAACAGGAAACAACCCATATGTCCTTCAGTGGGTGAAGGGCTAAACAAACCATCATACATTCATACCATAGAATACTGCTCAGTAATAAAAAGGAATGCACTATTGATACGCACAACAACCTGAATGAGTCTTCAGAGACTTGTGCTGAGTCATAAAAAAAAGGCCAATCCTAAAAAGCTACATGCTAATGGTTCCATTTTTATAATATTCTTGAAATGACAAGATTATAAACATGGACAACAGATTAGTGGTTACCAGCAGTTAAGGACTAAGGAATACAGTAGGGTGAGATGAAGGAGTGAACTGGGAGGGGCAGGACTAGAAAAGGACAACATGAGTGATCCTTGCAGTGATGGAACTGTTTAGAATTTTGACATATCAGTCAAGGTCCTGATTATGGTATTGTGTTATACTTTTGCAAGATGTTAACCATCAGAGGAATCTAAGTAACAGGATGTGCAATCTCTCTGCATTATTTCTTACAACTGCATGTGAATGCATAATTATCTCAAAATAATTTTTAAAAAAACATAACCAAAAAAAGCCGGATATCATCCTGCCCTGTGTTGTACAATTCTGAGGTTAAATAACATAAAGTATGGCGAGGCACTTCATAGACTGCCTTGTGCCCTGTAAATACTATGTAACATCATCATCTTCCTCTATCAACCAGTCTCATCAGCATTACTCACTGTTAGACTATTCCTTGTCCACAGAGCCTTCAATATCTCTCTACTGTGACCCTATCACTATACTTGCGTAATCCGTCCACCTCTCTTGCTATTGTTTGAATGTCCCCTCCAAATCTCATGTTGAAACTTAATCCCCATGGTGGGGCCTTCAAGAGGTGACTGTATCATGAAGGCATGCCATCATTAATGGATTAATAGATTAATGAGTTATCTTGGCAGTGAAACTAGTGACTTTTTAAGAAGAGGAAGAGGGACATGAGCTGGCAAGTTTACACACTCAGCTCCCTCTCTATGTGATATCCTGCGCCACCTCGGGACTCTGTGGAGATTTTCCATCAGCAAGAAGGCCCTCACCAGATTCAGCCCTCAATCTTGGACTTCCCAGCCTCCAGAACTGGAAAAAAAAAAAAATTGTTTCTTTGCAAATTACCCAGTTTCAGGTATTGTGTTATAATCCACAGAAAATGGACTAAGACATTTCTAATAGACTGCAGCTCCTTGAAGGCAGAAACTTTTTTCTGTATCTCTCTATGCCCACAACTTAGCGTAGTATAAAACATACGGGACAGGCGCGGTGGCTCACACCTATAATCCCAGCACTTTGGGAGGCTGAGGCAGGCTGATCATAAGGTCAGGAGTTCGAGACCAGCCTGACCAACATGGTGAAACCCCGCCTCTACTAAAAATATAAAAATTAGCCGGGTGTGGTGGTGCACACCCGTAATCCCAGCTACTCAGGAGGCTGAGGCAGGAGAATCGCTTGAACCCGGGAGTCAGAAGTTGCAGTGAGCCAAGATCACATCACTGCACTCCAGCCTGAGTGACAGAGCAAGACTCTGCCTCAAAAAAAAAAAGAAAACATACAGTAGGTACTAAATAAATGGCTGTCAGGTTGAAATTAGCTCATGATCTTCTTGTTCAATACAAAGTGTCCCAACACTGGAGGAAGTGAGGAGAGGAGGGGACTGGAAAGAAGAACACTCCAGTAGCTATAAGCCAACGCCTCGAAAGTTTCATCAATAGCCTCCTCCTTCCCAAATTGCTGAGAACCCAAATGAAGCAAAGGTCTGTACAGAGGGTGTGGCCACAGCAGCAAAAACATGAGTTCAATTCATCAAGTCTCTTCTTTAAACTTTCAAGTTCTGCAAATGAAGGAACTGACCATTTATAGATTGGGTGGGTCACTGGAACGAGATGGGAAGATGGGCTGTGGTATACTATTCTGGAAAGGATTTTAAAGGTTAGCTGACAGCCCTTTTCCTGAAATGATTAAGACTGAAGAACTGCCCGAGGGCAGAATGTATTTAAATACTCTGTCATGATCTCTCAGAGACCTGACACTCTCGGCCTAGGCAAACATATTTGGCTAGTGAGGTGAGGAGGGGGTTCCCACGCCCTGAAAACAATGCTAGCTCCTCACTCCTACTCCAAATAGTTTCCAGCATAAAAAGGCACAAGCAGTTGCTTTGCTGCTCCTAATGTTATCGGATAATTTTTCAAATTCTTACTCAATTACATATCACGCTCTTATCTTCAATCTCCACAGGCCAAATAGCCTTGCTTTCACATCGTGCCCACTAAGCCTGCAGAACACAAGTATCCCTCCCAAGTAATTCCAGCTCTCATAAACATGAGATCATTTTACATTAAGTTTTATTAGAGTATTTGTGTGTATGGTGGTTGTGTGTGCATGCGCACACGCGCATGCATAAGTGTGCATATGCCTTTACTTCTACTAGGAGTAAGGAGATTTAACGCAAGAGAAGGTTAGAAACTTGGGAGGTTTCTGTTTCTGCTTAATGATTAACTCTTTTGCTACTGAATCCAGAAGAGCTGGCCTTTCTGGACTGGCAGTCCTGCTCCCTGGCCAAAACAGCAAAAGAAAGCTCATACACACACATTCACTGTTAAAAAGAAGTAACTGGCACAAATCAGTTTCAGCTTTGGCAGTGAGAACACAATTGTAGTTTTAAGGAGAATTAGGTGTTTCCACATTGTGTTGTTACTGGCCTTAAAATATCCAGATCAAGAACTCATTAATCAAAGTAACACGTCATCCACCTAAAATGCTTCAATGTTTGATTTAAAATTGCTGACAGCAAAGAACTGAGATAACTTACATAACCACAAATCACTGAATAAATAAGAGAGATCAAGAGATACAGCACAACGGACTCTAATAATGGCTAAAAACACAAAGCCTAATTAATGTCGTTTAAAGATGAAACCTTTAAGAAGAAAACAAAGAAAAAGAAAGATGAAACCTTAAACCAGAAGCAGGAGAGGGGAGTAGGAAGAACCTGTGCTATCTATTCTCTGGTTTCTATCTTTCCTCCAGGACAATAATCAACATCCAGATTCTATGTGACAACTCACTTAACAATAACCATTTTTTGTTCATATGTCCTAAAAATCATGAAGCAAGGAACTAGTAATCCATCTTTCCACTTTCCAGCTGAGAAGTTGAGAATCCCAAAGGTGGAATGACATCTTCAACATTACAAAGCTTGTCCTCCATTACCCTACATTTCTTCCTCCTTATGAATGATATTTTTTAAATGCTGTAATGATAAAAATATGAGTTGTCATTATTATTAATAGTACTCATTTAAAACAACAGACTGCTACTTAGCCTATTCATTAGGTGAAAATAAAACAAACATAAACATGAAAATATTTCAATTCCGCATTACGACATGCTTCATCACAATCCTCAAAGAAACTCCTTAGTTGACAAAGGGCCTAATATATAAAGAGCAACATAAGAGGCAAGAGGCCAGCCGGGCGCGGTGGCTCAAGCCTGTAATCCCAGCACTTTGAAAGGCCGAGACGGGTGGATCACAAGGTCAGGAGATCGAGACCATCCTGGCTAACATGGTGAAACCCCATCTCTACTAAAAAATACAAAAAACTAGCCGGGCGAGGTGACGGGCACCTGTAGTCCCAGCTACTCGGGAGGCTGAGGCAGGAGAATGGCGTGAACCCGGGAGGCGGAGCTTGCAGTGAGCTGAGATCCGGCCACTGCACTCCAACCTGGGCGACAGAGCAAGACTCCATCTCAAAAAAAAAAAAAAAAAAAGAGGCAAGAGGCCACTCCACATCCTAAAAGGGCCTGAAGGAACTTCCCGAACAACCCAGATGTCTAGATCAACCCTATACCAGTTCCATAACCACACTCCCTCCCCCAGGTTTGTCCCAAACCAGATGTCAGAGATTAAGAGCCTTCCACTTCCTTATTTCTTTAATTTTCGTTAAGGACAATCAATTAACTTCCTTTTTCTTTTAAATTTAAGTACTGCACACAACAACATAAATATCTGTAATACCAAGAGTTACACAAATTCCATTTCTGGCCCACCAACATGGACGGGGAAAACCATACAAACCAGTTACAGCAGGGAATTTTCTAACTCTGGAAGTCTCTGAGCTTACTGGAAGTCCAAAGTTTAATAGTTATCCTGATTAAAGCATTCATTGTCCCTAGTGGATCCAGTCACAAGTTCAACTGTAGGCCCATCAAGTAACTCTCTCTCCCCTCGATTTTTCTCCAGCTGTGAGGCACATCTTCCTATTAGATCGTGATATTTCAACAAGTATCATTTCAACTGCTCTCCAGGTCAGCTGCCACTCTGGTACTACCTACCACCTGGGGCCTATCCTCCATAAGTGTGCAGCAGCCATGCAGGCATGGCAAGTTCTGGGGGTGGAAAGAATGTCATTCAGAGAATATAATGGTTTTTGTACTTTCAAGTGTGTCTACTTAAAAGGGACAAATCATCACCTTCAACATCTTTTTTGTTTGTTTGTTTTTGAGATGGAGTCTTGCTCTGTCACCTAGGCTGGAGTGCAATGGTGCAATCTGGGCTCACTGCAACCTCCGCCTTCCAGGTTCAAGCGATTCTCCTGCCTCAGGCTCCCAAGTAGCTGAGATTAATTACAGGTGCCCGCCACCATGCCCGGCTAATTTTTCTATTTTTAGTAGAGACAGGGTTTCACCATGTTGGCCAGGCTGGTCTTGAACTCCTGACTTTAGATGATCGGGCTGCCTCGCCCTCCCAAAGTGCTGGGATTACAGGCTTGAGGCACCCAGCCCGGCCAATCTTCAACATATTAATAAACAAGAATCATGAACCCTGAAACCTGGAAGGATCTTAGAAAGTTCCTAATGTTTAACCCCTAGTTTCTTAGATGAGAAGACCAAGGCATAGGGAGGTAGAGTAGGTATGTAACAGAAAGACATTTAAAACACTGCATTAATTCTTTATTGTAACAAGTTACTAGGAAATGAGGATAATCAACTGAGTGTATACATCATCTCATAGTTTCAACTGAATTCTTTCATTTCAGCCTCACATCAGTGTTAAGTCAGTTTGGGTTCATAATCTGTCCTCATCACTTACTAGCCATGTGCTTCAGAGCAAGTTATTTAACCTCATTGTGCGTCATCTGTAAAATGGGGATAATAATAGCAGCTACCTCACAGGGCTGCTGAGAAATTCATGAGTTCATATATGTAAATCACCTAAAACAGAGCTGCGACATAAGAAGCACTTGATAAACGCTAGCCATCATCATCGTCATTATAAGGGCCAAGAATTGTTGTTCCCATTTTATAGGGATTTTACAGGGAAACTAGGGATTTTGAGACCTTAGGTGAGTTATCTCCAAAATCACAGTAGTAAATGACAAAGCTAAACTAGAACCCAAGCTTTCTGCCTCCCAGTCCAGCACTCTTTCCCTTAGGATCATTCTGCCTATATAGAATTCTATAGCTCAACGTGTTACAAAGTACTGTATTGGCCCAAAAGAAATGTTGCTCCAGAATAGGTACCTCAGTCAAGATGTCTTCCCAAAGAGCAGCTTACTCATCTGACAAGCTCTGGTGCAGCATCTCCACCGCCTACCAAAACAATAAACACACGCACACAAAAAAACTAATGGGAAAAGGAAGCAAATTTCTAAGGGATTTCAATGTTTAGAGAAAAGAGTTGGCAACAGCCAACTCTTCAGAAACAAGACATATTTCTTAAAGCTTATGGCATGGCTTGTCATGGCCACCTCATGTTCTTGAGTCCCTCTGTTTTCTGTGCTTTGTCCTCCTGTGGAGCCCTGGCCACCCAGCCACCCATGGCTGCCAGGGTCATCTTCTCCAGGGAGAGTATTCAGATCCTGCCCACCATGCCATGATTTTAAATGCAAGATCTGGGATCAAACAGCAAAGATAAGGTCCCAACTTTCACAGTGACTTCTGGGTCACCTCTCCACTGATTAATGCATTTAGAAGATATGGTTAAGAAAAAAAAAAAAAAAAAACCCAAAGAGAATCTGCCTTCTCCCTAAAGGATGACATCCTAAAATATACACCAAAATGGAAGAACATGTCCCAACTGTTTTTCTTCCACACAAATACATATTTCAAGTTCAGAACCATTCATTCACAACATATAAATAAGGTCAAGGCTATTTCATACCAAATGACTTGAAAACCCAAAAGGGACCATTTTCCTGCTTGTCCCTTAGGACCTTTCCTTCCCCATTTACCAAAGATCTCACAGCTGGTTCTAACCAGGCAATAACTCTCTCCACACCGTGCTTCGAAAGAGTAACAAAACAGTTCCTTTTTCAAGTCAACCCAGTTTTAACTCCAGGTCAAGACAGACAAACTTTCTCAAACTTAGACTTTTAGTGCCTGATAAAAATGGTGAATAAATCCTGGACAAACGTAGAATGGGTTTTTGCTTCAATTACAGAAAGCCTTATGTTTGTTTTAAACTCTCGGGAATTTCAGTGTTAACATTTTTCTTGGTTTCCAAGGTAAGAGATGTGAGTGAAGAAATTTGGTCAACTCAAGTATAGCTCTAGGGCAGTGATTCTAAAGAGGGCAGCGATTCTAAAGAGGGCCGTGCCCGCAATAAATTTAAGGAGAAACACACTCCCATGGGGGAGAATCCATAAGGCTATGTAGTTTGTACTTGTCCTTGTATAATGCAAATATATTCACAGTGTTTAATCTATATCAAATTTCAAATAATATTAACATGGGTTTATTACTGGAATGGGGGAGAAATGCAGAAGCATGCCATCATGGCACTGTCACATCCAAACTCAACTCAGAAGACAGTTCAATTCAACTTATAAACATTGTAGTGCTTACTATGTGTCAGGAGCTGGACATGCAGAAATGAATAAAAGACCGTTTTTTCCTGAAGGTGTTCAGTGAGTTGTAAACAAAGAGATGTAAACGAAGAGATTGCCATGTAATATGATGAGTGCAATAATACAAGAGTGTACAAAGACACTGCGGAGGAGATGCTGAGAGCGTACTGATGAACTCTGTGCAGAAGGCAAGGGAAGATGCTAAGAAATCCTGCTTGGGATCCTGCACAGGGTAGCAGAGAAGGCTTCCTGGAGGGGTGGCATCTGAGCTGGGCTTTAAAGGATGAATAAGTTTTCCAGGTTCAAGGAAGAGGACCCATTCCAAAGAGAGGGCACAGCATGGATAAAGCACAAACCATGACACAACATGATAAAGAAAGGAAACTAGAGGCAGTTCAGCTGTAAGGCGGTATAAAATGTAAGCAGGGCAAGTGGGAAGTGATTAATAGTAACAGTCTTTTATGCTATGACCTTAGCAAAAAAAAAATGAGTTTTTAAAAATCAGTCTGGTGACACTGTGCAAGATGTAGTGTCAGGATACAATTAAACTACTTCCAAAAGATTATTTGCAGTAGTTAGGTCATCCATTTATTCATTCAGTACTACAGACAATAAGTGTTTACTGACAGCCACCATTTGAGCTACAACAGTCTTCCAGACACGTTTCCTATCTGAAGGGACCTTATAATAAACTATTTATTTAGTATTTAATATTTGCCATACACTGAGCCAGTACTCTAAACACAACTGCAATTAATAGCAAGATAGGTCTCATTATCTCCATGTCACAGAAGAGGGGGCTTGGAAGAGAAGCTGAGTGACTTGAGCAAAGTCACACAGCAAAGAAGTGAAGTTGACAAGACTCCAACTGAGGGCTGGTTCCAGAGCCTATATTCTTTGCATTGCACTACACAACTTCAAAACATTCCTACATTCAGAAGTCTGGTAGAAGAAAAAAGAATGAAATACAAATATTCCAAACATAAGGCAGTATGAGATCAATGCCATATGAGAGCTATTAAGAGAAGTACTGTGTGGGTGAAATAGAAAAGAAGGGTTATTTCTGGTCAGAGCAATTAAGGAAGGAATCCCAGAAACGTTGGGCTTTACCAGAAAGGTGAGATTTTTTTTTTTTTTTTTTTTTTTTGAGATGGAGTTTCACTCTTATTGCCCAGGCTGGAGTGCAATGGCGTGATCTCGGCTCACAGCAACCTCCAACTCCTGGGTTCCAGTCATTCTCCTGCCTCAGCCTCACAAGTAGCTGGGATTACAGGCATGTGCCACCACCCCCAGCTAATTTTATATTTTAAGTAGAGACGGGGTTTCACCGTGTTAGTCAGGCTGGTCTCGAACTCCCGACCTCAGGTGATCCACTGTACCTGGCAGAAGGGTGAGATTTCAAAAGGTGAAGATATGGGACTGGGCAGCGAAAAAGGGGCATTCCATGAACAACACGCAGAACTCAGACTCTGGTGACAACCAAGGTTCCTATTCCATCATTCACCAGTTGCAGACCCTGGCGGAATAACTGAATGTCCTACACCTCATTTTTTTCATCAGTAAAATGGGATACTAGTAACATCTTTTTCCTAAAGTTGGAGTAAGGATTATGGAATAATCTACATAAAGTATTTAGCATAATGCCTAGTAAGTGGTAAGCATCCAACAAAGAGCAAACGTTAGCTAGTAGTCTACATGTTTAAAGAATGGTAAGCAGTCAAGTTAGACTTCCAGTCCTCCTAAAACAAAATAAAAAATGTGGTTGAAACAAGAGGTTGCAGTCAGACTAAGAAGGAAGTTCATATCTACCTTAGAAAGTTGGTCTGTATTTAGCAGGCAATAGGAAGTCAATCATTAGAAGAAAGAAGCCATATTAAAAATATTTTGAGTAGATCTCCAGTGGGAGCCCCTAGACCCTCTCCTTGATATCTGGCTCATTTGTGACCCCTTCTAAAAAGGCATGAGGCCCTAAAACTGGTTCAAGCCAGATCTATTTTTTCATTTGTTTTTTTGTTTTTGAGACGGAGGCTTGCTCTGTCACCCAGGCTAGAGTGCAGTGGCACAATCTCGCTCACTGCAACCTCCACCTCCTGGGTTCAAGCGATTCTCCTCCCTCAGCCTCCTAAGTAGCTGGTATTACAGGCACCCACCACCAAGCCCAGCTAATTTTTGTATTTTTGTAGAGATGAGGTTTTACCATGTTGGCCAGGCTGGTCTCAAACTCCAGACCTCAGGTGATCCATCCACCTTGGCTTCCCAAAGTGCTGGGATTACAGGCGTAAGCCACTGCGCCCAGCCAAGCCATATCTATATGTAAAAAGATACTGTCATTAGTCCACTCCTAACATGGCCATGATTTTTTTTTCTTTTCTTTCTCACTCCATCCTGTACCTTCCCTCCTAAAAGCAGAGTAATGGCTGAGATACAATTATTAACCCGACTTCCCTTGGAGATTGTCTTGGTTAAACAAATTTTCCAGAAACTAATCTGGGTGGCTTAGATCATTACTTTTTAAAATTTGTTAATACCAGGCTTTCACTTAGTTATCTTGAAGCTAATGACTTTTCTATAACATAATTATTAGCTCTATCACCTAGGCTAGAGTACAATGGTGCAATCATGGCTCCCTACAATCTCGAACTCTTGGGCTCAAGCAATCCTCCTGCTTCACTCCTAAGAGAGCCTAGGACTACAGGTATGTGCCATCACACCCAGATAATTTTTTTTTTTTTTTTTTTTGAAATGGAGTCTCACTCTAGTTGCCCAGGCTGCAGTGCAATGGCGAGATCTCGGCTCACTGCAACCTCTGTCTCCCAGGTTCAAGGGATTCTCGTGCCTCAGCCTCCCGAGTAGCTGGGATTACAGGTGCCTGCCACCACACCCGGCTATTTTTTTTATTTTTAGTAGAGACAGAGTTTCACCATATTGGCCAGGCTGGTCTTGAACTCCTGACCTCAGGTGATCTGCCCACCTCAGCCTCCCAAAGTTCTGGGATTACAGGCATAAGCCACCGTGCCCAGCCAGTCTTTTTGTTTGTTTTTTTCTTTCCTTGCAGAGATGGGGTCCCACTATGTTTCCCGATTCAGTCTTGAACTCCTGGGCTCAAGCAATCCTCCCACCTTGGCCTCCCAAAGTGCTAGGATTACAGATGTGAGCCACCGTGCCTGGCCAATAGTACTGGTTTATTAATACATTATAATGAAGAAACTTTGGTGGTAATGATTAGATTCACTATCTTCATTGTGTTGTTTTATGAGTGTTATATATGTCAAAGTCTATCAAATTGTATACCTTAAATATGTGCAATTTATTAAATGTCAATTAAATCTCAATAAAGCTATTAAAAATATGGTAAAAGTTTAGTAATTCACGTAATTATTAAAAGGTGTACAACTTTACAATTAATAATATACTAATATACAAGCTAATGCACATATTAAAACCTTAAGTTTAAAAAATTTATCAGGACAAGTGATTATATAGAAATGTATATACAGGCTTATAAAACTTTGGTATAGTGTACCTTTTAAAAAAATAACCAGCCTGTGCAATATAGGGAGACTTCATCTCTATGAAAAATTTTAAAACCAGCCAGGTATGGTAGCATGTGCCTATAGCCCCAGCTACTTGGGAGGCTGAGGTGGGAGGATCACTTGAGCCCAGGAGGTCAAGGCTGCAGTGAGCCGTGATCAAGCCACTGCAATCCAGCCTGGGTGACAGAGTGAGACCCCATCTGAAAAAAAAAAGAAAGAAAAAAGAATACACCTATGTTACACCTATGTTCACAGCAGCATTATTCAAACTAGGCAAAAGGTAGAAGCAACCCAAGTGTTCATCAATGAACGAATGGGTAAACAAAATGGGATATATATATACAATTAAATATTATTCAACCTTAAAAAAGAAAGAAATGTGGACATATGCTACAACATGGATGAATTTTGAGGACATTACAGGAAGTGAAATAAGCCAGTAACAAAAAATATATACACTATGATTCGACTTACCTGCAGTATCTGGAGTTATCAAATAGAGACAAAGTACAGTGATGCTTGCCAGAGATAGGGGCAGGAGGGAATAGGGAGTTGTTGTTTAACGGGTATAAAGTTTCATTTTTGCAAGATGAAAAGAGTCGCGTAGATGGATGGTAGTGATGGTTGCACAACAATGTGAATGTGCTTAATGCTACTGAACTGTACTCTAGAATGGTTAAGATGGTCAATCTCCTGTGTATTCTACCACAATTACAGAGAGTAAGGGAGATATGAGAGTTCCTACACATTATTGTAAAATCAATAAGGGTGTTAATTTTGTAATTTTTAAAACTGCTTTTAAGTGCTGCTATTATTTATTTTTAAACCAAATAACTTCCAAGGCAACTTTCCCAGATTCCCCAAAAAGTCAATTCTGGAGCTGACACCAGGTTAAAACTGTTCATTTTAATTTTATTACAACCAGAAATCTACATATCAACTGCTTTTTCCCTGCAATATGACATATTTTCCTAACGTAGCTGTCAGAGGTCAAGGGTATAAGGTAAGCACAATTCCCATGAAGAGTACTCACTTCTGGAAGGAGAACTCTACAGGGGTCACTGGGTAGCCCAATTTATCTGGTGTGAATAATGGGAGTCAGGGTCTGGGCACCTGTTGATTTTAATAGTAAGGGTGCCTACATACTGCATCTAGGTCAAACTCTGGACACCTCATAGCAGAGAAATGATCAGAGCCTGTCGAAGCTTTCAAACTGCATGATACATAACAGATGTGGCCATAACTACCAGATAGGCTTCTTCAAAGGAAATTTCTGTTCTCATTCCCCAAAAGAACACCTGAAATTGAAAAAGCTAAGGACCCCTCATGAACACTGTTTCCAACTACTGCTTCTTTGCACAGTACACTGCATCTCCTGGCTCCTTGCCCACCACCTTCCTCCAGGGTCTTTCAATTGCAAGATGTAGAGTATGGTACTTGAATGCTTCCAAGAGCTTCATTTTCTTCCAGGAGTTCACCTTACTGCTGCAGAGTAGCTTTTTTTGTTGCTGTTTTTTCCCCTGAGCAAGGGATGAGGAGCCCTCAATCATCTTACAGGAAAATGACAGCATCTGCTTGAGGATTCCAACTAAATGTTTTACTGCAGCTTTTCAAACTGATTATATTTAACTGATTATATTTAAAACTGATTAACTGATTATATTTAAAGCTCCCTTGGGGAATGGGAGCTGTGAGGAAAGAAGCTTTGGAGAAGACCTTTTTTGGCGTGAATGAAAAATCGCTGAGACCTCCCAAGGGAAAGAGCTTGTTTATATACCAGGCATCAGCATTCCCAAGTACATATACATACACAATATGACTCCAGTTTTAAATTTCATCTCCTGCTCTTGAAGGGTCCTGAAAGGGTTAAACTGTTCCAGGCAAAGGCCTGCACTTTTTCTATCAAAATGCTCCAGATGGAAATTACAAAATTTCACTTCCAGCTCTGTGGTACACATACACTGCTCTCCTAAGACATAAAAAAAAAAGACAAGACCCCTAATGTTCTCAAGAAAGAAAATGTGACTGCTCAGCATACAGTGCCACTCTGTTTCAGACTATTTCTCCTGGAATATTTGCATGAACTGTCAATCTCAAGCTTTCTGGGAGACTGTAAAAACTCAAGGTATGGAGAGAGTAAAGGAAAGGGGCCTTAAATAAGGAAAGAACAACAGCTGGGACTGTATGCAGTCATGTGTATTCACCCAAATACCACCCAGATTCACAACCCTGGTAACCATGCCCTGCACCTTACCACTTTCGCTGCTCCAATCCCAGCAACAAGCTAACAGGCTAGAGGCCAAAGGCTTCAGGTTATGACCATGAATACGACCAGGGTTGTAAAGAATTTCCAGAGATTATTGTACATCAGCCCTCCATACCTGCAGGTTCCATATCCACATATTCAACCAAATGGGAATAGCAAATATTCAGGAAAAAAAAAATAACAATAAAAATAACAATATAACAATTTAAAATAATACGAATTTTAAAAGCATTATAACAACTATTTACATAGCATTTACACTGTATTAGCTATTATAAGTAATCTAGAGATGATTTAAAGTATACAGGAGGATGTGTGTACATAGGTTGTATGCAAATACTACACCATTATTTATCAGGGACTTGAGCATCTGAAGATTTTGGTATCCTGGGGGAAGTGGGGGCACTCCTAGAACCAATCCCCTGAGGATACTGAGGGACAACCACATATGAAAGCACACTGTAAATTGGAAAGAGCTATGTAAAAAGACTAAGAATATTATTGCTTTCAGTCAGACATCGAGAGGCATGAACTTTCAAAGGAATCTGAGCACCCACAAACCAGAAACAATGATGGTTTTTAAAAAGACACTACAACACAGGCTGACTAAGAAGGCACACCCCTCATAAAACCACTCTGGGGTAGGGTTGGGGCTGAAGCCTCAGGAGTTCCTCAGGGCACATGCAAGCAGGTAGTTTATAGGGAGGCAAAATCAAGGGATAGAGAGGGTCCCAGAAAGGGTCCCATGAGATGAGGGTCCCATTTAGAGTCCATTTGACTCAAACAATTCTGACTGAAAAAACAGGACCTGGGACTCTGGTCAAAGACATGCAGAACCACAGTGGCCAATAATTAGTTTACTTGTTCACTAACAGAAAAAGAAACTGATGTCCAGAGGGTTTAAGTGACTGACCCGAGATCTTTTGTTACGACTAAATGAACTTAAGCTAGAACTCAAGTTTCATTCCTTGACTTATTTCCTATCATTTAATAGCTGGCATTTTGGGAGTGAATATGCAATGCAGTCTCAATAGTCAGCCCAATTCAGCAAAAGAAAGGCTCACAGAGTAGACCATACCATTATTGAGCACTTACAAGTGCCAGATACTGTTCTAAATAATTTATATATCTCATCAACAACTCACTATTACCTTAGGAAATCTATTTTATTTTACCTATTTTCCAAATAGGAAAACTGAGGCTCAGACGAGTCAGGTAACTTGCCCGAAGTGAAAGGCTAGCAACCGGCAGAACCAAGATTTAAACCTGAATCCCTTTGACTCTAAAAATTGCACTTAACCACCAAACCAAACGGCATAGCTGTTACAGTGATTTTCTTTTTATCTTGGCATCTGTAAGAGAAGTAAGTCTGGCAGCACCATGAGTCCCATATAACACATAAAAAGCTGACACTCATAATAATTCTGACCCAGGGCTTCTAGCTAGTGGGGGGCAGAGCCAAATCAGATCGCAGGCCCTTTGTCTGCAAATTCTGCGCTGTTCCATAGAGAGCCCAGCTTCCAGAATATAAGCTCCACGAGGGTGGAGACTTTTTCTTCTTCACAGCTGTATTGCCAATCCCCAGAACACATAGCAAGCACTCAATAAATAGTTAATAAATAAAGGAATGAAGTCAAGCTGCCATGGTTTGGCTGTGTGACTTTGGAAGGGCTTCTCATCCTCTCTAAGCCTCAGTTTCCTTATATGGTGAATGGAAGGTGATAATAATACCCATTTCCTGGGTTGATGTGAGGATTAAACCAGACCATTCATTTAAAGCACTTGGGACAGACTGGAACATAATGAGCAACCAAAATGTAATCTACTATTATCATTATCATTATTACTACCATTATTCATTGACAGATTTGGGCTCCTTAAGAATTTTTTATTTTTTTCCCACCCTGGTCAGATGATGTTTCATAGTAAAGATACAGAATAGGGAATTGAGAGTTGGTAAACCTGCTTCTAGTTTCAGATCTGCCACCATCTAGCTGTGTGACCTTGGACAAGCCTCTTCAGTTCTCTGTATTCTCCTCAGCTGTAAAATGAAGGACTAAACTATTCAAATCAGTTCCATAAGCATTCATCAGGCACCTTCTCAGAACAAGACATCATGCTCAGCCACCTATTAAATTCTATGATCCTGAATAGTATCAATGGAAAAATATCAGAGCAAAGCAAAACAGTCTCCTGTTTGTGGCAAGGTTGAAGAGAAAACCCAAATAGCCATCTGCATTACATCATCTCAATGAGCAATGTTTGTAAATATCCGAAGTGTTTAATTTTGAGACACTCTTGAGAAATCCTTTGCCAAAAAGAAATTGGCAGATATGGTTCTATTAACACCTATCGCCTTGAACCTTCCAAAAAATAAACATTTAAAATCACTTTGCACCTTAGTCAAATGGCATGCTTCTGGAGAGAAATCTGGGAAGATCAAAGTTATTAACACTCCCGACGGCAACAGTTTAAGAATAGGATGTGTACAAAAAAAAAAAAAAGACATATCTGGTTAAAACTGCAGGGGGGATTCCAAGAGCAAATGCAGTGCATCTGGACAGGACACGGAGGTCAGTGGCCTATTGTTTACAAAAACAGGCCTGGATTATGAACAGTGACAAGAGGCCAAGACCTCAATTATAACTCACAACCACACCTCTCTCAATCCCAGTTCAACTGAAGCTATCAATCACTTAACTCCCCCATCTCTGTAATAAACCTACCAATGTTTTCATCCAAGTGGATAGAAGGCCCCTTAGGGTACCTCCAGCATTGACCAAACTAATGACATAAAAAAGATCCTGTAGGTACAATGAGGACTTCAGACTACCTTCCAACCTTCCAAGAGACAAGGGAGCTGCCCATTTCAAACTCTACCCCTACCCCCAACCCCCAGCAATCATTAGAGGGGAGACATGGCCCTTCCCAGGTCCTCTCTGATAGGAAAAGGTCTCCTTGCACTGGTGCAGGGAAAGGAGGGGCCCCTCCCTCTGTACTCTGAAACAAAGGAAAACCCAGAGCTCCAACCATGTGGTGTAACATTCAAGGCCACCCACCTCTTCCACTCTCCAGCTAAGGTCTCAATGGGCTGGAGCCACATGGCTCTTTCCAGTGACTGACCAGGAAGGGACAGTGCCTTGCACAAACACATGCTGCAGCTCTTTTAACAGGCAGGAACCCTTCCTATGGGAAGTGCTGGTTTAAAAAACGCTATCTGAGTAAGGGCTCTTATTCATGAGTCAAGTCAGACAGTCGACCAGATGAGAAGACAAGTCACTTGGTTTCTCCTAGTCCTCATTTTGCTTTACCCTTCACATTTTTCAGGAGAGGGAAATGGGGCTTTAAAAGCATGTCTTCTAGAGCAGAGGGTCACAGCACAGAAGGGTTAAACAATTATGTCTTCCCATTTTCCAGAATCAGCACCAACCGGCTACCCTAACAACTCTATTCAGATTTAGGTGAGGGCGGAGACCGGGCGTTGGTGGCCTTATTCCATGGTCTCTGATTGTATGCAGGCCGACCAGAGACCAGGCAGGTGCAAGGTGCACCCAAGGTGGCAATGGACTTTTGGTGCCAATGCCACAGCAAATCTCATGTTTTAATACAGTGCATCTGAAAAACCCCGCCTCTCCCAAGGCTCTCCAAATGGTACACCTTCTCAAGGTTGCCTTTCTGTCTGGACTCCTCTTCAATCTCTGAAACAAACGTCCAAACACCTGTCAGATTTCAGTTGTCTTTTAAGGAAACCTGACCCAGAGAACCGGAGGCAAATTGTGCCTTTCTCTAAGAGCCTCCTGCCCCTCCCCCCACCCTGTCCAGCTTGGGGGAAAGGGCTGCCAAAATCATGGTCAGCCCTACAAAGATACTCCTACAGCCCACTCCAAAAATTCCTTTCCAGTGTCAATGGCCCCTGGCACTGCCCATCCTTTGGAGGTTCAGACCCATCTATGAAACAAACCACCTCTGGGGTCAGCCTGCCCCCATCTGCTCCACCCAAAGAAATGAACAACCTGCAAATCACGGTGGAAATACACGCCTCACCAGTGCACAGAGCATTTGCAGTGTGCTATTTTTCAAAGCCCTTACCTTTGACCTGAGTATCGTACTCTGCTATGATCTCCTTATCCTTTTTGAATTTGGCTGGAGACGTCATGTTTTCCTTCTTTCTTCCAAATTCGAATTGTGAATTGATAGATCCACGGAAAAAATCCAAACACCTAAATCAATACCTCCAAGACCGCTTCTCTCGAGGGCACAAGGGGCCCCCCGCGGTGGTCTCCAGCGCTCCGTGGAGCGCGGGCTGCGGGCTGGGCAGGCGGCTACGGCGGGCACATGCAGACGGTGGGCGCTGGGGCCGGGTGCGGCGGCGGCTGGTGCCTGTGCTAGAGCCGGAGCCGCAGCCTCAGCATTAGCCGGGAGAACTGCAGCGCCCGGAGGCTGGCCTGGGGTCTGACATCAACGACACAGGCAGGGAGTGGAAGTCCTTCCGCACAACATGGTGTGGGGCTGCGGGGGTGTGGACGCGCCCAGCTGTGTCCCCGGGAGGGAGTGGGTGCTTTTCGGGGTACCGGGAGAGGGCTGGGCGTGCTTCGCGGTTTTTTGTCGTAGAGGCTCAAAGATGCTGCAAATCAAATCCCAAACGGGAGCCGCAGCAGCGCAGACTGGATCGGAAGTCGTTTGCTCCGGTTCACTTGCCTGTAAATGCAGGAAAAGGGGGAGGGGGCGATCAGCCAGAGCGCAGATCCTAATCGCGGCGGGGGCGGGGTAGGGGACGTCGTTCCGAGCCCGCCCTGGGCCCATTCCTGTCGGCTTAACGCCTCCTGGCCCGCAGAGCCCGGCGCGGCGAGGTGGGGAGGAAGGAAGCTCCCTCCGGATTTTGTTTTAAGGCTGAAAGAAAACACTTTGGAGCAGCCGCCTGCGCGGGCTTCGGGCGGGGACTGCAGGAACGCGGGGCACCGGGCGGGGACTGCGGCACCTCGGTGGCCTCCCGAGCCCCGCCAGCGTTGGGCAGCGGCCAGCCTGAGAGAGCCCTCCCGACCTAGCCCCGGACGGGGCCCCAGACCCCCGGCCGGGGCACCTCCCTGTACATCAAAGGGGATCAAAGCCGGGGAGGGACAAGCCACCCGGGCACAACTTTTCTTCTCCTCCCGCCCCTCCTCCCAGTTGTTTTGTTTTTGGTTACTAGCTTCTCTTGGCAGCAAAATGTTGGTGGCGGGGTGAGGGGGGGCAAATCTGCAGGAAAAAGCCTGCTCGGCACGGGACACATCCAGGAAAACAATGTGGTCAGCTGAAGCAGGAAACGGGTTAGAGGATAGGGTCGGAGCCGGGAAAACCGGGGGGCGGCGAGCGGAAGGCAGCCGTCGCCTCCCCCAAGCTAGGGACGATAGTGACTATAAATGCCACCTCCAAAATTTTTTTCCCACCCAAGCCCAGAGATCCCAGATATCGCACCCAATCCCAGGCTGGGGATGGGGGGAGGTCGGTGAGGTCGCAGTCCTGACTCCTCGCACCAGGCGGTGCCCGAGAAGATCCTGCCCCGGACCAGGCCCAGGAGGCGGGAGGGACGCAAGCGGGAGCGCGGAGCCCGGCGTCTAGCTCCCCCGCGTGCCGCAGCAGCGACCCTTCCTAGTTGGTCGTTCCTTTTCCTCCGAGCTCCGGGAGGAGGAAGCTCCCGCTAGCGTCTCCCACTTCCCACGGCTGGAGGAAGGGGCCACACTGAGGGAGCAAGACAGGGAGCAGAGGCGGCGGGCTTCAGGGGGGCGGGAAGCGGGAGGCGGGTGTGAGATGGGGTCCTGAGGCTGGAAGGGAGCCCGGGGACAAACGGAGTTGCACACGCTCGGAAGGCAGGAGGGGGCAAGGAGAAGGCTGCCTTAGAGGTGAGGTGAATTGGGGGACGATCTTGGGTCGCGATGTCGCGTGAAGCGCAAGGATGTCAGGAACTGTGGGGACCGAGATATGGTCTAGGAAAGGGAGTGGGCGAAGAGAAGTCCATCGGGGCGGGCCGGGGGGTGGGACTGGGGGAGAGCCCCGGAAGCTGAGCGAACACCCATCCTCCTAGGTCCTAGGCTGGGACCCGGGCTGTCCGCCAGGGCTGGGAGACAGTGGAGGAGGCCGGTCGATGGTTACGCGCGATGCCAACGACGACCGCCCCACGGCGGACCGCGGCTGCCCGTGTGCGGAGGAACGGGAGAGGCGGCTGGGTGCGGGCTAGGCTGCGGTCCGAGAGCCAGGACAGAGTCCCAGGCTGTACAGTGATGGGCGGAGAGACTCGCAGTCCTGAGAAGTATTATGGGCTGTACTGGGAGATTTGGAGAGGGTGGAGGGGGGGCGGTCTGAGGGATTCCGGGCGGCACCGCTAAGGCGATGCCGCGAGCAGCATCCGCGCCCTCTCCTTCCCGCCCCAGCCCGGGTTTGTTCAGTCAGGGCTCCAGCCCGGCGGCCGGGAGGAAGAAAAGGAAGAGGGAAGGAGCCTTTACCTGGCTCTGACGCGACGGGTCCCAGGCCCCCGGCTCCGCTTCCCACTCAGAGCTCTCCTCCCCTCTCTTCCCCGCCACCCGTTTCTACGCAGACCGCTGCCCCAGTCCCTTGAGGAGCCTCCGCCAACTCCGCAGGACCCCGCCGGGAAGCAGAGCCCACCCCTTTACCAATCACCGCCCGTTTTCTATCGACCGATGGGGCCCATAGCCAATAGGAAGAGCTGATCCCAAGAGGCCCGGAATGAGGGGGAGGAGCTGGCAAAACTTGGAGGTGTGACTAGCACTGCCGAGGCGTGGTCACAGATTAAGCTCCACCCGGGGCTGTCGAACCCCTGAGTAGAACTGATGGGCGGGATTAAGATGGAACCGACGACCAAACACAAACTCTTGAGCTAAGGCATGGCCAATTGGGCCGGGGTAGAGAGGAGGGGTGTTGCGGGTAATTTTAGCCAATAGAGAGTAGAGAGCGGTGGGGACTGTAGAACCTCTTCCAATAAGAAGCGGTAAGGGCGTGCCTCGCCACTTTCACTAGGGCAAAGGGAGGGTTTGCCGAAACCTCCCGAAACCGGCCAATGAGATCGGAGGCGGAGCCAAGTTCAGCCAACCAGAAAGCTGAACTGATCTCAGCACCGTTACTGGGCGGTGCCTACGGTCTTCGAGCCACTAAGCTCTCGTCAGGGGAGGCCCCGGAGCCTTCCAATGAGGGACTGGGGCGAACTCTAGTTCTTCCAATCGGTGCGCGGCGCTGGCAATTCAAACTGATACCGGGTTGGAGAGGCTGGAAAAGCGGAAGAGGGAGCGAAAACCAACGTGTTTGGTGACAGACCCCAGCGCCGACTGAGCCCCCAAAGCGACTTCAGCCTTGCCCCACCACCACCGCGCGCCCGGGAACAGCCGCTCCAGGAAGAGACCTGAGGGGACTGCGGGGGGCACGAGGGACAGCTGAGAGGAGGAAAGACGCGAGAGAAACAGCGCGAGCACGCTGAGGGCCGGGGGTTGCCAGGAAGGGGGCCCGCGGACCCGCAGAGCGGAGGAAAGTCCAGGAGAGAGGGGCGGGACGGAGGAGAACCCGGGATCGCCTGGCGGAAAAAGCGAAGGGAGTTTCTGAATCCTGGGAAGAGGAGAAGTGGGAAGGGACGCTTAGCCCGAGATCCGAGAGCAGGGAACGGGAGCGCTCCGCGGGAGGGGTTTAATGCTGGGAAAGGGGCCTCTTAAAAGAGGAGAAGCTTTAAATAAGACGATCGGAGAAGGCTGAGGGAATTGCTATGAAGGGGCAGGGGCTGAAGAGTAGAGGACTCCTTTAGACAGCAGAAAGGGAAAGCTGTTGAGAAGTTCCCTTCAAACCCCACCTGCCTCCTCTCCAATTCAAACTCCACTCCCTTCCCCAAAAGTTAAAAAGAAAAGCCAAGTTGCCGCGCTCCCCTGTTCCTACTCAATAAATACTTCTACTCCGCCACTGGGAAAACAGAAAAAAACTAATTTCCTTCCCAATATCAGAACTTAGAAAAGCTCGAGATCTCGCAACTTGAATTTTAGCCTAGGGGAATCAAAGTAGTAGGAGCACTGCTCTTGTTTCCTTTTTCAAAATCTCACACCTCATCCTTCCTGCGACACCATGTCTACCAACACTTGTAGTTTCAAGGACAGGTGCGTGTCCATCCTGTGTTGCAAATTCTGTAAACAAGTGCTCAGCTCTAGGGGAATGAAGGCTGTTTTGCTGGCTGATACTGAAATAGACCTTTTCTCTACAGACATCCCTCCTACCAAGTAAGTCATGCTAGTGGCGGGCAACGGTAGCTTTTAACTAAATGGGAACACTTATGGCTTGGATCTGTGGGAGTCAACAAAGAGGTTATCATTTCGGTGTTCCAGCCACTCCCACCAGTTTGATGATCCCCTTGGAATATATCTAAGTGGGCAGACTGTCTGGACAAAGTCTGTGGTTTAGCCAAGGTGGTCAGTCCTGATATAATGCTTCTAGTTCAATTATAGTCATATGACCACACATCTCTTAAGTTTGATTCCCCTTTCAGTGCCCTGCCCAACCATCCTATTTCGCTGAATCAAGTCCATGACGTAGACTCTAGGTAAATTCAGGCGAAATTTTCTGTACTGTTGGAGAGGAGAGGTCATTTAAGTTTTTCATTTCTATCCATGAAAGTTTGCACCAAAAAAAAAAAAAAAAATCAGTTTTCTACCATTATTTGCAATTGGCATCCTAAATCAGATCCGTTGTTCATCAAATTCAGTTTTCTTTCCTCAAAACTCTCTCTCTCTGAAAGAGATGTAAATAGATTTTTATGGGATGAAAAATAGAGACTTAGCCTTAATCCTTATCTCCAATAAAGCCTATTTTGGACATTACACATTTGTTCCCATACTTGAACCCTTTTAAAATCTGTTTGTGGCCGGGTGCGGTGGCTAACGCCTGTAATCCCAACACTTTGGAAGGCGAAGACGGGCGGATCACCGGAGGTCAGGAGTTCAAGATCAGCCAGGCCAACATGGTGAAACCCCGTCTCTACTAAAAATATAAAAATTAGCTGGGTATGGTGGCAGGCGCCTGTAATCCCAGCTACTTGGGAGGCTGAGGCAGGAGAATCGCTTGAACCCTGGAGGTTGCAGTGAGCTGAGATCATGCCATCGCACTCCGGGGGGCAGGGTGGGGGGGACAAAAGCAAGGCTTTGTCTCAATAAATAAATAAATAAATAAAATCTGTTTGTTTTCAGCCACTAACTGCTTTCAGGTGTAGAGTCCTTAAGAATTTGCCTCCTATTTGGTAAAATAGCCATTTTATTTGACTCAAATAAACCTTTTTCTAGCTCTAAATAGTACTTTCCCTTTCCATAGTCACCATATATGTGCCCTACGTGAATCTTCAAGATTTAGTTCTTTATTGAAATTGTATTATTAAAAGGAAAGTAATTATCCAAAATATGAGTGGACAGTTATTCTCTAAGTCTTTGCATACAGATCCAGAGGAAGCAGGCTAATAACTACAATTCATTTTAAATTAATTTCATGATAATGATAGAAGCTTTACAAGTTTTTAAATTTACCCAGGTAAAGCTGTGTACTCTTCCTTTCTTGAAATATTTTCTGAATTGATCTAAGTGTAATCATGCCTAACAGCAAAGCCAAAGGCTCTCATCTATTGCAGAGATAAATGGGTTATTTTAAAATCTTATCAATTTTTTTAAATTCTAAGTTAATATTTGACATTTGTGTGTGTGTGCATCATATATGTATTTCAAAAAAGGAAAAACACTAGAAAATAAATAATAGAACCTACTGCTACGAAGTTCTGAGATTCATTGTCCACTGCTTTTTCTTTTTAGTAGCTCATACACAAATTTAAAATATTAACCCATTCATTGCAATAGCTATGGTAAGTAATAAGGCAGTCATAAGGAAGGCTAGGTGAATTGTTACAGGTTAGACCCAAGTCTAGAATAGAATCAGGTTTTTCCTATTTTCTGCTCTTCTTTGTAGGGGTTAAAATAGTAATGAATTAGCGTGCTAAGATGTGTGTGAATCAATGAACACATAAAAAATTTTTAAATGGAAAATTTGTCAGATGTTTATGGTGAGCTCACAAATCTGAACTGACTCTTTAAAAATATACTGTAGTTCTATGTTAGCTTTCAGCTCTTTGGATTGACAAAATTTGTGCTAAATCAAGCATAGAATTACTATCCGATTCAGCAGTTCTGGGTTCATATCCAAAAAATTCAAAGCTGGATCTTGGAAGAGAGATTTGCACACCCATGTTCATTAACAGCATTATTCACAATAACCAAGAGGTGGAAGCAATCCAAACGTCCATTGACTATACATATGAATGGATAAACAAAATGTGGTTTGGGTACCTATAGTTCCACCTACTTGGGAAACTCTGGTAGGAGGGTCACTTGAACCCAGGAGATTCATTACACAACAGTGTGATTATATTTAACACATCTGCTCTGCACACATAAAACTTGCTAAGTTGGTAAATTTTGTTAATTTTTTGCCACAATTAAATTTTTTGTAAAGTACATTTGACTGTCTTTTTATACCTTTCTCTCTCCAGCGCAGTGGACTTCACTGGAAGATGCTATTTCACCAAAATCTGCAAATGTAAACTGAAGGACATCGCATGTTTAAAATGGTAATTTGTGGCACTATTCTGGATAGCCCTGGGTTTGGAAGATGGATATTGACACCAAAGCATAGAGAAAGATTCAATGGGCTGCAACAAGCACTGGTATAAAGCATGCAATGAGCCATTGAAAAAGCATTTATTACTTAGAGCTATTTTTTAAAAGGGGTTTTGTGATGCTTCACATTAGTATATAATTTTACAATTTTCAAAGTGTATTCACAGTATCCGCTTCAATTTTCAGAACAAGGCAATGTAGGTTAGTGGGGGAAAACACTTGGATTTACAATAATAAAAATCATGTTTGAGGTCTGACCCTACCCTTACTCTCGATGTGATCTTGAATTAACTCCTTAAGCCTCTAAACTGCTGAACCTCTGTTTTCTTATTTAATTTCTAGGTTATTATTTTTTCTTTCTTTGTTTTTAGAGTGGTCTCATACTGTTGCTCAGGCTAGAGTGCAGTGGCATGATCATAGCTCACTGTAGCCTTGAACTCCTAGGCTCAAGTGATTCTCCTACCCCAGCCTCCTGAGTAGCTGGGACTACAGGCAGGCACCACCATGCCTGGCTGTTTTTTATTTTTTGTAGCAATAGGGTCTTGCTATGTTGCCCAGGCTGATATCAAACTCCTGGCCTCAAGTGATCCTCCCTCCTCAGCTTCCCAAAGGGCTGGGATTACAGGTGTGAGCCACCGCATCCTACCTTAATTTATTTATTTATTTATTTATTTATTTATTTATTTATTTATTTTTTAGAAGGAGTTTTTGCTCTTGTTGCCCAGGCTGGAGTGCAGTGGCACAGTCTCAGCTTACTGCAACCTCCACCTCCCAGGTTAAAGTGATTCTCCTGCCTCAGCCTCCCAAGTAGCTGGGATTACGGGCATGCACCACAATGCCCAGCTAATTTTTTTTTTTTTTTTTTTTTTTTTTTTTTGTATTTTTAGTAGAGACGGGATTTCTCCATGTTGGTCAGGCTGCTCTTGAACTCCCAACCTCAGGTGATCCGCCCACCTTGGCCTGCCAAAGTGCTGGGATTACAGGCATGAGCCACCACGCCTAGCCATTCTGTCTTATTAAGATAGAAATTTAATAATCTTCTGTGTTTACCTTATCAAGTTATTGTAAAGATCAAATATGAATGTTAAAAGGCTCAATAAACTATAAATTACAACACAGCTGAGAGCTATTACTATAATCTTTTGAGAAGTAGACAGACATGTTGTTATTTTCACTTTAGGAGGAAAAAAGTTGAAATTTTCTCATTTAGATGGGGTTTCTATTATAAATGACAATCCTAATAATTTAAATTGGCAAACTCTTCTTATGTACTATTTTATTTCATTCCTTTATTTAAGCTATACTTATATTGAGGAGCCAGTATGTGGTAGTTGTTGTTACAAGGACTGGAAATACAACAGAATCTAGATGAAGTCACTGGCCTTTTTTTTGAGACGGAGTCTTGTTATGTCGCTCAGGCTAGAGTGCAGTGGCGCGATCTCTGCTCACTGCAACCTCCGCCTCCCAGGTTTAAGTGATTCTCCTGCCTCAGCCTCCTGAGTAGCTGAGACTACAAGCACGCACTGCCATGCCCAGCTAATTTTTTGTATTTTAGTAGAGACAGGGTTTCACCGTGTTGCCCAGGCTGGTCTCAAACTCCCGAGCTCTGGCAATCTGCCCGCCTTGGCCTCCCTAAGTGCTAGGATTACAGGTGTGAGCCACTGCACCCAGCCCACCTGGCTAATTTAGTATTTTTAGTAGAGATGGGATTTCACCATGTTAGCCAGGCTGTTCTCAAACTCCTGATCCACCTGCCTCAGCCTCCCGAAGTGCGGGATTACAGGTGTGAGCCACCACGCTTGGGCAACAACATTTTTTTTTTCTTGAGATGGAGTCTTGCTCTGTTGCCCAGGCTGGAGTGCAATGACATGATCTCAGCTCACTGCAACCTCCATCTCCCATGTTCAAGTGATTCTCTCACCTCTGCGTCCCAAGTAGCTGGGACTACAGGCACACACCACCATGCCCAGCTAATTTTCGTATTTTTAGTAGAGACAGGGTTTTGTCATGTTGGCCAGGCTGGTCTCGAACTCTTGACTTCAAGTGATCTGCCTGCCTTAGCCTCCCAAAGTGCTGGGATTACAGGCGTGAGCCACCATTCCCAAGCAACATTTTCAAAAGAAAACCAAAACAGGAAATTTTAATCATATATTTTGTCTAACCCAATGTATCCAAAATATTATTTCAATGTGTAACCAACATAAACTACTAATGTAATGTTTTATATTCCATTTTTTGTTCTTACTCTTTGAAATCTGGTGTACATTTTACACTTAACAGCACATCTCAATTCAGGCCAGCCCCATTTCAAGTGTACGACAGCCACATGTAGCTAGTCGCTATTATTCTTGACAGCATAGACCCGGACCTTGGTATGGAGGGGTTTTATTTTTGTTTTTGGCTGTTGAAGGGGTTTTAACCAGGCAACAGAATGATCTGATGTAGCCACTAGAATGTTAGCTCCATGAGAACAAGGGCTTTGTTTTGTTTACCACTGTATTCCTAGCACCTAGAGCAGTGCCTGACAGATAGTAGATACTCAATAAATGTTAGTTAAGTGATGAATCAATGGATGAATGAATGAATGCAAGTGGTAATTAAAGCCATGGAATTTATTCTTGCAATACATTGCATATATAGGACATGACATGACAAATATCTTGCAATATATTGCATATATAGGACATGACAAATAACTGTCAGTCCTAGTCCAAAAACAACTTTTGTTTTCATTTGTTTGCCTTTCAAGCAAGTTATAATTAGAAGACATATTTTAGGTGGGATGGTACCTTTTATAGTAATCTTTATTGGGTCTCATAAAAATGACTGACTCACAAATCTCACAGAGTAAGATTTAGCTTCAATAAGAATTTTTACAACTCAAGGTATAAACAGTTTATGTTGCTGTTTTTTTTAAGTACTAGCTAAAACATTTCCTGTAGGTTCACTCTATTTAATATGTGACTAGCTAGTTTAAAAAAAAAAAAAATTGTGAAAGAGTGAGGTACTTATAATCAGCTAGATAATTCTGAAAACTGTAAAAACTTTTGCAACTTTCTCTAGAGGCTGTAGATTGCTTTATTTCTGAATTCCTTCAAAAACATTGAGACTAAAATTAGAGCAGCCAGATTGTATTTGGTTTACAGGGACTCATGCTGTCTTCCTACCTCTCCATCTGTTGAAACAGTTTTTAGGTGCTGGCATGAAACTAGAACATGTAAGAACCCAACTTGCCATAGTCCTGGGATAGCAAAAACCTTTACACACAGAACTGAGTTTATTTATTTTGTCTGTACAGCACATCAGTTTGGGTGGTTTATAGAACAAATCGCAACATTATGGCATCTAGAAGCTAACTTCTGAAGGGAGAATGCATAAAATAATACTAGCAGGACAAGTGTGGTGGCTCACGCCTGTAATCCCAGCACTTTGGGAGGCCAAGGCAGGTGGATCACCTGAGGTCAGGAGTTCGAGACCAGCCTGGCCAACATGGTAAAACCCCATCTCTACTAATAATACAAAAATTATCTGGGCATGGTGGCATATGCCTATAATCCCAGCTATTCTGGAGGCTGAGGCAGGAGAATCACTTGAACCTGGGAGGCGGATGTTGCAGTGAGCTGAGATGGCACCACTGCACTCCAGCCTGAGCGACAAGAGGAAAACTCTGTCTCAATAACAACAACAACAATAATAATAGCAAAGAAATGTGAGAATATGTTACTGTTATTCACTTGAAGACTGCTTTCCCACTTGATGGTAGAACTGCACCCCCATCCCATCCCAAAGATCCCAGCAATGAAAGTTGTTAGGAGGAAATGAGATCTAAATTATATGGTCTATTTATATAAGCATATGAAAAGACTTATCTGGCCAGTTATTACATGGTATCTAGTAACATTTACTTTCTTTTCTAGTGGGAATATTGTAGGTTATCACGTGATTGTTCCATGTAGTTCCTGTCTTCTTTCCTGCAACAACGGACACTTCTGGATGTTTCACAGCCAGGCAGTTTATGATATTAACAGACTAGACTCCACAGGTAAGAAACAATTGACTTGCACATTCCTGTAACATTTCTCTGTCAATACCTGAGTAAAATTCCCAATAGATCATTTCGGGATTCCCTTTAGATCTTCTTAACCGGATCAGCTAGAGTGAAACTTCAATTCTTTTTTCCCAGACATTCACTTATGAAAACTATTAGGCAAAATTCATTGTCATTTCTATGTTCATCCTTGTACTTAAGGCCTCAAACTTGGCTGAATTTCTTGGTCTTTTAATATGAATATTATAATTGCTCTTAACTGCTGCCTTAATACATATTCTGACTCCAGAGAATTTTTGAAGATTTTAGATTTGCCAGTCAAATGTGTGTGTGTGTGTGTGTGTCTGTGTGTATGTGTGTCTGTGTCTGTGTCTGTGTGTGTATCTGCGTGTGTGTAAGAAAGGGAGAGGCCAGGCTAGGGCAATGGGAGTTGAGACGAGGAGGACTAAGTAACCTCTGTATCTGGTGATGCTTCAGAATAAAAACAGACCTGACATCTATGTTAATACGTTATGACAGAATTTTAGTCAAGGGAAATATTTAACACCAAAGTATAAAGTATGTTGTACAGGTGCAGTTGGAGATATTGTGGGTTCAATTCCAGACTACCATAATCATAAAGCAAGCAAATATCACAATTAAAGCAAGTCACACAATTTTTTGGTTTTCCAGTGTATATAAAAGTTATGTTTACAATATATTGTAGTCTATTAAGTGTGCAATAGCAGGACCTTTAAAAAGCAATATGCATACCTTAATCAAAAAACACTTATTCAACCGAGAGCAATGACTAATGCCTGTTATCAGCACTTTGGCAGTCCAAGGTGGGAGGATCACTTGAGCCCAGGAATTTGAGACCAGCCTGGGCAACATGCTGAGACCTCATCTCTACAAAAAAATACAAAAATTATCCAGGCATGGTGGTGCATACTGTCGTCCCAGCTACCCAGGAGGCTGAGGTGGGAGGATCACTTGAATTTGGGAGGTAGAGGCTGCAGTGAGCTGTGATCATGCCACTGCATTTCAGCCTGGGAACAATATGAGACCATGTCTCAAAAAAGAAAAAAAAATGCTTTATTGCTAAAAACTGCTAATGATCATCTGAACCTTCAGCAAGTCATAATCTTTTTGCTGGTGGAGGGTCTTGCCTTGATGTTGATGACTGCAAACCGATCAGGGTGGTGGTTGCTGGAGGTTAGGATGGCTGTGGCAATTTCTTAAAATAAGACAACGATGAGGTTTGCCACATGGATCGACTCTTCCTTTCACAAAAGATTTCTCTGTGGCATGTGATGCCGTTTGATAGAATTTTACACATAGTAGAAATTCTTTCAAAATTGGAGTCAATCCTCTCAAATTCTACTACTACTTTACCAACTATGTTTATGTAATATTCTAAATCCTTTGTTTTCATTTCAACAATATTTATAGCATCTTCATCAGAGTAGATTTCACCTCAAGAAACCATTTTCTTTGCTCATCCATAAGAAGCAACTCCTCATTCATTAAAGTTTCATCATGAGATTGCAGCAATGCAGTCACGTCTTCAGGCTCCATTTCTAAGTGTAGTTTTCTTACTATTTCTACCACATCTGCAGTTACTTCCTCCAATGAAGTCTAAAACCTCTCAAAGTTACCCCTGAGGGTTGGAATCAACTTCTTTCAAACTCCTGTTACGGTTGATATTTTGCCCTCCTCCCATGAATCAGGAATGTGCTTTTCCAGAAGGTTTTTCAATGTACTTTGCCCAGATCCATCAGAAGAATTACTATCTATGGCAGCTATAGCCTTATGAAATGTATCTCTCAAGTAATAAGACTCGAAAGATTAAATTACTTCTTGATCCACAGGCTGCCAAATAGATGTTATTTTAAGGCATTAGAGCAACATTTATCTCCTCAAACAATGCCATCAGAGCTCTTGGGTGACTAGGTGCATTGTTAATGAACAGTAATATTTTCAAAGGGATTTTTCTGAGCAGTAGGTCTTAACAATGGGCTTAAAATATTTAGTAAAACATGTTGTCAACAGATTTGCTGTCATCCAGGCTTTGCTGTTTCATTGATAGCACACAGGCAAAGTATATTTAGCATAATTCCTAAGAACCATAGAAATTTCAGAATGGTAAATGAGCATTGGATTCAACTTGAAGTCACCAACTGTATTATCTTCTAACAAGAGATTCAGCCTGTCCTTTGAAGCTTTGAAGCCAAGTATTACTTCTCCTCTCTAGCTATGAAAGTCCTAGATGGCGTCTACTTCCAATAGAAGGCTGTTTTGTGTATATTAAAAATCTCTGCTGGATGCAGTGGTTCATGCCTATAATCCCAGGACTTTGGGAGGCCGAGGTGGATGGATCACCTGAGGTCAGGAGTTTAAGACCAGCCTGACCAATATAGTAGAACTCTGTCTCTACTAAAAATGCAAAACTAGCCGGGCATGGTGACACATGCCTGTAATCCCAACTACTTGCTACTTGGGAGGCTGAGGCAGGAGAATGGCTTGAACCCAGGAGGCAGAGGCTGTGGTGAGCCAAGATCACGCCATTGCACTCCAGCCTGGGCAACAAAAGTGAAACTCCGTCTCAAAAAAAAAAAAAAAAGAAAAGAAAAGAAAAATCTGTTGTTTAGTGTAGCCACCTTCATCAATGATCTTAGCTAGATCTTCTAGATAACTTGCTGCAGCTTCTACATCAGCACTTTTTGCTTTACCTGCACTTGCATGTTGTAGAAATGGCTTCTTTCCTTAAACTTTATAAACCAACCTCTGTTAGCTTCAAACGTTCTTCTACAGTTTTCTTGACTCTCTTGCCCTTCATAGAATTGCAGAGAGTTAAGACCTAGCTCTGGATTAGGTTTTCGCTTAAGAGAATGTCATGACTGGTTTAATCTTCTATCTAGGTCACTAAAACTTTCTCCATATCAGCAATAAGACTGTTTCACTTTCTTATTCATGTTTTCACTGGAGTAGCATTTCTTATGTCCTTTAAGAACTTTTCTTTGCAGTGACAAGTTGGCTAACAATTGGGCATAAAAGGCCCAGCTTTCAGCCTGTCTCAGCTTTCAATATGTCTTCCTCACTACGCTTAATCATTTCTAGCTTTTGATTTAAAGTGAGAGGCATGCGACTCTCTTTCACTTGAACACTTAGAGATCATTGTAGGGATATTAACTGGCCCAATTTCAATATCGTTGTATCTTAGGAAATAGGGAGGCCCCAGGAAAGAGAGAGAGAACAGCTGGTCAGTGGAGCAGTCAGAACACAGGAAATATTTATCGATTAAGTTTGCAGTCTTAAGTGGGTGTGGTCTTAAGTGAGTGTGGTTCATGGCACCCTGAAACAATTATAACAGTAACATCAAAAATCACAGATCACCATAATATATATAATAATAATGAAAAACGTTGAAATATTGAGAGAACTATCAAAATGTAACAGACACAAGGTAAGCATTTGCTGTTAGACTTAATGCAGAATTGCCAAAACCTTCCATTTATATAAAGCCCAATATCTATGGTGTGCAATAAACTAAAGCACAATTAATTGAGGTATGCCTATGCTAATTATTTTAGCAAGGCCAGGCATGGTGGCTCATACCTGTAATCCTACACTTTGGGAGGCCAAAATAGATGATCACTTGAGGTCAGGGGTTTGAGACCAGCCTGGCCAACATGATGAAACCCCCCTTGAACCTGGGAGGTGGAGGTTGCAGTAATCCGAGATTGCACCACTGCACTCCAGCCTGGGCAACAGAGTGAGACCCTGTCTCCAAAAAAAAAAAAATTATTTTAGTAAGAAAGTATACTACCAATTCTTTTTTTTTCTTTAGATTTTATTTTTAGCATAATTTTATTAATATGCACTTCAAATATACATTGAAAAGACATATAACAGATACGCAAAATCTAGGGTTAACGACATGGTGATATTTTACTAGATTTGCTTCAGGTCTTTTTTATTCTTTTAAGATATCAAATTACCTACTAACTCTCATCATTTTATCCCTGGAACTTACTATTACCTTGAAGTCAGTACATAACATTCTATACATGTTTTTATGCTATTGTCACATACATATACTCATGAGCAATGAAAAATATTGTTCTGTAAAATTTAAAATACTACATGCATGGTTTTGTACTTTATGTATCATTTAATATCTTATATTAACTTAATTTACATTTTCAAATGTACTTACACTGATATATTTAATTTTTAAAATTTCTTCTAAGTATACTTTACTAAAAATTGCCCTCCAAAATGGCTGTACTAATGTAGTCTCACCAGTAATGTACAAGTGTCTTATTGTATGGCAAGAGATTATGATATATTATACTAAGTCCTATTTTTTTTTCTTCTGATGATAAAGCTGGACTCAGTTTCCTAGTCTTCCTTGCAGCTAAGTGTTACCAAAAGACGATATTGGTGACATGCAAGTAGAAGAGATGTGTGGTCCTTAAGTTACAGTGACCAATAAGTGAATCTTCCCCATGTTTTATTTACCCATCTATCAACTGAATGGAGAGTTCTCTGAGGGCCATAAAGAAAGCTGAGCTTCAAGATGAGAGAAACAGGGTTTCCTGAATAACCTCATCATTTAAAAAAAAAAAAAAAAAAGACCTCGTCATTTAAAAAAAAAAAAATTATTTTTCCTTGTGTTAAGGCGCTAAGGCACTGAAATACTAACTCTTTTTTTTTTTTTTTTTTGAGACAGAGTTTCACTCTTGTTTCCCAGGCTGATGTGCAATGGTATTGCACATCTTGGCTCACTGCAGCCTCCACCTCCTGGGTTCAAGCAATTCTCGTGCCTCAGCCTCCCAAGTAGCTGGGATTACAAGCATACGCCCAGCTAATTTTTTTGTATTTTTAGTAGAGACGGGGTTTCACCATGTTGGTCAGGCTGGTCTTGAACACCTGACCTTAGGGGATCCACCCGCCTCAGCCTCCCAAAGTGCTGGGATTATAGGCGTGAGTCACCATGCCTGGCCTGAAGTACCAATTCTTTTTTTTTTTTTTTTTTGAGATGAAGTCACTTTGTCACCCAGGCTGGAGTGCAGTGGCACGATCTCAGCTCACCGCAACCTCTACCTCCCAGGTTCAAGTGATTCTCCTGCCTCAGCCTTCTGAGTGGGTGGGATTACAGGCGTGCGCCACCACACCTGGCTAATTTTTGTATTTTTAGTAGGGATGGGGTTTCACCATGTTGGCCAGGCTGGTCTCGAACTCCTGACCTCAGGTGATCCGCCCACCTTGGCCTCCCAAAATGCTGGGATTACAGGTGTGAGCCACTGCACCAGCCAAAGTACCAATTTTTAAAGGGGATTTACATAATACTTTTTATATTGCCTTGAGCCATTGAGTTTTGTTGTAAGACGTATGTTCTCAACATCTAACATCTATTTACACAACAGACCAAGCTGATTTTAAGGAACTTTTCCTTTTTTTTTTTTTTTTTTTTTTTTTGGAGACAGGGTCTTGCTCTGTCACCCAGGCTGGAGTGCAGTGGCACAATCCCGTCTCACTGCAGCCTCGACCTCCCAGGCTCAAGCAATTCTCCCACCTCAGCCTTCTCAATAGGTGAGACCACAGGTGTGTGCCACCATCCCTGGCTAATTTTTTGTATTTTTCATAGAGACTGGTTTTTGCCATTTTGCCCAGGCTGGTCTCAACCTCCTGTCCTCAAGTGATCTGCCCACCTCAGCCTCCAAAGTGCTGGGATTACAGGCCTGAGACACCTTGCCAGCCGACTTTAAGGAACTTGACAATCTAAGTCGACACTAGCATTCTTAGGTTCCTAAATGCATGTTTTAGTCTCCTTTAGAACTTAAATGTATTTTTAAATACATGATTTGCCTTCACAGACCAAAAGATCATGAATAGCAAGCTAGGTTTTCAAGGGTCTTTAAATCCTCCAATTATGCTTAGATTTTTATAGATTTGATTTTTTTTAATCATCTGAGATTCAACTGTGGCTCTCAATCTATCATTTATGGGGTCTTAATTTAAAACTTTGGTGTGTTAAGAAGGCCGTTTTCATGTAAGGACTTATCTGAACTCCCCTAAATGGAATACAGTCTCCTAAGTTAAGCCTCCAGTTTTATATTTGTATTGCCCATGGGACACATTAAAGGAAGTTTCTGCTTTGATAGTATTTTTCCTGCTTTACAGGATTCAAAACACAGGGTGGAGATTTTTCAAGTTTGATTTACTTTTTAATATTGGTCAATTTTTCAAAGATAAAAGCTCCGCGTTCCTCCATTTGCACTGAATCTAATCCATAAGAAACAGATGTATCACAGGATTTCCTTCCTCCCTTCTTAACAGAGAAAGGAAGGTGCTGCTTCTGTCAGATCCAATCTCTTAGTTTATTTTTCCTCCTTTGAACCAATTGTGCTGAGCAGCTTCATGTCTCTGAGTACTGACTCCAAGAATATCAAGCTTCTGCTTTGTAACCCTAATATTGTGATTTTAAGCAAGATTTTCTAGATGCTTGGTATCAAAGCAAGTTTTTAATGGCGTCACAACTGTCCTTGAATCACCTGAGCCAGCAGTGTCAAAGGAATGCATAGACAAGCTTTATAAATTCTAGAATGTTTAAACTGAAAAGGACTCCCGGAGGTCTGTTTTCTAGGCTAGTCTTCATATGGAGACCTGATTTCCCAGGACTTTCTGGAGGAGCCTTGGGAAACCTCAGCTCAAATTTCCTGAAATTGGCAAATGCCCTCAAAGGCAAAATGGCTTCAGCCCTACGTTTACGTTTATGGGTTCTAATTTTCTCTTTGATTTTTGCCTCGCAATTCCTTACAGCTCTTCCTGTCAGCTCTTCCATGACATTTACCAGGAGCAGAACACCATTCATTCTTGGGGTGGGGGTGGGGTAGCGTTTTTCATTATAAGCAATTCAAACACAAAAAGATTATAGAAAATAGTAAGATACACATCTGTATCCCTGTCAGCATCAAATACATGCTAACTTCTTGCCAGATTAGATTACAGTATCTCCCTCAGTCAAGGTAAACAGTTGATTATTTCTACTGTTTCAACAGTGTCACATTACACATCCCTGTGCATATCTCCATGAACCACCTATGCAAGATGGGCAACTGAGGAAGGGATGAGCAATGGGCTCCATTTGCAACATTTTTTAAAATTCATAAAATGGAATAATCTCCAGAAGTAAAAATAAATGAGCGAAATCTAAACAAGT
The DNA here is from genome assembly GCF_049350105.2 of Macaca mulatta. Classification (NCBI taxonomy): domain Eukaryota; kingdom Metazoa; phylum Chordata; class Mammalia; order Primates; family Cercopithecidae; genus Macaca; species Macaca mulatta. The sequence continues at coordinate 63,947,351 of NC_133406.1, read as the reverse complement.
CAACATAGATTAACCTCAAAAACATAATGAGTGAAAAAGCAAATTATAAAACAATATATAGTGTAATAACATTCTATACAAAATTTAAATCCACAAAACAATAATATATATTGTCTATGTTACATGCATTTGTAGTAAAACCATGCATGGTATACTAGCAGTGGTGAACACTGGATTCAAACCAAATCTCCAAATGCTGGCTCATTCTATTCTACCACATGGCTGCTATCTCAGTGTGTATGGAGTGGGTATCCTGAATTGCTGAGTCCTCTTTGTGTCCACACTGATAACTGGACAGCTTAAGATTTTTCTGGCCAGGCATGGTGGCTCACATCTGTAATCCCAGCACTTTGGGAGGCCGAGGCAGGGGGATCACCTGAGGTCAGGAGTTCAAGACCACCCTGATCAACATGGTGAAACCCCATCTCTACTAAAAATACAAAAATTACCTGGGCATGGTGGCACTCGCCTGTAGTCCCAGCTACTCGGGAGGCTGAGGCATGAGAATCACTTGAACCTGGGAAGCAGAGGTTGCAGTGAGCCAAGATTACTCCACTCGACTCCAGCCTGGGCAACAGAGTAAGACTCCGACTCAAAAAAAAAAAAAGATTTTCTTTCCTTGTGAAGTTAATTGGCTATCCTAGAGGTCAGTTATTTTCCATTTAGTGCTTTGAACTTATAATTTACATATGCCCAGAGTAATAAACTTGTCATTATCCTCTACTGTATGTTTAGTCATTTACTGTATACCCGTGCTGTATTCTTCAGTATGAAATCTGACTATTCTTTCTCAGTGAAGTTTTTGATTATTCTTTTGTTTATTATAGTGACTGCTGCAACCTGGCCCTAAAGTTTAGGTTACACCTCTGCCTGTGGACTGAAACCCACTGATACCAAGGATTGCAGTTCATATTATAACTGGCTCTGAACCCTTGCGTTTTTTCTGAATCAGAAAAATGGCACCAGCTACTTCTCTGCTTATTGAAGGGATGAGGAGACTTATTCAGGGCTTTTCCCTGAACCCTCCAAAGAGGCACTTAATCTAAAAGGATCTTGTGTGATCTCCACTCTTAAACATCATTAAAATAGATCAGAAAATTATCAGTGTATAGTGATTATGGTATAATGCAGCTGGAGGCAGGGTTTGAGTAAATGGACTCCTGAGAGCCTTTTGAGCTGTAAAATTCTAGATTTCAAGCCCTTGCTTAAAAGGATTTAAAGAATGTTTATGTCCTACCCCTTAAAAAAAAGTGTTTGCCAGGCATGGCGGCTCATGCCTGTAATCCCCAACAGTTTGGGAGGTCAACGAGAGACGATCGCTTGAGCCCAGGAGTTTGAGACTAGCCTGGGCAACATAATGGGAACCTGTATCTACAAAATAAAATTAGCCATGTGTGGTAGTACATGCCTGTAGTCCCAGCTACTTGGGAGGCTGAGGTAGGAGGATCACTGGAGCCCTGGAGGTTCAGGCTGCAGTGAGCTGTGATTGTGAACTGTGATCCTGCCAGGCACTCCAGCCTGGGCAACAGAGAGAGAACTTGTCTCAAAATAAATAAATAAAGTTTATGTCCTAAATGGATAATATTAGATAATTTTATTTGCAGTACATTCTTTAATAGCTACTCTTTTTACTGCTAACATTATGGTTTATATAAGAATATTAACATGTAAAGTTTCATAATTTGTGTTCTGAGTTATAACAGTAGTGAACATTAAAGAATTTTATGACTTTTTATTTTCAGGTGTAAACGTCCTACTCTGGGGCAACTTGCCAGAGATAGAAGAGAGTACAGATGAAGATGTGTTAAATATCTCAGCAGAGGAGTGTATTAGATGAATGAAATTATGATATATATGATATACAGATTTTTTTCTATTTAAAAAATATATTAATGGGTCAACTTTAAAATTGTTAGTTTGCCAGTGATCTTTTTTGGAAAACAAAAATAGGACGTTTGTTGATTTATTTATTTTCTGTCTCTAATTAATTACCTCAGTTTGATTGAAGCCAGTGGAGTTGTGCTTTTCCTCTACTTCTAAACTTCCTCTCCCCCACCTTCTTCTGCCCAGTGTAGGTGTATTCTTAAATTCAGACAGGAGAAGATTCTTTCACATATCACTCAGTTACCTCCCAATCTGGGGGAGTTTTTCTTACAACTTGATACCAGATACCATTAATTTTACATTCCCGAATAAAGGCCTAGTGCCCACGCATATTTCAACCATGCATATATCAAGCTCAACCGAGTTTAAATAGGGGATGTAAAAAACAAGCTGTTAAGTTTCCATGGGCACTGGTTCTCATAGGTTCTATTGGTGATAACTGCTTTAATATGGAGCAAGAGTTTGTGAATCAAGAAATAGAATAAATTAAAATTTAAAATATATGGAGGAATCCTCTCGACTGCTCAGCATGATGTTAGATAAATGAATTTGTCAGAAAATATCAGTGTACACTGTTTACCAATGTTATTTATTTACATTCTTCTAAAGCCATTATGGATACTGTATGATGAGAGCTAAACCTAAATAAGTTATCCTGTTCCCTAGGACTTTCTCTGTAAATAGCGAATTTTAGATGAGTAGTCTGTCCTAAATCTTAAATCGAAAAAAAACTAAAGAAGCGATTTGCTTAAGCCATTGTACATTATAAAGAGCTGTTTCCCTTTGCTTTGCTTTGCTTTGTTTTGTTTTGTTTTTTTAAAGCTGTGCTCAGAGCCACAAAGGAATAGGAAAGTAGGGTAGTGTTGGATTCTGGTTTTATGTAAAGCTAAAATAAATGTATCTCTTTAATATCTCAGTTGTAGGGATTTTGTCAATACCAAAGCAGACTGAGTTGTGGTTTTGCAAATAAAGTTTTTTCTAAAAATGACCATTCTTCCTTTAATTTTTTATTATACCCACTTATCATATGTAACAGTATAAAGAAATAGTACTTAAAGTATAGAATATAAGGCTAATGTTTCTTGAATACTTACCATATGCCAGATGCTGTTCTAAGTGCTTTAGACATTTAACTCCACACAACAAACCTATGAGGTAGGTACCATTATTAATCCTTTTTTTTTTTTTTTTTAACTGGTAAATCAGGTGAGACAGAGAGAAGTTAAGTAACTTGGTTAAGGTAGCATAACCCGTCAGAGTGCTCAGACAGAAGACTGACTCCAAAAGCTCCTGCTCATGTGAATTATTTATGGTCTTACATAGCCAGGATACCTGCTGGGTAACTAACTACATTGTTATGTGCCCTAGATGAGGGCAGAAGTGACTGATTTGAAGGTTGAATAAACTCATGCAGGGTCTTAGGGTATAAGTGACCTGAGGGCATTGAAAGAATCATTTGCCACAAACCAAGATAAAAGGTGCTTCAGGAAATGCTATTACTCCCACCTGGAAAACTTTTCCAAAAGTCTTTCACACCAACCATTAACACTGATAGAAGGCCATCAAAAGAACCAATGAAATGAGTATGGAATAATTTGGCGATTTGGTTTTTTTTTGGGGGGGGGGTGTTTTAACCTCAAGTTCTTAGGTGGGCATAATCTATAAGATAGAAATATATATATACTTCTTTGGTTAACTTGTTCAACTAGAGAAGAAAAGTTTAATACTAGAATAGGAAATGTGGCAAGTTTAAAATTCAATAGAGTTCATCTGGTTTCCGTTCAGCTCATGCCTTCAAAGGCTATGGTTGACCGAGGGTCTCTCTGAAGAGCAAAAGCAAGACAGAGGTGCACTGATTGAAGCAAGCCCCAAATGTGATTCTACTCCAGCTGGGGAATATTTCAAATTACTCAACTACCTTTGGCTAACTGGATTATGGGAAAGCCAATTCTAAACAGAAAACTGATTAATAAAGTTTTATCTAAAGAAATATATTCATGACACTAGAGTGGTTTGAGGGTTTTTGTTGTTATTGTTGTTGTTGTTGTTTTCGTTAGGGTCTTGCTTTGTTGCCCAGGCTGGAGTGCAGTGGTGTGATTATGGCTCACTATAGCCTCGAAGTCCTGGGCTCAAGCGATCTCCTGCCTCTGCCTCCCCTGTAGCTAGGACCACAGGCATGCACCACACCTGGCGAAATGACACTGGTTTGTGGGATTTTTTGTTTTTGTTTTTTGGTTTTGGTTTTGATTTTGTTTTTGAGAGAGGGTCTCACTCTGTTACTCAGGCTGGAGTGCAGTGATGTGATCTCAGCTCACTGCAACTTCCGCCTCCAGGGTTCAAGCAATTCTCATGCCTCAGCACCCCTGAGTAGCTGGGGCTATAGACATGCACCACCATGCTCAGCTAATTTTTGTAGTTTTAGTAGAAGCAGTTTTGCCATGTTGGCCAGCCTGGTCTTGAACTCTTCGCTTCAAGTGATCCACCTGCCTCGGCCTCCCAAAGTGTTGGGATTACAGGCATGAGTGTGAATCCAACACTGTTTTTTTGTTTTTGTTTTTTGCTTTTGTTTTGTTTTGTTGTTGTTTTTTGAGACAGTTTCACTCTTGTTGCCCAGGCTGGAGTGTAATGACGTGATCTTGGCTCACCACAACCTCCACCTCCCGGGTTCAAGCGATTCTCCAGCCTCAGCCTCCCAAGTAGCTGAGATTACAGGCATGCACCACCACGCCCAGCTCATTTTGTATTTTTAGTAGAGATGGAGTTTCTCCATGTTGGTTAGGCTGGTCTCAAATTCCCAACCTCAGGTGATCCTCCCATGTTGGCATCCCAAAGTGCTGGGATTACAGGCATGAGCCACCGTGCCCGGCCTGTCAACACTGTTTTAAATAAAAGCATATTACATTCACTCTGGTAAGACCAAAGCAGAATCACATATGTGGATTTAGGATACACCTTCTACTCCTATTACAACTCCTAGGCCTGGAAGATCCATCTATTCTTTGGTCCTCTTTTAATATTTGATTCAATTCAACACACCTGTATTATTCTCCAATAGGGTGGCAAGAATTGTACAATGACATGCTCACACTTGCCTTGAGGGAGTACATAGTAAGTTGAGGAGAGGATAGAACTCTATGAGTCCCTGTAATTCATTGGGTTAAGTGATTTAACAAAGGCTTGCTTAAAGTGCTATGACTCCAGAGATGAAAGAGCAATCATTCTGAGTAGCAGGGGAGAGTGGGAGTTGAACAAGAGAGAGTGGGAGTTGAGAAAGTTACTGAGAAGAAATGATACTTGAGGCAGGCTTTAAAGCAGTTAGGAGTTGCCAGCTGGGATGAGAGTTTTGAGCAGAGGGAATAGTGTAAACAAATTGATGGGAATTTAAAAGTATCTTGCTTATTTGGGAAGTTCTAAGTTGTCCCCATACCTTCCAAGATATGTAATAAGAATTAATTCGGCCAGGTATGGTGACCCGTGCGTATAATACCAGCATTTTGGCCGGGCGCGGTGGCTCAAGCCTGTAATCCCAGCACTTTGGGAGGCCGAGACGGGCGGATCACGAGGCCAGGAGATCGAGAGACGATCCCGGCTAACACGGTGAAACCCCGTCTCTACTAAAAAATACAAAAAAACTAGCCGGGCGAGGTGGCGGGCGCCTGTAGTCCCAGCTACTCGGGAGGCTGAGGCAGGAGAACGGCGTAAACCCGGGAGGCGGAGCTTGCAGTGAGCTGAGATCCGGCCACTGCACTCCAGCCTGGGTGACAGAGCAAGACTCCGTCTCAAAAAAAAAAAAAAAAAAAAAAAACCAGCATTTTGGGAGGCCGAGGAGGAAGGATTGCTTGAGGCCAGGAGTTTGAAACCAGCCTGGGCAAGATAGTGGGAACCCATCTCTACCAAAAAATACAAAAATAAGCCCAGGGTGATGGCACAGGCTTGTAGTCCCAGGAACTTGGGAGGCTGGGGTGGGAGGATCACTTGAGCCCAGGAGGCTGGGGCTGCAGTGAGCCGTGATTGGACCACTCTGCTCCAGGCCGGGTGACAGAGCAAGACCCTGTCTCAAAAGTTAAAAAATAAATAAATAAACTGTTTCTTAAAAAAAGAATTAATTACAAGGTGAGGTTAACAAGGAAGGTTGTACGTTATGAAGAATATTATATATGATTGTAAGTTTAGACTTGGTCCAGTAGCAATGTGGAGTTATTGAAGTTTTTAAGCAGGAGAATAAAATGATCAGATTGAGGATGATGGCTCTGATGGTAAAGTATAATCAAGTTTAGCTTTCCTAATGTCCTTTCTTTGATGCACTTAACAACTTGATCATGGAAATTAAACTTAACTGCCTTTACCCTAAGAACCCATGTAGTTCTTCAAGTTCTCAGAATTTCTTGGGTTTCATGGAGCCTCTAGTCTGCAGTGAGGCATTGCCCTTTTTTTTGCTCCCCCCGTTTTCCATTTTGTCATTCCTGCAGTTCAAGGAAGGGGTAGTGAGTCATCAGCTCACCCGCCATGACATTTCTGCTACTTTATCTTTCTCCTTAAGCTAGTTTCTCAACCTCAAACTTAGCTTCTGAGGAGGCATCTTGGGTGGGGCCTAATCTTAAAGACATAAATTTTAAATAATCAATGGCTCTGAAAACCAGGTCCTTAAATATTAGTAATTTAGAGAGATTACCCAAAAAGAATGCTCTTTTGACCTCTGAGTCACATGTGGCTGGTCAAGAATAATCTATATTGTTTAACTTGAGTGAGGAAGTGACCATGATATATAAACCATGATCTAGAAAACAACTAACTAACCACAATGCAAATAGGGAGTGAGGGGAAGTAGGTGAGAATACGGATCATATAGTCTTGATTCAGTAGTGAATTGCTCGGTGAAAGCTTTCCCTATTTTAACATTCCTGCTTATAAAAGGAAATAGTTTCCTTTTCTGCCTTTTTTTTTTTTTTTTTAACTTTAAAAGCAGCCTAAACCGTAGTTTCTTTCTTGCCTGGTATTGAGTGTATGCCAAATCTACCCTAAACTGCACAGATGGAAAGAATTAGTCTATGTCTGTGGTACCTCTGGGGTTGAATATTTTTAGTACTGAAATCTTTAGCTAAAGATTCCTTTTTCCAACACTCTCAAAGAATCCCTTTATTGTCATCCAATGAAAAAACTTACTGAGATAGAAATTAACAATATCATGTTTTTTATACATTCCTTTATGGTTTATTATGAGTTTTCACATACAGTGTCATTTACTCCTCAGAATAACCTTGGGAGCTATCTTTCCCATTTTACAAATTATGAAAGAGGCCAGGCATGGTGGCTCACGTCTGTAATCTCAATACTTTGAGAGGCTGAGGCCAGAGGATCACTTGAGGCCAGGAGTTTGAGACCAGCCTGGGCAACAAAGTGAGGCCTAGTGTCTACAAAAATTTTAAAAATTAGCCAGGTGTGGTGGCACATGCCTGTAGTCCCAGCTACTCGGGAGGCAGAGGTGGGAGGATCACTTGAGCCGGGGCATCAAGGCCACAATGAGCTGTCATTGTGCCACTGCATTCCAGCCTGGGTGACAAAATAAGACCCTGTCTCAAAAAATAACAATAATAAGTAAATAAATAAATGAGCAAATTAAGAAAGAAAATCCTGGTTGCAATACCCAGAGAGTTGGAAAATCTGAACTTCAATTAGGCTTCTCATCTTAGTTTAGGGTTTTCTTCTACCTCCCTGACTCTAAATTGCAGTCTATTTTTCCCTCACTAGCTATAAAACTTAGGAAAAATTTTATTTGACTTTCAATCTCAAAGCCCAGTTATTTTTCATTGATCAATTAGTTCAACGAATATTTATTCAGTGCCTACTATGGTCAAAATAGATGCTGGGGATACAGAACTAAGTAAGACAAAGTAGCTGCTCTCACCTGGAGCTGACTTTCTAGTTGACGGTAAAGAAGAAAGTGAGTTTCCATTGATAGAGGGTTTACTGTGTGCCAGGCATTGTTCCAAGTGCTTCACATTTAACCCCTAACTGATGGATCCTATCCTCCCCACAGAGATCAGGAAACTGAGACACAGAGAGGTTAAAGAACTTGTTCGTGGTCACCCAGCTAACAAATGACACCACTCTAAGATTTGGAGAGGCCAGAATTAAGTGGCTTAATGACTGTGCTTTCCTTTTCTTTTTTTTTTTTTTTTTTTTTTTTTTTTTTTTGAGATGGAGTCTTGCTCAGTCACCTAGACTGAAGTGCAGTGGCGTGATCTCAGCTCACTGCAACCTCCACCTCCTGAGTTCAAGCAATTCTCCTGCCTCAACCTCCTGAGTAGCTGGGTTATAGACACACACCACAGTGCCCGGCTAATTTTTTTGTATTTTTAGTAGAGACAGGGTTTCACCATGTTGGCCCGGCTGGTCTTGAACTCCTGACCTCAAGTGATCTGCCCGCCTCAGCCTCCCAAAGTGCTGGGATTACAGGTGTGAGCCACTGTGCCGGGCTCTTTTTATTTTTCAATGCAGTTGTCTTCCATTCAAGTAAATAAAACGAACAAATAAAAATTTTAAAATTAAATACAAATAAAATTTAAAAATAAAAGTTTTCCATTAGCAATCTTCCTGTACGCGTCTTTTCCTATTAGACCTTATTTGATTTTTGTTTTAAATTGAGATGGGGGCAACAACATCTCCCTTTTCACTAAGGGAGATTTGGTTTATCTGTAAACAATAAAAATGCTAGCCTTATATACTATAGAGAAAGAAAAAAAATTATGCAAAACTCCTAATTTGCAACTTTGCTGTTCTATCTAGAAACAAAGTCTTTTTTACTAGTCCAGATTTTTATCTTACAAGCAACAAAAGTTTACAGCAGAGTAAATAAGCTCTTTAAGCTATTTATATGTCTCAAATATTTCATAATAAAAAGTGAATGAAATGACTGCCTTTTGCAAATTGCTCTAATCTCAGCCTTCTTTATAAGCTTGTATTTAAAAATCTATTTATATGAAATTTCAGAAGCAGCCTTGCCTTAAATGAGCACTACTGAATCTTCCTAACAAGATTATGTATTTGTTATGTGGAAAGCAAAAATAGGTATCAAATTCATATTCGAATTTTGCATTTTGAGACTTCCAGAGGAATGGGTTGACAAATAGCTGATGATTAATTGGATCTGCTAAATATGGGTACCACTGAAGTGTGCCCACCAGAATGCATCTCTACACCTCCATTCACACGAATCACTTCCTCTGGAAAGGCGCCCATGGTAAAAGTAGGCATATGGGAATGATTCACTTGGGGAAAGTTGTACCCAGAATATCAAAACAGTTTGCTTTCTGTCGCTATATTCTTGCCATAATTTTTCTACCCAAAGGAACCACCTGCTATTATGGCTGTGACACCTGAAAAGCTTTCTGTATATTGCAGGAGATTGCTCATGTGTGGGTGGATTTTCAGGCTGTTCAGCGGTATTTTAAAAAATGGTTCTTTGGGGAAAATATTCTCAGAGACTGGAACATTGCCTCGTCTTATCAAAACTGCTCTGTAGTCATGTTCACAAATACCTTCAAACATTGAGCTACAGATGGAATTCAGTAGAAGACATACTGAGCTAATTTCCTTTGTGTGACATTACCCAGAGAAATCAAGCTGTCAGTATCCTGAAGAACAAGCCCTCAAAGGGAGATGGTGGCCAAAGCCATAGGAAGCAGAAATGATTGAAGGGCTTGCGCTTCAAAACCTTCTTCCCATTCTCCCAAATTCAGCTTTTCCAACTAAAATGTATTACAAAACAAAACAAAACAAATAGACCCAGCATGTCTGACTTGGGATGGTTGTACACTGATAGTAAAGATGGTAAATACTAGGCTGAAAAAAAAATCCTGAATCCTAGATCTTTCTTGATATTCCAGAATATATTTATAAAAGGGAATTACAGAAACAGTTTTAGGCATACAGAATTTCATACTTTGGGATAACTAGAGACAGTCATTTCTAAATTACGCTTTTGCTTTATCAAACTTTAGTTCAGTCATTTAACAAATATTTAATGAGCATCTCTTTTGTGTGAACACTATTGTGAGTGTTACATAGTGAACAAAGCATTTTTTTAAAAATTCTTTCTTCTGTGCCTTCCCACAGTGCCTAGGTCAAAAAGCTAGAAGTGGGCTGGGTGCAGTAGCTCACGCCTGTTAATCCCACACTTTGGGGGGCCAAGACAGGAGGATCGCTTGAGCCCAGGAGTTCAAGACCAGTCAGGGCAATAAAGTGAGACCCCAGTCTCTATAAAAAATCAAGAAATTAGCAGGGCATGGTGACACACACTTGTGGTCCCAACTGCATGGGAGGCTGAGGTGGGAGGATGGTCTGAGCCCAGAAGCTCAAGGCTACCGTGAACCATGTTTGCACCAATGCACTCCAGCCTAGGCAACAGAGCAAGACCCTGCCACAAAAAATAAACATAAAAAATAAAACAGCTAAAAAGATTCTCTTGCAGCTAGGGGTTGATACATAATTGACTTTTTGCTAGTTATATGTATTTGCATAAGTCTTGATTTCAGAACAAACTTTAGTGAGGGAAAAGGTGATCATGGCAATTTATTCATTTTGCTATCTAAAATGGCTCTGTGGTATGATTCTGGAGCCAACAGACTTGTAGAGACTTCCTGATGTCCAGAGCATGACTAAGATAGTGTGTTTCTGAAGCTAGAAAGTGGTTGATGGCTTCTTGATCCTTAGCTTCCAGACCATGGCAGGAGCGGCAATTCTTCTAACAGGCCAGTTCTGCAGTATTATTCTGTGAGTCATTCCTGGAGGCCACATTTACAGCCCACCCCACCAACCCTCCAGTGGTTTTGCAATCCTTAAATTTAGTGACATTTCAGTTATCTCTTGCTGTGTAACAAGCATCCCAAAAACTTAGTTTGCCTGGGAAACTCTGCTGATCCTACCTGGCCGCACATATGTGGTTGTATTCAGCTGTCAGTGGCCCTATGTTGTCTCACTTGCATGTCTAGGATTTTGGCACAGATGCCTTGAAAGGCTGAGCTGTCTCTCTCCTATGCTCTCTCATCATTCAGTAATCTAGCCTGAGCTTCCTTACAGGATGGCTGCCCTCTTCTAAAAGAGAGAGTAGGAGCCGTAAAGCCTCTAAAGGCTAGGTCTGGAAGTGACACAGCATCACTTCTGCTTCATTCCATTGGTCAGAATTAAACCAAGGGCTAGCCCAGATTTACAAGGAGGGAAAAATAGACTTCATCTCTTTATGGGAGTTGTGGCAAAGACACATTGCAAAAAGGTGTGTGAAACAGGAAGGATTTTTGTAACATCAATCTACCACAACTGTTTTGAATCCCTTTCTGCTTCAAATAGCTAGAATGGCTTCTGTTATCTGCAACTGAATTCTGGCTGATATAGAAAGCATGCAGTGAGACCAGATAAGAGGCTGCTATCAGAAGAGTGTACATTAGCTGATAAATGACACTTACCAGTCCGTTTCTGGATTATCATCAGTTTCTTTACTGACGATACCCTATTCCGTCCCAATGGGTCCTTGTTTGAATTGATTGAAATCTTTCATTTATTTCCACTAATGCCAACTGTGTAGCTGTGAGTATACAATATAATATAATATATCAAGTCTATAATATAGTATATATAATATAATCAAAATATCATATTTTGATAGCAGCCTCCTATCTGGTCTTCGAGATAGAGGAAGATTTGGGGCATATTTTGAAAGTAGAGCTGACAGTATTCTGATGGATTGGAAATGAATATGAGAGAAAGTGAGGAAGATGCCAAGGATGGAGTCAACAGTGACTTCAAGGTTTTATGGTAACCATGGTGCTATTTATGGAGATGAGGAAGGACAAGTTTGGAGAGAAAATTCAAGAATTTGTTTTTGAATATGCCTATTAAATGTCAATCAGGCAGTAAGGTATAGGATTCCGGAGTTTTAGGGAAGAGGTATGTGCTGTTGATATAAATTTGAGAGCCATGTGCATACAAAAAGACATTTAAAGATGAGAGACTTGATTTGATTAACAAGGGAGAGGTGTAGGGAGGGAGATACTGAGCACAACAATGTTTAGACGTATGGAAGATAGATGAGTACGCTCCATTTCAGTGTATACAGGAATCCCTGGAGACACTTGCTAACAATGTAGATTCCAGGGTCCTAGTCCGGTAAATTCTGATTCAGGTCTAATGAGGCCTGGCAACTGCATTGTCAACAATGCAGGTTATCCTGAAGTGGGTAATCTGGGAATATCCTTTGGAAAACACTGAAATAGACTACCATCATCTACGAAAACATTTATGGGTCCTTAAATTTCAGGATGTTTCTTTTCTTTCTCCCCATTTCCTCTCATCCATTATGCATGAAAGACTTTTGTAAGATGTGGAGAGGGGAACTTGGGCTTTTTCTTTTTTCTAATTGCCTTTTGCAGAGTGGTGGAAAGTTAACTACGAACTCCTGCTGGGAAAAGAAGGGACGTCGTAGGCCTAAAAATCATGTCTACTCTGCAAGAGAGGTGTATTCTCCTTTAAACACCCAGTTTGATGCCCAGTGGTAACACTTTATGAAGCAAGACCAAGAGCAAAGTCAACATTTCTTTGTTCCTTAATTACAAGCAGCATGTGCGCCTTGCATATCTCAGCAAGTGATACAGTCATACTCCCCCAAATACTGAATGGAGGGTTGAGAAGATTAGATGAAAAACAAATGCTTAGCAGCCTGCTGTAGATTGTACTTTCATATCTATCAAAATTAATGTTGATTAAGCCTCTATAAAGGGAAAACGCCCCTCCCTGTTTATACCATCATTGATACAAGACTGAATTCTTATTGACAGTGAACCTGTATTTCTGAAATATATAAATGTGAAAATATGTTCACTCCTATCCAGTCTGAGACAGTGAATCAAATGTTGGTGGTGGTAAAATTAGACAGACATAGTCTCCTCTTTTGCAGTTCAGTAGCTGCAAGAGGGCCTGAAGCTGCAGTAGCCATGTGCTGTAATAATGATTGCATTGATTAAGTGCCAATTACTTCTGGAGACTTTTCAAAGGCTCTGCTGCAGAGTTGAAACTAGGCTTTCTGTCTGATATTAGGTACATCTCTGTAATGCTAGGTGATGGCTGGTTTGGGATCTCTGGCAATTACTTCTGTCATGTACTTTAATCAACAGCGTGCCTACTATTATAACAAGTCCCCACACCCACTGTGAAGCATTACTCAGACTCTCTTTCCCTTAGCCCCCACCCTGCTCACATGAACCTGAGCTTCTGACCCATAGATGATTAAGTTGCCCTGATGAATCATCCTCAGTGGGATGGGGCAGCCTTCCAACCACAGCCAGATCTTTACCACAACCAAGTGCTTGTCTGGAGGGATGATGGATCCTACAGGCCCAGCCAGAGGTCAAATTACCTGTCCAGCTATTCTGCTGGGTATCAGTCTTCTGGCAGGCATCCTATTTAGCACATGCTTCCATTAGCAAATAATTAGGAAGGACCTATGCTTGCATATAGTTCCCCAAAAAATTATTTGCAACAAAGTTTTGGATCTAATCATCATCACTGGCTGATTTTGCCACCATCTTTGAAATAGTTGGCAGACTGTGATAGAACATTGATGGACTGAAAGTTGAGCTAAAAGAGTGACTAAGTCACCAACTTGCTGTGTGACCTTGGGCATTTACTTCAAAACAAGGGGATTGAGCAATACATTTTCTGAGATCCCGTCCAACTCTAGCACTCGGATTAATTTCATTTTTGCAGTGAGCTTCTAATTTATTTGCCAGAGGCAATTGAACTAATTCACTAGGGCTGCCATTCAAAGTTCTTCAAACTGGGTGACTTAAGCAACAGAAATTTATCTTCTCACAGTTCTGGAGGCTGGGAATCCAAGATCAAGGTATTAGCAGGGTTGGTTCTTTCTGAGGGAAGTGAGGAAGGAATCCATTCCAGGCCACTCTCCTCGGCTTGTAGAGGGCCATCTTCATCTTCATATGGTGTTCTTCCTTTGTGTGCATCTGTCTCCAAATGTCGCCTTTTTATAAGTATAGCAGTCATACTGGAGTAGAAATGCCCTAACAACCTCATTTTAACTTGATTACCTCTATAAAGACCCTATCTCCAAATAAGGTCACATTCTGGGGGACTGAGTGTTAGCACTTTAACATATGAATACTTGGGGGACACAATTCAATCCATAACAAAAATTAAGTATCAAATATAGGTACGGAATAAAGAAAAATGCTTTGGTGACCTTTAAGGCTAGTAACTAACAGGGGCATGGTCAGCCAGAAAGTAAGCATAGATTGTCAAATTTATGTTGTACCTCTAATGGCTTAAACCAACATTAACACTAATTTTATCTCCACATATGGATATTGTGTAAGAGTCAGCTCTGAATTCTCTTCTACCTGAAATTTTTCAGCGTTGCCCTGCTTTCCAATGTTATTTCATCTGTTTTTATAATTGGATGTGAAATTTCTTGAGAAAGAGTCCTATGACTCTTTAACCAATTACTTGTTCAAAGGAGTCCCCAAAGTGTTAAGTAGGTAGGTCATTGTTTAATTAAATGACCCTGTTGAGATTTGATTGAGTTTGGCCCTCAGAGGATATAATTATAAGCGGAATATGCTTTCCTGTGCTGATATGGGTCTCCTGATTATATAATGTTATTGATATATTAAGAAGAGAGAAAAGGAATGCATTAGATTCTGATGACTCACAGCTACACATCTGGCATTAATGGAAATAAATAAAATATTTCAATCAATCCAAACAAGGACATGTTGGGATGGAATAGGGTATCATTAGTAAAGAAACAGACAATAATCCAGCAACTGACTGGTAAGTCTCATTTATCAGCAAATGTTCACCCTTCTGATCACTGATCTCTTTTCCAGAGTCTCTCTAGCCTGGAAATCCATTAGGTGGAGCAAAGGACCAGGAATTAGCTGCCCAAGAGCTCTCACTAGCAAATATCGACCAGTACTGCAGCTATACCTTTTCCTCTGTACAATCTAGATAAAGGCTGGGGGAAAATTGAGTTTCTGAAGCTGCTTGAGATCGAATGTTCCGTGTTCATTAAAATGGACAGTAGCTCAAGGAATAAAGAAACTCAGATTTGCTGAGCTCAACATGATTACTAAATACACAGGAGGCACACCCATCTTGGACTATTTCCCCATGGCTTGGCTCTCATTACATATTTCCTTTCTGCTTTCATTGGTGGCAGATGGAATTTGGGACAGACCTCTTATCCAAGCTCCTGTATTTGAAATATCCTATGCTTAGATCATACATCTTTTTGCCGCCTACTCTAGGCATCCCAAAGTTCTGGTATCAACCTGGTTTCTATTTAAATATATTCTCTTTGATTCCAGGCCCTTGGATTCTAACATTTCCTTCCTTGGATTCCAATCTTGTCTTTTTTCTGCACTTATGTATCAGTTAACTGAGCAGATGCCAAGTTCTTATTTGAGGATTTTTAAGGTGTAAAGGGAGACTGTCCTTGTTTCCCCATCAGTTCTTTGTCCCTTGTGCAAAGTGTACTCTGCCTTTGTATTCAAACTGCAGTTGTTAACTGTCCTATATCTCAGTCAAAATCTGCTAGCAATAGGAGGCATGATTTATTTATTACAATCATCATTCCATAACACGCAAGTCCAACACTTGCAGAGGGAAACTTGAGATAGGAGGTAAGCTCCAAATCCAAAGTTACTCTGTTTAACATGGCTATGACTCTGTAGCAGGATAATCTATTTAAATATTAATTTCTTTGTCTACTTTCTGTACTTTCTTTACCCCTTTGACCTAAGTAAGTTAGGTAGGCCCTTAGTAATTTCTTACCTTAGAGATATTTTGCAGAAGGATCTAGCTGTCTGTAGATAAAACCTGAACTCAATGAAGATAGTATTATCATGTCTTTGAAGGCAGCAGGAAAAGGAAAGGAGAAGATTTCCCAAGAATATAAAGAAGTTTTCAGTATATGGATGAGGGTGAGTAGGACTACATATGGCCACAGGAGAGTACTGGACTGCAATGAACATGTCAGTTGTAACCAGTATGTATTGACAACTGGCAGAATCTCTGCCAGGCTTTGGCGCCATATAAGACTCCAGGACCTTGCAAAACCCTTGCGATGGGGAGTCCAAATAATGACTGAGATTACAATTTCTGCCAATCAAGCTGGGTGGGGACTCAGAGTCAGATTTAAGTAGGTGAAAAGCAAATGAAGAAGTGAGATATTACTTGCACATCTGAGTTTATCTGAGTTTCCTATTGGCTACATTCTAATTAAGAGTTCATCATGGAGGTCTGTGATCTCAGAGCAGTATAGAATGGTGGATAAAGTATGGTCTCTGGAAACAGGCTGCCTTGGTTCAAATCTGAGCTCTGCTACTGATTAGGTATGAATCCTTGTACAAGTTATTCAGCCTCTCTCTACCACAGTTTTCCCCCTGTGAAGTGGGGATGATAGTGAATATCTTACAAGGTTATGGTTGAAAAATCAGTACCTGACATATAGCAAAATTAAATGAATGTAAACTATTATTTCTATAGGGTTTTTTGCATCACTATGACAGTTGTTGAAATTTAAATTAATTTTTAAAATACACAATACACACAAATGGTACAAAAGTTTTTAGAAGAGGTACCATGAAAGATAAAGGTATACAACAAAAAACTCCTACTTTTCCTCCCCAGATGCAACCTGTGTCACTAATTGTATATTACACAAATGAAACTCCTTATTTATGTTTCTGCACATTTCCCCCTACTTAACAGTGCATTGTGAAAATGTTCTTTGATAGTATTCCATTGTATGGATATATTCTAGATTATTAACTTATTGTACTAGTCTTCCTCATGGACTGGTTTTTTGCTCTTACAAATTAATACTGTAATACAATCTTTGTACCTACATCTTTGAGCATGTCTGGAAAATTTGTGGGATAAGTTCCTAAAAGTAGAATTACTAAATTCAAGGCTCTGTGCACTATAAAATCTGATAGACACTGTCAGATTGCCCTCCCTACAACAAATTATTCTCCCAAGGCCAAGGCAGGTGGATCACGAGGTCTGGAGTTCGAGACAAGCCTGGCCAACATGGTGAAAACCCATCTCTACTAAAAATACAAATATTAGCGGGGTGTAGTGGCAGGTGCCTGTAATCCCAGCTACTTGGGAGACTGAGTCAGGAGAATCGCTTGAAACTGGAAGGTGGAGGTTACAGTGAGCTGAGATAGTACCATTGCACTCTAGCCTGGGCAACAACAGTGAAACTCCATCTCAAAAAAAAAAAAAAAAAAGAATGCCAACGGAGGAGGTTGTTCACTCTTCTAATATTTGCCAATCTGTTAAGTCCCCTCATAATTTGTATTTGTATTTATCTTAATAATGAGATTGAACATATTTTTCATATTTAAAAATCCCATTTCTATTTCCTTTTTGAGAAACAATCTGCTATAAAAAGCACTGTTCAGAAGTGACAATAACATATCTGACGGTTATATGAAGATCCTTCTAATCTCATCACCAGGAAAATATGTTTCTGCCATCACAAGCTTCCTGACAGTTCCATTATGTGATGTACTCTGAATTCTTTGTGGTTATCCCTCAATTCCACTGCACCAGGGAGCTAAGAGAAGATTTTTGTTTCCTTCAGTATATCTGGCAGTGAAAGGCACCCAGGGATCAAAGGATGAAAGTGATAAGATGCTTCCTTGGACACATTCTTAGATGCAGTCACTTCCTCAGAGAATATGGAGAATCCAAAAGCAAAAGAACTTGAATGAATCTTTGCAACCAAGACACCCCAGGAACAGCTTTCAGAGGTGAGAGAAGCAGAATCACATTTTATAAAATGTCTGAATAATTTTAAAATGATTACCTTGTGCTGTTATACTCACTACAGTTTTTCTGTGAAAGTGAAAAATAAGTAAAATGAGAATAGTTCAATCAAATGTCAGCCATTTATCAAAAGAACCTCAGGAAACCATAAGCTCCTTTTTCTAGGCTGTTATCTGGAGAGGAAGAGACACCGGGAGAACTGCACAGTCAGAGCTAACAATAATGCAAGGAAGAAGGAAAAAATTGATCAGAAGTGGCTGTTCTGTCTGACACATACTATTTCTTTTCCAGGAAGGAAACACTGCTAACTAGGAAGCCAAATCCAAATTTAGAGATTTAATTAATTTTCCATTTGAAAGTTACAGTTAGGATAATCAGTGTCTACCTGCAGGACACCCTCTCTGCCACCCTAAGCATTAGCACACCTGTGTGTGTAATTGACCTAGAAGGTGGACTGTTATTCCAACCATCAGATGGGCAGAATCTAAAATTTTAGGTATCATCTAGTTCGTCATTTTACAGGTGCAGGAATCTAAGATGAGAGTCAGGTGGTTTCTTCAAGGCTACACTGTGGAGAGTGGGTACCACTGCTGAAAAGGGAATGTAGGCTCTTCACCTCATCATACTGTAGCATAGGGCTCTTTGCATCAGTAAAACCAGCTATGTGGCTTCTGCAAGGTTCCTATTCAAAGACACGTTTACATATAAATCTATATTAGTCTGCGGGATTACTGATAGCAAAATATCAACAAACCAAAATATACCAACACACCAATACCAAAATATCAACTAATACCAACAGCAAACAAAATACCATAGACAAAATGTCTGTTAAACAACAGACATTTAGTTCTCACAGTTCTGTAGGTTGGGAAGTCCAAGATAAAGATGCTGACAGCTTCAGTTCCTGGTAAGGGTTCTCTTCCTAGATAGCAGTCAGCTGCCTTCTTGCTGTGTCCTCACAAGACATAGAGAGAGCCCTGATGTGTGTGTCTCTCTCTTGTTTTTTCTTTCATTTTGAGACAACCTTGCTCTGTCCACCATGCTGGAGTGCACTGGTGAGAACCATAGCTCACTGCAGCCTCAACCTCCCGCCTCAGCCTCCCAAGTAGCTGAGACTACAGGTGTGTGCCACCACACTGGGCTAATTTTTTTTATTTTTAATAGAGATGGCATCTCACCATGTTGCCCAGACTGGTCTCAAACTCTGGGCTCAAGCGATCCTCCTGCTTTGGCCTCCCAAAGTGCTGAGATTACAGGCATGAGCCACTGCACCTGGCTCTTTCTCTTCTTAAAAGGGCACTAATCCCATCACAAGTCCCCACCTTCATAACCTGTTCTAAATCTAATTATTTCCCAAATGCCCCATCTCCAGGTACCATCGCGTTGGCAGTTAGGGCTTCAGCATATGAATTTGGGAGGGGAGGGAACACAATTCACTCCATTGCTCTTCCTCTGTATGCATTCGTTGTTGTTGTTGGCCTCCTCCCCCAAGGAAGAAAGCTCCACGGATTTCGTCTGTTTCACCGACTTTAGCATTCTCATCAGCTAAAACAGCAGCCACACCCATATTCAATAAACATTTATTGAATGAATGGATTTACTGAGTGCTTGCTGTGTGCCAAACACTGTCCTAAGCACTTTAGATTAACTTTTAGAATCCTTATAATGGCCTTCTAAGCTAGGTACTATTAGTCCCTTCATTTATACATGAGGAAACTCAGACATGGAGGGGTTAAATAGTTGCCCTGGTTTCATAGAAGACAGAGCCGAGGTTGTGAAATAAGGCAGCCTAGCTCCTTAGCTCATTTTCTTTTCTTTCCTTTTTTTTTTTTTTTTTTTTTTTCCTGAGGCGGAGTTTTTACTCTTATTGCCCATGCTGGAGTGCAAGGGTGCAATGGCTCACTGCAACCTCCGCCTCCTCGGGTTCAAGCAATTCTCCTGCCTCAGCCTCCTAAGTAGCTGGGATTACAAGCATGCGCCACCACCCCCAGCTAATTTTGTGTTTTTAGTAGAGATGGGGTTTCACCATGTTGATCAGGCTGGTCTCGAATGCTTGACCTCAGGTGATCCACCTGCCTCAGCCTTCCAAAGTGCTGGTATTACAGGCATGAGCCACTGCACCTGGCCCTTTAACTCATTTTCTTTTCCATTATGCTATGCACAGAGTATTATTTTCCCCGACAACTACTAGGAGGTGCCTATGGAGTTTAAAATCTGCATAAATGTAAAGTACAACGTTGGCTAATGTGTTGGCTTTTTTCCCTAATATTCCATAGTTTCTAGAAATGCTTCTGATTATAATACCTAAATTCTTGCATATAAAAACTGTCCTGGTGAGGACAGTGTTGCCCCTGCACTGTTGTTATCCAGGCTTATATTCTAGGTGTGTATTACTTGTTCTAGTCCTGTGTTTCTGGTAGCCAGGGGATGGGTTCCCTCCTACTCAGATCCTTCCCAACACAGTATTACCATTGACTTATTTTTCCATTCTCAGAGTCTTCTCATCATTGTAAAAAGCGATAATAAGTAAGGTTATTGATGGCAAATGGACTGGGGGTGGGGGCAGAGGCCTGTGGAGAAGATCTTTAGAGGTGCACCAGTAGCAAAACATGACACAGCTGTGTTTTGAGATAAAATGTCATCTTACTGGTCAGGATGGACATTCCAAGAATATCACATAAATTCCATGTTTACTATGGGCTGGACACTTTTATATTGTATGTTATATAATCCTTACTCATAGCTAATAAGGGCTCATAGCTAATAAGAGGAAGAACTGGAATTTGAAGCCAGGTCTGTGTGACTTCAGATGTCTGCTATTTCACTGGCCTGTTATTGCCTTCTTTCCAGGGAGAGCACCATCCCGTAAAAAAGTGAGATGGCAACGCACCTCATCCACTCTTTAAGGTAAGTATTTGCAGTTCTTAGGGATAGCAAGTGTGTGTGACCAAATTAGGAAGCATATTATGCTACCATCATATCACAATCTGATCAAAAAGTAAAATTCATCAATGTACCAGTCATACCTCTAACCAATCTCCAATTATTTTCTGTAGCACACTGCATAGACTTTCTCTCTCTCTCTCTCTCTCTCCCCGCCCCCCCCCCCATTGAATAGTTATCCCAGACTGAAGTGCAGCGGCACAATGATAGCTCACTGTGTCTTCGAACTCCTGGGCTCAAGCAGTCCTCTAGCCTCAGCCTCCAGAGTAGCCAGGAATACAAGCACGTGCCACCATGCCCAGCTAGTTTTTATTTTTTGTAGAGATAGGGGTCTCACTATGTTGTCCAGGCTGGTCTTGAAATCCTGGTTTCAAGCAATCCTCCAGCCTCAGCCTCCCAAAGTGCTGAGATTACAGGTATGAGCCACCCTACTTGGCCCTTTTCTTCTTTTTTTAAACAGCTTTATTGAGATAACTTACATACCATAAAGTCCACCCATTTAAAGGGTACGACTCAATGGTTTTTAAGTATATTTAGAGAATTGTGCGTCATCACCATAATCTAATTTTAGAATATTTTCATCACTCCCCAAAGAAACTGTGTACTCATTAGCAGTCATTCCCCAATCACTACCTCCTGAGCCCCAGACAACCACTAATCTATTTTCTGTCTTTAGATTTGCCTATTCTGAAGATTTCCTATAAACGGTTTCATGCGTTACGTGGTCTTTTTGTGACTGGCATCTTTGACTTAACATGATGTTTTTGAGGTTCATCCACATTGTGGCATATATCAATACTATATTTCTTTTTATTGCCTGCAAAGTCTCCTTTTAAAAAACCCTTCTTTTATCCATAAATGTGTTTTGAATTTGGGCTAACCTCTCCAGTGAGCCCAGCCTTGACCAGAGCCTGTTTCCTGGTGAACCAGCTTCCACATGTGACAAGGACAACATCAGAACAGGACAGACCGACCTTCAGTTCCTTTCCTGGCCGCTGCCAGTAGAAATCCCAGAATTTCTTCGAAGGACAAGGTGTGGCTCTGTAGATGGCAGGCAGGGAATGACATCAGGATCTGTCGTGGCAGGGGCCAATGGCACCAGTTCCTCACTCTGTTTTGTTTTTGTTTTGTGTTGAGTTTAGATTTTTAGATTAAAGATTTTTACTCAAAAGCTGCTTCTCCTCCGAAAACCATTTGAAACTTTATACAGCTGGCTGGCTCCAGAAGTTTCTGCAACCAGAAAGCTCGACTCTGCTGCCACCTGCTGTCTAAAGCCAGAAACAACTTTGGATAAGAGACTTTGTTCAGAACATGTTTGAATAAAGCATGAGTTGCCATTCTGAAAAGGCTTTTTTCCCAATGCTATGCTTATATATTTAGGTCTCTTCTTTATGTCTGTATTTCTCCATTTTCTGCCTGAAAGTTCTGATCCCTTGAAAACCCACCAAAAGAGTGTTCCACTAAAGCTTTGTCAATATGAAAAGACCCATACAAGCTTTTTTCCTTTCTTTAATCAGGCCTCACGTGCTACAATTGTTCATTTCTTTGCTTCTTTCCCTCTCTTATGTCCTTCTTGCCTTTCATAGGCATTTGTTTGGTGTTTATTATGTAGCAGTTTTTGTGAGGGCTGTGAAGGTATAAAATGTGAAAGACTTGGGTCATTGCCTTCGAAGAAATTACACTGTGGGTGATGGTTCTGCCCCAATAGCCAGGATGGCCTGCTGAGCAGTGAATCCCCTAGACTTTTTTTCTATGAAAAAAAGGCATAAGTCTGCACATATTTTTTACTTTTTATTTTTAATCTTAAAATACTCTTTGGCGATCCTTCCATGCCACATAAATCTATTCCACTTTATATAGAATTTCACTGTATTTATGAATCATGGTGAATTAAACCTTTCCCCTATTAGTGGGCATTGAGATCATCATTGTTTTACTTTTACAAACAATGCGTAAGGGAACTTCTTTGTACATATCTCTTGGAGGTACATTTCTGAGTATTTCTTTAGGAATACACACCTGGAGGTAAGTTTACTGAGGCAAAGGTACCTATGTTTTTCATTGTAATAGGTACTGCTAAATCATTCTTTTCAAAAAGCTGCCCAATTTATGCTTCCACCACCAGATTCAGATTTACCATTTACACACAATAAGATGGACACTTTATGTTTTCAGGCTTTAGTTTTGGCCAATCTGATGAGTAAAAATTGGTATTTCATTGTTTTAATTTGTCTTTCCCTGCTTATTTAATAAGATTAAGAATATATTTTCATATGTTTATTGGTTATTTGTATTTTCAATTACTTGTTGATATCTTTTGCTCACTTTTTGTATATTGGTGTGTCTTGTTTTCTTATTGACTCATAGGTGCTCTCTATATATTCTGGATTTTAATTGATTGTTAAGTTTGCTGCAGAATAGGCACTGTATCTACAATTTCTTGTTCTCACAGCAACCATGGAAGGTAGGTTTTGTCATCCCTGTAGCAGAATTGTCCTATCTGAGCCTAAATGTCCACTGGGCATGTGGAGCATGTGATCACCCCTGTCCCCAACATATATTTGTATGATCTGAGGGACATGAGACTTTTGTGTGTGCACATATGCCTGTGCATGTGTGTGGGTGTGAGTGTAAGAAAGGAGAAAGTTCCAGTACAGGTGCATTGGAGGCAGTGGGAAGAAGAGAGGGAGGGAAGGGAGAATGGAAGAAGAGAAGGCAGAGTGGAATGGTGTGGTGCCTAGTCTCCCAGCCCAGCCTTGGTTTGGTAGAGGAAGCTGTGGGGGCATCAGGGGCAGGCAATGGTGTTTCAGGGCCCAGGTGACAAAGCACAGTGCAAAGTGAGAGGAGAGTTTCTGTTTCTCCTAGAATACAGCAGAACCACTTGACAGGCCTGCTGAGCAGCAGCAGTGAAGTGTCAGGAAGGTGCGTCCTCCTGGCAGGCATGGCAGCGGTGACAGTAGCCAGGGGTCCTTTCCAAATAGCTTGTGGAGAGAACATGGGCATCTGTGAGAGACCTCCTCTAGGCACCTGGAAATAACAGAGGAGATTCTGCGGTTATGCAGCCAGGAATCAAGTGGTCAGCATATTCTTGTGCTGGCCTCACTGTTACCCATGGGCATGGATGGCCCTGGAACATTTAGTTTACATGTGTGGGGGGACACTGAATCCCAGAGAGTTTAGGTAACTTGCCCAAAGTCTGCTAGCAAATAAGTATTGAAGAAGCCAAATGTCCTACACCTTTGTAACTTTATTTTTAATGAAAAAGTAAACTTTAATGTCGAAAATGCAAACTGTAACCTTTCAAATACGACTCCCAAGAGGGATCATCATGCAAAATCAGAAGAAATGATTCCTTGAATATTTTTATGAAGCTGGGCCTGAAAAGTATAGAGCATTGACAGATTCTGTTCAAATCAACTCCCCACAACAGGACATGTAAAGTCTCAGGAGGCCCATTAGGGGAAAGTGTCACAATTCCAGATTTTTTACGGTTGTACTGTAGAAGAGGCCTTCCCCACCCACTCTACCGGTCAAACTGGGACTCCCGCCTCTGCAGGTCACAGGGACTCAAGTTCAACTAGACTTTCCCCCAGATTCATTCAGATCCAGATGTTATCAAGACCCAAAGATTACCTGCCCCAGGCTTCATTCAGAAATCTCACACATCATTCATTCAACCTGTCAACCAACAATCACCGAGTTTCAGTTTGGGATCTCAGGCACAGTCCTAGGCTTGAGAAGGATAAATAGATAAAACCTACTGGTTCTGCCTCAGGAATTTTACAGTTCAGTGAGGGAGGCAACAGGTAAATGGATATTTACAGCACAGCAGTAAGTGCTATGAAGAGGGGAGCCCAGGACCATGAGATCCTAGAGGAAGGTCAAGTAATGAAAACTGGGGAGAGGTCATTTAAAAAACAACTTTTTTTTTTTTTTTTTTTGGAAATGGAGTTTCACTCTTGTTGCCCAGACTGGGGTGCAATGGCACAATCTCAGCTCACTGCAACCTCCAACTCCAGAGTTCAAACGATTCTCCTGCCTCAACCTCTGAATAGCTGGGATTACAGGCGCGCGCCACCATGCCCGGCTAATTTTTGTATTTTTAATAGATACGAGGTTTCGCCATGTTGATCAGGTTGGTCTCAAACTCCTGACCTCAGGTGATCTGCCTACCTCGGCCTCCCAAAGTGATGGAATTACAGGCATGAGCCACTGTGGTCAGCCAAAAAATTGTTAAATTGTGTATATTTGAGATTTATAGCACAATGTTATGGGATACATATAAATAGTAATATGGTTACATTTATGAAGCAGATTAATGTTTCTATCATCTCAAATAGCTACTTTTTTGTGGCAAGGGCAGCTAAAATCTGCTTATTTAACACAAATTCCCAATATGATACAATTTTTTTTTTTTTTTTTTTTTTTGAGATGGAGTCTCACTCTGTCGCTCAGGCTGGAGTGCAGTGACGTGATCTCGGCTCACCGCAAGCTCTGCCTCCCGGGTTCATGCCATTCTCCTGCCTCAGCCTCCTGAGTCGCTGGGACTACAGGCGCCTGCCACCATGCCCGGCTAATTTTTTGTATTTTTAGTAGAGACGGGGTTTCACTGTGTTAGCCAGGATGGTCTCAATCTCCTGCCCACATCGGCCTCCCAAAGTGCTGGGATTACAGACACAATTTATTTAACTTTAGTCTTCATGTTGGACCTTAGATGTTGAGACTTTTCATGTTTTGTATCCTTTGACCTACAGTGCCTCATTTCCTCTCCCCACCACCCAATCATGGTAACCACTCTTTCATTCTCTATCTCTGTGTATTTGAGCTCTTTTTAAAATGCCACACATAAGCGAGGTCATGCAAAGTTTTCCTTTCTGTGTCTGGGTTATTTCACTTAGCCTAATGTCCTCCAAGTCCACCCATGTTGTGGCAAATGACAGGGTCTCCTTTTCTTTTTTTTAAGACTGCATAATATTCCATTGTATGGGGGGAGCTTCAAAAGGTTCATGGAAAAATGGAATTAAAAGATAAAAATGGAAAGTATAAAGTATGTCTCAACATAATCTCCATCAAGTTCAAGATGCTTTTGAAAGCAATGATACCAGCCATTTAGTCCATCTCTGAAGAACTGAGGGTCTTGGGAATTTAAACACATCTGTGCAGTCCTTTTTACATTATTAGCTGAAGAAAAATGGGTGTACCTTATAGGGTTTTTTTAAGATTAGGAAATCAAAAAATGTCAGAAGAATACAAATCAGGACTGTAAGGTGGATGCCTAATGATTTCCCAGTGAAACTCTAAAAAGATTGTCCTTGTTTGATGAGAGAAATGAGCAGGGGCATTGCCATGGCGGAGGAGGACTCTCTGGTGAAGCTTTCCCAGGGATTTTTCTGCTAAAGCTTTGGCTAACTTTCTCAAAACATTCTCATAATAAGCAGATGTTATTGTTCTTTGGCCCTCCAGAATGCCAACAAGCAAAATGCCTTGAGCATCCCACAAAACTGTCGTCATGACTTTTTCTTTTGACCAATCTACTTTTGCTTTGAATTGACCATTTCCACCTCTTGGTGGCCATTACTTTGGGCTTTGTCTTCAAGATCGTACCTGTAAAGCCATGTTTCATCTCCCATTACAATTGTTTTGCTTTAGGAGCTTGATGTCACTTCTTTAAAATTTGGATTGAAAGCTCTGCTCTTGCCTGCAGCTGATCTGGGTGCAACGGTTTTGGCACCCATTGAGTGGAAAGTTTACTCAACTTGAATTTTTCAGTCAGATTTACGTAAGTGGAACCAGTTGAGATGTCTCTGGTGTTGGTTATTGTTTCTGCTGTTAGTCATCAATCCTTTTCAATTAGGGCATGGACAAGATTAGCTTTTTCCTTGAAAACTGATGTGGATGGTCTGCCACTATGGGCTTCATCTTCAACATTGCCTCATCTGTTTTTAAAACAAGTTATCCATTTGTAAACTGCTGATTTCTTTGGGGATTGTTTCCATAAACTTTTTGTAAAGAATCAGTGACTTGATCATTCTTTCACACAAGCTTTACCATACCTTTGATGCTTCTTCTTGCTTCAATTTTAGCAGAATTCATGTTGCTCTGACAGGGACTCTTTTCAAACTGATGTGTTATCCTTAGTGTCTCTAACTAGATCCTGTCCAGACATGTTACAAACAAGTTAGTACTAGTTTATTTTGTTGCAAACAATTTTGAAATCCATATATAGTTTTTGGTTTTTTTTTTTTGTTCTGTTTTGTTTTTGAGATGGAGTCTCGCTCTGTCACCTAGGCTGGAGTGCAGTGGTGTGATCTCGGATCACTGTAAGCTCCGCCTCCCAGGTTCACGCCATTCTCCTGCGTCAGCCTCCTGAGTAGCTGGGACTACAGGCGCCCACCACCACGCCCAGCTAATTTTTTAATATTAATATTTTTTAATATTAACGAGGTTTCACCGTGTTAGCCAGGATGGTCTTGATCTCCTGACCTCATGATCCGCCCACGTCGGCCCCCCAAGTGCTGGGATTACAAGCGTGAGCCACTGTGCCCAGCCACATAGTTGTTTTTTGTTTTTTTGTTTTTTTATAATACAGACTTTCCATGAATTTTTTGAAAATACCTTGTATATACACCACAAAACCCATTTTCTTTATCCATCCTAAATGTCAATAGGCACTTAGTTTGTTTCCTTTCTTGGCCATTGTGAATAACATTACAATGAACAGGGGAGTGCAGACATCTTTATAAGGTGATGATTTCATCTCCTTTGGGCATATACTCAGGAGAGGGATTGCTGCATCATATGGCAGTTCCATTTTTAATTTCTTTAGGAGCCTCCATACTGTTTCCTATAATGGCTATACCAATTTACATTCCCACCAACAGTGTACTACAGACTTGAAACCATAAAACTCCTAGAAGAGAACATAGGGGAAAAACTTCTCCACATCTGCCTCGACAATGGTTGTTTTTTGAAACGGAGTCTTGCTCTGTCACCCAGGCTGGAGTACAGTGGTGCATCTCGGTTCACTGCAACTTCTGCCTCCCGGGTTCAAGCAATTCTCCTGCCTCAGCCTCCCGAGTAGCTGGGACTACAGGTGTGTGCCACCACGCCCAGCTAATTTTTATATTTTTAGTAGAGATGGGGTTTCACCATGTTGGCCAGGCTGGTCTCAAATTCCTGACCTCAAATGATCCGCCCGCCTTGGCCTCCCAAAGTGCTAAGATTACAGGTGTGAGCCACTGCACCTGGCCTGATTTTTTTTTTTTTTAATATCACATCAGAAGCTCAGGCTACAAAAACAAAAATAAATAAATGGGACTACATCAAACTAAAAAATTCTGCACAGCAGAGGAAACAATCGACAAACTTAAAAAGCAACTGATGGACTAGGAAAATATAATTGCAAACCACATATCTTATAAGGAGTTAATATCCAAAATATATAAGGAATTCTTACAACTCAATAGCAGAAGAAAAAATAACCCAATTTTAAAAATGGGTGAAGAACTTTTCTGCCTCCACTGCCACCAGGGCGCCCGCAAAAAAGCTTGCCGTGAAAGGGGACAAAAAAGGAAGCAGGTTCTGAAGTTCACTCTTGATCACATCCACCCCATAGAAGATGGAATCATGGATGCTGCCATGCTGCCAGTTTTGAGCAGTTTTTGCAAGAGAGGATCAAAGTGAATGGAAAAGCTGTGACTCTTGGTGGAGGGGTGGTGACCATTGAAAGGAGCAAGAGCAAGCTCACTGTGACACTGGAAGTGACTTTTTTCCAGAAGGTATTTGAAATATCTCACAAAAAATATTTGAAGAACAATAATCTATGTGATTGGTTGCGCACAGTTGCTAACAGTAAAGAGAGTTATGAATTACGTTATTTCCAAATTAACCAGGACAAAGAAGAGGAGAAAGATGAGGATTAAATTTTATTTATCTGGAATATTTTGTATCAATTCTTGAATAAAACTTGGGAACCAAAAAAAAAAAAAAATAGGCAAAGGATCTGAGCAGACGTTTCTCCAAAGAAGACACAAAAATGGCCAACAGTTATATGAAAATGTGCTCACCATCGCTAATCATCAGGGAACTGCAAGTTAAAATCACTATGAGGTGAGATGCCACTTCACACCTGTAAGGATGGCTATTATACAAGTGCAAGTACTACTTGTACTTGCTGAGGGCATGGGGAGAGGTTTTTATGAATGTTTTCTTTGAAGAGGTGCCCCATAGAATATAACTTAAATGACAAGTGAGAATTTGTCACAAGGAGGAGGAACAGCAGTGTGTCTCAGAAATGTGAGAAGCTCAGTAGTACCAGCTGTGTGATGGTTGGAGCTGCAGGAGATGAAATTTGAAGGGTGGGCAGGATTAGATCAGTCAGGGCCTTTGTGCCCTCTCTTTGAGCCTGGGTTCCCCCCAAGAGCAGAGCCTGAGACAAGAGCTTGCATTCAGGTAGTTTATCTTGAGACATTCCCAAGGAACTGGAGTGAAAAACTGGGCAGGTGAAACAGGAAGGAGGAAAAACCATTCCAAGGACATGCTAGTAAGCTGGTCGTCATTATAAGCCACTGGTCCTTGATTCCACAGGGATCGGAATTGTCTTTCTTAGACATCAAACAGGAAGCATTGATCTACCAGCTCCTGACCCTCATTGATTAAGGCTTGTTCCTGCCGTGATAATCATGCTTCCAGGTGCACATGTATAGATTATCTGAGCCAGTTCCTGAAAGTGTCCCAGTAGCAGAGAAGCCCTGGAACAGAAAGCAAGGGACAGACAGCTGAGGAGAGCTGATGCTGGGTCACATCAGTTCATAGCTGCAGCAATGGTGGAGTGAAAAGGTAGGCCAAGGAATGTGAGCAGTACGTGGGAGGTGTCTCATGTACTTTACTAGGGAGCTTGAAGTCTTCCCTGAAGGTAATAAAAATCCAACAATGCAATAAAATTTATTTTTCAAGTTCACCCTGGCAGCCCTATGGAGAAAAATTTAGAAAGGATTAGGATGAGAGCTGGGGTCTGTAGATTAGCTTTTAAGGGTTGTCTGTTATATCTAAAATGTTGTGCTTATGTGACCATGTGATTCTTCCTTGGAGAGGTTCAGAGTTATTGTTGGATTCTCAAAGTACTCCATGGCCCAAAATAGAGGAGGGTGATCATTAAGGCATCTAATGCAACTGTGATGATGAGAACATGAACCAAGGCTGTGGGTGGTATGGCCAGGTGTAACTGGCATTTCTCCAGGCATATCAACCTGAGGGTGTGGTTGGGGTACAAAATGCTGTAAGCAGGATTATAGTCAAGCACTGCATAATGACATTGTGGTCAAATGGACCACATATATGATGGGGTCCCATAAGATTATCATGGAGCTGAAAAATTCCTATAGCCTAGTAACCCCATAGCTGTCATAAAGTCCTAGCACAACGCATTACTTACGTGTTTGTGGTGATGCTGGTGTAAACAGACCCTCTTGCTGCCAGTCATATAAGAGTCCAGCACATACAATTATGTACAGTACATACTTGAGAATGATAATAAGTGACCATGTTACTGCTTTATGTATTTACTATATATTTTGTTGTTTTAGAGTGTATTCCTACTTATTAAAAAAAAAAAAAAAGGTAACCATTAAACAGCCTCTGGAAGGTCCTTCAGGAAGTATTCCAGAAGAAGGCATTGTAATCATAGGAGATGACAGCTCCATGCATGGCGTTGTCCCTAAAGACTTCCAAGTAGGACAAGATGTAGAGGTGGAAGACAGTGATATTGATGATCCTGACCCTGTGTAGGCCTAGGCTAATGTGTCTTTGTGTCCTAGTTTTTAACAACAACAACAAAAAAGTTGAAAAAATTAAAAATTTAAGATAATAGAATAAAGCTAATAGAATAAAGATATAAAGAAAAAAATGTTTTGTACAGCTGTACAATGTGTTTGTGTTTAAGCTAAGTATTATTACAAGAGTCAAAAAGTTTAAAAAATTTAAAAGTTTATAAAGTAAAAAATTTACAGTAAGCTAAGGTTAATTTATTATTAAAGAAAAAATATGTTAAAATAAATTCAGTGTAGCCTAGGTATAGAGTGTTTATAAAGTCCACAGTGGTGTATAGTAATGTCCTAGTCCTTCACATTCACTCACCACTCACTCGCTGACTCACCCAGAACAGCATTGAGTCCTGCAAACTCTATTTATGGTAAGTGCCCTATACAGGAGTATACGTTTTTATCTTTTATACTGAGTGGAAAAAACAAAACTGTTTTTACTCTCCTTTTACATCACAACCATAGACGACTCCTGAGACCAAATGTATAGAGGTTTCTCACCACCACCAAGCAAGCAGTCGATTCTACAGATGTGCCAGCTTGGTGTCCTCCAATTCAATTCATTCTGATGCTCTCTACCTGGAGATAGTGTCAGATCACACAGTCCCCAAGACTGCCCCTACTTCAGATATCTGTCACAAGTCTGACCTCTGGAACTTCTGACCAACTGGCTTCAAGTTGAGATTCCTACATCCTCCTCTTTGGGCTCAATTAATTTGCTAGCGCTGTTCACAGCACTCAGGGAAACACATTTACCAGTGTATTATAAAGAATACCACAAAGGATGCAGATGCAGAGATGCACAGGGCAAGGTATGGGGAAGGGGCTCGGAGCTTCCATGCCCTGCTTGGGTGTGCTGCTCTCCAGAAACCTCCATGTGCTTAGGTACCTGGAAATACTCTGTACCCAGTCTTCTTGAGCCTTTATGGATACTTCACTGCGTAGTCTTGATTGACAACCATGCAGAAATGGGCAAGAAGGGTATGATCTAATACTAATAGACTGAGTGGAGAAACCCAGCAAGGCCTGTCGTTCAGATTCTTCTTGGCGTCTCTGTGCAGCATTCCTTCCTCCTGGGTGTGGGGCAGGACTCCTTCTGAATTGGGGGTTCTTATGGCCTGCAATCAGGTAGGGTAGGTAAGAGAATTTCTTTATGGTCAGCTCCAAGAGAGGTGAGAGAAGAGTCCTGCCTTGGGGAGGCAGGAGGTGGTCAGAAGGCCAGAGAGACAGATACTCTGTTCTCTGAGGCCTAAAGCTCCCCAACATTATATAACAAGGGCTATGGGAGTTATGAGTCAGGAACTGTGGATGAAAGCCAATACGTATACCAAAATATCACATATACCATATTTTTACTGTACCTTTTCCATGTTTAGTTATGTTTGGATACAGAAATACTTACCATTGTATCACAGTTGCCTGCAGTATTCAGTACAGTAACATGCTATATGTGTTTGCCACCTGGGAGCAATAAGCAACGCCATACCCGCTAGCTGTGTAGTAGGCTCCACCATCTGCATTTGTGTAAGCACATGCTATAAGATTCACACAATGACAAAATCACCTATCACTGCATTTCTCAGAATGCATTTTTAAGTGGTGCATCACTGTATTTGGGGACTTTCTCCTTCCCCACTTATATTGCTAGAGGGTGAGGAGAGGCGGAAGTCCCTAGGGTGTCTTATAGCTGATGTCTTCCGTTCTGTTTCCATGTAGCTCCTGACTTTGAAGGTGCTGTTTTGGTATCCTCTCTCCTCCTAACATATAGGCTGTCTGAAGCCATCACTGCCCCCAAAATCCACGAGCTACTATTCTGTCCATCAGCCTCTATACTAAGGCCTGGCCTCAGGGAGCCACCCTCCACCATGACAATTTTCCACCTCTTCTAGGTACATGGCAGCACTATTCTTGTGCCTTTATTATTTCATTCAAACAACAAATAAATGAGTGCCTACCAGGTACCAAGCAATGACAATGCACACTATACATGCTCCGATGGGGGAAATACAGGATCTGTCAGAGCACAGAGGAATGACATCTAATGCAGACTTAGGAGATCAGAAAAGGCTTCCTGGGAGAAGTAAGAAGTAAGATCTAATTTCAACCCCAAAGGTTAAATTTGAGTTAGCTAGATAAACAGAGAGAGAAAGCCTGGCCCAGGGAATATATATATATATATATATATATATATATATATATATATATTTTTTTTTTTTTTTTTTTTCTTTATTTAATTGAGACATGGTCTCACTCTGTCCCCTAGGCTGGAGTATAGTGGCATGATCATGGCTCACTGCAGCTTTAACCTCCTGGGCTTAGGCGATCCTCCTGCCTTAACCTCTTGAGTAGCTGGGATCATAGGCGTGTGTCACTATGCCCGGCTAATTTTTTAAAATTATTATTTGTAGACACAAGATCTTGCTACGTTGCCAGGGCTGGTCTTGAACTCCTGGGCTCAAGCGATCCTCACACTTTGGCCTCCCAAAGTGCTGGGATTACAGGCGTGAGCCACCATGCCTGGTTTGCAGCTTTTATTTTACTCATTTTATGCACTCTTCCACTAATGGAAGCATAGTTCAAGGGGAAGGAGCCTGCCCTAGTGCTGTTGTTTCTAGGTGCAATTCACAGTATCCACTCCCCTCTAATCCTGTGTCCTCACTCCCCCACATCAGCTGGTACATCCTAACTCCCTCTCCTCAGGATAAGGCCTGTGCCAGCAGGTAACACTGCTTTGGGGATGAACCAGAATGAGACCTGCAGATACTCGGGTTGTATTTTCTTTAAATATGTCCTCAGTGCCCAGTAGAAAAAGGATAAAGAGGAGGACCACCAGCTGCAAAGCCTCCAAAATCCAGGGGGCTTTAGCTCTGTCCCCAAACGTACAACCTCTCTCTGAAACAACAGCTTCGTAGTTCACTTGACTATGCTTTTTAGAAGGACCATCTATTGTCACCCAGGCATACCCCTTGGGGTCTTACCTTCCACCCCTATCCCCAAGTGGCTTATCAAGGTATTTATTCCAACCCTATTGAGTACTCTTTGTGAGAAGATTTCAGATTAAAAAAAAAAAAATTACTCTTTGAAGTTCTATTTCCAGTGGTATTTTAGTGCCCTAGTGATATTTTACCCCCCGTCATAGACTGACAGTAAAGGCAATTGTTGAACTGGTTGGTTACCCCTTAATGTAGGTTCTCCTTGGGGAGTTTGAGAAATGAAGAGGTTAAAAAGCAGCACCCACATGTCCAACACTATACTCTTCCCACAGATTCTTCTACTTGTGATATAATTAGCTCTCCCTGGTGGGTCCATCTTTCACCTGCACCAAGACTGCACCCCACGCCAACCCCTACAGGCCTAGACCTGTCTGAATTAGTTGAGTAAGTATAGATGAGGCTTACATGCTGGTGCCTCAGTTGACTTATAACCCAATTGAGAAGGGACAGGGATTTATGATTAAGAGACCAGAGAGGAGGAGCTAACAGCTCCTGGGTTTTAAAATATCAACAGTACTAATACTAATACTAGTACTATAACATTCCATTTTAATGTTCTCTAAAATGTTCGAAGATCTTTGAATCCTTTTTTTTTTTTTTTTTTTTTTTAAGACAGGGTCTTGCTCTGTTACCCAGGCTGGAGTGCAATGGTGCAATCACAGCTCACTGCAACCTCAGCCTCTAGGCTCAAGTGATCCTCTTGCCTCAGCCTCCCATGTAGCTGGGACCACAGGTACCTGCCACCACACCCAGCTAATTTTCTGATTTTTTGTAGAGACGAGGTCTCACTTTGTTGCCCAGGCTGGTCTCGAACTCTTGGTCTCAAGAGATCCTCCTGTCTTGGCACCCCAAGGTGCTGGGATTACAGATACACAATTTGGTGAGTTAAAGAAGTGAGGTCCTCTCAGCCTCTCCAGACACCATCTACACCACCACAGGCACTGGCTGCTTCAGGTTGGGGACCTTTTGAGGATGAGTTGTAGATAAGATGGGCTCCTTTTTAACATGTTCATTCATTGCTTCAAAGGGGTGTCTATTCAACAGTAGGAGCCTCTGCTTCTTTTTTTTTTTTTTTTGAGAGAGGATCTCACTGTGTCACCCAGACTGGAGTGCAATGGCGCGATATTGGCTCACTGCAACCTCCGCCTCCCAGGCTCAAGTGATTCTCCTGCCTCAGCCTCCTGAGAAGCTGGGATTACAGGCCTGCACCACCATGCCCTGCTAATTTTTTGTATTTTCAGTAGAGACAGGGTTTCACCATGTTGGCCAGGCTGGTCTTGAACTCCTGACCTCAAATGATCCACCCGTCTTAGCCTCCCAAAGTGCTGGGATTATAAGCGTTAGCCACCGTGCCCGGCCCAGGAGCCTTTGCTTCTAACTCCTATAGGGTTGCTGAAAGATTAGTTCCCTGTTTTAGTATTTAATCTAGTCCCTTGTCTCCATTTTATGGGTTGGTAAAAAGAAAAGTAACAATCTCAACCTGCTGTTACTTTCCTTTAACTAAAAGGTTGCTGATTACAACCAGAATACCATATGCACTAAGATAAGGTCTCAACGGTTTCATTTCTACATGAACAAATAAGATTAAAAGGTTTCAGGTTGCGATTTCTAAGCGCCTTTAAGCAAATAATACATTGTGGTGTGTAAAGTCTCCATTCTCTGTAAATGAGAGGCCAAATCAGATAGGCCATTACAGGGTCCACCTGAGTCCCCTTGCACTTGAGTTTACAGCATAGGTCCAGGGTTGCTGTTCCAACCTGCGTGGGACACTCTAGGGCCAATGTGGATTTCTTGCGCACGGATTCCTCTGGTTTCTTGGTTTGGATTAGTTTTATAGTTTTATTGTGTTTTGTTGCAGAACTGGGAGGCAACCAGTCAAAATGGTCTCTGGCTATCCAGTTGTTGATCAGTTCAAGCATGTAATACAATTTCAACATCAAACAGGCAAAGATGAGGTGGAGGAGTGACTGATTAGATGATCTCAAGCTGCAGGGACAGTCTGGGATTAGCTACTGCCACTCCAGTTGTGACTATATCACAAGTAGCTTCAGGAAGCAACAGGAAGTTGAGATTCACCTACCTCCCAGAGAATAGTAAAACAGTGTTTCCTATCCAGTGGGTCATGATCCCTGACAGGTTTACCATGTTACCCCAGGGGCTTTACATCCTTAAAGGTGGGATTAGTGTCTAGTTTGTTTCGTAAAATTCTGTGAAAGTAAATGGGTTTCTCAAATACAAGATGGAAGAATCGAATATCAGGCCTTGAAAGTAGTTTTTTTCTTGTTATATCATGTAGTAAATTTCAATGTGTACTTTAATATGAAAACCCCAAACCAAACACTATAGAATATGTCTTTTCAAGACTTATGTGTTGACTAATCATCCTTTTTCATGCAATTAATTTAAAGTGAATTGAGGAGCATGCATCATTTATTGAATGGGGAAAAACATAAAACTGGCTCAATGTTATAGTTATTAGTAAACATTAGAGTAAAATGAACATTATAAATGCAATCCTCGATCATATAATGAACTAAAGAAAATATTTGTTTTTAAAATCATGTGTTGTTACATACTTTGTGTGATAGCATTTGTCATTCTTTTTTTTTTTTTTTTAAGCTATCTAAATGCTTTGAATACTCTTTATATTTGGGACTCTCCCATCTAGTGAATCTATCTTTTGAAAATAGAGGCCAAATTTTCCCAGGTTCCCTTGAAGTGAGGCAAAATTGTGGCACAGACTCCACCAATCAGTGCTTCTGCATGTGATTTCAGTGTGGAAGGCTGAAGTCATGAAGACAGGGTCCTGAGGGAATCCATTCAGGTGACAGCACAGAGGCAGCAAAGATACATCCCGTTTCAAGAGGGAATCAAGGCAGGGGCTTGGCATAGCATCCCTGCCCATCATTTGGCCTGTGTTGAGTGGCAGGGACAGCGGTAGCAATACTGGTTCTGGCTACTCAGCCTCTAAGCTTGATTTTCTGATTGTGTCTCCTAGAGATTATGCTAATAGTCTTTTAATATAGTGGTCCTTCAACATTTTATGTGTGCGCTCCCAAAACAAATTTAATGAAACTGGCTTTCTAAAGTGTTCAGGTCATTACACAGTAGTTTACATCTTAGGAACATTTTGTTCTACATAAGTAAATGTCCTGTTGTTAAGAATGTAGTTTAATCTATCTTGTGGAAATAAACAGCAAAAGGAAAGGCAGGTGTTGAACCTCTGGTAAGTGTGCTGATTACAAAAGATACATCAATTATTATTTAAGTGCATTATTTTCAGTTGAATTCACAACATATCTCCATGGAATTAATCTAAATCTAGTAAGTACATACTATGAATGACTAAACCCACAAAGTGGTTGATGAGGAACAGCAGGAGAATGTGTCCAAGTAAAAACTGAGTATGGTTTTATGACATCAATCAGCTTTTGGCCAAAATTTATGACAATTTTTTTTACAAGTCTAAAGGAGCATTTATGGAAATATAGAGTGCCACTACCATATACTTTCAGTTTCTTTTCCTAACTTGAAGATATAATGTTGATCTGTTGGAAGTAAATGTGTGACCTCACCTTCTCTTTGAAATAATGCAAATTAGGCAGGGCTTAGTGACTCATACCTATAATCCTAGCATTTTGGGAGGCTGAGGCAGGAGGATTGCTTGAGCCCAGGAGTTTGAGGCCAGGAGTTTGCAACATAGCTAGACATCATCTCTGAAAAATAAAATAAATAAAATACAGTAAAATAAAAATGTAATAATGCAAAATACTCAACTGAGACATGGGTGAATGCAAATAAAATTTCATAGCATGTTGTTATTCTCTGACATGCTTCAAACAAAATTTAAATATCTTAATTCTAAGATGGACAAAAAGGAAGGAAAGGAGGCAGGGAGGTGGATAAGGCATAGAATCTTGTCATAAGTTTGTCTCTTGGATGGAATGAGCTCTGATAAGTTCTGTATTTTGTACTGAGCCTCTCTGCTTTGCTCTCTCAGAACTCTCCTATAGTAGCAATGCATTATTTGATCATAATTAGGCGATGCAAAAGGCAAGACCATTCAACAAAATTTGCCGTAACTCCTGCCACTTCACTCCTCAATATACATGAATTCAGGATGTCCCTAAATACCTTGTTTCTATATTATGCTGCATGCTTATAAAAAATATAAAGACAAAAACACATAGCCCTAGTGTAGGATTATAATTTCTTGACTAAAGGAGGCTTCCATATATTGAATTGTTCTATAATATTATGCTGCAGGTAATTACACCCCAGTGGAATGCCCTATAATTACATTCAGGAAGCCTTCAACATGTGATAATCATCTATTCATTCATTCATTTTTAATAAAATGGAGAATGGCAATTGTGAAAGAGGAGGTGGAAATGATGAGACAGTATGACACCTTGACTTCAGACATGCAATAAGACATATTAATTTTAAGAAAGAGGCCAGGCGCAGAGGCTCACACCTGTAATCCTAGCACTTTGGGAGGCCAAGGTGGGCGGATTATGAGGTCAGGAATTTGAGACCAGCCTGGCCAACATGGTGAAACCTGTCTCTACTAAAAATACAAAAAAATTAACTGGGTGTGGTGGCACACGCCTGTAGTCTCAGCTACTTTAGAGGCTGAGGCAGAATAATTGCTTGAACCCAGGAGGTGGAGGTTGCAGTGAGTTGAGATTGCGCCATTGCACTCCAGCACTCCAGCCTGGGCAATAGAGGGAGACTCCGTCCGAAAAAAAAAAAAAAAAAAAAGCCGGGCGCGATGTCTCACACCTATAACCCCAGCACTTCGGGAGGCCGAAGCAGGTGGATCACAAGGTCAGGAGATCAAGACCATCCTGGCTAATATGGTGAAACCCTGTCTCTACTAAAAATACAAATATATATATATTTGTACGGCCAGATTTTATGCATGGATATTGTGATCCCATATGGAGTCCCTGTTTCTATGCCTGGCATAACAGATTACATGCAAGGAAATCCAACTTCTGTGAATGGCACACAAGTTCTGTGTGTGTAATTTCAGGTTTCAGCCTGTTAAGATTACTTTCCATGCTTTGAGATTTTGATTCTGAATATGGATTGCTAGGTTCCATGCTTTTATAGTCAGGATCCATTCTTGGAGGTTGAGATTACAGTCATGGTGTGCCAGGTTCTATACCTGGAGGTAGAGTTTTACAAATGGAGGATGAAGTAATAGCTTGGAAGTTTACATTTCCACACTCTGCAAGACAGGTTTTACCTATAGATGATAAAGTTCTTGCAATAGTTAATTTTACGTGTCAACTTGACTGAGCTAAGGAATGCCCAGATAGGTGGTAAAACATTATTTCTGCATGTATCTGTGAGGGCATTTCTGGAAGATTTCTGGAAGAGGTTAACATTTAAATTGATAGACTTAGTAAAGAAGACCATCATCATCAATGTGGGTGGGCATCGTCCAAACCACAACGGCCCAATAGAACACAAAGGTTAAGAAAACACAAAGTTGCTCTCTCTTATTCAGCTGGAACATCCATTTTCTCCTGCCCTTGAACACCGGAGCTTCTGCTTCTCTGGCCTTTGGACTCTGGGACGTAAATATGTTCCCATTGGTTCTGTTTCTCTGAAGAATTCTAACTAATACAAATCCCAGCATGAAGAGTAAGATTCCACTTCTGTAGATTAGGATTCATTACTTTCTTGGCCATATTTCATGCCTAGAAATACAGATACCATACTTGGAATGTCAAATTCTAGGCCTAATGCCCACCACATTGTGTAATTGGAGGTCCAGATGTTTGCCCTATGATTCGGGTTCTATAGAACATGTTTCATGATGACTAATCCTTGTTTTATACTTGGAAGTCCATATTCCACATTTGGAGAGCAAGATTCCAGGCCTGGATGGTGAGATTCAATACCTAGGCCAGATGACATTAAGGTTCTACCCAAATTCCACAGAAGGCCAGGTCAGGTTACAAACTGAAAGAGAAATTTCACACAGTTTACAATGCATGCCATGCTTGAAGCCTAATTTCATGTCTACATTGCCTGAATCCAAACATAAAAGCACTGGTTCCACACCTACTGTGCAGATTACATGCTGGCAAACCAGTTTCCATGCTTGGAGAACCAAATTCTATGACAGAAGTGCCATGCTCCATATCTGAGGCTCCATTCTCCAGTGTGTATGGTCATGTTCCATGCTTGAACATTAAGACTCAGGGTCATACTTGGAAGGCTGGTCTCCATGCTTAGAGATTGAGATTTTACACATGGAGTGCTAAGTTCCGGTTTTATAAGTGGAGTCTCAAATTACTTTGATATTTACCTTTCTGCTCACAGAAAACCAGATTTTTCCCATCTTAGGCCAAGCTCCTTACTTGGAGAACCAGATTCCTCTTCTACAGATCAGTATTTCCTACTTAAAATTCCAGGTTCCATACTTGGAAGGTGAGATTTTGTGCCAAGTTGGCTAGGTTCCATACTTGGTGGGCCAGGTGATGTGCCATGAGGTTTGGGCTCCAACCTAGAAGGTCAGGTTCCAAGCCTGGAGAGAGGAATTTCTCACAGGCTCCCATGGCATGCCTGGAAGTCCTAATTCCATGCTTAAAAGGTCAGATCCATATCTAAAAGTAAAGGTTTTAATCCTAGAGTGTCGTATTTAATGCCTGGGGAAGATCACAACTGGGGAGACTTTTCATGGCTAGACATTCAAAATCCATGTGGGAAGGCCAGGTTCCATGTTTTAAGGCTACATTCTACACAGAAGGAGCAAGTATTTATGCTTAGATGTCTAGGTATCATGCCTAGAGGTTCAAGTTCCATGCCTATAGGGTTGGAGCTCATGGATTTCTACATTATATACTTGGAAAGGTAGACTTCACATCTAGAACATGTAAATCAGTTCTAGATTTCATACATGGAATGCCATATTCCATGCTTTTGGGGCCAGATTCCATGCTCAGAGGCTGAGATTTCTTTCATGGAATGCCACGTTCCATGATTGTTGCATGTTTCCATTCTTGGAGATTCTTAGATTCTATACATGAAGTTCCATCTTCTATGCATGGGGAGCACCAGCTTTCATGTCTTAGGTGACCAACTTCTATGACTGAGACACAAGTTTAATATCTGGAGTGCCAAGCAACATATTTATTAAGCCATGTTCCATTGGGGAGATTGAGATTCCACACATTGTGTTCCATTCCATTCCTGAAAGTTTAAATTTCATGCTTGGAGATAGAGATCCTTACATGGGGTACCAGGTTCCATGTTTTTAGGGTCAGAATCCATTCTGGAAATTGAGATTCCACACATGCAGTGGCAGATTTCATGCTTATAGGGCCAGCTTCCGTGTTTGGATATTGGAATTCCACACACAGAGTGGCATTTGAGTCACAGAAGCCAGCTCTACATGCATGGAACCTGGTCTTCCAGATCTGGCACTCTGTGTGTAGAATATCAATCCCCAGCCATTGAACCTGACCACATAAACATGGAACCTGTACTCCATTTATGAAACATGGACTTTCAGAGATATATTTAGCTCTCCTAGGTGTGAATCCTGCCTTTTTATGCATATGTAATCTGCTCCTCCACATAAAACCTGGCTCTATAAACATGGAAATTGGGTTTCCAAGTATGAAACCTGACTTTCCAGGGTTGGAAAGTAGCTCCTGATGTGAATCCTGCCTCTCTAGGTATAAAACCTGATTCTTTACTTGTGCAATCTGGGCTTCTACATGTATGCCTTGGTGATCTAGGTATTGAATTAGACCTTTCGAGCATAACATGAGTATGAAATCTCTCTCTCCAAGCTTGGAATCTGCCTTGTGAGGGTGGAACCAGAACCTCCTGAAGTACCATCTAGCCCACAAGTAAAAAAATTCAGGGTAGTGTTAAGTGACTTTTCCAAGGTTAAACAATTGATTTTCTATGGAACTGGGACTGGAATCCAGGTCTCCTGATTCTCAGCCAGTGCTTACTACAGAGATGGTTGTTCTGCTTATCTTTCTCGCTAATGGTGTAGCGAGGGAAAAGAGAACTAGACAGGTGGACAGGAGTCAGAACATGCAAAGTCTGTTG
Organism: Macaca mulatta; assembly: GCF_049350105.2. Classification (NCBI taxonomy): domain Eukaryota; kingdom Metazoa; phylum Chordata; class Mammalia; order Primates; family Cercopithecidae; genus Macaca; species Macaca mulatta. Next base: position 63,905,785 of record NC_133406.1, on the reverse strand, counting down.
ACAGCATTGCCCTGTCTGTCCTGTCTGCCTCTGTTGCCCTTAGACAGATGGCCCAATCCCACTGAACTTTACCACCTCCCTTTTCATGCAAAGGGGGAGTCAGACAAGATGGTTGCTGAGACCAGTTCCAGCCCTGGCATTCTGTTCTCTGCCTCTATGTTATGCTTCTCTTTATTAAGAGCCTCTTCTTGTCTTTGAGCAGCGTGAGACTGAATTGGTCTGGGGCATACCGGGCCATCTAAGCAAGGAGCAACCAGGAGATTAGCTTTGATCCTGCCGTGACCCCCTCCTCCCTCCTGTGGTTTCCTCCATTATTTCAGCTGTTGCCCATGGAAGAGATTTTTTTATTTGGTTGAAGTGTCTCATTCAACCCAGAAAATCAAATACCATTTTAAAAGATCCTGACTTTGGAAGTTAGCCTCACAGCTGCCTGGGGTGCCTCACGATCCCTCTTTATTCAAAGGCCTGTTCTTGTTTTCCATTTTATAGCTGCTGTTCTGGCTTCTTCTTTCTGCTTCGGTGGGGTTGGCTGCCTAAGGGACTCAGGTCCTATTGCCACTTGGATCTAAGCAGGGGAGGCTATTAGGGCCAAGGGAGGGAATTAGACTAACCTTGGAATGGGGAGAGTTAGGGCATCTCCTGTCCTTTTGCCTAAGGGTGACCACTGATTTTTTTTTTTTTTTTGAGATGGAGTCTTGCTCTGTTGCCCAGGCTGGAGTGCAGTGGCACAATATTGGCTCACTGCAAGCTCTGCCTCCTGAGGCCATTCTCCTGCCTCAGCCTCCCAAGTAGCTAGGACTACAGGTGCCCGCCACCATGCCCGGCTAATGTTTTGTATTTTTAGTAGTGATGGGGTTTCACCATGTTAGCCAGGATGGTCTCGATCTCCTGACCTTATAATCCGCCCGCCTCGGCCTTCCAAAATGCTGGGATTACAGGCATGAGCCGCCGCGTTTTAACTCTTTGTCCTTCATATGCCCGAAACATAAACTTCTAGTGCTTTTTCTTTACTTATCAATTTTGGACATTACCTATTTATTTTCCGAAATGGTAGGTAACTCTTCCACACACTGACGCTTCTCAGCTCTTCTGTTCCATCTTCCTAATATAGTGTCTGGGCTTTTATGACTCTGAACTATTGTTGACCCCAGAATAAGTATGCACTATGCCATGATTACATTTCTTTTCCTCTCTAGCTTTTCTCTGCCCCTAGTTTCAACATTTCTTTCTTTTTCCTCATACTATTTGCCTTGATCCTTGCCGCATTCTTTTCTCTCCAAACCTCCATCATCTCACCTATTTTATCTGCCACCTTTCTTCCCAGAGATCTTGTACACAGAGTCCTTTGTAGAGGAAACACATTTGTTTAAAAATAGACATGGAGTGCCCACTGATAACCAGACCTGCTTCAGTTAATTTATTAAGTCACTAAGTCATTGCTTTCAATAACTGTACGCTGAGTGCCAGGCACGAATAATACAGAGATAAATAAAATATAAACTTTGTGCCCAAGTAGATACCCTGTCTCTTTCCCTCACCTGGGTCAGGATCTCTCTTGTTCCTGGCACCTAGCTCAGTACTTAGCACATGGGTGGCCCTTAGTAAATATTTATTGTTGAGAACATTATTGGACCCATTTCTCAGGCCCATCTTCACTCATCTCCCCTGAATGTTGCTTAAATAGGGATGACCCTGGTGTCATCCCTATTTAAACCCAGTGCACAGCGATTTAATCTCAGAGGTGCTCAGTGCAGGCTTCAGGTTCTCTTCTGCCTTAGCCCTATTATTGCATGGGATGCAATCCTGCCCCACTTCTGGCCCCAGATATGGTTTCCTGAGCTGCATCCTCTGGCACACAGTCCTTCCTATCCCCCAAGGGAGGCAATGTATCGGTCCTAGGATAGCATTGAGAACAGGGGCCTAGGCATCTGCTCTGATGTCCTCATTTTCTAAGCCTAAGGCAGTCTCAGCCCTCCTCCAAGTCTCCATTTCCCTGGCAGCCCTGCACTTCCTCCCCATTTCTGTTTCCCTGGCTGTAAAACTCTGAAGCAAGGCCTGCCCTTCTCTCCTTCCCCTGCATGCAGTTTAGGACAAAGTGGAGGTTCTTAGCTGTGAGAGGCCTCAAGAGGACTATTAATGCAGTCTTTAAAAGGATTTTGTTTCAGCTCAAATGCATTCTGCAGGGATTTCGCAGTGACAAAGAGTTTGTGTATGTGTTGCGAGACAGCTCCCTTCTCTTGCCCTGAGGGAGTTCGCACCTGCTTACTCAGGACAGGCTTTTCCACAGACTGTCCTCCCTGCTGTCCTCCCACCTCAGGTGTCTGGTTACTGCCAGAACCATTTATTCCGACCCTCCATCTGGCCAACAGATTAAAAATCCCCACACAATGCAAAGGGCCACTGCAGATGGCTGTGCACCTGGGAGTCCCAAATCCCTGGGTCGCAGGGCCTGGCGTTGGACTTCGCTGCTTGGCTGACAGCCTTGGAACCTCCAGTTCATCTAACAGGGAACTGTAAAGCCAGCCCCTCATTAGAACAGCCTGCAGCCCAAGTCCACACTGAAAAGAGATGCAGGTGCTAAACTGATGCCTGTAACTTAATATCTGGTGAGTTCGCCCACGCAGTACACAAGAGACGCGCATTCAGCCACCGTATGTGACTGGCACTCAGAGTTCTTCTCCTCCCCAAAGCTACAGCCGCACACTGTGTCCCCGATGCAGCCCTTCTTGGCAACCCTCGGGAGACATTCTCATGACTTGTCACCATCTGAATCCCTAGCTCTCATCTGTCTCTGGTGAAGAACCTGGGTTCAGAGGCTTCCAATCTCTTTTCCACACTGCAGCCTTAAAAATGTATATACTTTCAAATATAAAATGAAAACAGAAATGTTGTTCTCCCTCAATGCTTGCCAGTGCACTTAGAATATGACTCCAGCTCATTCCCATGGTCTAGGAGGGATGTGGCCCTGTCCACCCCACCCATGACCTTGTCTCAAGTTGCCCTGCCCAGATCTTCATCCTCCAGGAGCACTCCCCTCCCGACAGTTCTGATAACTTTTTCTTTTCCTTGGAGTGCTTTTCACCCCATACACAGGATGGCTGACCTTCATTTTCCTGGTTTTGGCTTAAATGTCATCTTGGAGACATCCTTAATAACATCTCTGTCCAGAATAGTTCCCCCCACACCCTTATTCCCCCAGATCCCTAGCTCCCTGCTCTTTTTTTTCCAGGGCTCTTTATCTCAATTTTTAATTGTGTATTATTTTTTGTTGACTTGTTTATCTTGTGTTTCCCGTAAAACAGTAAGCTCCTTGAGGAAGGGATCATATATAGTTTAACCACCCAGCCTCTGGCATGTTGAATGTCAAATGAACAAATGTCAGGAAACAAATGTCAGTCGAGTAATTTCCTGAATTCAGTGTCTTTTAGGGCAGTGGTCTCAGACTTTGTTGCACATTAGAATCACCTGGAGAGGTTTAAAAATACCCCCATAGCTATTAAATCACAACCTCTAAGGGGTGAGACAAAAGCACCCATTTTTTTAAAGGTCTTCAGGTGATTCCAATGTGCAGCTAAGAACCCAGTGTTTACAGCTGTGGTCCTTACATGTAGTCCTGGACTAGCAGTATCAGCCTCACTTGGGGACTCATTAGAAACGCACATTCTTGGGTCCTACCCAGATCTACTGAGTCAGAAACTCTAAGGTGGACCCAGCGAGCCACTTTCCTGAGCCCTCCAGGGGATTCTGAGGCAGGCTGAGGTTTAATAACCACTGCTTTAAAGAAGGGGTCATGCTGTCTCTTCGCCTGGTCACCTTTTGTTGGCATCAACAATAGGAAAATGGGACACTCTTCAGCAGGATGACCACTGTTCCAGTTTGTGGGGGACTGTCCCTGTTTTACTGAAAGTTCCACATCCCAGGAAATCCCTCATTCCCCAGCAACCAAGACAGTTGGTCGCCCTACTATTTAGAACTCTTTTGATTGAAATACCAGATTCACTGGACAAGTTGAGTAAAGTATGATAAGTGCATTGGTAGGTTTTAAAATGTTAATGTGATCTAATATCCCTGTGATGGCTCCTCTGAGTGCTGGGGGATAGCTGTGTGGCCATCAGGCATGCCTGGTCACCATGGCTCCCACTTCAGATGTCTGCAGAAAGCAAACATTGCTATGCCTTGCTCAGGTCCACCTCACTTAGTGCTATATGTGGATAATTTGGTTTTGTGTTTCAAAGGAGGGCACTACAGCATTATAAAACAATTCTTAGAGACCCCCACTACCACCTTTGTACTCACATAAATGGCTTAGAAGAAAGTGCAAATAGACCTTTCTATTTCTTGTACAGGCAACAAAATGATGACATCATTCACAGGTTGCAAAGGCCTCATCAGAGAGCAGCAGGAACTTATATTTTTTTTCTCTCTCTCTCTTCAAAATGTATTTACTTTTAGATTTTCCAGTTAGCTGGGTATGCTGTAGGAAAGCCCAGAAATGTGGCTTCGGATTAAAGTTGCAAACCTGGATCTACCTAGACTTCTTTCCAAACCAATGTTTACAAATGAATTTAAAACCTAAATGCCCAAGGAATTCAAAGAAAGAATCCCAAGTTCCTTTTAACTCAAAGGTTGGTTTCAAAGTGAGTTTAAGCTTTCTTATGGTCACAGCTAGGATTATTTGGAGGTGGTTTATGACCAAGGGAGAAAGTGATGACCTGCCTAATTCTCTGCCCCCTAGAAAATCAGTGTATCAGCTGAGACCACTTAAACAGATGAACTGGGAGAGTTCCCTGACCCCCCTCGCAGGATGTGTGATGGAGGGTGGTTCGTATGTTGGGTTGCTGCGTGCTCAAACCCCTTACAGGAAGGGGAGCATGCAGACAGTCAGGTGCAGGAGTCAGGGTGAGCGCTTTTTGGGCTTCAGCCCCATGGTAGTGTCTATGGGTGGGTGTCTGCGACTCCCAAAGCCCAAGTGGGCACGTGTTACAGTGCTCTCTTTTAGTCTTGCTGTCTAGGGATGGCTTAAGTGTTAGATAGCTCAGTAGACACTCTTGGTACCCAGGTCCTTGTCTGATGTCCAGGAAGAATCAAGTCACACACAGGCTTGAAGGATGAATGGAGGGGTTTTACTGAGTGGTGGAGGTGGCTCTCAGTGGGATGGATGGGGAGTTAGAAGGGGAATGGAGTGGGAAGATGATCTTCCCCTTTAATTTGAATGTCCAGTGGCTGATCTCCTCTCCGACTGCCCCCAGCTGAATTCCTCTCGATGTTCAGACATTCCTTTCCTTCCCTCTGCTGCATTGTTCTGCCCTTCTTCTGCTTTTCTGTTTGTCTCCTCATCCACCTCTGGAGCCTGGGGTTTATATAAAGGCAACTTTGGGGCATGAAAACTGGTAATGCCTATTCCCATTTAGGGCCATGGATTTCCAGGATTGAGGGTGGGGCCTTTGCCAGGAAACCACCCTCTTCTACCCAGTATTTCCCTGTCTCCTCTCTATATCACAAAAACACAGGTTGAAAAAGTTCAACCTGGTCCAAACTCTGGGCCTTACCCGGCTTCAGAAAAGGAAAGGTGAGAACATTTGATTCAGTTTCAGGTCAGTCTTGTTGGCAAATCCTGACCATTGGAGAAGGTAAGATAGGATTCATCAAGTATCTGTGTTGGGGGTTGCAGATGCTTCATCTGATGAAATTCTCACAGGAATTCTGGGAGGAGTGCACAACCAGTGTGAACACCTCCACTTGACAGGTGAGAAAACCGAGGCTCAGAGAAGTTCACTGACTTGAACAAGATCACATATCTAGCATTCAGCAAAAGTAGGATTGGAATCTGATGTCCTGACTTCCAGTTCAGTGCCAACTGACAGCTATCTTAATTCCAGCAATCAGATTCTGGAATATTTCCTCGTTACTACCACCATCACCACTCTTACTATTACCTCTACTCCTGTTAATTCCTTCCCCATTACCATTACAATTGCAATGACTATTTTAGTATTTACTATGAACCAGGCATAGTCCTAAACCCTATTCACACATAATCTCATTTATTCCTCTCAACAGCCTCATTTCATAGGGATGTGGAGACTTAGAGAGGTTAAGTAACTTGCCTGATCAAGCTGAGGTTTGAGCCTCGGTCCATTTGGCTGTGAAAGTTGAGCTCTAAAATAGCTATCATATAGTGCCCTCCTCACCAAATGCCATGCCTGAATCTCCTCTCTGTTTCTCAAGGTTGAATTCCTACTTGGGTTATTTGTCTGGTACTGAAGTTCCTGGAATTTTGGACCTGCTTGGTTTATCCCATTCCTTCAGGATATTCTCATCTCTGACTCTGATTAGATCCCTGCTGCCCTCAGCTCATGACCACAACTTCTCCTTTACTAGGAGGCCTATTAGCTAAACCACTCACTATCTGTGGCTACCAGAATTGTCTCCTATGGTTAAAATTTCTACCTTCTCAGTTAAAATTTTTCCCTACCCACTACTAGTGGTTTCTTTTGAGATGTATCCCCTTTTATCTAACAGCCAGTACTACCTACTACTACCATCTTCCTTATTTCTCATAATGTGGAATGAAGACAGCCCCAAGTCACTCTGATGGAGGTACCCAACCTCCAGACCTGTAGTCTCCAATTATACCATTTCCCTTTCACAAAGGTCTAGAACACTTTCTTCTTCTTGTTGTTGTTTTTTCCTAGTTCTTTTTGAGCTTTATTTATTTATTTATTTATATTTTTAAAAAATTTTTAAAAAGTTTGTGGGTACATGGTAGGTGTACATATTTACGGGGTATAGGAGATGTTTTGATATAGGCATGCAATGTGAAATAAGCACATCATGGGGAATAGGGTATCCTTTCCCTCAACCATTATCCTTTGAGTTACAATTCAATTACACTCTTGAAGTTACCTTAAAATGTACAATTGAACATTTTATCCTTAACTTCTCAGGAAAAGGGTTAAGAGGACCATCATTCATATGTTTACATGGAATGGTAATTTTGTGAATGTTCATTTTTATGTCTGTCATTCTATCAGGAAAAAGCCTGCTGGGCACGTGCATTCTCTATTCTCTCTCCATTCAAGAAACAGGGAGCAGCTGTCTCCCTGGGAGGGCTTGGGAACCCTCTCCCCTTTCCTCCAAACACCCAACTACTTATCTGAGAGGAAGCAAGTAAACTAGTAATTACAATAACTGTGCTAAGTTGTATCCATGGTCTTCACCCAATGGTGTGGACTCAGAGAAGAAAGCGTCTAACCCTGCCTGAGTAGTTAAGGGAAGGCATCATGGAGGAGGTGACATTTGAGTTTTGAGTTTTGAAGAGTGGGCAAGAGTTCTTAGTGTTTTAAGATTTCTCTGTGTTGAGATTTTACTATCAATTTATAGCTTTTCACATTTACTAAAAGTTCCACCCAGCCCAGCCCTTCAAACTTTATTCAATAAGTTCTATGGACAAATGTTAGCTGGTAAGGAGATGGCAAAAGAAGGTAAGATATGATCATGTCCTTTCAGGAGCTTACAGTTTTGTTACCAGCATACCTACATATGTAACAGTTACATAACTTTTCAAGATCGTTGGTTTGTTAAGTCCTTGAATAGGAACTGTGGCTATCTTGTTCACTGCCCTGTCTCTGATTCCTGACTATTGTACCTGGGATTCAATGAGTCCTCATTAAAGGCTGACTGAGTATAGGAAAGAATGATAAATGCTTAGTGAGTGGGGAAGATTTGATTTGGACCTGAAAAGCAGGGTCATATTTGGATAAATAGAGGAAAAAGCATACACTATCTTGCCTTCCTTCATGTTTTTTGCATGCAGGTTTGTGTCACCAACTACATTACATGGACTATATTTTATGCATCTTTTATAGCCAAAGTGATATGGTGTGGATGTGTGTCCCCTCCACATCTCATGTTGAAATGTGATTCTCAATGTTGGAGGTTGGGGCCTAGTAGGAGGTGTTGGATAATAGGAGTGGATCCCTCATGAATGACTTGGTGCCCTCCCCGTGGCAATGAGTGAGTTCTTGATCTGTTAGTTCACGCAAGAGCTGGCTGTTTCAAGGAGCCTGGCACCTCCTCCTCTCTCTCTTGCTCCCTCTTTTGCCACAAGACAGGCCAGCTCCTCTTCCCTTCTGCTATGACTAAAAGCTTCCTGAGGCCTCACCAGAAGCTGAGTGGATGCTGGTGCCATGCTTGTCCAGCCTGTGGAATCGTGAACCAAATAAACCTCTTTTAAAAATAGATTACCCAGCCTCAGGTATTCCTTTATAGCAATGCAAAATGGACTAACACAAAAAGAGAACTAGGCACTTACTAAATGATCATACATGTCAGTTAGATTCAAGGGCAAGCTAGAATCTTATCCATCCTTACTGAAAAGCTACACAAATATTGGTGTTGGGAGAGGATGAAACTCATGTGAAATGTTCCCAAGTTTTTTGTCTTCCCAAGCAGAGCTTATTTGTGTATAATCTGCATATTAGTGGAAAAACATGTGTTCATTGATTACCTACAGGGCACGTGTGTGTGTATATTACATAGACATTGTCACCATGTTTATGGAGCTTTCAGTTCTGCAGTTGAACAAGACAGACAATAGAGCCAAGCATTATTAGTTGATGATAATTTCAGTTGATGACCTCAAGAGTCTTGAAAGCATATTGAGTACTTTGGCAGGTTAATCTGGGCACATTCCCCAAAGGAGGAGAAAGGTCTCTAGCTATTATTATTATTATTATTATTACTTGAGACAAAGTCTCACTCTGTTGCCCAGGCTGGAGTTCAGTGGTGAGATCTTGGGTCATTGCAACCTCCACCACCTGGGTTCAAGCAATTCTCGTGCCTCAGCTCCTGAGTAGCTAGGATTACAGGTTAATTTTTGTGTTTTAGTAGAGACGGGGTTCCACCATGTTGGCTAGGCTAGTCTCAAAACTCCTGACCTCAGGTGATCCACTTGCCTCGGCTCCCCAAAGTGCTGGGATTACAGGCATAAGCCACTGCACCTGGCCTCTATTATTGAAAGCTGTGATTATTAAGGTTCCCTGAAAAGGTTAGAATTCCCTAGAATTTCTCACTTTTCTTGTTATCCATGCTTTCTTTTTTGGGCTGGTATAACAATAGCTGTAGCCCGTTGCTGGGTCAGATTGCTGATTTGTTGCATTTTGGAAGAATAACCCTTGCTTTGCTACTGATAGGTTTGTATTCTGGTACTCTGTGTTACTATTTGTTTTGGTAATATCAAACTGTAATGATTAGAATTTTGGAAGACCATTTCCCTCAGGTCAGATTCTTTGGAGTATACCTGGGAAAGTGGAAAGTATAAACAGAGCAGGGGAGGGTTTCAAAATTCTCTGGACTCAGATTGTACAACTCTGCCCTATGAATGAGCAAGAACTAGGTGGGATTCTATAGAATGGGATCTAGGTAGCTAGAAAGGGCAAAGGTGAAGCATGAGATGTATTAGCAGTCAGGGAGAAACTACCCGGCAGATCCAAAGTATTCCAGGTACTGGGAAAGTCTGTTTTGTGAATCCAGAGTCATCCCCAACAGGAATAAAATTCTTCCTTTTATAGCCATCCAACTCTCTCCCAAATCCTTTCATTCCATCCCCACTCTGCACTGGCAAGGGCTCCCACTGTCCCACCACTAGGGAGTTATCCCTCAGGTTTAAGGCATTTACAGCACTGGCCATTCTCTTTCAAAAATATAAGAGAAATAGTGCCTTATAGAAATGATTTTCTGTTTTTTCTTTTAACAGAAAACTCCTTTTTTGTCCCTAATAATAATAACTGCTCTGGCTGAAGCAGGGGCCTGGGCCTTCCCCCTTAGCCTCACCCTTGCTGGCCCTTGAGACACTTGGGTGGAAGCTGGAGGGTTCCAGGAAAGCTGTTTCAAAAGCTCTGCTGCAAACCAACCAACCATACAAACTCATTATTGGGACAGTTGGGGAAATTTGAATATTGACTGGGTGTTAGAGGATGTTTAGGAATTATTGTTCATTTTGTCAGATGTGAGAATGCTATAATGGTTATGTGAGACAACATCCTGATATTTTAAAGCTTCCTATTTCATGATGCTTGAGATTTGCATAAAAATGAAGTGAATATGGGCTGGGCACAGTGGCTCACACCTGTAATCCCAACAGTTTTGGAGGCCGAGGAGGGTAGATCAGTTGAGATCAGGCATTTGAGACCAGCCTGGCCAACATGGTGAAATCCCATCTCTGGTAAAAATACAAAAATTAGCCAGGTGTGGTGGTGCGCACTTGTGATCCCAGCTACTTGGGAGGCTGAGGCAAGAGAATCGCTTGAATCTGGGATGCAGAGGTTGCAGTGAGCTGATATCATGCCACTGCCCTCCAGCCTGGGCGACAGAGTGAGACTTTGTCTCCAAAACAAAACAAAAGAAGAGAAAAAAATGAAAATGAAGTGAATATGGCAAAATGAAAATAATGTTAAGTTGAAGTGGTGGGTTATGGGTTCATTATAATCTCTCTGAAAAATTTAAAAGCAATGCTTCAAGCTGGTAGTCGTAGGTATCCTAGGAGGTATAGGTTTATTGGCGCAGTTTTTCTTTGAGACTTTGGGTGCCAGTCTAGAGCAGGGCACAGAGGGAATACAGGGGTCAGCTACATTCATCTGCTCACTCACCACCCATGGGTGCTGGCAAGGCATCAAACTACACCCTAAAACTCTCCCACAGTGTAACTCTTTGCTCAACCTTATTAAAGGACGTGTAACATGGTTTAACATTAGCAGCAGGGCTAACTCCATGCACATCCACCCCCAACCCCTACAGCTGTCTGGCCCATCCTGCCTGTCTTATTGGAGTGGGCAAAATCCTCTCTCCCTACGCAGCACGCCCCCATTCCCTATATGCCCTCCCCTAAGCTAGCACCCGCTGCCTCAAAGGAATACTGAGCTGGTAAAAGTCTTTCTCTCCTTCCCCACCTCATTTCCCTCTCCTGGGCATCCAGGGATCTGAGGAGAGCACTTCTGGTTACTAGGAAGCTGCTAGATGCGTACTGGGCAATAGTACTGTCTTCTCATTTCAGAGCCCCCCCAAGACTGCTCACTGGCCGAACACCAGCACTGTTCTCACATCTCCTTGCTCTGCCCTCTGCCACCAGCCAGGCCAGGAAGCTGAGATGTAGCATCAGAGAGGGAAGAGACTTCTGAAATCAAGAAGTGCAGCCTCCCAAGCAGAGCAAGGATCCCTGCAGGCATCTGTGATGGGTGGTCACCTGGTCTTTGCTGAAATGTTCCCATTGGAGATTGTTTCCACAAACATTTACATAATACTCCTCTGGGTCAGGCACAGAGGAAGGCACTAATCAGGGTCAGAGCCCAGGGACAGTGAGAGTTCAGTAGCAAACTGCACCCAGGACCCACCGGTCTCCTATTGCAGACCTCTGCAGTGGGGGCTGGAAGCCGCAGCACCCAAAACTCTGGGCAGGCCCATCTCCCTCTAGCAGCAAAAAGGTGGCTGGCTGGCAGATGAAACTATATCCCTTGGTAAGGATGCCACCGTTTGAGTTTTGCCTGATCAGCTCCTTGGTTTTATAATACCAGGAACTCAGTTTTATTAATGGTCCTGGGAGTTATAGACCTGTGATAACCCAACCTCATAAGAAACATGCATGCTGGCCAGGTGCTGTGGCTCACGCCTGTAATCCCAGCACTTTAGGAGGCCGAGGCAGGTGGATCAAGATTAGGAGATCGAGACCATCCTGGCTAACACGGTGAAACCCCATCTCTACTAAAAATACAAACAATTAGCCAGGTGTGGTGGCATATGCCTGTAGTCCCAGCTACTCGGGAGGCTGAAGCAGGAGAATCGCTTGAACCCGGGAGGCGGAGGTGGCAGTGAGCTGAGATCGTGCCATTGCATTCCAGCCGGGGCAACAGAGCGAGACTCTGTCTCAAAAAAAAAAAAAAAAAAGAAAGAAAAAGAAAAAAAGAAACATGCATGCCAAGAGGCCAATTTACAAATGAGTCATGAGCGAGCACAGCTGTCCAGCAACCAGAATATTCACGTTTGCTTTCCAAGACACACATTTCCTGGTATGGGATTTATAACTAGGAGGTTGCTTGGTGAACATGAAATTAGCTTAAAGGGCGGGGAGGCTATGGAAGAAGCTGAGGGAGAGCTACCCTTGGATTTTACAACAAAATACCTGTTTCCACGAACGGGGTTTCCCTTGAGTGGACTCTTTTCCTGGATACGCCTTTTGTGATAGCCACATAACACCATCTCAAAAGGTTACAACTTTCTTCATATCAGCTATATTTCTCATTGTGTTTTCCTGAGGTCTCCTTGATACTCTGGGGGAGGGTAGGTGACTGTACCCTGGACAGCACCGTGGCCCAGGGCTTTCTTCAGTACTAGTTCTGGTATTTGTATACAGATGTATAGAGGTGAGGGTGGGGGCAGAGGTGACAGTTTGGCAACTCTTCCCTTTTTCTGGTTCTGTGTGATGTTGGCAGGTGTTATAACAGGGCTCATAAACATAAATGCAATGGGGTCCAGGTATGTAGCATAAAGGAAACAAGCTGAATAAAACAATCTTAATAGCAATTTGAATATAAATATGCTTCTTTGCGCTCTTTTTCTTTTCTTCTTTCTTTCTTTATATATTTATTTATTTATTTATTTTGAGATAGAGTCTCACTCACTCTGTCACCCAGGCTGGAGTGCAGTGGCATGATCTCGGCTCGCTGCAACCGATATAATACCAGGAGCTCAGTTTTATTAATGGTCCTGGGGATTATAGACCTGTGATAACCTAACCTCATAAGAAACATGCATGCCGGCCAGGCGTGGTGGCTCACGCCTGTAATCCCAGCACTTCAGGAGGCCGAGGCAGGTGAATCAAGATCAGGAGATTGAGACCATCCTGGCTAACACGGTGAAACCCCGTCTCTACTAAAAATACAAAAAATTAGCCAGGCATGGTGGCATACGCCCCGTAGTCCCAGCTACTCGGGAGGCTGAAGCAGGAGAATCGCTTGAAACTGGGAGGCCTTCCGGGTTCTTCTGCCTCAGCCTCTTGAGTAGCTGGGACTACAGGCACGTGCCATCATGCTTGGCTAATTTTTGTATTTTTTAGTAGAGATGGAGTTTCACCATGTTGGCCAGGCTTGTCTTGAACTCCTGACCTCAAGTGATCCTCCTGCCTCAGCCTCCCAAAGTGCTGGGATTATAGGCGTGAGCCACTGTGCCTGGACTTTCATGCTCTTTACTACGAGAAAAAAATAATACAGACATGAAGATAATGGCAATGAAAGCTCAGTGGGGTGAGTGGGCAGTGGTGAGTTGTGGGGACTCTGGTAAACTGGGGCGGGCACTCTCCTTTGCAAGATGACTACTGCTCAATTCCAGCAGACTGTGGCCAGGTGAGAACGAGGCCCTGAAGTTACCAGGTCTGATATTTTTTTTTTTTTTTTTTTTTTTTTTTTTTTTTTTTGAGACGGAGTCTCGCTCTGTCGCCGGGGCTGGAGCGCAGTGGCCGGATCTCAGCTCACTGCAAGCTCCGCCTCCCGGGTTTACACCATTCTCCTGCCTCAGCCTCCTGTGTAGCTGGGACTACAGGCGCCCGCCACCTCGCCCGGCTAGTTTTTTGTATTTTTTTAGTAGAGACGGGGTTTCACCGTGTTCGCCAGGATGGTCTCGATCTCCTGCAGGTCTGATATATTTTTTAAGAGAAGTTGGTAAACTGGATTTTTAGGTGAAATCACTTGTATTTTAAGTGTTGGCAGTCAACTCAAACTAATTTTTAAAATGCTTCATGATGCTGGGCACGGTGGCTCACACCTGTAATCCCAGCACTTTGGGAGGTTGAAGTGGGTGGATCACCTGAAGTTACTGGTTTAACTATCTCTTCCTTTCTGCCTTCCAGACCTTACCACCAGGGCCTTACCTCTATCTCCCTGGAGCTTATTAGGTCTTTTCCTAAGCAAAGGCAATTCTTTTCTGAGAGATCCTAGTGTTAGTTTTATGAATAGCAATTTTCTAGGAACCTCACCCACTTGGCCTAGCCTGTGCCCCCAAGGGAGCCCCTGGAGCACCTTTGGGGAACTCTTGGGTTCCATTTTGAAAACTGATGGGCTAGATTACTTTTTTTTTTTTTTTTTAACAAGTGGCTTTCTCTGTCACCTAGGTTGGAGTGCAGTGGCATGGCCAAGGCTAACTGCAGCCTCAATCTCCCAGGTTCAAGCGATCCCCAGGGCTCAAGTGATCCTCTGGCCTCAGCCTCCCAAGGAGCTGGACTGTAAGTGTGCACCACTATCTCCGGCTAATTTTTTTTGGTAGAAATGGGTTTCACTATGTTGTCTATGCTGGTCTCGAACTCCTGAGTTCAAGCGATCCTCCCGCCTCAGCTTCCCAAAGACCTGGGATTACAGGCATAAGCCATGGTGCCCAGCCAGGCTAGATCATTTTTGAGAGCCTTTCCATGTTTCAAGCTGTATGAGTCTATGATTCCTGCATTTCAAGTCTGTGTGACTGATAAAAAACAGGTAGAAATGCAAAGCTGAGAAGAAGGCTTGGCTTGGAACGGTGATTCTCAAGATTTTTACACTCAGAATCCCTTTATACTCCCTAGGAGAACCCCAAAGGATTTTTGTTCTTGTCCCTTATATCAGTCTTTAAGTGCTGTGTGATCTTGGTGTAGTAATTAGCTCCTCTGAACCTCAATGTCTTTCTTAAAATCTGGACTGAAATATCCACTAGGAAGGACTATGGTGAAAATTAAATGAGATAATGCAAGATCGAAGTAATTTTTCAATTTTGAAGGATTATGTAAATATTAGCTGTTATTAGTATTATTGGTTCTATTAAGGAGATAATGGAGATGCTCCAGCTGTATGTCACCTTCTCTAAGTACCCAGGAACAGCAAGAAAGACTGAATTTTGGAGTCTTATCTGGAAAAGACTTGGAATTGTAATCCCCCACTTCCTGACCATAAGAGCCTTGGGTAAGTCACTCAACCTCTCTGAATCATCTCAATTTACTCACCATTGTGGGGGAAAAAAGGAAAATAATACAGGGTTTATTTTCCAGGCTTATAGCAAGAATTTGGAATCATGCCTTGATAGAGCTGGCACCAGCTAGATACTAAAAAGCAAACAAAATCTAGTCTGTGCTTCTCTCCAACGTACTGGTTCACTTAAATCTGCCCTCCTATGCAATATTTTGTCAGGACTGTTTTTTTTTTTTTTTTTTTTTTTTTTTTTTTTTTTTTGAGATGGAGTCTCCCTCTATTGCCCAGGCTGAAGTGCAGTGGTGCGATCTCCACTCACTGCAAGCTCCGCCTCCCGGGTTCACGTCATTTCCTGCCTCAGTCTCCTGAGTAGCTGGGACTACAGGTGCCCGACACCACGCCCGGCTAATTTTTTGTATTTTTAGTAGAGATGGGGTTTCACCGTGTTAGCCAGTATGGTCTCCATCTCCAGACCTCGTGATCCTCCCGCCTCAGCCTCCCAAAGTGCTGAGATTACAGGCGTGAGCCACCGCACCCGGCCAGGAATATGTTTATTTCATAAAAAGTTCACTATAGAAATGTACCAGCAATTCCATTTTAGACACGTCCTTTAAAAATATGTTTTTGGCATACAATGACTTTTTTTTTTTCATTGAGGGGATCAGGATACCAGATTCTGAAGGTAGAAATATGTTAAAGACCAGACCTGAATTTAAGCCAGATCACAGGAAGGGAACATGGCATGGACCAGTATGGGAGGCATCTCAGAGAGGGACATTATCTCTCTTAATGAGATTGCTCACCTTCCATCCCACTGCCCTGAAGCCTGGCCTGCTGTACAACATTCAGACATCCTCTGTCTGGGCAGTTGCCTATCCTGGTTGTTGAGTGGGACTCTGACTCGGAATCTGTGCCCAGGAATCTGGGCCATGACTTCCCTCTTTAGCTCTGAATTTTCAGAATTCGAGTCCCTCCTTGGGTTGGGTGCTATTTTTCAGAAGGCCTGTTTTAAACACTGGTATCACCTGAGAAGAATAACAGCTCAGCATATATTCCTCAGCACGCAGCCCTAACAGCTCAGCATGGGTCAGGATATTGTGGAATTGTACCATCATAGGACCCTAAAAGAAGTACTGCAAGGACCTTAGTGATCAACCAATCTAACTACCTTGTTTTATATAAGAGAAAACTGAGGCCAGAGTGATGAAGTGACATTATCAAGGGTATACTGAGTCATTGGCAGTACCGAGAGGAGAACTCAGGTTTCCCCATTTCAGGTCCAGTGTTTTTTTCCCCCATATCTGCCATCCATCCCCCCTTCCTATAAAGGACTATTGGGAACCCATTATGTGCCAGGAATTATGGAGAGAGCTGGGGATACAGAGGTGCCTAATAGATGACTTGGCCTTCATGCTGCCTACCTGTGCACATTGGCCACATGGATTAATGAACTCCCCTGCCCTCTGCCACCATCAGTGGGCACAGAATTGGTAAGTGTTGATGGGAAGATAAATGAAGAAGGATGTCCCTAATACAGGCTGCCATTTACCCATCCACCAACCAAACCTGAGCAGTAACACTTGCTGTTGGGGGAATGCACATGAATATTGGGAACATGGCAGGAGTGTGTGTGGCGGGGGCGGGTGTGGGGCAGGAAAAAAGAAGCACAGATCTCTGAAAGCAGGCTTAGGAAGACACTGAAGCCAAACCTCCCTCCTCCTGTTGTAGCTGAAGGAGAGGAAGCAGGTGCCTACTTGGGCCAGCTTAATGATGAGTCTTGCTTAAGACTCTACTTCTCTAGAGGATCAAGGAAACTCTGGCACTGAATAAAAAAATAGGAGGAAGCTGGACTCAGCAGCTGTTCCCAGCCTCCCACCTCTTGGGTTCAGCAGCTGTACACCTCCCTGCTCCTGCACCCTGGACCCCTCTCTCCACAGGGCTCCCAGCCTCAAACAGTCAAGCCCACAAGTTGGCTGGGGGACAGCTTTCCCAGAAACTAGAAAGCTATGCTTTGCATCTATCCTCTGTGAGTCACTGCCCTCATGTCATTAAGGAAGCTTATTGGAGGTCTGATAGCTACAATGAGCTTAAAAGAAAAACTAAAACTTTTTCATGAAATGACAATAATTAGTCGAAAGTTTCAACTGTTCTCCCAGAGCAGTCAAGGGTGGTGTTATTTGAGCATAGCAAGATCGCCTCCTCTTCTAAGAAGCCGTGTCAGAGAGCTAAGTATGTATCCCTGGAGACTCCAGCCCCATTGCCAATGAAGCTACGTTACACTAACTCTGCCTCTCCCCGCTCTTGGAGCTGAGGTCTGCGGGGGGCTTCCAGGGGAGAGAGTTCCTATTCTATAAAGGGCTACCCCTCTGTAGATGCCAGGATGCCTAGACACTAGAGAGGGAAACCCCTTTATAGAATCCCTCTGTTTCTGGCTGCCAGGATGCCTAGGCACTAGATCCCCTCGCAGGCCTGAGAGCCTCCCAAAACCACTGTACACACATATGCCCCTGATCCAGTGGGGCGACTGAACTTCTTACCACCATTAGAGTCATTTCTCTGATCTACTCTCTAAAAAGCCCCTGGAAAAATGCAGATCATATACTATACAAAGTATTATACTAGCCTCTCTACTTTTGTGAATTTTAGAAATTCTACAATCCAGTTGAAAAAAAATAAGGCAATATTAGCTGTGAAGGATAATCATTTACTCATTCATGCCCATTAAATTCTGCATTAACATTCAATAAAAGTTTATTGAGCTTCTGCGATGTGCCAAGCCCATCGTACAAGGTTAGTTGGCTTTATTGGCTCCAGGGCTGAATCTTTTGCCTTAAGGCAGTGAATCAGATTCTCTGTGGGTGAGGCTTAGGCAGTTTAGTTTGCCCTGGAGATCTGAATGTGCAACCAGGGTGGGGAACTGCTGCCCTCAGGAAGCGATGCACAGAAGGGGAAAAAAGAGCTCCTGGGTAGATTTGGGTCCCAGCCCTCCCCTGCTCCAGGTTGGATCATCTCTGTGCAATGTTAAGAATGCCATTTGTAGGCTGGGCATGGTGTCTCAGGCTGTAATCCCAGCACTTTGGGAGGCCGAGGCGGGCGGATCACCTGAGGTCAGGAGTTCGAGACCAGCCTGACCAACATGGAGAAACCCCATCTCTACTAAAAATACCAAAATTAGCTGGGTCTGAGGTCCTTTCCATAGTCCTCAGCCTCTTGGCCAGAACCAAAAGATAAGTCTCTTTCAACTGCAACATTTTGTGACTGTACAAGTTATCTTGTGATTAGAAGAGCAAAATGGAGGCTTTCTGGGAGTCCCTGAAATCAAAACCGGACAGGCTAACCCTCCTGTCATTCACACAATTCTTTTTACCTGTTTACTGTCCATCACACTGTGTTAAACCAACTTAACAGAAGACGGTGGCAACATCAAGTGCTGCTCCTAGCTATAAAAGGTGCATAAATCTTTGTAAAGGTCCATCTTCCCCATACCACTTCCTCCACCCGGACATTTATGGAATGGTGAATCAAGGGTTGCCCGGGAAGATCTCTGTGCAGTGCCAGCACAATGCAGGTCACAATGTTCTGAGAGGGTTCTGAGTCGTAACCAAGAAGAGGCTTCTGCAGGCCAAGCTCCCAAAGGCTTCAGGGAGAAAAATGTCCTTATTCACTTTCTTCTGTCCAGATCATGGTGTGGTAGAAGAGGGACACATGTCCCCACTCCTCTTTGGCAAATAATAATGCTGGAAAAATTTTGAATTCACCCTTTGGCTAAAATGGGAGATTGTTAAATGAAGAGACATTGATAAATATGTATTCTGAGAAAGAAATTTTATTTTTCATGATAGATCTGTTCCTGAAAACATGGTGTTCAAGTTGAACATATGAAAACAGAACTTCTTTCTTCTTCAATGGAAGTGACACCTAACAATTTGGATTTAGATTTCTCTGCCTCTTACGTCCACTACTTGATAATGTAGAAACCAACATTCAAATCCAGGGAAGCAAATCCTTTTTTAAACGATTTGATTAAATTATCTGAGGATAAATTGTGCCTTATTTTTTATTTTTAACTTTAATTTTGGGAGGGAGCTTCACAAACTCTTTATTATTCCCTTAAGATCCAACTTTTGGTTTTTATGACATCAGTTTCAGATGAGGATGCACAAGTCACTATTCCCATTACTATATTGGGAGGGTGGGGTACTGAAAATGTGCAATGTGAGTGTTGAGTCTTTGCTGGAAGGGTACTATCTGCTCATCCACCAAAGAGAAGGTAAATAGAAAATTCCTAAAACTAAAAAATCAAGAAGTGGCAGTATGTATTTGTTATTTAAAAAATCAAGGTTAATAGCAAATAAATCTACTAAATTGAATTTAAAATGGTGACCTACATCAAGAAATACCACAAGTCAAGTAAAAAGATCAGTGACAAAATGGGAAAAAATATTTGCAACTTAAATGTCAGACAAAGGTTAATTTCCACGGTATATAAAGTTTCTCAAAAAAGATAATTAAAAAGGTCAACAATCACAGAAGAATCAGCTAGACATATCAATAATTATTAGAAAAAGAAATGGAAATGACCCTTAACATTATGAAAAGATGTTCAACCTCACTTAAAAGACATTCAAATCAAAGGTAAACTGAGATATTATTTTTGACTTATCAGATTGGCAAAAATCCAAAATTTAAGAATACACTGTTGGCAAGACTGGGAAAACAGACACTCATGCATTCCTAGTCAGAACACAAATTGGTTCAATCCCTACAGAGGATAATTTGGCAATATATAGCAGAATTGTTTGTGCATATACCCTTAACCCAGTAATCTCACTTCTAGGAGCCTATTACAAAGATTGTACTAGTGAAATATGAAACGATACACACACACACACACACACACACACATATATATATACATGTTTATCTTTATACATAGATCTATTTATCTATCTATAGAAAGAGGCAATTTATTATAGCACTATTTGTAACAGCAAGACCGGATACAATCAGAATGCCTATCAAAGGTGACTGGATAAATAAAGTATGGTATTTCCATACACTGAAGTATTAAAAAACTGCAAAAAGGAAAGAGAAACATGTCTGAATTCTCCCATGAAGTGATCTGCAGGATATGTTAAGTGAAAAAAAGAATTACAAAAAATGTGCAGTATGCCACTTACATGTTTGCCATGCCAGAAAGCAATAGAGCTATCAAAAAAACACTAAGACTTATAAAAAGGACTCAGGATAAAGTGGTACAGCCAATTTTGAAAAAGTTTGGCAGTTCCTCAAAAATGTGAACAGAGTTACCACATAACCCAGCAATTCCATTCCTAGGTATATACCCCCAAAATTAACAATGTATGTCCACACGAAAACTCATACATGAATGTTCATTAGCAGCATTATTTGTAATCTGTCCAAGGTGGAAACAACCCAAATGTCTATTGACTGATAAAAGATAAAATGTGGTGTATCCATACAAGGGAATATTATTTATCCATAGAAAAGAAGTACTGCTACATGTTATAATATGGATGAACCTTGAAAACACTGTGCTAAGTGAAAGAAGCCAGTCACAAAAGGCCACATATTGTATGATTCCATTTGCATGAAACGCCTAGAACAGGAAAATCTGTAGAGACAGAAAGTAGATTGGTAGTTGTTAGGAGCTGGGAGTGGGAGGGGGAATGGGTAGTGACTGCTAATGGGCATGTGGTTTCTTTTTCAGGTAAGGCAATTATCCTGCAATTAGATGGTGGTGATAGTTGCACAACTTTTTGAACATACTAAAAACCATTGAACTGTACATTTTAAAAGGGTGACTTTTATGGTATATTGAATTGTTTCTCAATCAAAAAGGTATACACATTAGGGCTGGGCGTGGCGGCTCACGCCTGTAATCCCAGCACTCTGAGGGGCTGAGGCAGGAAGACAACTTGAGATCAGGAGTTTGAGACCAGCCTGGCCAATAGGGTGAAACCCCATCTCTACCAAAAACACAAAAATTAGCGGGGGCATGGTGGTGGGCGCCTGTAATCTCAGGTACTCAGGAGGCTGAGGCAGGAGAATTGCTTAAATCTGGGAGGTGGAGGTTACAGTGAGCTGAGATCCTGCCAGTGCACTCCAGCCTGGGGGACAGAGCAAGACTGTCTCAAAAAAAAAAAAAAAAAAAAAAAAAGATATATACATTAAATTTTTAAAGTAAATATTCATTGATAAACAAACAACAACACAAAAGGACTAAGGTACCAACATAAATCAGCTTCATTTGCCAAAGGTGGGACAATTTGAGCATCAAAGTAATAACTATAAGTGACTCAAATATATAAAATTTGTTTAAATCTATGGTTTGGCCGGGCGTAGTGGCTCACACCTGTAATCCCAGCACTTTGGGAGGCCTAGGCAGGTGGATCATGAGGTCAGGAGTTCAAGACCAGCCTGGCCAAGATGGTGAAACCCCGTCTCTACTAAAAATACAAAAAAAATTAGTCAGGTGTGGTGGCACGCACCGGTAATCCCAGCTACTCCAGAGTCTGAGGCAGAGAATTGCTTAAACCTGGAGGGGCGGAGGTTGCAGTGAGCCAAGATCGCGCCACTGCACTCTAGCCTGGGTAACAGAGTGAGACTCCATCTCAAAAAAAAAAAAAAAAAAAAAAAAAAAAATCCGATTTGAAGAAGTCCAGAAAACAAATTTATTTTCTTGAAAACTATTAATAATGGAAAAATAAGCATTTATTCTGTCTTTTCTGTACAAGCTATGCCTAAGGATAACCAAATAGTTGATGAGAGAAGATTCTCTTTACAGAATTATTTAAATTAATAAACAATGAAGGAATAATAGAACATGATCACTTTGCAAAGAGATGAATTATTGGATCTGTGCCATAATTAACAATGGTTGATAACATCACAAAAAGAGAGACAATCACACATTATGTATCCCTGATGGATGCACCCAATAACACCTATGAAACACTCTTGCTAAAAAACTAAACTAAACAAATCTAACCAGAATCTGATCAGGCATCAGCAAACAAAGAAACTTGTTAAACAACTTCACAGGGATGCAATTTTGAAAACATACATCATGGGAAATTCTACAAAACAGTCTGGTTTCTTCAACAACAACACTGCAAGGAACAAAGCATACAAAGGGATGGAAGTGTAATCTGCAAATCACAGACCTAAGAGGCACATTAACCAATGCCAGTGCGTGAACCTTATTTGAATCTGGATTCAAACAAATAAACCGCTATTGGTTCTATTCCTCTGGAGAACGCTAACTAATACAGCGATGGTAAGGTGTTGTAGTTATCTTTAAGAGTGCTCATCCTTTAGAAATACATATATGAAATACAGATAAAATGATATGATGTCTGACATTTGCTTCAGAATAATCTTAGGATGGAAGGAAATGGATAAAGATTTAGATGAAACAGATTGGCTATCTGTTGGTAATTGTTAAAGCTGGGTGATGAAAGCATGGGGTTTCCTCATGGTATTCTCTCTGCTTTTGTATATGGTTACAGTTTTCTTTAGTAAAAAATTAAAAAATGGAAGAAAATGAAAAATAGGAAATTGAAAAATATTAGTAGTGTGGGGGAATTACTTTTTCTCATAACAACTACTGTAGAATCATTTGACTCTTTATAATATGTGTATGTAAAACTAAGTATCTTTTAAAAATTAAAAAGTGAAGAGAACCTACCATATATATAACATGTAATGGTGAAACTTTAGGTGCATTCTCATTAAATGTAGAAACATCAATGATGCCTGCTCTTTGACATTGTACTAGAGTCTTAACCTTTGCAATTAGACAAGAAAAAGATGAGCTAAATAGAATGGGAGAAAAAAAAATTATTGTTGTTTGCAGACAATACTGTGTGTATAGATAATCCAAAATTATTTACAAGCTGCAGGAAAACTGCTGGATATAAGAGCAAGACACAAAAATCAACATTGTTCCCATATACTGGCAATAACCAGTAGTAACTAGAAAATGTGGTATAACAATATTATATACACAATGGCAACAGAAACTGTAAGATACACAGAAATAAATCTATCAAAAGGTGGGAAGACATTTTTGAAGAAAATTATAAAACATTATTGAGGGACATAAGAATAGACCTGAATGAAATCATAAATATATTAATTATCTCCCAAATTAATCTCTAAAGTCAATGCCTCAAACCAAAAGCTCAACAACAGAACTTTTTTGGAACTCAATAAACTGATAACAAATTTCACCATTTCAAAATTGTGAGAAACATTTAAAAAATAAGAACAAAGGGAGGCTTGTTTTTACCAAGTATTAAGGCTCATTAGAAAGCTGTCGTACATAAGATAGTGAAATATTGGGACAGGGATAGAAAAATAAATTAATAGAATAGGCCAGAGATTCCAGAAATAGCCTCACATGAAATTTGAAATAATATATTATACAGATGATAGTTGAAAAATGATGGACAATTCAATAAATGGAGTAATTGGTTTGCCCTGCTGGGGAAAAAATGAAGTTAGAGTCTTACTCCACACATAACACAAAAATAAATTCCAGATGGATTAAAGCTCTAAATATGAAAAACAAAAGTTAAATTTGTTAGAAGAAAATACAGGGGGAAATATTTCCATTCTCAAAGTACAGAACACAAGACACAAAAAGCCAAAATAATAAAAGGAGGAATTGATTGCATCATAAATTAAATTTTCTGTGTAACAAATGACCCCATCCAAAGCAAAAAGATAGTGACAGATTAGAGAAGATATTTTCCAACATATCAGAATATATAGGGGTCCTACAATTTGATAAGGAAAACAACCTAATAAAAAGTTGAGCAGAAGATATGAATGATTTACAGAAGAGAAAATCCAAACAACAAATAAATACAAGGAAAGATACTCAAAATACTTAGTAATCAGAGAAATAAAAAAGAAAAATGAGATGCTATTTTACACCTATCAGGTTGATAAAAATTAAAAAGTCTGAATGTGAAGATGTTGGGAAACTGAAATGCAGCTGGTTGGACAACTAATTTAGTACAACTAATTTAGAGATAAAATTCAGGATATGGTCCTACTTAGTTGAAAACTTATAAATTATATGACACAACAATACTTATACTCAGCATATACTTCTAGATATACACCTGGGAGAAATTCTGACACGTGAACACAAACAGGCATATGAGAACATTCCCTGTAGCAGTTAAAAATGAATGAACTAGATCTACCCTATGTATCAGCATAGACAGATGTCAAAAATAACGTAGAATTTATTTATTTATTTATTTTTGGAGACGGAGTTTTGTTCTTCTCATCCAGGCTGGAGTGTAATGGCCTGATCTCAGCTTACTGCAACCTCTGACTCCTGGGTTCAAGTGATTCTCCTGCCTTAGCCTCAGCTGGGATTACAGGTGCCCGCCACCACGCCCAGCTAGTTTTTGTATTTTCAGTAGAGATGGGAGTTTCACCATGTTGACCAGGCTGGTCTCAAACTCCTTACCTCAGGTGATCCACCCACCTCGGCATCCCAAAGTGCTGGGATTACAGGCGTGAGCCACCACGCCCGACCATAATGTAGAATTTTAAAAGCGATTTCCAGAATAGTACAATGTATCATTTATTGGAAGTAAGAGAATGGGGACAAACATAGACAGCTGTTTTGAGAAGTGCTGCTGTGATATGGTAGGGATTTTAACAGCTGGAAGTGGGAGTATAGTGGCTGAGGAGAGTTATAATTTTTTTTTTTTTTTTTAATGAATGTTACTAGAGCTTGTTTGCAAATGGGTGGGAATGATCTGGTAGAGAGACTGAAAAATCACCTACAAAGAGCGAAATCCTTTGGAAGGTGGAAGCTTGGGCTCCAAAGCACAAAAGGAGGATGCTACTACACTCTAGGCAGCTAAATGGTAAGTGGCCATGGGATGGAATGAAGGCGCTGAATTTGTAGGCTGTTGCAGAGATAGAACCTTCAAGAAGTAATGCTAATTTGCTGTTTGGTGACATTGTAAAGGGGAGTCTGGTTAAAAGGCAGGACAAAGGCCAGACGCGGTGGCTCATGCCTATAATCCCAGCACTTTGGGAGGCAGAGGGGGGTGGATCACCTGAGGTCAGGAGTTCGAGACCAGCCTGGCCAAAACGGTGAAACCCTGTCTCTACTAAAAATACAAAATTAGCTGGGCTTGGTTTGATTGCCTGTGAACCCAGCTACTTGGGAGGCTGAGGAGGGAGAATCTCTTGAGCCTGAGAGGTGGAGGTTGCAGTGGATTGAGATCGTGCCATTACACTCCAGCCTGGTGACAGAGCAAGACTCTGTCTCAAAAAAAAAAAAAAAAAAAGCCAGGACAAAAGGACCTACCTATGGTCACAGACTCTGCCCTTTCTGAGAGTCTGGGACCTTGCTATTGTTGCTCCTAACCTCTAATTTGCTCCAGGGAGAGTCCTAATAGTCCATCTGGCATACTGAAGATGATGTGAATTCCACAGCCAACACCACACAACACCTTCTCTATTGAGCTGTAAGCTGCCTCTGGACTGAATGGGGTTTTGTTTTTATTCTTACCCTCAACACCAGTGCCTCTCACACAGAATTTAGCCAAGCCAGTTAGGTGCTAAGCGCTGCTGCTGCGCTATCAGAACGGCACACGGGGCTGGTTCTAGACCGGCCTCTGCTGCTTACTCGTTCAGTAATCTTCTTAGAGCAAGTTCTTGAACTTCTCTGGGCCTGTTTTCTACCTCGCAGGGTGGTTAATTGCGTTTAGGATCTTGGAAGCACCTAACGCAGGAAAAGCACATAAGCCAGAAGTCTCTTGGGGACGCAAATACCAGGAATTTCTCCCGCTGTCCCCGTCGGTCAAGCGCACCAGGGTTCTCAGGTCTAGCTCCTTCCACCCCCCACGTCCACAAATATCCTCACTTTTTCTTACTCTCCCTATGCCTCGCAGTCCCTCAGCAGGGTCTGCGATCAGACGTCACTCCCAGGTGACTGCCAATCAGGCATGCCGCCTAGCCAACCTGGCCATCCTTGAAGATTGTGGATCCTGCACCGGCTAGCCGGCTGGCAGGGGGCGCGCCAACAGAGCCGCCAGCCGAAGTGCCCCTGCGTGGGTGGGAGGAGTAACCGCCTCTCACCAACCCACAGGGATGACTCCACCTGTGGAGAGACAGCCCGAGAGTTCCAGGGTGAGTGCGCATTGGAGCTTATCTGCCTGCCTGCCTGCGGGTCGGTGGATCCTGCCGGCTGCTGGGTGCTGGCTGGCGTCGCCTGCTTGTCTCGCTCTCTGTCCCTCGTCCGCTACCCATTCTGGCCCCCCTCCCTCCAGCAGCCGGCCTCTTGGTCCTCCAGCCGGGTGGTTGCCTGCGAGCTTCACTCCGCCCTCCTCTGCTGGAGCCAACTGGCGAGCCGCAGGCCGCCGGGCTCGGCGTGAGAGCCCATAAAACCCCATCCGGCCGCTCCGCTGCGCTCCCGCCGCTGCTCACCAGGCAGAGCCAGCGGGCTTGGCTGGGACTTCCAGCCCTGAGCGCGACACCGACAGCCCCGGACCGCGCCTCCAAGCAGGCTGAAGGGCTTCCGCTCTTGGCTTCCAGAAAAGTTTGGAGAAAGTGAATTTGAGGTGGATTGGAGAGTGGTAGCCCCTCCCCAGCCTTCTTTCCCTTCCAGAAGCCTCACTCTGCATAGCCTCCCCCATTCTTCCCGTCCAGATTCCCTGTCTTCCTGACCCCTCCTTCTCTCTCTCCTGGGTCCCCTCTCCTCACTGGGATCAGCGATCCCAGTCACATTGTCTCCTTCCATATTTCATCCTCCCTCCTCCTCTCTATCCCTGTCCTCTGAACGATTTCCAACTATTTGCAAGCCTTCTCCCTGTCATTCTCACGCTTCTCCTTTCTCTCCGCCTTCAGCCTTTCCTTTGCCACTCCATTTTATCCATCAAACCTCTCCACTTGCATCCACATCCTCCCTCCATCCTCCCTCCATCCTCCCCTCCCAGCATACCTTGCTCATGGATTCTGGGCCTCTGTGGGATGCCAACCCCACTCCCTGGGGCACCCTCTCTGCCCCCAATGCCACAACACCCTGGTTGGGCCGGGATGAGGAACTGGCCAAGGTGGAGATCGGAGTCCTGGCCACTGTCCTGGTGCTGGCCACTGGGGGCAACCTGGCTGTGCTGCTGACCCTGGGCCAGCTGGGCCACAAGCGTTCCCGCATGCACCTGTTCGTGCTGCACCTAGCCCTGACAGACCTGGCTGTGGCGCTCTTCCAGGTGCTACCCCAGCTGCTGTGGGACATCACCTACCGTTTCCAGGGCCCGGACCTCCTGTGCAGGACCGTCAAGTACCTGCAGGTGCTCAGCATGTTCGCCTCCACCTACATGCTGCTGGCCATGACGCTGGACCGCTACCTGGCTGTCTGTCACCCCCTGCGCAGCCTCCAGCAGCCCGGCCAGTCCACCTACCTGCTCATCGCTGCTCCCTGGCTGCTGGCCGCCATCCTCAGCCTTCCTCAAGTCTTCATTTTTTCCCTGCGGGAGGTGATCCAGGGCTCAGGGGTGCTGGACTGCTGGGCAGACTTCCGCTTCCCTTGGGGGCCACGGGCCTACCTCACCTGGACCACCCTGGCTATCTTTGTCCTGCCGGTGACCATGCTCACAGCCTGCTACAGCCTCATCTGCCATGAGATCTGTAAAAACTTAAAAGTCAAGACCCAGGCCTGGCGGGTGGGAGGAGGGGGCTGGAGGACTTGGGACAGGCCCTCACCTTCTGCCTCAGCTGCCACCACTCAGGGGCTGCCATCTCGGGTCAGCAGCATCAAAACCATCTCACAGGCCAAGATCCGAACTGTGAAGATGACCTTTGTCATCGTGCTGGCCTACATCGCTTGCTGGGCTCCCTTCTTCAGTGTCCAGATGTGGTCCGTGTGGGACGAGAATGCCCCTGATGAAGGCAAGTGGGGTCTGTGTGGGGGCAGTGAGGTGGGAGAGACAGGAAGAGAGGATGGGGGATTAGGTCAGGGTTACAATGCCTCCCAGGGCCAGGCAGGTGACAAACTAGTGGGGCAATGAAGAAAGATGGTGCCTCCTCCAAGTGAAAAGGGGCAGTTATGACTACCCTACCAATGCCATGTCAGTATCTTTTATGTGAAATTTCTAGCTTTAAAAATTTTGGTAACTAACAATTTTAAAATGCTGTGTGGTACTAGTGAAATATGGCCATTAGCACATTTGGCCACCAACTACCAATTTGCTGGATGGGCTTTAAAATCATAGAATGATAGCAATTTGTGGCCCATGAACTTGCTCTCTCAGCCTTTTCCCTCCTGCTCCTGGACATGCCTTTGAGCTCCTTCTCAACAGACTCTTCCAGTTAATTAGAGTTGGCACATGAAAACCCTGAAATTTCCAGTTCAACCTCTTCATGTTACTAATAAGGAAACAGAGGCTCAGAGAGGAAATGTTACCAGCTGATGTGGTGAAGTCCCGGATTCTTGGTGCCACAAACAAAGAATTGGATGTGACACACACAAATAGCAAAGTAGCAAAAGTTTATTAAGCACAGTAACACTCTCAGAGAGGGGAGAGCGGGCTGACCTCTGTGAAATGAGATCGGCATCAGTTTGGTGTACTTTGGGCCTTTTTATATGTTCTTTTTTTTCTCTTCCCTGAGCTGCTTAATCTTTAGCCAGCATCTGCCTTTTGATAGGTGGGTTGCTTAGTTACTTTGGCCCTTGTGCACTTGCATGTGGCCTTCATCTCAATTTTAAGTGCATGTATTCTATGCAGTACCTATGCATGAGCTTTAATGAGCTGATTCTTATATGGGGTCATTTTAGGGATACTTTTTCTCTCTAACACACATGCCCATCTCTGCGGAGCTGCCCCTTACTGGGTTGGTCTGGATCTAGCCAACCAAGGGGCTCTTGACTCACTTCATATAACTTTTGTTTTGGCTCAACCTCTGCTTTTTATCTTGCCTCTTGCTCACCCTCCTCTTTATCCTGCTTCTGCTCCTACTCATTCTGCTTTTTATCCAACCTCTAATTCCCTCTGCTGTTTTCCTGCCTCAGAACCATGACTTGCCCCAGGCCTCACAGCTAGGGAGTGACAAAGTGAAGAATAAAGCCCAAGTCTTCTGTCTCCTTGTCTTTTTCCTCAACCTCATTAATAACTCTGATTTTAAAAGTGGTTATAAAAGGAGGGAGACCTTTCTTCTGTGTGAAAAGCAAAATGGGAACCTCTAAGAGGACTGTGCTCCAGCTGGCACATGGGAGGCCTGGCTCTCATCATTTTTCTGAGAGATGAAATAGAGGAGAGATGAAATAGAGGAGAGGAGAAATAGAGGAGAGATGAAATAGAGGAGAGATGAAATAGAGGAGAGCCATTCATGAATTTAACACAACCATGCAAGAGAAGTGCAAAAGTAATACCAAACTTCCTTCTTAATACAATATCCCTTCTTAATCACCCTTTTGACATTGTCTGGGCAAGAGACTATTTGTAGATTATCCTTTAAGCAATGAGCATATTAATTCTAACCAACTGTGGGGACCTCCCTGCTCTAGCCAAGCACAGAATAGAAGGAAGGAGGGTTTCCTAGGTACAGGCTCATTCAGCCCTCATGCTACTGAGGAGTGGCCTTCTGTATTTTACATTTGAGTCACTTGAGACTCATAGAGGTAAAATAACTGGTCCAAAATGCCACTGCTAGTGAGAGACAGAGCTCGGGCTTGAATTGAGGTCTTTATGGGCCAAGCTTTATCCAGGTCATGGCTTTACTCCCAACATTGTGGCTTAGTCAGTGGCACTGGGGTGAGATGGTCATCTGCCTCTTTATTGAGGAGAAGATGGTGCTCCTGCCACTTAGCCAGTGCAGACTTTCCTGCTTGCCCATGGTGTCCACCATCATCACCAACCTGTCCCTCAACACCTCAGCCCTCACTTGAGTACAGTGATTTACCACTTACCAAGGACTTATTTGGGCAAGGAATGCATGGGACAGTGGGTTGTCCCAAAGAGTTATCTTACAGACAATGTGCTCCCAGAAAAATGAAAGCCCTTGGGGCAGAAATTCATTACTTTAAACTTGCTTTCCAGTACACAAAGTTCCCCTCCATCGTATGCTGGCCTCCAGGCCCCCTGGCCCCAAGTCTTTGGTCAGAGCCTGCCTGTTTCCTGGTCCCTGCCCCTGTCCCCGACCATCAGTTGAGTTTCTGGCAAGAGGCAACGAAGGCCAGAACTGGGTGTGATGTATCTACCCTCAAGGGCTGGGAAGCGCAACCACCACTGCCTCTGGCACCTCCTCTGCAGCACTGCCTCTGTGGCATATCTCTAGCCCCTACCAAGGCCTGGCTCAGGTGAGCCAAACCAAACAGGCACTCCTAAATGAAGGAAACTGTGGAACTCCTTTGTCCCTGGCTTAATCTTGGACACTAAAGGCACATTGATGGAGCAGACAGGATGAATACTGTCCCCTCAGCCAAAGCCACTTCCCAAATCTTCCGCAATTTGTAGTTAGTTACACATTAACTAGGGAGCAGGCCAGAACTCAGGCAAAACGGAAGGAAGACTGAGTTTGTTTTTGAGGCTTGTCCCTTGTATTAGTCCATTTGCACTGCTATGAAGGAATACCTGAAACTGAGAAATTTATAAAGAAAAGAGGTTTATTTTGGCTTACGGTTCTGCAGGCTGTACAAGTAGCATGGTGCCAGGCTGGGTGTGGTGGCTCATGCCTGTAATCCCAGCACGGTGCAAGGCTGAGGCAGGGGGATCAATTGATTCCAGGAGTTCAAAACCAGCCTGGGAAACAGTGAAACCTCATCTCTACTCAATAGAAAAAAAATTAGCCAGGCATGGTGGCACACTGGTTCACCCCTGTGGTCCGATCTACTGAGGAGGCTGAGGTAGAAGGATTGCTTGAGCACAGGAGCCATAATCACACACTGCACTCCAGCCTGAGGGTCAGAGCGAGACCCTATCTCAAAAAGGAAATAAAAAAGAAGCATAGTGCCAGCGTCTGCTTCTAGTGAGGGCCTCAGGAAGCTTCCAATCATGGCAGAAGGTGAAGGGGGAAGCCAGCATATC
Source organism: Macaca mulatta (assembly GCF_049350105.2). Taxonomy (NCBI): domain Eukaryota; kingdom Metazoa; phylum Chordata; class Mammalia; order Primates; family Cercopithecidae; genus Macaca; species Macaca mulatta. The sequence goes on along the minus strand of NC_133406.1, from coordinate 63,874,722 downwards.
ACATGGCAAGAGAGGACAAGAGAGAGAAGAGAGAGGTCCCAGATTCTTTCAAACAACCAGATCTCATGTGAACTAACTGAGCGAGAACTCATTACCAAGCGAATGGCGTTAAGCCATCTATGAGGGATCCACCCCTGTGATCCAATCACCTCCCATCAGACCCACGTCCAACACCGGGGGTTACATTTCAATATGAGGTTTGGAGGGCACAAACATCCAAACTCTCTCTCTCTCTCTCTCTCTCTCTTTTTCTTGAGATGGAGTCTTGCTCTTGTCACCCAGGCTGGAGTGCAATGGCATGATCTCAGCTCACTGCAATCTACCTCCCAGGTTCAAGCAATTCTCCCGCCTCAGCCTCCCGAATAGCTGGGGCTACAGGTGCGCATCACCACGCCTGGCTAATTTTCTGTATTTTTAGTAGAGGCGGGATTTCACCATGTTGGTCAGGCTGGCCTTGAGCTCCTGACCTCAGGTGATCCACCCACCTTGACCTCCCAAAGTGTTGGGATTACAGGCATGAATCACTGCACCTGGCCGACATCCAAACCATATCATCCCTCCTCCACTTCCAGGTGCTTCCCACTCTACCTTCACTTCTGTTCCCTGAACCAGTCCATCCAGGCCCAGGTACCTTCAGCTTCCCACCTGTATGACTCATGCCCTCTATCAAATGTTCTCGGCCTATGTCTTCCCTTCTCTTGAGCCATGAGTTGCCACACCCATGAGCATGTCCCTGGGACATGTGCACAAGGAGTCAGTGTATCTGAAGCTTTCACAGTGCCTTGCAGAGTAGGCACTTGAGCTTTGCCTTTTATTTTGCTGGTTGAAGCTCTGGTGGAGTATAGGATCTCTACCCTGGAGCTGAAAGACTTCGAGTTGCAGCTGTTATTAACTGTGCTATAAAAACTAGAAAGCTTACTTCTAAGGTTCCTTCCAGTTCTGAAACTGCTTTCACTGATTCTACAACCTCCACTGAAGAGTAAGGTGACTCAGTATGCCACCTATGCCATGGCTATAACCATGACAGATCTAGCAGGAGGCCAGAGCTCATCCCAGCAGCTTTCCTGTTGCCATGAGGGTTTCATTTAGTCTTTAGAAAGAACGTTTTGTCTGGAAGGAATCTTATAGCCTTGGCATCCTCACATTTTGACTGCCCAAGAGAGAAATTAGTTTTTCCCTACAGAAAGGTACATTTCCTAGGCACAATCTAAGAATACAGAACAAGTTCTGGTCTGGAGAGGGATGCTTGGAAGCCCAGTACGTAGAAGCTGCCCCCTCAGCTGCAGGCAGCAATGATGACATAGGTGTCTATAGGGCATTCATGCTCCATTGACTGCCCCATCAGATCCCCAGCATTGGGCCTGGCAGAGTCGATGCCCACACACTCAATGACTGAATATAGAATGAGTGGGCCTGCCCCTGAGGAATGGAAGGGGACAGAGTCCAGGAGGCCATGTGAATCCATGATCTATGATGTAAGTGGGGATGGAGATGGATGAGGCCTGAGCTTGGTTATTTTCCCTGCCTGTTTTACAGAAGTTGTCTCATTCTAGGTCTACATTCATTAGGGGACTCAAGGTCTAAGTTTTGTAAAAAAGTTGGTTTCTCCTATCTGGGCTGATCCTATCCCTGACAACATTCCTTCTTCTCAATTAAACTTGAAGCAAACCTCAGCTCCTACCTTCACCCTGCAGTTACACAACAAAAACGAGCAAACAAAATCAGCATGGTAAGACTCTGGAGCCAGGAGTCCCAGGTTCAAGTCTCAGCTGTGTGTCTCTCTAATTACAGGACCCTGAGTGACTCCCTTCTCTTCTCTAGGACTCAGTTTCCTCATCTGTTCCTCATTGTGGGGCCTGGACGCTCTCCCAGGTCCCTTCGAGCTGCCATTCTGAGGCTTCTCATGCTTCTCTCTTGGTAGATTCCACCAATGTGGCTTTCACCATCTCCATGCTTCTGGGAAGCCTCAACAGCTGCTGCAACCCCTGGATCTACATGGGCTTCAACAGCCACCTGCTACCGCGGCCCCTGCGTCACCTTGCCTGCTGTGGGGGTCGCCAGCCCAGGATGTGCCGGCGGCTCTCTGATGGCAGCCTCTCGAGCCGCCACACCACGCTGCTGACCCACTCCAGCTGCCCGGCCACCCTCAGCCTTAGCCTCAGCCTAACCCTCAGCGGGAGGCCCAGACCTGAAGAGTCACCAAGGGACTTGGAGCCGGTGGATGGGGAAGCCACCGAGGAGACCATCATCTTTTAGGAAAGACTCGCTGGGGTCTGGCACTGCCCCCAGGACTAGTGGAGGTTCTCTGCCAACCTCGGGCACTGGACATGAGAGCTGGGAGGGTGAGGGTTGGAGTTAGAGGAGCCCTGTCTGAAGCGGGGTGAAAAGGCCAGAGTGGGCTCCCTATCCTGGTGTCACAGCTGCCCCGAGAGTGAGGGCTGCCTCATGAGCTCCCAATCTCAGACGCTGGCAGTCAGGGAGAATCAAACTGCCAGTCTCCCTGGTCCTGCCATATTCACAGGGTGTCCATGCACACATGGTGTCCCAGATCTAGGCAGGCCTAGGATGGTGCCGTCTAGGGATCCACAGGGGGCAGGAACCCAGAGGTTGGCCTTGTGCTCTGGCTACCTGTCTCAATTCTAACCTGACTGGCACATCTCAGCCTAACCAGGAGAGGGGAGAAGTGAAAAACTGGGAGGAGGACTCTATTTGGATCTTGGATTTTTTTTTTTTTTTTTTGGTAGAGAGAAAATGGTTTCATGAAGAAAAGTGAATGAGTATGTAGGGCTTACCCTGTTGTGCCCAGCTGTCTGTTGAGGGGAGGTGGTCTCATGGAGATGCAGGATTCAGTACAGTACTTGGTACCTAGCAGGATCTCTGCAAATGCCAGTTCCTTCTCTCCCCATGCCACCCCCTATGACAGCGTGGATGACAGGAGAAAGTGTTGTCTATTCTTTGTGGTCTGGTCCACTGTGAGTGTGGGTGGGAGGAAAGAGGGAGGGAAGCAGAAGATGAAAATGGTCATCATAAAATTAACAGCAGGAATAAGCCTCAAGGGCAGCAGGGACTTGTTGCCCTCCCTCCTTTCCCCAACCCACCCCCCAGGGAGTCCAGCCTGCTCCTTCCTCAGGGGCTACACCTTTGAGAAAAGGTGACATCGTCGTGGCTCTGGACACCCTCCAGGCTCTTCAGAGCTTCCCCCATGAATCATATGGATGCTGTGATCCAGTTAGGAGCCTAGGTTTGAATCTCAGTTCTGCCTTCAGTATCTGTGTGACCTTGGGTGAGTCACCATACATTTCCAGGACTCAGTCTCCTCACCTGTATAACAGGTGAGATGATCTCTAAGCTCCAACCTTCCACGATTCTGTAATCCTGAAAATGGTGTTACAGAGAAACACAAAGGAAAAGGTGTTACAGAGAAACACAAAGGTAAGCAACAGGGTCTAGAAGAGTTGTTGCATTTTTATGACAATGACATTGATATACTCTTTGACTCAATTCTGGTGATGGTGGGTCCCCCCATGGTCATACTGTCCACTTTTGTCCTCATCTGGGATGCTGAATCCTCCTCCAAGGCTGGGAGAGGCTATAGGCCAAGGGAGAGCCAAGGTAGACTTTCTGGACTCCAGGGGACTTTTATCATGGGGTAGCTTCCCCCCCCCAATTCTGATTCCAATTGAAGAGAGAGCCTTGCTGGTGGAAAAGACATCAGCTGAAACGTCAGGGGAGCTGTATCCTGGTTCTGCCACCAGCAATGACACACATCAATAAAATGCTGGCCAGTCCTTGCTAGCTTGGTTCTGGGAATCAAATAGGACTGTGGATATAAAAGTCATTTGTAAATTCATGAGCTCTATACTAATGTAAGGAATTACTAATCTAATTAAAAGCTCCTGAGGGAAGCTCTAGGGAACACTTTCGGTCTCTACCCTTGACTCCCAGGGAAGCTTTGAGGAATGACTGTGGCTTTGCGGATATACTTCTTTAAGAGGCCACTTTAAGAGGCCTGAGGCTTTCTAAAAAGAAAAGAGCCTTGCTGAATGTTGTGAGTGAGCAAAGCATCCCAGTCCTTCAGTGCTAGAGAACTGGAGAGTGAGACCCTAATGGGACCAAGGCTCAGGCATATGAGAGGACCCACAGTCTCCCTCTCACTGAGTTCTGTTGCCCATATCAGCCCCTGACATCCAATGCTTCTTCCCTGTCTATCTGCCCTGGTGAAGTGGGCTTAGAAGCCTTCCATGCCAGCCAGAGCTGTTGAATCTGCTCCCTCCCCTGCATACATAAGCAGCCTCCCCACCCCCTTGACCCATCTTTAGACCACAGTTTCTGACCCTAACGCCTAGAGTTGGTAAATCTTTGTTCTTCATGATGACTGGGAGGTAGAAAGAACACCAGCTGTGTGCCCCAAAGACCTGGGTTTGCATCTTGATCTCACCCCTTTTCTACCTGTATCAACTTAAGCAAGTTGTCCAATCTCCCGGAGCAATGCTTTCTTCACTTATTAAATAGAAATAGCAATGCCCACTTTGTTAGGAGGGATTTGTAAGATTAGATTAGAGATAGAACACTCAACAGATGTTAGAGAGGGGAATAACGGCCTGGCTCCAGATTGCGTCTGGTCAATAACCTCCAGGGTCCTGACCCAGGAGAGTCTACAGTTCAGAGAGGAAAAGAGGAGACAGACCTGGGATGGAGGCTAAATCACTTTTCTTGCCTACCCTTTGCCTTCTATAGATCCCCTCTTACTACTATGGTATTTTCTGTTTTGCATTGCACAAGAAGAATTTACTTGGGGTGGTGGCTTTGGAGCCCTCCTTGTTCCTCCCATGGAAAGGCTGCAGTTGATCTTTTCCAGAAAGCTGGTTCTGTCCTGTGATCTGGCCCGTGGGGAGCGACCGCACACTGGCTGAGGGCCTCGGGAAACCATTCCAGGAAGCTCCCGAAGGAAATGGTGGATCTCACTGGATCTATGAGTGTAAGTTCTGCAGGACCTCTAGGAGGCTTGCCTGGCCAGTCTGGGCCAGAGGAAGAGCCTTGGATAGGGTTCAAGGAGGAGGGGCCCTGTGGAAGCAAGAAGGAGGCTCTGCGCTCTCCGGGGTGAATCCCATTTCTGACAGCTAACCCCAGGAGAAGCTGAACAATGCCATCTCTGCCGGGACACTTGTGTAAAATGTTTATGCCATCCTGTGACTGTGAATGACAGTACTTTAGTCCCTTAAAACCTATGTACAAGCAGGACATGGGGGGTAGACGGGACAGAGAGGAGGGCAGGAGGGGTTCATCGGTTGACTATGGGGATTTCTCAGAATCGTTTCTTACACAGTTTGGTACAGGCCAGTACTTCCCCAGATAATGTGTCTGTGTTTTCTATGTAAATAGGTCTTTTATCTACTACAGGGCTATAGATTCAGCCCAGGCTGTAGCAGTTTATTCCTGGGTGAGAAACCCAGGTTGAAATTCACCAATAAAAAGATTTAATATCCAGGAAATTCCTGTGCATCTTTAGTTTTCTAGGGACAATGATAATGGGATGTGCAAGATAAAATTAAAGTGTGTTTGTCTTGAGTGAAGGGGTGAGGTGGTTGGGGGAAGGGACCACCCTGCATCCAGTTTAAGTGGGAAAAGCAGAGTGTCTTCGAATTTGCCATGGGACCACAAGGTGGCAGTGTGGAGCCAAAAGTGGGCCTGGCCTGGGCTGGGCTTTACTTGGCAGCTCCTGCCTAAGAATCAGGGTAAGGCCCTTTCTCTAGCCAAATATTGCTGAGATCCAGTGCACATTCTTTAACTCTCCTGGAGAATACGAAGCAGTAATGACTTACAGGGAAGGCCAGGAAAGTCACCAGCCTCTTAGCTTGTGAGTCCTCAAGTTCCAAAGAGTCTTGGTCCCTCACTTGACCCTGTTCTCCTGAGATAACTGGACATACACTTAGTTCTCTCTAGACCCACGGAGATTTGGCAAGGCAAAGAACAAGAGGTTTCTATTGCAAGGTGAGGAAATGAGTATAGGAATTCCTGCCCAAAAAGCAGCAAGACACATTAGTCAGTGTTTGAGGGCCCTAGTAGGACCTCAAAAAGCCACATGAGCTATAGTTACTTTACGGATTCTGGTTTAGAATCTGGAGGCATGGGTTAGGAGGCCTCCTTGAGTGTGCCTCAGAGCCCAGCAATCTGTCCCAATTCCAGAAGCAAAGAAACCCACTGATGTTGAGCGTAAAATACCTCCTCCCCCAGTAGGTCTTGGTGGCTAATAAGATGCTCATGGAATTTTGCTGCGGTTCCCATGGTATGCATTTGGATGCTTGCTCCTTTAGAATAAGAATTCATTGAAGACAGGTCACATTTATTATGGTCTACTGTGGTCTATATTCCTAGGTCATTGTTGGCATGTAATCCACCATCTAGTGGTTGTCAATAGCAAATCAGTTTTTCTGTGTCTTATTATCAGATAATTTTGGAAAAATCTTTGTCCAGTCCACGTCCTTGGAGAAACCCAGTGTGAAACAGTATAATTGTTCCTGGGAGGTACCAGTGACATATAACGTGGGAGAATGTGACTTCATTGAACTGGAAGCTATGCTCCTCAAAGGGTGGTTACTCATACAGGCGACTATTTGTACCGATTTAGATAGCTCACCCTTGAAGCTCATGGAAATATGACAAACAAAAGGCCATTTTATTTCTAGGTGGCTTGCAATGACTTTGAGGATTAGTTCAGTTTGTTAGCTGGCCCCAATCATTAGCTTATTGGCTCAAACTCCTCAGGAGGTGACATCAGCCTTCCTCTGTACTTACGAGGGCACCTAAGCAGTCATGTGCACTATTGAAGTTCTAAGCTCTTGGTAGAGTCACATGTTTAAATCTACTGTTAAACAGCACTCTCCAAGAATGCCTTCACTTTATAAGCAATCAGGATGGGTTCTAATATTAACCTCCATGATATATTCACTATTGAATGTCATATTTCTGAAGCAGAGTTTATTATAGAGCTTAATCAGATGGTCTATAATCATTCTACAGCCTCTGGTCTCTGGTCCCCCTGACGTCACCTCCCTGTGCCAGAGTATCACAGCAGCCTCTGAGCCCAGACACAGACAGTTCTCCAGACAGTGCCACTCAGGGCTGCCCCTCAGGCATTTATTGAGAGCCTGTAGCAGGTCAGATCTGTTCCTTTACTTTCTGCCTTTTTTCCCATCTGTTGATTTTCCACCCTTTTTTTGTAAACTGAGATCAGAAATCACCTCTTTCTGGGATGTTTTCTCTGATTAAGACTGCCTGATTCTAGCATCCTATTCCCTGGATCTGTGAAAATACTGATAGGCTCTTGTTTCATTGCTCTGTGTTCATTGTTTGTTACCTGTTGTTTTGTACATGTTCTCTGGCTCTTTCCTGTCCCCATAGTTAGGTCATAGATGCCTTGACCCCACCCAATCTTCTTTTTTGTTGATCTCTCTCTCAACACCCAAGGCCTGTCCCAGAATTCTGCGGAAAGCAGGCAGTCTGTTTACTCTCATCCCCTCTCCTGGTGGGAACTGTCTCAGCAGCGTCCCTGCAGTGTCTCTTGGGTGCATTGTAAATTGTCTATATCTCTTCAGTACACTTTTGAATTTTTTTTTTTTTTTTTTAAACGGAGTCTTGCTCTGTCACCCAGGCTGAAGTACAATGGCACGTCTCGGCTCACTGCAACCTCCACCTCCCGGTTTAAGCTATTCTCTTGCCTCAGTCTCCCGAGTAGCTGGGATTATAGGCATACACCACCACAACCAGTTAATTTTTGTATTTTTAGTAGAGGCAGGGTTTCATCATGTTGACCAGGCTGGTCTCGAACTCCTGACCTGAAAAGATCCAACCACCTTGGCCTCCCAGAGTACTGGAATTACAAGGTGAGCCACTGCGCCTGGCATTTTTTTTTTTTCCTTTTTTTAAGAGATCAGGTAGGGTGCAGTGGCTCATGCCTGTAATCCCAGTGCTTTGGGAGGCTGAGGTAGGAGAATTGCTTGAGGTCAGGAGTTCAAGAGCAGCCTGGGCAACATAGTGAGACCCTCTTTACAAAACAATTTTTAAAATTAGCTAGGCATCATGGCATGCACCTGTAGTCCCAGCTACTTGAGACGCTTTGGCAGGAGGATCATTTGAGCCCAGGAATTTGAGGTTACACTGAGTCATGATCATACTCCTGCACTCCAGTTTGAGTGACAGAGATCCTGTCTCTGAAAGTAAATAAATAGATAAATAATAAATAGAAGAAATCAATAAGAAGTAGAGTTTCACTTCTTGATGGGACAATGTTGCTGTTATTATTTTTGGTATTTATTCCTCATTCTACCTGTCTAATCAGTAGACTCTGTTGTGTCCCATTAAGAAAAGCTTTGTAAAGAGAGGAATGACAATGGTAACTAAAAGGTGAAGGAACAAATAAACCAGCAACATTTTCCAACCCAGAAACCCAAACCAGAATCATCCCCTTACATCAGCTTGGGGAAGAATACCTCAGGAAGAGGAAAGCCTGCCTGCCGCTCTCAGGGCCAGGACTGAAAAGGTCATCCACAGCCAGCAAATGGAGCACAGTTCATAAATCTCAGATGTCTGAGACCTGAATGCCACTGGTCTTGGGTTTGAATTTGACTAGGAGTAAACCTAGGGTTTCAATTCTGGGGGCATGTTTGTTTAGCTATTATGAGCAAAATTTCTTTTTACTTCATGTCTTAATTAGCTGTTGGAGAAAAATACTCCTCTAGTCACTGGTTACTCATGTTATCAATTTTAAAGCATTTTAATTCTCTGTGGTTTTCTAGGGCTAGGATATCTGAAAAGGATGACAAATTTTTCTTCATTTCTAATTTTTTTTTTTTTTTTTTTTGAGACAGTGTCTCGCTCTGTCACCCAGGCTGGAGTGCAGTGCCACGATCTTGGCTCACTGAAGCCTCCAACTCCCGGGTTCAAGTGATTCTTCTGCCTCAGCCTCCCGAGTAGGTGGGATTACAGGTGCCTGCCAGCAAGCCTAGCAAAGTTTTGTATTTTTAATAGAGACGGGTTTCACCATGTTGGCCAGTTTGGTTTCAAACTCCTGACCTCAAGTGATCCACCTGCTTCAGCCTCCCAAAGTGCTGGGGTTACAGGCGTGCAGCACCGTGCCTGGCTCCAATTTTTCATAGTTCTTGATTTTGTTAATTGTTTTATCACACTGATTAGAACGTCTAGAACAATGTTAGATAACAAAGGAAATGGCAGGCTTGTGGACATTCTTACTTTGTTTCTGACTTAATAGGACTGTGTCTAGGAGATTACAGTTAAATATCATGTAATCTCCTGATTTGAGATAAATCATTCTTAATTGAGTTAGGAAGTGTCCCTGTATTCCTAGTCGTTTTTTTTTTTTTTTTTTTAAACCAGGAATGAATCTTAAATTGTATTAGATTGAGCTTTGGGAGATTTTTCTTGGAATAAGAGATTATGATGCTGATTGATATTTACCGGAATTCCATTTGTCCTCTTTAGCTTATAAGAAATAGCAGATTCAAAGGTTGATGGATGCTGGGCTTTGTAAATGCACTATTTAAAGTTCTGAGGGCCGAGAAGGATTACTCAACAAAACACGTCACTGAAAACGAGGAAAACTGCAGGGTTAGGCAATAGGAAAAGAAGAACTGGTGGTGGTTGCTATTTTATTTAAAACTTTTAAAGAAGTTGTTTATTGCCAATAATTAAAGAGCTCAAAGAGAAGTCATTTAACCATGAGATTGCCAAATAGAACTCTACAACAGCTGATTAAACCTTTTTAAAATTTTCCCTGGGGAGAGACTTCAGCACTGTCTCTGCTAATGGACTCCATGGTTCTCATACTTTACCTGAAAGTTCTTCCTAACATCTGATCTGAATCTTTCTTGCCGGGGCATAGGCCTGTTTTCATACCCAAGTCTTGTTTTTGTTTTTGAGGAATAAACAGCCTTTATTGGGTACAGACCAGGAGTCCAAGGGTCTTGAGGACCTCTGTGTGTTTGTCAGCTTTCTTTTCCACATTCTTTTTGGCCTGTTTCCATAGATTTGTGAGCCCTATGCCTTGTTTAAGGGGGAAAAATGGCATTTCCCTACAAATTAAATGTAAGAATCTGTAGAGAACTGGACCCCATTAAAAATATCTGGAATTCACATGGTCACTTGATTGTATTCCGCTGGCTCAGACAGAGCAGGGTTGACAAAATACCAGAAATTGGGCTTGTGGCTTTCTGGATTGACATTGACATAATCTGTGATTTCCTTTATGTTCTCATAGTCCAGGGCGGAGTCATTTTTTAGTTCTTCAGGGGCCGAAAAGATGACTTGTGTGTAATCCACATCCTCGGTGTCCTTAGGAGAAAAGCAGAGACATGTGGGTCAAGATCCCTACCACGTTTGGAGGAAATAAGACCCAGACTGAACTCTTACTCAAAGAGGTTTGCCCATGGCTTGGTGGGGAAGATCTGGGTCCAAGTAGCTGTGTCTGAGAGCAGTCCAGGGCAGCGAGGAAGAGTACCAGTGACTTTGTTCCACCTGTCTGCAGGGAATGGGATTACAGACGAGCACGTGGAGGCAACAGGAAGATGCTGAGACTCAATTCAAGTGAGATCAGGACTCAGAACAGACTTTAGCCCAATGGCTGGGGCATGGGGAGAGGGTTTCCCATCAGCACTTTCATTTTTATAGTCTGTTCAGACCCACTTTGTTTGGGTGATCCATGCTGATATGGGTTATGGGTGGAAGCCTGACTCCCCTCACCTGAAGATGCTGTAATGACTCAAGAACCCCTCTTTTCTTGCTCCCACTCTATAGCTGGGGTAACCTGAGTTTTCAGTGTTTTGCAGCAGGGACCCCCAGATGGCATATGTTGGTCTGAGATCACTGGGCACATCCATTACCTGGCAGGCGGGAGGCGAACTGCAGGAGCTGTCCGAGCTATCTGAGGATGTGTCGCTGCCATCTGGGGAGAAATAGAAACGGTTCCTCTTCCAAAGCAAGCCAGAGGGTGTTAAGAGAGGATAGAGACAATGGAAGGGAGAATTGGCTTATTATCGGATAAAGACAGAGGCAGAGCCAGCAACACAAAGTGGGGTAGGGAAGAGAGATACAGAGACCCCAAAAGAGGAAGAAGGAGAAACAGAATAGGGCAAGAGTTGGGGGAGAGAAAGTCTCCAAAAATAGGCAGGGACATATCCAAGAGGCCAGGCACTGCCGCTTCATTCAACTGCATCTAAAACTAATTTTAAAAAATACACTAGGTTGACTGTGCTTGGAAAGGGCTGTCTTCTAGAAAGAAAAGTCAGGAGGAACATGCTGGGACAATGTGGCCCAATGCAAACAGCCTTGGCCTCAGAAGTTACACCTTCTAGTCCAAAGCTGTCACTAAATCTAGGCAGATCACATCTCTTTTGGTGCCCTGGTTTTCATCCCCCCCAAGACAAGAGGGTTGAGCAAGAGTCTCTGAGGTCCCTGCCAGCTAAACAATCTCTGATTCTAGCCAGGCTCTGGTGAAGCTTTGGGGCCAGGGGTTAGGGTAAGGCCAGTGCCTCTCCAGTTCTGCTGAAACATGCATATGAGCAGCACCCGCAGGTCCCCACAGGCAGGCACTGAGGCCATGTCTCAACTGTCTCAACTGAAAAGATAAAATCAGGACAGAGCAAATTCAAACCAATCAAGAGATAAACCAGTGGAAGAAGTGCAATCTCCGGTGAGTGAGCCCCCATCCGGGAGTTGCCTTGTTGCCAAAGCAGTCATTTCCACTGTGAATCGTGACCTATTGGCTCACTTGCAGGAGGGTGATATAGATTTGAACCAGCAGCAAGATTCGCATTTATACACTCAGATACCCATGCAGATCTAAGACCATGAAGAAGGGTCCCTCTAGGGACTGTGGAGGAGCCAACTAAGGAGCCAGTCAATAACACTGACATAGCAGTAGCCATGGTGGAGGCAGGCAGAGGCGGGTGAAATTCTAACTCCACTGTTAGCTGATCATTCTGAAGAAAAGATGCCACAGCTTTACAAAGAGAAGAGCAGGGACATTTCCCAAGCCCCCTGCAATCATTTGCACACGATTAAACCCGGAAAAGAACTTAGACCCACACAAACTCAGCAGGAACTCCCCCACGAAGTAGAATAAAACAGCTTTCTGAAAAAAGTAGGCTGGCAAGGCTGTCCTGATGTGGGTGTGAAGAATCCTCAGCCTAGAGGTTTGGGCCCACGGGGTTGCTGCAGGGAGGTCCTGGGTGTCCAGACAGAGCAAAGTAAGCGCCGAGACAAGTTCTCCCCTCAACCCCTTACTCACTCTTGTAAAGGGGATCAGACATTGGAATGTCTCTTTCTGTCTGAGTCTCCTTCATCTCTTTGGCAGCAGGTGGATGATGGTGGGCAGGGCTGGGCCTGGGGACCTGGAGCCTGGACGCTTTCAGTATCTGTTCACTCTGGTGCACTAGAAGGGAGAAGGGAGGGATCAAAAGTAGAAGGTGGCCGGGCACAATAGCTCATGCCTGTAATCCCAGCAATTTGGGAGGCCGAGGTGGATGGATTACTTGAGGTCAGAAGTTCAAGACCAGCCTGGTCAACATGGAAACCCCGTCTCTACTAAAAATACAAAATTAGCTGGGCATGGTGATGTGTGCCTGTAATACCAGCTACTAGGGAGGCTGAGGCAAGAGAATCACTTGAACCCGGGAGGCAGAGGTTGCAGTGAGCCGAGATTGTGCCACAGAAATCAAGCCTGGGGTACAGAGTGAGACTCCATCTCAAAAAAAAAAAAAAAAAAGTGGAAGCTGCCTGGGTTGGGCACATCAGCTCTTGAATCAGTGCCTTCTGAACACTGCCCTCAATAAAGCAAACCTTTCAGAAAGATCCCTTCAAACCTCAGCACTGCTGTGCTCAAAACCTTGCCGTGGTTCTGCACCTCACTTGGAAAAAGCCAAGTCCCAGCCTCGGAGGGCTCACTCCTCCCTCCCCTCTGGCTTTCTCCTGCTTCTCTCTGCCCGCTCCAGCTGCCTGGCCTCTTTGCTCTTGCTACTGTGTGCCTAACACGTTCCTCCTTCAGGCCTTTGCAGGTAGAGCTCACTCCTCACTCCCTGCAAGTTTACACTCAAAGGTTAGCCTCTCGGGGATGCCAACCATCCACCAAGCTGCATCTACTCCCTTGCTCCATTATTCCTCCCTGGCACTTACCATAATCTAGCAAATACATGTTTTACTTATTTATCTTGTTTGTTGTCACATGGAATGAAAGATTTCGAGGGTAGGAATTTTTGTTTTGTTCCCTGTTGTATAACCTAGGCCCAGAGAGTGTCTTAGATCCTCAAGAAATATCTGTTGAATGAATGAATGAACAAACAGATGAATGAAGCTCAACTTAACTAGAGAGACCCTCAAAACATCATCTTGCCTGGTCCTTTCTCTTAGCACAACCAAAGCAGCAGCATCTTGCCTTATTTTCCCTAATTGAAATGCCTTTCCAGGACTGAGCTTCACTACCTTCTATTGTATATCAGTTCAAGAATTTAATCTCTAAGTCTAGCCATATTTCCTTCTGTTGTAATTCAAGGCCATTTCTTCACGTTCAGTCCTTTGGCAGTGATGAAGAAAATTAATTAGACCCAGGTTACACGAGCACTTCCTCACAGGCATTGCAAAAGCTGTGTCTAGGCAGAAGGTCTGGGTAGTGGAAGGATATGGATGGTCACTTCCAGCCAGAAATAGTTGGTTAAAAGGTGAGGTCAGAGTGGGGATTACCCAATTACAGTTATGGGATAGGGTGGAAGGTGTGGAGGGGGAAGGATTTGGCTGGTGGGTCCTCTGGTAGGTTTTTGAGTGACATTTGGGAACTCCAAAGGGGTCTTGTGCTGCTGGAGGCTCAAGAATGGTCTCTGAGAGTGACTAGGAGGGAAGAGGATGCTGAGCCAGTTACCGATTTGCCTGCTGAGCAGGTAGTTGATGACGATGAGGAGGCAGGCCTGCAGCAAGAGGGACACCACTGCAATCACTAAGCCATGCCAGACCTTCATGACCCTGTAGGGAAAGAAAAAGGGGCAAAGTCAGAGATTGCAGAGATGTGAATACAATTGCAAATCTATCCCTGTCCTGGCTGGAGGCAGACATCTGGCATTGCTGCGTGTCCCAGGGTAGGTCCCTTTGCCTCTCTGGACAACAAGGCTGGGGCAGCCAGGAAGGGTGGTGTGTGTGCTTGGAAGCCAGCTACACCAGTTAGCTTGGTGGGAACCCTGCTCCTGCTCTTCTTGGGCCTACTCACTCTGTCAGCATGATGAGCTCCTTGCTCATAAGTTGGGGCTCAGGCACTTTCGGGAACCACCCTGGCACCTCGTCTCTCAGTAGTGCCACCGGCAGGGTGCTGGAGATCTGCAAGAGGTAAGGAGCTGGTCAGGACTCCACGGCTCTTTATACAAATTTCCCTTGGGCAAACTCAGCTACTTGAAGATCAATTGTGACACATGCCCAGTTTATTCATCATACTTGCTTCAGTCTCCACTTTCCTACATGATACCTTCTAGACACTTCTCCTAAGGAAATTTAATGAGTAAAGTGCACTTAACATTTTCACTCCCAAAGATTTCTGTCTAGTTCGGTTTATAAAGGTGGATTCAGAATCCAGATATGAGTTCCTTATTTGATATAGATTCAGCATGTGAAAGGGGTAGGTGGGGAGTGAAAAGCAGCAATGTTCTAGATGGGAGAACTCCCCTTCCTGTTTGTGCTGGAGCTCTCTCTCCATTTGTCCCTGCACCCAGTGCCAAGAAGCACCACAGGTCACCTTGTTACCAGCAGGGTTTCTGGGTTCTTTCTGTAGGAGAGCTGTGACTAGTTGCTGGTAAGGAGGGCCGCAGGGAGGCAGGAGGCAGGGACCCTGGGGACTGACCCAGACAGCGAACGAGAAAAGACTCCAGGAAATTATGTGCCTCTCACCTCCTCGGAGTCCTTAGACAAATGGATAGAAAATCCGTTATTGCCCAATGATCAGCAAACTCCACAAAGAAAGTTCAGTCAAAATTGACTTGGGCCAGGTAGGATGGCTTGCCCCTGTAATCCCAGCACTTTTGGAGGCTGAGGTGGGCAGATCACTTGAGCCTAGGAGTTCATGACCAGCCCGGGTAACATGGCGAAACCTCATCTCTACTAAAAATATAAAAATTAGCCGGGCATGTGGCATGTGCCTGTGGTCCCAGCTACTGAGGAGGCTGAGGTGGGAGGATCGCTTGAGCCAAGGAGGTTGAGACTTCAGTGAGCTGAGATGGTGCTGCTGCATTCCAGCCTGGGTGACAGAGCAAGACCTATCTCAAAAAAAAAAAAAAAAAAAGAAAAAGGGACCTGTGCACAAAATAAAAAGTGTAGAGCCAACACACTGGAAAGAAAACACAAACATGATTGCAATAAAGCAAGACAGAGATTTTTCAGAAAAAACAATGATCTTGAAGGATTTGGTGGCTTGATTGAAAAAAGGGGAGAGCTGTACTGAAAATGTCCTGCTCTTGTCTAATTTTGGATAAGCCCCCCACTAAGATACATTGCAGTACAGATCCTGATTTCTCAAGCCTCATCTGGGGTTCCTCAAGACCCCTGCCAGGGCAGCTGCGCAAGGAAGTCTGGGCTTTACCAGAAGAGCTTTATTGTATCATGAAAGAAATGAAAATTGTGGAAGGGGGCTAGAAGCTAGGCCAGTGTGTTTGAGAAAGCAACAATGTTCCACTTTTAAAGGAATTCAGGTGCTTTAGTGTGGATTGTCTAATACTGAATGTCTCATTTGTCCTTAATCACAGATACGATTCTCCCCTTGAGGGGGTCGGCCAGTAGGTTGCCCGGGCTGTCCTCCAATATTACACTCAAAGTTTTTATTTTTTAAGGCTCCTCTTCTACTTTATTTATTTAAAATTATGCAACTAGTAGACATTTGTCGTCAAAGAATTAAAAATATGAATGAGCAACGCGTTTTAGAAAATTGCCCCAAATTGAGCCAGACACAGTGGCTCATACCTATAACCCCAGCACTTCAGGAGGCTGATGCAGGTGGATTTTTTGAGTCCAGGAGGTCAAGACCAGCCTGGGTAACATAGCAAGACCCCATCTCTACAAAACATACAAAAAAATCAGCTAGGTGTGCCTGGCACATGCCTACAGTCTCAGCCACCCAGGAGGCTGAGGTGGGAGGATCACCCGAGTCCAGGTCGAGGCTGCAGTGAGCCATGATCATGCCACTGCACTCCAGTCTGGGTGACAGAGTGAGATCTGGTATATATTAAAAAAAAATTACCCCAAATCTTTTTTTTTTGAGATGGAGTTTCACATTGTTGCCCAGGCTGGAGTGCAATGACACGATCTCCGCTCACTGCAACCTCTGCCTCCCAGGTTCAAGCGATTCTCCTGCCTCAGCCTCCCAAGTAGCTGGGATTACAGGCGTGCACCACCACGCCCTGCTAAGTTTGTATTTTTAGTAGAGACAGGGTTTCTCCATGTTGGTCAGGCTGGTCGAACTCCCGACCTCAGGTGATCCACCCGCCTCGGCCTCCCTAAGTGTTGGGATTACAGGGGTGAGCCACCGTGCCAGGCTGAAATTAACCCAAATCTTATTCCATATCCTTCCAGAAAATTGTCTAAATATTTTCACGAATGTAAGTGCAAGTATATATGCAAATATGTGTGTGCACAGAGACAATGCCTTTAAAACATGGAATCATACAGATTGTTAGCTTTTTTTTTCTTTTAATATATCATAAACATGTTTTTTGGTCAGAAAAACCCCCATTAAAAGGCTCCAACCTGGCTATCCACAGGCCACATTTGACACCTAATTTTTGTCTGATGAAGTGCTTTAGTGATTTGAATTTGTATGTCCCTAAAATGGGATGTGATTTCTTCACTTGCTGACTAATCCCTAAAGGCATTTGAGTTTGCCACCTTTGAGTTTTGTAGTATCATTTCAAATTCCTACCATTGCCCTTGATCAGTGTTTCTTGGTAGTATCTGACATTTGGAGCCAGACAAGTCCTTATTGTCTAAAATTGTTTTGCAGACTGCAGGTCATGGAGCCTCCTGAAAGCACCCCAGTGTAACAGTCCAGTGTAATGGCCAAAAGGACCCCAAATTACCCTACACATTTCCAAAGGCCCCCCTGAGGTAGGAGGATTTGTTCCCAGTTGAGAATCACTGAATTTGATATATGTTCCATTATTTTAAAATTAATACCTTATTTTGGCCCTTTATACAAAACTAGATTGCCTACACCTTCTTCCACATTTGAATATATTCTGAGCATATACTCAGAGCATATACTTTGGGAGAGCGAGGTGGAAGGATCACTGAGGCTGGGAGTTTGACAACAGCCTGGTGACAGAGTAAGACCCTGTCACCTCTACTAGCCAAATGACACAGAGCAGCTCATCCAAATGAAAACAGTAAACAGTACGGACGTCTAACAGTCTTAAATACGAATTTCAGTTCTGTTCCCTTCTAGATGTGAATCACTGAACTCAGGGTCTTGGTTTAATAATTTCTGTATCTATAAAATGAGAAGAATAATAGCTTCCTTCTTCACAGAGTTCTTGCATGAGCTCAGTGATTCATGCTGTTTGTAAAGACCTTTACACAATTCCAGGAACATAGGAGGTGTCAGCCTCGGAGCCCAAGCTAAGCCATCATATCCCCTGTGACATGCACGTGTACATCCAGATGGCCTGAAGCAACTGAAGATCCACAAAAGAAGTGAAAATAGCCTTAACTGATGACATTCCACCATTGTGATTTGTTCCTGCCCCACCTAACTGATATGATATATTCTCCCCCTGCCCTTAAGAAGGTACTTTGTAATAGTCTCCCCCCAACTTAAGAAAGTATTTTATACGCCTATGCCAAACCTATAAGAACTAATGATAATCCCACCACCCTTTGCTGACTCTCTTTTCGGACTCAGCCCGCCAGCACCTAGGTGAAATAAACAGCCTTGTTGCTCACACAAAGCCTGTTTGGTGGTCTCTTCACAGGGACGCACACGACATTAGGTGCCTAAGACCTGGGACAGGAGGACTCCTTCAGGAGACCAGTCCCCTGTCCTTGCCCTCACTCCATGAGGAGATCCACCTATGACCTCGGGTCCTCAGACCAACCAGCCCAAGGAACATCTCACCAATTTCAAATCGGGTAAGCGGTCTTTTCACTCTTCTCCAGCCTCTCTCCCTACCCTTCAATCTTCCTCTCTCGCTACCCTTCAATCTTCTTCTCTCACTACCCTTCATTCTCCCTGTCCTTCCAATTCCAGTTCTTTTTCCTCTCTAGTAGAGACAAAGGAGACACATTTTATCTGTGGACCCAAAACTCCGGTGCCGGTCATGGACTCGGGAAAATAGTCTTCCCTTGGTGTTTAATCACTGCAGGGATGACTGCCTGATTATTCACCCACATTTCATTGGTGTCTGTTCACCACGGGGACACCTGCCTTGGTCATTCACCCACATGTCCTTGGTGGCAAGTCAATTGCAGGGACGCCTGCTTTGGCTGCTCACCCACATTGCAGCCCAGGGCTGCTCACCTTCCACCCCCTTCTCTGTATCTCTACCCTCTCTTTTCTCTGGGCTTGCCTCCTTCACTATGGGCAACCTTCCACCCTCCATTCCCCCTTCTTCTCCCGTAGCCCGTGTTCTCAAAAACTTAAAACCTCTTCAACTCACACCTGACCTAAAACCTAAATGCCTTATTTTCTTCTGCAATACTGCTTGGCCCCAGTACAAACTCGACAGTAGTTCCAAGTGGCCACAGAATGGAACTTTCAGTTTGTCTATCCTACAAGACCTAGATAATTTTTGTCGAAAAATGGGCAAATGGTCTGAGGTGACTGACGTCTAGGCATTCTTTTACACATTGGCCCCTCCCTTCTCCCAATGCAACTCGTCCCAAATCTTTCTTCTTTCTCTCCTGTCTGTTCCTTCAGTCTCCACCCCAAGCTCTGAGTCCTTTGAATCTTCCTTTTCTGTGGACTCATCTGACCTCTACCCTCCTCCCCAGGCTGCTCCTTGCCAGGCCGAGCCAGGTCCCAATTCTTCCTCAGCCTCTGCTCCCCCACCCTATAATCCTTTTACCACCTCCTCTCCTCATACCCAGTCGTGCTTACAGTTTTGTTCCTTGACTAGCCCTCCCCCACGTGCCCAACAATTTCCTCCTAAAGAGGTGGCTGGAGCTGAAGGCATAGTCAAGGTTAATGCTCCTTTTTCTTCATCTGACCTCTCCCAAAGCAGTTAGCATTTTGGCTCTTTTTCATCAAATATAAAAACCCAGCCCAGTTCATGGCCCGTTTGGCAACAACCCTTAGACGCTTTACCGCCCTAGACCCAGAGGGGCCAGAAGGCCGTCTTATTCTCAATATGCATTTTATTAACCAATCCCCTCCTGACATTAGAA
Organism: Macaca mulatta; assembly: GCF_049350105.2. Classification (NCBI taxonomy): domain Eukaryota; kingdom Metazoa; phylum Chordata; class Mammalia; order Primates; family Cercopithecidae; genus Macaca; species Macaca mulatta. The sequence continues at coordinate 63,855,306 of NC_133406.1, read as the reverse complement.
AAAGCTCCAAAAATTAGATTCCAGCCCTCAAACCCCACAATAGGACTTAATTAACCTTGCCTTCAAGGTGTGCAACAATAGAGAAGAGGCAGCCAAACGACAACGCATCTCTGAGTTACAGCTACTTGCCTCTGCTGTAAGACAACCCACAACCACGTCTCCAGCATACAAAAACTTCAGAACATCCAAGCCACAGCTCCTTCAAAACTTCCTAGTGGACCTTGCTTCAAATGCCAAAAGCCTGGTCACTGGGCCTCAGAATGCCTGCAGCCCAGGATTCCTCCTAAGCCTGTCTGTGCCCTGTCTGTGCAGGCCCCCACTGGAGGTCGGACTGTCTGACTCTCATCGCCGCCGCTCCTAAAGCTCCTGGAGCCCAAACCCACCGTTCCTTGGCCGATTCCTTCCCAGATCTCCTTGGCTTAGTGGCTGAAGACTGATGCTGCCTGATCGCCTAGGAAGCCCCCTGGACCATCACGGACGTGGAGCTTCGGGTAACTCTTACAGTGGAGAGTAAGTCCATCCCCTGTTTAATCGATACAGGGGCTACCCACTCCACATTATCTTCTTTTCAAGGGCCTGTTTCCCTTGCCCCTGTAACTGCTGTGGCTATTGATGGCCAAGCTTCAAAACCCCTTAAAACTCTCCCACTCTGGTGCCAACTTGGACAACATTCTTTTACGTCCTCCTTTTTAGTTATCCCCACCTGCCCAGTTCTCTTATTAGGCTGAGACATTTTAACCAAATTATCTGCTTTCCTGACTATTCCTGGACTACAGCCACATCTCATTGCCACCCTTCTTCCCAACCTAAAGCCTCCTTCGCATCTTCCTCTCATATCCCCCAACCTTAATCCACAAGTATGGGATACCTCTACTTCCTCCCTGGCAACTGATCACACACCCATTATTATAACATTAAAACCTAATCACCCTTACCCTACTCAATGCCAATATCCCATCCCACAGCACGCTTTAAAAGGATTAAAAACTGTTATCACTCGCCTGTTACAGCATGGCCTTTGAAAGCCTATAAACTCTCCTTACAATTCCCCCATTTTACCTGTTCAAAAACCGGACAAGCCTGAACAGGTTAGTTCAGGATCTACGCCTTATCAACCAAATTGTCTTGCCTATCAACTTCATGGTGCCAAACCCACAGACTCTGCTATCTTCAATACCTCCCTCCACAACCCCTCCACAACCCATTATTCTGTTCTGAATTTCAAACATGCTTTCTTTACTATTCCTTTGCACCCTTCATCCCAGCCTCTCTCTGCTTTTACTTGGACTGACCCTGACACCCATCAGGATCAGCAACTTACCTGGGCTATACTGCTACAAGGCTTCACAGACAGCCCCCATTACTTCAGTCAAGCCCACATTTCTTGCTCATTTCTTACCTATCGCAGCATAATTCTTCATGAAAACACACGTGCTCTCCCTGCTGATTGTGTCCGGTTAATCTCCCAAACCCCAATCTCTTCCAAAAAACAACAACTTATTTCCTTCCTAGGCATGGTTAGGTACTTCTGCCTTTGGATACCTGGTTTTATCATCCTGACTAAACCATTATATAAAGTCACAAAAGCAAACCTAGCTGATCCCATAGATCCTAAATCCTTTTGCTGCTCCTTTCCATTACTTAAAAGCAGCCCTAGAAGCCGCTCCCACAGTAGCTCTCCTTAACTCATCCCAACCCTTTTCATTATACACAGCCAAAGTGCAGGGCTGTGCGGTCAGAGTTCTTACACAAGAGCCAGGACCGCGCCCTGTAGCCTTTCTGTCCAAACATCTTGACCTTACTGTTTTAGCCTAGCCCTCATGTCTGCATGTGGCAGCTGCCACTGCTTTAATAGTTTTAGAGGCCCTCAAAAATCACAAACTATGCTCAACTCACTCTCTACAGTTCTCATAACTTCCAAAATCATTTTCTTCCTCACACCTGATGCATATACTTTCTGCCCCCCTCCACTACCTCTCAGCAAGCCAAACTCATTGCCTTAACTTGGGCCCTCACTCTTGCAAAGGGACTACGTGTTAATATTTATACTGACTCTAAATATGCCTTCCATATCCTACACCACCATGCTGTTATATGGGCTGAAAGAGGTTTCCTCACTATGCAAGGATCCTCCATCATTAATGCCTCTTTAATAAAAACTCTTCTCAAGTCTGCTTTACTTCCAAAGGAAGCTGGAGTCATTCACTGCAAGGGCCATCAAAAGGCATCAGATCCCATTGCTCAGGGCAATGCTTATGCTGATAAGGTAGCTAAAGAAGCAGCTAGCTTCCAACTTTTTTCCCTCACAGCCAGTTTTTCTCCTTCTCATCGGTCACTCCCACCTATTCTCCCACTGAAACTTCCACCTATCAATCTCTTCCCACACAAGGCAAATGGTTCTTGGACCAAGGAAAATATCTCCTTCCAGCCTCACAGGCCCATTCTATTCTGTCATCATTTCATAACCTCTTCCATGTAGGTTATAAGCCACTAGCCCACCTCTTAGAACCTCTCATTTCTTTTCCATCATGGAAATCTATCCTCAAGGAAATCACTTCTCAGTGTTCCATCTGCTATTCTACTACTCCTCAGGGATTGTTCAGGCCCTGTGACCTCCCTTCCCTACGTATCAAGCTCGGGGATTTGCCCCCACCCAGGACTGGCAAATTGACTTTACTCACATGCCCCGAGCCAGGAAACTAAAACACCTCTTGGTCTGGGTAGACACTTTCACTGGCTGGGTAGAGGCTTTTCCCACAGGATCTGAGAAGGCCACCATGGTCATTTCTTCCCTTCTGTCAGACATAATTCCTGGGTTTGGCCTTCCCACCTCTATACAGTCCGACAATGGATCGGCCTTTACTAGTCAAATCACCCAAGCAGTTTCTTAGGCTCTTGGTATTCAGTGGAACCTTCATACCCCTTACCATCCTCAATCTTCAGGAAAGGTAGAACGGACTAATGGTCTTTTAAAAACACACCTCACCAAGCTCAGTCACCAACTTAAAAAGGAGGACTCTGTCAAGGATAGAGCCCCAAAACTCGCCAACCAAGCAAGTAATTACGCTGAACCCCCTTGGGCACTCTCTAATTGGATGTCCTGGATCCTCCCAATTCTTAGTCCTTTATACCTGTTTTTCTCCTTCTCTTATTTGGACCTTGTGTGTTCCGTTTAGTTTCTCAATTCATCCAAACTTTTATCCAGGCCATCTCCAATCATTCTATATGACAAATACTCCTTCTAACAACCCCACAATATCACCCCTTACCACAAAATCTTCCTTCAGTTTAATCTCTCCCACTCTAGGTTCTCATGCCGCCCCTAATCCTGCTCAAAGCAGCCCTGAGAAACATCGCCTATTATCTCTCCATACCACCCTCACAAATTTTCACTGCCCCAACACTGCATCACTATTTTGTTTTATTTTTCTTATTAATATAAGAAGACAGGAATGTCAGGCCTCTGAGCCCAAGCTAAGCCATCATATCCCCTGTGACATGCACGTATACATCCAGATGGCCTGAAGCAACTGAAGATCCACAAAAGAAGTGAAAATAGCCTTAACTGATGACATTCCACCATTGTGATTTGTTCCTGCCCCACCCTAACTGATACGATATAGTCTCCCCCTGCCCTTAAGAAGGTACTTTGTAATATTCTCCTCCGCCCTTAAGAATGTATTTTGCACGCCTATGCCAAACCTATAAGAACTAATGATAATCCCACCACCCTTTGCTGACTCTCTTTTCGGACTCAGCCCGCCAGCACCCAGGTGAAATAAACAGCCTTGTTGCTCACACAAAGCCTGTCTGGTGGTCTCTTCACACGGACGCGCATGACAGGAGGCACTCAGTAACTAGGTATTATTCAACCCTAAAATCCTCCACCACAATGGTGACTAGAATTATTAAAAATTGGATTGGTCTACTTTAGAAAATTTAGGCATTTGTTTTGAGTACAGTTTGGAGATAAGATCCAGGACAGGGTGAGGTATGAAAATTATGACAGATGTCATTATTTAAGTGGCTAATGGCTCTAACCACAATGAGCAGGTTGTTCCTTGGGGTCTAATTATAGACTGCTGATCAGACAGTCAGCAGAGACATCTGCCCATTTGGGCACATGCGCGGGTGTGCGCACACACACCCCAAATAACCAGGAAATGGGCAATTTAAGGTAATTATGTTGTGAAAAAGCACATGGACTATGTGAGGGTTTGGCATGCCTTGTTCCATCCTCGAGGTAGGGGCGGTCCTGTCCTCTTATGCTGTGCTGAATTTTGGCACCCAGATCTCACACTAATGTAGTGCCCTGCCAGGCACCTCAAAACCAAACTTCAGGCTGGGCATGGTGGCTCATGCTTGTAATCCCAGCACTTTGGGAGAGCGAGATGGAAGGATCACTTGAGACCAGGAGTTTGAGAAGAGCCTGGGTGACAGAGTAAAACCCTGTCCCTCCTCCCCCCACTAAAAAAACCCCACTTCGTCCCAGTGCTAACAGCATTTATTCTGTTTGCTTCAGACTTGTAATTAAGGCTGGATTCCATTTTATTAAGTTTCCCTCCTCCACTGATACAGGAGCTTTCTCATGGCCTTTCCAACAGGTGCAGCGTAACATCAGGGGGGAATAAAAAGACACCCACTTTCCTGCCAGACGCCATGCTTTCTTTGGATAGGTTTATTCTAGAAAGAATGATTTAAAACAAGATCACAATAGAAGATGATTTCTATGAAAAATCATATGGATTAGGCCAGGCGCAGTGGCGCACACCTGTAATCCCAGCACTTTGGGAGGCCGAAGCGGGAGGATCACGAGGTCAAGTGTTCAAGACCAGCCTGGCTAAGATGGTGAAACCCCATCTCTACTAAAAATACAAAAATTAGCCAGGCAAGGTGGCAGGTGCCTGTAATCCCAGCTACTCGAGAGGCTGAGGCAGAGAATTGCTTGAACCTGGGAGGCAGAGGTTGCAGTGAGCCAAGATCACATCGCTGCATTCCAGCCTGAGCTACAGAGTGAGACTCTGTCTGGAAAAAAAAAGAAAAAAGAAAGAAAAGAAAAGAAAAATCATATGGATCAAAGTAATTATAATCAACATTGTCAGCTGACTTTATCCATCTTTTCAAATGAAGTAGCTGTAAACTTTCTTTGCAGTCTCCATTAATTTGTTGTTTTTAACATTAGCTAAGGTATAAGGGAAAGAGAACAAAAAGAAGGGAGAACAAAAGAAGGGGAAAGAAGGGAGCTAGGGCCTGCCTTCTCCTGGGTCTGTCACTTGCTAACAGTGTAACTTTGGACAGGGAGACGTCCCCTCTAGGCCCTGGTGAATTAGGGAGCTTGGCAAAGTACTCCTAAGGCTCTTTTCAGCCCTGAGCATCCTGCTCTTTAAAGGTTGGAGTGAAGTAAGGTGAAAAGAAAGCAAAGCTGATGGAAATGGAAATTTTAAAAAGAAAAAAATCTTTATTTCCATTTTGTAATATCCAGCCTCCTCCACATTGCTAGACTTTCTCCCCCAGTTTAATATGCAGTTTCCAATAATGAAGAAAAGGAGGAAACACAAATAAACCGAATTAATAGTATAGGGACTATTAATCTCAGAAACAGAAGGGATTAAAATTTTTCAACAAAAATGAGGTACCAAAAAAAGAAGAGATTTTTAAAAAATTGTTAGACTACAAAATTTTTTTGATGAAATCTCAGTAAAATGGATAGTTTCCTAGAAAAATATAAATTAACAAAATTGATTCCATATGGCATGGAAAACTTAGACCAAAACCAAACCAAAATAACAAAAAATAAGTTTAGGAAGCAGCATGGTATCTAGGCATTAAAGGCAAAGAACCTGGAGTCAAACTGCTTGGGTTCAAATCCCAGCTCATTCTCTGCATGAGCTTGGCCTCGTTATTTAACCTCTCAAAGCCTCAGTCTTTTAATATATAAGATGGGAACAATAACTAATTGTGGGACTAGATAAGACAAATATAAATGACAACTACTTCTGAGGATGAAATTAGATGAGCTATGTGAAATAGTTATTAGAACTTGTGGCACATAGTAATAAGCATCCAATGAATGCAAGCTATTATTATTTAGAAATTAAAAGCATTGACTGGCCCCAGTGGCTCACACTTGTAATCCCAGCACTTTGGGAGACTGAGGCAGTTGAATAGCTTGAGCCCAGGAGTTGGAGATAAGCCTGGGCAATAAGGCAAGACCCCACCTCTATCAAAAAGAAAAGAAAGAAAAGAAAAGAAAGAGAAAGAAAAAAGAAAGAGAAAAAGGAAGAAGAAAGAAAGAAAGAAAGAGAAAGAAATTAGAAGCGTTATCAGACTTATTTCCTCAAAACCTGTCTAGATGGTTTGACAAATGAGGAGTTTCAAACTTTTAAGGAACACATAATTATTATTCCACAAGCCAATACAGGGCACAGGAAGACAGAAACTTTGGGGTCCATCTCATTTATGAATACAGAGGTATATATGGTAATATCAAGAAGTTAGCCCAGTACGTTGAGGAAATTGATTATAACAAAGATGGAAACTAACACTGAGTGTTTTCCGTGTGCTTTAATCCTCTCACTCTACAAAAATAGACATTACGGCCGGGCGCGGTGGCTCAAGCCTGTAATCCCAGCACTTTGGGAGGCCGAGATGGGCGGATCACGAGGTCAGGAGATCGAGACCATCCTGGCTAACATGTTGAAACCCCGTCTCTACTAAAAAAAATACAAAAAACTAGCCGGGCGACGTGGCGGGCACCTGTAGTCCCAGCTACTCAGGAGGCTGAGGCAGGAGAATGGCGTAAAAAACCCGGGAGGCGGAGCTTGCAGTGAGCTGAGATCCGGCCACTGCACTCCAGCCTGGGCGACAGAGCCAGACTCCGTCTCAAAAAAAAAAAAAAAAAAAAAAAAAAAAAAAAAAAATATATATATATATATATATATATATATATATATATATATAGACATTTCCACTACTTCATAGATGAGGAAACTAAGGCTTAAGAAGATTAAAAAATTTGCCGCTTTGCCAGCTGGAAGATTCATGTTTCCTAAACCAACTGACTCAAAATCCTAAATCCCAATCATGTCAGGAAGCTGTCTTTTATATAATACAAATACAACATTGATAGATCAAATTTTTAAAATTATGATCTTGGTAAAGTGCCAAAATGTGCTGGATAAACTGAACACTTATTACTGATTTTCAAAGTTAATAAAAGTATGAGGATTGTTTCTTACTATAATAAAGAATAACAAGTTGGTGCAGTATTGATTACTGCACCAATAATCAGTATCTGACGAAATGGTAAATTATTTTTAGCAACTATTTGAGAGCAAGGGTGTATGCTGCAACCCTTATCTGAAACGAGTACTAGAAGTTCTAGTTTCTGGAAATGGAAAGTTCCTCCAATCTCTAATAATAATAAGGGTATTGAATATTTATTGAGCATGTTTTATGTGGCAGACACTTTTATATACATTAACTCATCCAATTCCCACAACCACCCCAGGAGGTAGATACTATTATTATTTTTTAATTAACATTTTTTAAGACACAGAAAGGCTACCTAATATACTCAAGATGACAAAAACAGTTCATCAGCCTTTGTGCTCAGGCAGGCAGGTGCTGGAGCCTGAGCTGTCAGCTGCTACATTAACAAAATGAAAGTATAGTTTTGGGCAAGGAGAAATCAAATTCATTCTTGTTTGCAAAATATATGATTTTATACCTAGAAATCCCAAAGGAATTCATTGCAAAACTAGAGGAATTAATGAGATTGCTCAGTAAAGTCCTGTAGATATAATAAATATTCTAAAATTACCAGCTATTCTTACTGTTATACTAGCAACAGACATAAAATAGAATGGGGAAAAATACCCTGAGATTTAGCAACTACAACAATAGAAATACCTAAAAATAATATTAATTATAAGAAAATTATTTTGAAGAAAATAAAAATTTATTGAGAGACATAAAAGACTTAAACTCATAAAAAGACGCTATTTCAGATTGAGAAGCTGTAACATTTAAAAATCAGTTTTAAAGTTAATTTATAGACTTAATACAATTCTAATAAAAATTATGGTGAGTTTTTTATAACTTGAGTTTACTCTAAAATGTATCTGGGAAAACATAAGAACAACCAAAAAGAGCGGAAACGTTTGAAAAGGAATTGTGGGCTGGGTGCAGTGGCTCACACCTGTAATCCCAGAACTTTGAGAGGCCGAGGAGGGTGGATCACCTGAGGTCAAGAGTTTGAGACCAGCCTGACCAATATGGTGAGACCCCATCTCTACTAAAACAATACAAAAATTAGCTGGGTGAGGTGGTGGGCATCTGTAATCCCAGCAACTCTGGAGGCCGAGGCAGGAGAATCGCTTGAACCTAGGAGACGGAGATTGCAGTGAGCCAAGTTTGTGCCACAGCACTCCAGACTAGGGGATACAGCAAGACTCCGTCTCAAAAAAAAAAAAAAGAAAAGAAAAGAAATTGTTGTAAGGTAGATTTCTGACTACCACTTTTTAAGAGAAGTGTAGATTTGAAAAAATGTGCTACTGTATACAGTAAATGTTATAAGAGTAGTCCACAAAGCAAGTGGAGGAAAGGAAATCATTATTTAACAAATATTGGCCCCAAGACAATGGTTTAGCTACCTGTAAGGAAAAAGAAAATAACTTAGGGCCGGGCGCGGTGGCTCAAGCCTGTAATCCCAGCACTTTGGGAGACCGAGACGGGCGGATCACGAGGTCAGGAGATCGAGACCAGCCTGGCTAACACAGTGAAACCCCGTCTCTACTAAAAAATACAAAAAACTAGCCGGGCGAGGTGGCGGGCGCCTGTAGTCCCAACTACTCGGGAGGCTGAGGCAGGAGAATGGCGTAGACCCGGGAGGTGGAGCTTGCAGTGAGCTGAGATCCGGCCACTGCACTCCAGCCTGGGCGACAGAGCGAGACTCCGTCTCAAAAAAAAAAAAAAAAAAAAAGAAAATAACTTAGATCAAAACCCTAGATAGCAAAATGAATTCCAAACGGATTAAGGAGGTAAATATTTTAAAATCAAGCCATTAAAATTAGAAGAAATTAGGATTGAATATTACTATATTTAAAATCTTTATTAAATCCCCAGATGAGAGAAAACTTTCTCAGTTTATATGCAATGGAAGAAATCACAAAGAAATACATGAAAAATAGATTTGGCTCTAAACTATTAGAACTTCACATGTTAACAAAATTTAAAGGCAAACAGAAAAAAAAAAAACAAAACCTGAAACAAGTAAGGCAAACCACAATTTTAAAGATTTTGCATCTTTGGTTTTTATAAATTGTTAAGAAAAACACTAGGACCCCCAAATAACAAATGGGTAAAGAGTGTAGAGCAGACAATTTGCAAACAATCCAGAACAGACTAAAGCTGTTATGCAAAAGAGCTCTGTACAGTGTCATTATAAAGGTGAAAAATGGGAAGCAATCTAAAGAAAAAAACAAAAACTGGAGAAATGAGGATTGAGGCTTTGAATGGAAGACCACGGGGTCATTTAAAATTACATTTAGGAAGAATTCATCTGGAGAAAGAAATCTGTTCTATGAAAATGTACAATGCAGTTGTATTTAGTTACATAAGATATAATCACAATTTTGTAAAACGTGAACATAAAGCCGGGCATGATGGCTCATACCTGTAATCCCAGCACTTTGGGAGGCTGAGGTGGGAGGATCACTTGAGCCCAGGAGTTAATAGAACATTGAGATGATCACCTGAATGTCTGAATTTCAATCAATCAAATATTTATCAAGTGGTCCATGCACATGGTCCTGTGTGAAATACTCTTGATGGCACGAAGAAGAAAAGGCCATTTGCACTTTCAAGAGCTCATTTGTACTTGGAAAATCAAGACATTAATATGTGAAAAGTCAAAAAGTGGAAGAGATGACACAGGTGAAGAATAATGAATTGTCAGAAGGAGTGGTATCAATAATGCATTATAGTTCAGAGGAAAAAGAGATCCCCAAGCGGTAGAATGTTCAGGGAAGAGTCACTGAGAGGAAATTATTTGAAGGACAGGTAATGGATGGATGGAAGGAGGGGAGAAAAGCAATCTAGCTAAAGGTGTCTTGCCAACCCTGGCTTTGGGGCAGCTTTAGTGGAATTGATTGTCTTCTAACAAAGTTGGATTTCTATTTGACCACACGTAAAGAGCATAATGTGGAAACAGCTGAGTATAATGCAAAGCGACCACACAAGTGAGTATAGGCAGCTGGTCAGGTGCAGAGACTTAGTGGCCAAATAGATTGTGTTTAGGACCTCAGTTCTGGCCTTCCTAGCTGTGAGTTGCTTTATTTTTCCAACTTCGGGGTTATATCTGTAAATGGGGATGGCACCTGTTTTATGGGTTTTTTTTTTTTTTTTTTTGAGACAAGGTCTTGCTCTGTTGCCCAGGTTGGAGCGTCCAGTGGTGCAAGCACAGGTCACTGTGGCCTCAACCTCCTGGGTTCAAGCAATCCTCCCACCTCAGCCTCCTGAGTAGTTGGGACCACAGGTGCATACCACCATGCCTGGCTTAAGGTTTTAATTTCGTAGTGACAGGATCTTGCCATGTTGCCCAGGCTGGTCTCAAACTCCTGGGCTCAAGCAATCCTCCTGTCTCAGCCTCCCAAAGTGCTGGGATTACAGGTGTGAGCCACCGTGCCTGGCCTGTTTCATGTTTTTAACTCAAACATGTCTTGTGTTTACCATGTATATGCCCGTATCATAAAAAACATTTTGCATCAATTATTTAATCCTCAGAATAACGACCTTATGAGGTAGATACTATTGTTCTCTCAATTTTACATATGAGAAAACCAGCTTCTAATCCCCCGTGAAGGGGACAGAATTCAGACACAGGTGGTTTGAGGCCAGAGCCTTCACCACATTGCATTCAGTATTGAAAATGCTGGCCAGGCATGGTGGCACACACGCATAATCACAATTAGAAAGGCAGGGGTGGGAGGTTGGCTTGAGCTCAGAAGCTTGAGACAAACCTGGGCAACACAGTGAGACCCCATTCTCCACAAAAAGAAAAAAAAAAAAGAAAATGCTCGGTAGAGAGCCTGGCATATATGGGTACCAGGGGATGATCCTTGGACCAGAACATTCAACTCAAAATTGTCTTAAATTTATAAACACACCTATTTCCATAAGGCCTTGTAAGAACACTGGGCCCACTCATGATTTTCAGGTGGGAGCAACACAATATACAAAACCACGAGGTCCTGCGACATCCCTGGTCCTAAACAATGCCTGTTCCTATGACTGTCAATGAGTCACTCACCAGGGAATAAAGAAGGTCAAAACGCCAGGCTGAGGGAAGGGAGGGATGGAGTCTGCCAAATATCATGGGGAAAAGGCCAACAGAGGGTTACAGGATCACCTTCATTCTCATATCAGAGAAATCTTGCCTGAATTCTCTTTGGCTCTGATCACCATGTCAGGGGCCTCACCCCAGGTGGTTATGAGGCTAGGGCTCATCTGGAATATGGCATGAGAGCTTAGATGAACATTCCAGCTCAACAACTTTATACATTCCTTGGGCACATTATTTCCTCTCCCTGAGCCTCACTTCCCCTGTCTATAAAATGAGAGGGGTGGGCTAAATCAATTTAGTTGCGACATTTTGTTATTTTATAATTTTTCTAAAATGGACTAAAAAGTGAGATTCAAATTAACGAGAAAGAGCAACTTTGAGCCTCAAGTAGATAAACCACATCTCCAGTCACACTTACTTCTAGGTGCAAGCACTGCCAATTTCTAGCAGGGAAGCAAGTCATCCAGAGTTTCTAATTAGTAATTTTGGGGAAAGCAGTTTTGCAGGAAACTATTAGAGATGAATGCAATGTGGATGCAACTTCGTTCCAAGACTAAATCAGCAAGAATACAAAAGGTTGCAAGCTACTCAAGCAGTATTCACAGATTCATTTTGCTAGTTCCCACAAAACTCCAGATGAACTGGAAGGGGTCAAATTATTCTGTTTCATCGATTGGCCTACTAAATTTTAGGAAAACTAGGCACCTTCTACAGATTATGCACCTTGTTGGCTGAGACTGCATATATTACACTCCACAATTCATAGCACAGTACTTAGAGACACGGAGGGGATAGGGGTGGAAAAAGCATTTCAATGTGTAACACTCTGTACACATTGCCATTAAGTCAATTCGCATATAATAAATGTTGTTTAACCTTGGGGGAGCCACTTAATGTCTCAGAGTCTCACTTTTCTCCTCTTTCAATTGGGCAGTCAAATGTCTCTTTATTTGACTTATTTTCCAGTTGAAGAAACTGAGGCAGCAAGGTGTTAAGGGACTTGACTGAATCGGTGAAAGAAAACCCTTCTGGAGAACTTTAGCGCAGAAGAGTTAGACCAGGCGTTTCTCCATCTCTCCAACCCAGGGAGGGTGGGGAGCTCAGAATTATTAGGAGGGCTACATGAGACCACGGAGACTTCCAGTACCATTCCTGCCTCCTTGTCGGAATTCAGGGCCAGTGCTGGCTTCATGGGCTTGCAACCCGTGCAGACGAGTAGGGCCCTGTGCTCACAAGGACCCATGATTGGCCTAATGCTTTGTGCCTGTCATCTTTAAATTCATAATAATTTTTGAGTAAGGGACCCCAGATTTTCATTTTGCATTGGGTTCCACCAATTATGTGACAGATCCTACTCAAGGCATTGAATTGGGTAGAATTGCCAATGCTCACAAAATAGGTCAACACACAGAACAAGAAGAAGGATTAGCCCATCCTTGGGTACCTGATACATGCTTCCCAGCACCGCATTGTCTGAGCCCCTCCCAGGTTGGAGAGATGGAGAAAGGCCTGATCTAACTCTTCTGTAATGAAATTTTCCAGAAGAGTTTTCTTTCACTGATTCAGTGAAGTCCCTTAACACCTTGGTGCCTTGGTTTCTTCAAATGGAAACTAAGGCTGTTAATAGCACTCACGTCTTTAGGGTTGTGAGGAGTAAATGGGCCAATCTGCATAAAACTCTTTTAACAGTCCCTGGCAGATAGTAAGCTCTATATAAGGGTCAACTGTTTCTGTTTTGTGCTGTTATTAGCTTTTCCTTGTCCAGATGCTCACATGGCCTTTTTCTTTGATGGTGCACATTCTCTGACCTCCATTCATAAAATTTTAAAACTCCCAGGCTGGCTCTCCTCCGTCCACACATACTAGTCTTTTGCTGCTCAGAATGTTTTCTCAGGGAAAACACTCCTATGGGATGTTTATGGGGGAGATAGGCTCTGAGATCTGGTTCCCATTTGACTTAAAAAGGAAACTTCACAGCTGCTATTGGTGGAGCACTGTACTGGCACTAAATGTACATTGTCTGAATCCACGTAGCAACCCTGTAAGGTGGGTGTTTTATGCCCATTTTACAGATGAGGAAGCTGGAAACTGAGGCTCACAAAAGGTGAGCAGAGTGAGGATTTGGAACTGGTTTTTGCTGGACCCAAAGTCCATGTACCTTCTGGCCAGATCCCTGATGGCTGCTGCTGCTAGTGCAGACAGATGCCTCAGGCACAAGAAATTCATGTCTATAAAGTGTAATCTTAGGCTCGCTGTAAGCTGGTTGCAGGCTGAATTCCACACCCTGGAATCTCAGCCCATAAACAGAGAATCCTCTCTAAAACTTCCACACGTACATGTTCGCAAACAAATGCACATTGCAAACTAATTTAAAATCCTGTCTCCACAGACAGTACTTACCCCAGGGCTACGAGCTCAGTCTGATCCTAGTCTGTGTTTCAGCGATGTCCTAACGGAAACATCTCCCCGACCCGAGTCCAGCCCCTACCCAGAAACTTCTGTGTCACTGAGGTCAGTCACAAGTGTTTCAACATTTCCAACAAGGCGGGGACGCTGCCACTCAGAAGATAGCAATCTCGCTCGTTGAGTACAGCAGGGTAAAGGGAGAGATGATGCCTGTCTCTTTTGGCCATGCTCTGCCCAGCTCCCTGGTACAGACAGTTTGTGTAGATGGAGATTAGTAATCTCTTTTTCTCCCTGTGGGCACCATTTAAATACCGCAAATACACACGCAGTCAGGTAGAGTGGAAAGGGCCCTAAAGGAGGAGTTAAGAGGCCTGAGATCAAGTCCCAGCTCTGGCACCAATGTGTCACATGAGCTCAGACAATTTGCTTTCCCCTAAAGGGACCCATGTTCTTCCTCTATAAAATGAAGAAGTAGGTCTCAGACATTAGCAGAGATCCCTTCCAACCTAGCTCATCTCTGAATCTATATGTGATGTAGTCAAAGATTAAGTGAGTAGGGGAAGTAGGGCAATAGATAAGAATAAATTTTTGAGGACAACTTCTTTGTCATTAAGCATCAAATGAGGCCAACCAAAAATGGCTGTTACAGTTTGTACGATAACAACAGGAAGGGAAGGAAGGCTGATTTCAGGCTCTTTGGGGGGGCTCTAAAACCCCAAAATAGAAACTTAAGAGGAAAGAAGAATGGGAGGAGGATAAAATGACCCAGATATAAAACAAACAAATAAAACAGACTTGTAGGCCTCTACGATGTCAGTCCCTTGCTGCGAACAAATTGCCTGGTGCAATTTGAGTAACAGCTTCTGAGTTAGATATAATCAGGTTTCAATCCTGGCTGCACCACTTGGTAGCTGGGTGACATGGGAAAAGTTAGTTAACCTCTCTGATTGTCAGTTTTTTCATCTGTAAAATTGGGTTAATAATAAATACCTGATATTTTTTAAATCTCATGAGGTTGTTTAAGGTTAAATAATATAAATAAGTAGGCAAAGCACTTAACAGAATATCCTTTCTGTAGTGAACAACAGATGGTATCTATTAACATTTTTTTTTTTTTTTGGAGATGGAGTCTCCCTCTGTTGCCCAGGCTGGAGTGCCATGGCGCGATCTCGGCTCACTGCAACCTCTGCCTCCTGGGTTCAAGCGATTCTCCTGCCTCAGCCTCCTGAGCAGCTGAGATTACAGGTGCGCACCACCATGCCTGGCTAATTTTTGTATTTGTGGTAGAGACGGGGTTTCGCCACGCTGGTCAGGGGCTGGTCTCGAACTCCTGACATCATGAGCCACCCGCCTCGGCCTCCCAAAGTGCTGGGATTACAGGCATGAGCCATGGCGCCCGGCCACTATTAACATTTTTATTCTCTAAATGTAAGTCAGAAAGCCACCCCTTGGGCTGAGTCCCTTTCAGTGTTTTATGACCCGTTGGTGTATCACAGCTCACTGTGGAATTACGTCTGTAGCTGCAGTTTGCTTCCCTTTGCAGAGTTCCTGTTAAAAACATGAAGCCCCTTTATCACTCATGATTTGAGGAAAGCAGAAGAACACTGGTAGCCATGTGGAGTGATTTCCTAACTGGGCTCTCCACCGGCTCTAGGTTTGCCCTGCCAGCGTCAATACACACTTCGCTCTGCTCCTGACTCAGCCATGGACACTAAGTAATCCATTCTAGCTACAGCTAACTGTGGGGTGATGCCAAGATGCTTGACTTGCTATTTCTATTATCCATTCACAGGAACCCAGTGTAGATATGGCAGCACCCAATGTTGCATAACATGCATGCAGCTCTAGCCTCTGTGTGGACCACTCTCGGACCAGAACCTTCCATCATGCTACTCCAAGATTCACAAGATCATAGGGTTGTTAAAGATCTTTGAACATGACGTATTTCAGTGTCATTTTAGAGATCCTCATTTGATTAAGGACAGTGATGGGGCATTTTTACCACATGTCAGAGATAATGATTCCTTTATTTAAGTTACACTTTCGTGCACACTCTTGCTAGGACTGCGTTGCAGCAATATGCTTCCATCTTTATAAGACACATCAGAGTTTATTAGAAAATCCACCTGACTTGAACTTCTGAGGCATTTATCCTCTCTGGACTACATTTTTCTTATATCTCATTATAAGAATTTTGGATTGGATCATTTCCAGCATCCTTTCTGCTCTAAAATCTCATGGTTTTGTGTATTACATGTCATCCACAACTCTGCTTTAAATAGCAAAGTCAGAATAATTGAAGTCTGTGCCTTATTCTCTGTTTCCCCACCAGCCGGGATTGTGCCTGTACCTAGCATGTGCTTGGTACATGTTTGTGGCATGGATAAATGAGTGATTTAAGGTGCTGTGTTACATATGCATGGTGTATACATGCATCATGTCCAGTCCTTACTACATGCAAACACTTGCTGATGATGAGAAGATAATTTGCTCAAAACGACTCTTCAGCCTGTAGTTCCAGCATTTTGGAAGGCCAAGGCAGACAGATGGCTTGAGCCCAGGAGTTTGAGACCAGCCTGGGCAACATACATATACAGACAAGATTTTGCTATGTTGTGTATATGCGTGTGTGTGTGTGTGTGTATTTTATATATATGTGTGTGTGTATATATATATAAATTTTGTGTGTGTGTGTATATATATGTGTGTGTGTATATATGTGTGTGTGTGTGTGTATATATATGTGTGTGTATATATATGTGTGTGTGTGTGTGTATATATATATAAATTAGCTGGATGTGGTGGCATGTGCCTGTAGTCCCAGCTACTCGGGAAGCTGAGGTGAAAAAATCGTTTGAGCCTGAGAGGCAGAGATTGCAGTGGGCCATGATCACTCCACTGCACTCCAACCTGGGTAACATAGTGAGGCCCTATTTCAAAAAGAAGGCACTTTGCCTGCTCCTGCTCAGAGGCTACTGGGAATGGATTCACGCTGATGCTTCCTACTGAGGTCTGGGTTCAGGGCTCCATCTGCCAAGCCCTGGGACATGTGGCCCCCTTATCTCTGCTTCGAGCTGACAGACTCCTGCCCCGAGGGTAACGTGCTAGGGGAGATCAAACAGTGATAAGTGAAGTTATAACATCTGTAACATCAACAGGAAGCTCTTTTTGATGGTTTATCACCCACTGGAAAAAGAACTTCTGATGGAGGTCGATAACACACTTTCACCTCCTACCCCACCCACTAGCCCATTTCGTAAGATAACAGCCTCCTTCCCAAGCCTCCCCACTCTGTGCATAGTCTCCTACATTTGTGGGACACAATGTTTCACAGAAAACACAGCTGCTGTCTATAGGATAACTGTTTTCTCTATTTTAAAGTAGGGAATGTTATGTCAACAGGATTGGGGATTTTTTTTTTCTTTTTTTGCCCAAGCCCCAGGCTTGCAAAATAATAATAAGACTGCATGTGCAGCTTTCATATGAGGTGTCAGAAATAGGATTGGGGAATTTTTGACAAGGGAGAAAAAACGCTACCCTCTATGCAATCACCCTGATACATTTTTGTGTAATGCCTTGTCTGCATACTTGCATTTAAAAGAATAGATTTCCACATTATAAGGAAGGATCATTTAAAACCCACCATTCTGGTTATGTCACCCTCTGCTCAGAATTCTCCAGTGGCTTCCCTTTGCAATTAGTATGAAACCCATGGTCCTGAACAAGGTCTATAAGGCTTGTCCCCTCTGATAGTCGTGTGCCCTTTCCACTGTATTTCTGCCACTTTGCTTTCTTTTCTGTCTTCACACTCTACCAGGCTTTCAGGATGTTTGCAAATGTGGGTGCCTCTGCATCCAAACAGTTTTCATAGTACTTGTAATGGCTGCTAAATATTGTGCCTTGCTGGCGGAGCGCGGAGGTTCAGGCCTGTAATCCCAGCACTTTGGGAGGCCAAGGAGGCAGATCACGAGGTCAGGAGTTTGAGACCAGCATGACCAACATGGTGAAACCCTGTCTCTACTAAAAATTCAAAAATTAGCCGGGCATGGTAGTCACACCTGTAATCCCAGCTACTCAGGAGGCTGAGGCAGGAGAATCGCTTGAACCTAGGAGGTGGAGGTTGCAGTGAGCCGAGATTGCACCACTGCACTCCAACCTGGGCGATAGAGAGAGACTCCATCTAAAAAAAAAAAAAAAAAAAAAAAAATACCTTGCTGATATAACCTTAAATTCCTAACCATTCCCAGGGTTTTACTATTGGTAACTACACTGTGATGGATACCTTTGTACATACTACTTTTCTGGTTTATTTTAGATTATTTCCTTAAAGTTCCAGGAGCAGATATTGAAGTTAAAGGAAACATCTTTACTCTTGCATCATATTGACCTTCCGCTTTCATTTCAAGTCCGTTTTACTACACCACTAGCAGCATTTGAGTGTATCTATTTCACTGCAACCTAGATAGCAATGAATTATCATTTTTCAATAATTATATCTCCACCAGTTTTTAAATATATTTTTAAAAATCTATTATTTGCAATAAAATATTTTACTATTTTTCAGCACCAGCCACTATATCAGCTGCTCTATATATACTTCTTTAATCCTCAGAACAACCTCACAAGGAATATATCATGAACACTATTTTAAGATGAAGAAACTCAAGACTGGGGAGGTTAACTTGCTCAATGTCACAGAGTTGTGCAAGTAGCAGAATCAGGATTTGAATTCAGATCATTTATTATTGTTATTATTACTTCAAAAGCCATTTGCTTTATGCAATATTTGTCTACCTTCTGCATCCCCCCAGCTATTTGGCTTTTTGCACAGTCAACATGTCATGGCTTAGGGTGCAGTCCAGCAGGTCTAGACAGAATGATGACATGGCTTCGTGTGTGTCTTTAGGACAGCATTCTATAGACAGTCGCTTCCTGCCCCCCAGGCACCTCTACCACCCTTCCCCTGCCTTTCAGAATAAACTTTTCATTGATTGAAGGCCTCACTCTATACACTGAAGTTTAACCCTAATGACAGGTGCATTAAAATGTCCACCTTACAGAGTTAAGATTCAAAGAACTCATATGAAGTACTCTGTTAACTAGAAAACACTACAAATATCAGGCTTCGTTATATAACTTTATTTTATTTTTTATTTTTTTTGGAGACAGGGTCTCACTCTGTTGCCCAGACTGGAGTGCAGTTGCATGATCATGGCTCACTGCAGCTTCAACCTCCTGGGCTCAAGCCATCCTCCTGTCTCAGCCTCCTGAGTAGCTGGGACTATAGGCCCAAGCCACCAAGCTTGGCTAATTTTTAATGTTTAAAAACATTTTTAAAATATTTTGTAGCTACAGGGTCTCACTATGTTGCGTAAGCTGGTCTCAAAGTCCTAGGTTCAAGGGATCCTCCTGTCTCGGCCTGCCAAAATGCTGGGATTACAGACATGAGCCACTGCACCCAGCCTGTTACGTAACTTTAAATATGGGTTAACTATCCCTTACCCAAGATGCTTATGACCAGAAATATTTCAGATTTGGTTGGCGGGGGAGGGTTGAATTTTGGAATATTTTCATATACATAATGAGATATCTTGGGGATGGAACCCAAGCCTAAACAGGAAATTCACTTACGTTTCTTATGCACCTTATATACATAGCCTGGAGGTAATTTTATGTAATATTTTGAACAATTTTGTGCATGAAACAAAGTCTGTGTACAGCAAAACCTCAGAAAGCAAAGGTGTCACTATCTCGGCACCCATGTGACCAATCTGGCTATTTGGCATCACCATCAATCATGGCTCTGAATTTACTTGCTACTGATAAGCAATGATTTTCTTCCACTTATTCACACATAAGTACTTAACAGAAAAAAATATAATGTGCCCTTAATACAGTGAAAAAACAATGTGTTCAGGGTAACTAAGCAACTACGTAGCATCCCTATAATACGTGTACCAGCTGTTAGACAACAGCAGCAACAAGCATCCCCAGGCTTTCAGTCTCCACTTACGATGTTGTAGCCTCAAGTTCCCAGGCTCAAGCAATCTTCCTGCCTCATGTGGCTAGGCCTACAGGCACTCACCACCATGCCCTGATAACTTCTGAATTTTTTTGTAGAGACAGGGTCTCACTATGTTAACCAAGCTGGTCTCGACCTCCTACCCTCAAGCCATCCTCCCTCCTTCCCATCCCAAAGTTCTGGGATTACAGATGTGAGCCACTGCACCCAGCCTCACCGTGTTCTTTATAGGCACTTTTTCTGCAGTATTAATGTCACTTGATGGTCACTATTATCACAATCACCTTGAATCAGAACCATTTCAGCTATTTCACCATTGGTCAATGAATGAACAACCGTAGACCCATGAATGTTAAAAAGTTCTTTGACATACACTTCTTCCTGCTTACTTACAGACTCTGAAGGTATATATTTTGCATATGTAAAGAGCTTAGACATCTTTTTTTTTTTCATTTGACATGAGGAATCCTTCCAAGTCATCACCTGTTCATCATCCTCACTGAACATAGTTGCAGACCAGAGTTCATGCCAGGCACGCACAGTTGTGTTTTTGTGTCGTTGTTTTCCAAGCCCTGGCAACAACCTCTTCTCATCATCGGCAAATGTTTGCATGTAGTAGGGACTGGACATGATGCATGTATACACCATGCATATGTAACACAGCACCTTAATTCACTCATTTATCCATGCCACAAACATGTATCGAGCACATGCTTGGTACAGGCACAATCCCAGCTCGTGGGGATACAGAGAATAAGACACAGACTTCAATAATTCTGACTTTGCTATTTAAAGCAGAATTGTGGATGACATGTAATACACAAAACCATGAGATTTTAGAGCAGAAAGGATGCTGGAAATGATCTAATAAAAAATTCTTATAATGAGGTGTAAGAAAAACGTAGTCCATATAAGCCATCCTTCAGCTAAATTTCTTTTGAAAACCTTCCACACCCACACCTCTGTTCACTGCTTCCAGGATGCTGTTCAAGAAAAATGTTTTTATATTTATTCTTTCCTGGTCTAAGGATATGCTGGTCACATGGCTGAATTAATGAAGTCACATTTGGGGGAAGTACATGGCATAAACATTTTTGATGAGAATTTCAGCTGGAAGACGAGCAGAACAGTTGTCGAAGAATAACAAAATCTTGCAGTTGTCATCCAGTCCAACTTCCCTGCAGTTGGCGTGAACCTCTGGTACAAAAGGTTTATGAAACCAAGCATAAAAGATGTCCCTGGGCTGGGTGCAGTGGCTCATGCTTGTAATCCCAGCACTTTGGGAGATCAAGGAGGGTGGATCACTTGAGCCCAGGAGTTTGAGACCAACCTGGGCAACATGGCAAAACCCCATCTTTACAAAAACATACAAAAATTAGCCGAGGGTGGTGGCATATGCCTGTGTATGCCTGTAGTCCTAACTACTTGGGAAGCTGAGGCGAGAGGATGGCTTGACCCCAGGAGTTCGAGGCTGCAGTGAGCTGTGATCATGCCACAGCACTCCAACCTGGGTGACAGAGCAAAATCCTGTCTCATTTAAAAAAAAAAAAAAAGACTCCCTTGTGATCCATGTTTTTCTGTTAGCATAATAATGGACTGGTAAGAAATTCACTTACAGAAAACAACAAGCTTTTGCCTCTCGCAGCAAGTGTACACTTATGCACGCCTGTTGCATTAGCACATCTAAGCACAGTTATCCTCTCCTTGGATCCTTAATTCCTATAAATACTGTCTCATCAGCTGTAGTCAGTGTCTTTCTGGGGCAATAATGCCAAGACAGTGATGTTTTGTCAGCATTAAAGACTTGTTCTGGCCGTGCACGGTGGCTCATGCCTGTAATCCTAGCACTTTGGGAGGCCGAGGCGGGTGGATCACTTGAGGTCAGGAGTTCAAAACCAGCCTGGCCAACATGGTGAAACCCTGTCTCTACTAAAAGTACAAAAATGTTAGCCAGGCGTAGTGGTGGGCACCTGTAATCCCAGCTACTGGGAGGCTGAGGCAGGAGAATTGCTTGAACCCAGAAGGTGGAGGTTGCAGTGAGCAGAGATCTCCCGCCTAGGCGACAGAGCGAGACTCTGTCTCAAAAAACAAAACAAAACAAAGACTTGTTCTGGCATCAGATTTCATCAGCCATGACCTTGGCAAACTCATCAATGAATTTCTCTGCTGCTTTATAACCAACAGATGCTTTGTCACCACAATTGTTTAAAAAATTAATGCTGTATCTTTACTTAAATTTCTGCCACAGCCTGTTGAATTTTCACAGGTCTCTTCAATTTTCAGTCCATCACAATAGATCTGTGCTTGTTTCATGGTCAGCATACCATTAATGGCATATGTCCACTGCTGATGATTCACTCTTTTCATACACAATTGAGGTCTTCATTTTTAGCTTTATGCAGTGTTTTTCTGTTTTTCATTAACTTCTGTTCATCACTTTCAGCACAGGACTCTAACAGTTTATTCTTGTTTCTTCATGTCATATATGTTGGCCATTCCAACACCATACTCTCCAGCAAGACGCTACACACTTACACTGCTGTCCGGTTCCTCCAGAAGCTTGATGTTCTGTGCTATAGATAAGCATGAATGCTTCCTCTTTTTCTTATCACTGTTACCCGTAGAGACATCTGCAGGCCTTCTGGACATTTTCAACAATATGTTTACACCACAGGCAGAGAATGAGCAAAAAAAAAAAAAAAAAAAAAACACACACAGTGAGTAATGCACACAATTTTGGCCCCCCATAGGGCATTGTGGGAACAGGCTGTTGGCATATCTGACCCTGTTATTACCCTTTGTGGGTGTGCCTGTGTGAAGGGAACCTGGGCACGTGCAGAAAAAATACATCACCGCTGAGGGAGCTGAGAAGGTCTTTTTCCTTTGGGAATGTTGAATAAACTGTATGTTCTGTGCCTACATTTTGACTGAGACCTGTCACATGAGGTCGAATCGAAGTTTTCTGCTTACGGCATCATGTTGGCACTCAAAAAGTTCCAGCTTTTGGAACATTTCAGATTTCAGATTTTCAGAGTAGAGATACCCAACCTGTAATAATATAAAGGAAATGGGGGATGACTCCTGAGTGCAGGGTTTCCTTTGGAAGTGATGGAAATGGCCTGAAATTGATTGTGGCGTACAATAATGGGTAGTTGCATAACTCTGTGAATACACTAAAAACCATGGAATTGTGCACTTTTAATTGGTGAATTGTATGGTATGTGAATTCTATCTCATAAGGCTGATATTAAAAAGAATCATATAAAACATTTGCTTTGCTACTATGGCCAGTATGCCATCCCTCCAAGTGACTCTGACGTTCATTCATTCATTCATTCATTCCACAGATATTTCTTGATAGTTCATTATACATGTGGCTCTGTGCTAAGCACTTGGGATACAGAGTTGAAGAAGATAGACACTGTCCCCATCCTCAGGCAACTGGAAACATAGACTTTAGATAAAAAATTGCACTGAAGTGTGATGAATTTTGTATTAGGGAAAGTTAAAAGGAGACAAGGAACATACAGCAGAGGGTCCCATCACAGTCTTTGGTCAGAGAAGGTCCCAGCTCTGATCTAGGGAGTGGAGGGAGGATTCTGGGCAGAGGAAAGGGCATAAAGTCCCATGAGAGAGAAAGTGCCCAGTGCATTTGAAAAACTGAGAGCCAGCCAAGATAGAAGGGAGCGGGTAAGAGGCAGTGAGGAATGACACAGCTGCAGAGGTGGGAATGGGCCGGACTACGGAGGCCCTTGTAGGCTGTGTTAAGGAGTTTGGATTTAACCAACAGACAATGGTAGCTAGTTGGTCAGTCAAAAGGAGGCAAGATCAAGTTCTTTTTAGAGGAACCCTCTGGTTGCAATGTGGAGGAGATAAACAGGCTGTTAAACAGATGTTTTAAATATGTAGGTGGTAGAAACGATAGAATTTGGTGATTGAACTTCTTTGAATGGAGATGGCAGGGAGAGAATCCCAGGGCGACTCATAGATTTCCAGCTTGGGCAAGTGGGTGGGTGGCGGCGAGACAGGGATTCATGGAGGAGCAGTGGGATACTTTCATTTCAGATGTGTTGAGTTTGAGAACACGGGGCCCAGTATGCATAGTGACAAAAACTCATACTCCGAAGCCCAACAGGCTCTGGCTGTGTGATCTTGGAGAAGTTACCTAAGCTGTCTGTGACTCTACTTTTTAGAGATGATAATAATAACAATAATAACAATAATAGCTTTCTGAAGTGCTGTCATGAGAATTGTGAGTTAATATATGTGAAATGCTTTCAATGTATCCGGCCCACTTAAAGACTATACAAATCTTTATAATCATCATCATGATTGTTGCTATGATATGCCCAAAATATGAGGTCCAGGAAACAGATGTATGCACCAGTCTGCTGCTGGCAATGTAGATTTTAGTGGCATCAGCAAGCAGATGGCATTTGAAGCCTTGGGGGTAGAGTGAGAGGGCAAAGGGCCAGGATAGACCCCTGAGGTGCTCCCACATCAGAGAGACAGGTGGAGCCTGACAAGGAGATCCTAAAGGCCTGGTAAAGACACAGGAGGAGCCAGGCATGGTGGCTCATGTCTGTAATCTCAGCACTTTGGGAGGCTAAGGCAGGTGGATTGCTTGAATCCAGGAGTTTGTGACCAGCCTGGGGAATATGGCGAAACCCTCTCTCTACC
The DNA here is from genome assembly GCF_049350105.2 of Macaca mulatta. Lineage (NCBI taxonomy): Eukaryota > Metazoa > Chordata > Mammalia > Primates > Cercopithecidae > Macaca > Macaca mulatta. The sequence goes on along the minus strand of NC_133406.1, from coordinate 63,830,854 downwards.
AAAAATACAAAAATTAGCTGCCCATGGTAGAGCACGCTTATAGCCCCAGCTACTTGGGGGGTTGAGGCATGGTGGGAGGGATTGCTTGAGCCCAGAAGGTTGAGGTTGCCGTGAGCTGTGATCACACCACTGTACTCCAGCCTGGGTGACAAAGCGAGACCCTGCCACCAAAAAAAAAAAAAAAAAAAAAAAAGACACAGGAGGAATGCTGTGGGTGTATACAAATGCTGAATACAGATGCTGAGCCATGAGGAGCATTCATGAAATGTTAGGGCTTCTGGTTGTCACCCTACTTTCCTTGGGCAGTCAAGACCACCTCCAGTTGTGGTGTTTCCAGGGGACATGTTGAAATTCAGTAAATTGACTTTTTAATATCTATGCCCAGAAACATATTTTCAGAGTATATTAGGGGAGTATGGTATTTTTACAAACCTGAAATACATCCTGGTTTTTTGTTTTGTTTTGTTTTTGAGACGGAGTCCCACTGTGTTGCCCAGGCTGGAGTGCAGTGGCGTGATCTTGGCTCACTGCAACCTCTGCCTCCCGGGTTCAAGCTATTCTCCTGCTTCAGCCTCCCTAGTAGCTGAGATTACAGGCTCTTACTACCACGTCTGGCTAATTTTTTGTATTTTTAGTAGAGATAGGGTTTCACCGTGTTAGCCAGGATGCTCTCGATCTCCTGATCTTGTGATCAGGTAGCCTCAGCCTCCCAAAGTGCTGGGATTAGAGGCGTGAGCCACTGCGCCTGGCCCATTCTCTTGTAAAAACAAAACTCTTCTTGGAATATGGTCCATGTTTCTACATTCATCAGTTTTGTATGTTTGGACCTTTGTACATTGAATTTGTCCTTTCCTCCTTCTGGGCTAGATTTTCTTCCACTGTTTTGTGCCAGTTTTAAATTCCCACCTAGATCATCAGCTCCTTAAGGAAATGAAAAATTAGGGACAGCATGAAATATTTATTTGTTGAGTTCCTGTTTATGAGGATCTGTTGCTAAATGGTACCTGAGACAGGTTCTAAAAAAAGAAAAAGGTATTAACTCATAATGGCTTCTTCCATCTAATGATGGCAAAATGGCAACTGATTTAGTTCAATTGACCAATGGGAAATAATCCTTTATAACATAAGCAGTTATAATCAATTTAATAAGTTGTTCATTTTTTACACTTTTTACTTTTTCTTTTCTTTTCTTTTTTTTTTTTTTTTTGAGTTGGTGGTCAGGGGGCATCTCACTTTGCTCCCGAGGCTGGAGCGCAGTGGCATGATCATAGCTCACTGCAGTCTCGGCCTCCTGGGCTCAAGGGATCCTCCTGCCTCAGCTTCCCTAGTAGCTAGGACCACAGGCATGCACCACCAGGCCTGCCTACTTATTATTTTTTTGTAGAGACGTGGTCTCGCCATGTTGCCCAGACTGGTCTTGAACTCCTGGCCTTAAGTGATCCTCTCACCTTGTCCTTCCAAAGCGTTGGGATGACAAATGTGACTCACTGCTCAACGCCTTTTTTTTTTCCTTTTTTTTTTTTTTTTTTTGGCATGTTTGACAGCATCTTATAGTTTACAGAATATTATCATATAATATCATCAGTATGGTGGCTAATATTGAGCATCAACTTGATTGGATTGAAGGACACAAAGTATTTTTCCTGGGTATGTCTGTGAGGATGTTGCCAAAGGAGATTAACATTTGAGCCAGTGGACTGGGAGAGGCAGACTCACCCTCAATCTGAGTAGACACCAGCTAATCTGCTGCCAGCGTGGCTAGGATAAAAGCAGGCAGAGGAACCGTGAAGGACTAGACTGTCCTGAGTCTTCCATCCTTCATCTTTCTCTGGTGCTGGATTCTTCCTGCCCTTGAGTATCAGACTCCAAGTTCTTCAACTTTTGGACTCTTGGACTTGTACCAGTGGTGTGCCAGGGGCTCTCGGACCTTCAACCACAGACTGAAGGCTGCACTGTCAGCTTCCCTGCTTATGAGGTTTTGGGGCTCCGACTGACTTCCTTGTTCCATAGTGAAACTTCACCTTGTGATGGTGTGAGCCAATACTCCTTAATAAACTCCCCTTTATATATACGTCTATCTTATTAGTTCTGTCCCTCTAAAGAACCCTGACTAATAAAATCAGCCAGTACCTATCAATGTCATTATTATTTCCATTTTACAGGTGAGAAAGCCTGGACTCACAGAAATTAGTTACCTTGCCAAGTGTGGTACACAGTTGGGCCAAGACTGATGGCTGATAGGACAGGGGTGAACCAGTGGTGGGGAGGGCAATCTGGCATTCAAGGGGTGCATTGTCTATGGAGGATTTAAAAATAATAAAATCAACTAAAGGCAGTCTGCTTTTTATGATCACCAGGCACCAGCAATTCTAAATTTCAGTGATAAAATACTCCTCCTCAGTGGACACGAGAAGCTGGCTTCTCCTATTCCCCAGTACAGTAGAAACATTAAGAGAGCAAGCGAGCCTCATTTCCAGATATATGGGTGATTTCTCTCAGGACTGTGCAAAGCATTTCATGTTCCAAGTCCCTGCCTTTGTTAAAACATAGATGTATTTTTTTTTCTTTGGGGATGTTCAGAGCTTTCCAGAATTATGCTTTCCCAGGAGAGATAACAACAGTCACGTAGCCAAATGTCTAGCAGTGCTTCTGCCTACTGAACAGAATTTCCTGAGAATCTTCTGGAAAAGCAGCACCTGGTTTCTCATTCTGCAAAATGCACTCAGCAGCTCCTCTGAGAGAAGCGTGTATATAGGGGGATGGCAGGAGAGAAAGGCAGTTCTCCCTGCCAGGTGGGTGACGGGCAGGGGTATGGACCCTTCTACTGAGGGTGAGCTGGTAGAATTTCTCTCAATGCTTAAGACCGAGAAGTTTATCATTCCCCTGACCCCCTGGCTTTAGCTGGAAATGTCCAGAATTCCCCCATCCTAACTGAGAAGGGCAGTTGCTTGCCCAAAACCCATAGAGACTAATTCTGTAGTGAAGAGTCCCTCAGCTGCTAGGGTGACCAGCAGCCCAGGCCTGAGGGCTTTCCTGGAACCTGAAACTTTCAATGCTAAAACTAGGATGGTCCCAGGTCAGCCAGGAGGGTTGGTCACTCTTCTAGTTGCTGAGATTTTGAAATCAATGTTTAGTGTTCATTCTACTGTTATTGGAATTGCCTTGAGCCCTGGCTTGGGACATTGAGGGCCTGGGCAGTATCTTTATTTTAGATATCTACAGAAGCCAGAATAAAGGCAAGCTTACCTGTGAAGCCCAGGAAGATCCTGCAGTAGGTTTTCTCAGCAGCAGTGTGATGGACATTTGGGGCTGGATAACGCTTTTTTGTGGGGCTCTGTCCTGTGCGTTGAAAGATATTTAGCAGCATTACTGCCCTCTATGCATTAGATGCCAGTAGCATTTTCCCCACCCAGGTGTGACAATCAAAACACACCTTTAGGAATTGCAAATATTCACTGGGATGGGGGTAAGGGTGGCAAACTTACCCCCAGGTGGGAAGTACTGCCCAAGAGAGACATGTCTTGCTACCTCATTAAGCATTTAGAGCTGTTGAACACAAATCAAGGCAGTCAGAAAGCGCATCCTGGCTTCAGGCTGGGCATAACCATCCTATTTGCCACATAAAAGTCTAGTGGCTGCTCTGCACCCTTTCTGGATAGAAGCAGAGTTAGTTTGGTCATGGGGGCCCCCATGGGACAGTGTTGCCCAGACAGGTACCCCTTTAAACCAGTTCTTCCCACAGGGGTGTCACAAAGAATACTTCTTGTCCTATGGGATGCCCCCTGGGGAAATAAAAGGGAATTCGAAAAATACTATATGGACATTCACAAAGTACCTCATACAATGAACGCTTTGAGAAGTGCTGAAATAAAGAAACCTGTTTAAAATTTCCACCAAGTTTTATGCCGAGGTCAACCTATCCATTAAGGTTTACATATAATTGGCTCACTCCCTTGAACTGTGGCGTCTTTAGATACTCTGGGACCCACCCTGAGATTCTGAGAATTTCCAGAGGGTGTATCTTCTCAAGGTCACTTCGACTCTGAGTTCAGCTTCCCCTTAAATTCTCCAGCTCATTCATAGTGCACCTCTTGCCACTTCTGCCTTATTTCTGCTCTATGCTGATAGAGTTGTGGATTTCAGTCCCCTCTTCATGAATTTCCTTTCCCCAAAATACCCTATAAGGCATGTCTGTGTTCAGTGGCTTTACTAAGGTTTGTGGTGGTGAAAGCCTTTTACATCGCCATGATTTTAGCCCCTTTTCCCCCTCAAAACTTTCCTTTTATTTCCCTCACCCCCTCCACCTCACCCCAACTCAACTCTTCTCACTTTATTGTACAAAACAACTTTGTTTTCCTCTCCGTATTTGGTCTTGAAGCTACTTTTACATTTTCAAAGCCTTGTTAACAGGTAGCCATATAATTCGTCGTCCAAACTATGACACTTTTGAGAGTGAAAGTGGGCCTAGTAATAACTTCGCTGGCCGACAGATGTACAGCAGAAAAGTCCTAAGCAATCAGGTCACATGGGCTGTCTGCCCTGCACTTGCAGGTTATCAACACAGAAAAGGTGCAGAAGCACAGAAATGTTAGTTTCCTTTCTACCTTCTCCTCCCGTCTCCAGTCCCCGTAAGTGGAATGGAACCACGGAGTACGTATTTTCTTATCGATGTGAACCATTCCACCCTCCTTAGAAGACAAAAGTAGCTGTCATCTGTTGCAGGTGCAACTGGCTGGGGGTGGCGTCACAGATGGTAAAAGAATTTACCAAGACAGTAGTGAGTTAAAGAAAGCAAGCTCATTACAGGGAGAATATGTTGCAAGGAGGCAATGGGCAGCACAGCAGAGAAGGGGCTGTCCGCAAAGAGGCAGGGACTGGAGGGAGGTTTTCTAGGGTTGTACTGGAGGGGCTATGTGCAGAATGAGGTCGTGCTGTTGGGGCTATGTGTAGCGCGAGGTATTTGGGAACAGGATGTCGTGCCAGTGGGTTGTCAGTGATTAGCTGTCCGGCAGAACAATTGCTCTCCCCACCTGAGGCCCCCTCCAGGTTGCTGCTCACTTATCTTATTAGGAATCCACATCATCAGCTTTGGTTTTAAATGAAAATTTCTTCTTCTACATTATCCTTTGCTTATTCATCATTTCCCAAACTCATTTGATCATAGGTCTCATTTAATCTCTCTATCCCTACCCCCATTAATATCTCTCATAACGTCTCTCATAACTAGAAAAATACGCTTTGGGAAACTTTGAGCTCAGAGCTAGAAAGAACTATCTACATTGCCACTAAAATCTCCTTGGATGAAGACAGGATTAGGGTGGAGAGACCAGGAATCATGTTCTAGAGTCCCCTGTGGAACCAGAATAAAATCTGATGCCTCTGACAGACTGAATGGATCCCTCTTGGCCCAGATTCCCCAGAAAAACTTTAAGTTTCCCTGGCTTTGATGAGATAGGAGGTTAGACAAGCCTCAGTACCCCCTCTTTTTTTTTTTTTTTTTTTTTTTTGAGACGGAGTCTTGCTCTGTCGCCCAGGCTGGAGTGCAGTAGCCGGATCTCGGCTCACTGCAAGCTCCCTCCGCCTTGCAGGCTTATGCCATTCTCCTGCCTCAGCCTCCCGAGTAGCTGGGAGTACAGGCGCCCACCACCTTGCCCGGCTAGTTTTTTGTATTTTTTAGTAGGGACGGGGTTTCACCGTGTTGGCCAGGATGGTCTCGATCTCCTGACCTCGTGATCCGCCCGTCTCAGCCTCCCAAAGTGCTGGGATTACAGGCTTGAGCCACCGCGCCCAGCCAGTACCCCCTCTTTTTGTTGTTACCAGGCTTTCTAAGAGATAAACAGAAACCAACACCTGAAAAACAAAGACTGGAAGATCCTTCCATGGACTTCAGCAGATCACCTGACACCATGGCCAGACTCCACTCCCTTATCACAGGTTCACCATGAAAACTGAGCGGCCTGACAAAGAATTCCATCCTGTCCTGATAACTGACCACCAACCACTGACGGGCTCTGACTGGTTTACAGAGATTAAGCGCAAAATGGCTTTGTGCCTTATGTTTCACCTTTTGACATACAGTGCCTAAATTTACTGTATTTTAACACTGTCTCTACAAACATGGGTCCTATGTAACATATATGTTTATCCACTACACATGCATTAGGACCCCTCATAAATATTTATAAGATTGTCCTATAACCTACTGAATATGTATGTACAGCCAATCTCACTAGGCATAAATCTCAGCCTCTTCCTTCTGTCTCTGAAGTGTCTGCTTTCAGTTTCAGCCAGAGGCTTCACTTCCCTGTCTGCAGGTTGTAACCCTTTTTTTTTGAGATAGAGTCTGGCTCTTGTTGCCCAGGCTGGAGTGCAGTGGTGCAATCTTGGCTCACTGTAACCTTGACCTCCCAGGTTCAAGCGATTCCCCTTTCTCAGCCTCCCAAGTAGCTGGGGTTACAGGAGCATGTCACCATGCCCGGCTTAGTTTTGTATTTTTAGTAGAGACAGGGTTTCATCATGTTGGTCAGGCTGGTCGCAAACTCCTGGCCTCAAGTGATCCGTCCACCTCGGCCTCCCAAAATGCTGGGATTACAGGCATGAGCCACTGAGCCCGGCCCAGGTTGTAACCCTTTACAAGAAAGAAAGTTCTCCTTTTTTAAAATTTACAGATATCAATAATTTTAAGTAGACACCCCTATAAATTAGGGGAATATCTAGTTAGCAGATAAGAGATTTGCAGATAAGAGCAACAAGATTGTAGAGAGTGGTAGAACCAGAGGCATATGCCTCTAAAGACCAGGGCTCTGGATGGATTCTCCATGGAATATGCTGGGAAACACTGTCTCCAGTCACTGATTCCCAAACTCAGGTACTGATTTGAATGAGAATCTTCAGAAATCCCTGGAGGGACCAAAGGTGCTGAACATATCCAGCCAGCAGTCTTCCAGGGCCCTGTGTGTCGTGGCAGTCTAAACGGTGGTTCTTCTTTTTGGTCCCTTTGGTCCTGAGGCCTAGCCCAGTCCTGGCTAAAGCAGATACAGGCCACTAAAAAACCGAAACACCGATGGTTGGGTCCCCACTGCCTTCTGCACCCCTTCTGTGCAATGTCCCATGCTCCCCACCCTATCACCAAGACCAGGCCAAGCTGAGGGTACAGGGCAAGCAGCTGCCCATTCTGAGACCACATGTGGATGTAGAGGCGTGTTCCCAACATGCTGGTCCTGGCGAGAGGCCTAAGACTTGTTGAGTCCCGGATCCCTGTTGTCCCACAGGCAGGACTTGCCTGTCCCTATCCTCTCACCACCTCTAACTATCAAGCCCATTAGACTTCTCCCTAGGTGGAAGAAGATGAAAGAAGAGGTGGGGTTGCCAGAGCAAGACTCAAGGTAGAAGGCTTCTGGCCTTGTTAATCTTTGACCAGCCTCCCCAGGCACCTTTCCCACTGCCACCACTGGTCCAGTCTATGGGGTCCCTGCCATCCAGAGACTGACCTCAATATGGATTTCTCTCTTCTGCCTGGCGTCCTGCCTTCTAGCTGTCTCCAGAGAAGCATGCAAGTCCTTTTGTTTTGAGGGTTTAACCACTGGGCATTCCTGCATTACTACCTTCTCTACTTCCGCTCTCGCCCCTACAGTCTGGCTCAATACAGAAAAATCTTTTCAAAACACAAGCCATGCTGGAAACTTTCCATTTTCCAAGCCCCCTCCTAATAGTGAAGAACCCTGACTCCCTCCACATCGTTGCTCTGACCCCTGCGATCCCCCAGCTCCACTCCAGACACATTCACCTCCTCGCTTTTCTTTGACCATGCCAGGTACCCGTCTACCTCCGGGCCTTTGCACTGCCTTTCCTCCTGTCTGAAATACTCTTTCCCTATTTATCATCAGGTGTCACATTCTTACCTTTTTTTTAGGTCAGATGTCAGTGAGACCTTCCCTGAACACCTGATACAAACTAGCAACCCACTCTCACCTCTTACAAGGAAGTGTAGGGTAGAGAATGCTTGCTTTATTTCCCCATAGCACATCCCACCATCTGACATTTTGTGTGTTTGTGTGTTTCTTTGTTCATTCTAGAAGGTAAGCTCTGTGAGGACAAGGCTTTGTCTGTTGGGTTCACTGCTATATTCCCAGGACCTAGATCATGGAAGTGCTTAATGAGTATTTGTGAATGATGAAAAGAAGGAGTGAATCAATTGTAAAGTTCCAGTCATCTACCACAGTTCCCACGGGAGCTGTCTCTGGCCAGCGATGACACACAGCCCACTTCCCGCTTGGCACTCCTTCCCTGCCCTCTTTCTCAGGCGGCCCCCATGCTTCCTGGGAGCTCACCATTTCCTCAGTAGGAAGCACTTCCCAGGCACCTGCAGCCCCGCTGTGCCTCCTCCCCTACACCTGGCATATTGTCCAGCAATTGTACTGTGCAGACACAGCAGGCAGTCAGCCACGCACTTGATCACAGACATGAGCATGACTCCTAAGTTGACTCCCACGGGGTGTTAACTCCTGATAGGGCGAGACTGGAGAGACAAAAGCAGCTGGGCCTGAAATGGTCTGAATCCCCCTCCTCAGCCCTTTTGCCCCAGGAGGGGCAGGAGCTCAGCGGGTTCCCTTATTGGCCAGTCTGTCTCACCCCGTGCCTCTGGGGCTGGGGGTGGTCTGGATGAGCATGTCCTGTGTCTCTTGTATGTCACTCCTTCCTATTAGAACTGTACTTTGAGTCTAATAAATTAAAAGAAATGTCCAGCCATCCACCTCCCTCAGAATATGTTTTTATGTTTTTTTGTTTGTTTTTTGTTTTTTGTTTTATTTTATTTATGTATTTTTTTTAGAGATGGAGTCTTACTCTGTTGCCAGGCTGGAGTGCAGTGGTGTGATCTTGGCTCACTGCAACTTCCGCCCCCTGGGTTCAAGTGATTCTCCTGCCTCAGCCTCCCAAGTAGCTGGGATTACAGGCATGTGCCACCACGTCTGGCTAATTTTTGTATCTTTAGTAGAGATGGGGTTTCACCATGTTGGCCAGGATGGTCTCGATATCTTGACCTCATGATCTGCCTGCCTTAGCCTCCAGGGATACAAGTGTGAGCCACTGCTCCTGGCCTATGTATTTTTTTTAACACACACATAAATCTAAAGCAAAGGGTATGCCACGATCCAGCTGGGCCAGGTCTGACCCCCACTCTGAGCATCTCGTTGGCTTCCCATCAGTGGAATTCAATGGAGGCATATTCCACTTGGTCTGGCGATGTCCTCCTGGGGTGATGAAAAGGGGGCATGTTGGCATAGACAGCAAAGTCATCCTCCTTCTGGGGGGCCAGGTTGATCACGTTGGAATATATGGCATCGGCATGGCGGGAAAGATCCTTTAGAGACAGAACCCTGGTTAGAGGCAGACCGCTGGGCGCCAGGGACTCCCAAAGACAAAACCAGGCACTAGGCTGTCCCTACAGGACAGCAAGTAGAATGCTGAGTTCTTGCTGCACAAGCCCTAGATCTGTTTTCAGAAACATTTCCTCCAGATCTGCCCCCTGCCTCATCCCACCACCCTCTCTGTGGGGTCTAGGTAGGTAGGAAGCAGCAAGGAGGCCAGGAGCCCCCCTCTACGTGCGACTGGACTAGCTCCTTACCGAGGACTTGTGGGGAAAGTTGGCCTGATGCCTCAGTTGTTTCTTAAATAGTCCTAGAAAAATGGATAAACTCAGAGTCAGTCTGTGTTGGGTTAATAACCATCTTTACTCAGTTGTTTGCTGGATTTAGGGCTTAACTTCAAAATGCAAAATCCACCTCACTCAGCCTATTGGGCCTCTGAGACTAAGTTAAATTCCCAGGAAGACACAGGAGAAATGAGTACACTTTATAATTTATAATTTTGTTTATGATTTAGAAGAGATTATTTGGCATCAATATTTCTTTTAGCTGAGGCATGTAGACCATAAGCATATATGCAGATGGCTTATACTATATATCGCTTTCAGCAAGAAGAACTTGCGTGATGAGTAAGTCTTATTGCTGTGCAGAGTCCCCAACAACTCTACAGAAGAGGTCTCCTCTTCATATCTCCTTCATATTACCCTCCCACTACCTGCCCCCACTCCGACAAGGCTGCCCGTAGGGAAGACACCCCAGTCTCTGCCCCCAGTTTCTCCTCTCTTCATTCCCAGTTCCAGGGCCAGCTTGTTCAACTCACTCTCATGCCTCCATTTCTTCAGGGTCATGGACAAGAGACCCACCAGGAGCAAGATGAGGGCCACCACAGCAATGGAGCCAGAAAGGGCTGTGGCTGCTGTGCTTAGACTGAAGGAAGCAACCAAGAGACATGAGGATCATCCAGCTGCTCTGGCTGGCTTTGGTGACCCTCCACAAAAGTGCCCTGGGGCCTCCTCGCCCCTGTAGGAGCTCTCCCACTTCCAGGCTTCCACCTCCTTAGTGGCCAACCATCTCCTGCCTCCATTTTAGCCCCTCTCTTCAGCTCTAGCCTCCATAGCCGTGGCCCCACTCACACCAATCCCCACAGATCCCTTCTCCAGGAGCCCACCTTCCTCCTTCATGGGTCCAGCCCTTCTCTCACCCACCTGCTGAGTCCTTCAGGGTTAGTCTCTGGCTTCAGGGTGGTGATGTTCTCTGCGTAAGGGAAAGGAGAGGAAAGTAATATGAAGGAGATATGAAGGTAATTCTTGCACACCCATGCAAACGAGCTCTACAGAATCCTAAATGGTAATATTAGCTACTGTTCATTGTGAACTTAATATATACTGGGCACATTCATTATCTTGTTTAGTCTTCATAAATAGACTTGAGATAGGAACAATCATTATTCCTATTATACAGTAAAGAAAAACAGCTCTCGGGGATCACACTTGCTCAGAGTTATAAGACTGATAAGTGGCAGAGTTCGGACGTAAACCTCCGTGTCTCTGACTTTAAATCGTGTGTTCATACACAGTACGTTCTGCTGCCTCCATGTGATTGGTTCACTCCAGAGATCTACCATTCTTACCAAGGGTTAGCAGATACGATAGGAGGTCCAGAAAAAGAGATAACCAGGATGGTGCAGTGCTAGGTACCTGGGGGAGGAGCAGTGGCTCACGCCTGTAATCCCAGCATTTTGGGAGGGGCACGTGAAAGGGTTGACAGGATCAGGACATAGGCAAGGCCAGTAGAGCTACGACTAGGAAAATGTGGCAGGCGTGAGAGCGTGTCCATGCTCTGGTGGGGAAGGGGAGAATTATTCACACCGGGAAAGAATTTCTCCTGCCTCCAGGAATGGAGACACAAAGCCCATCCCCTCTCCAGCCACATTCCATCTGTAGATTCTCAGAGCTAGAAGGAATCTTAAACTCTCCCATTGCATAGGTGAGGAATCTCAGGGGAAGGCACTTGCCTGAGGCAAATACTGCAGCCAGGACTGGAGTCCGCATTTTGACTCCAAACCCAAAGCTCTCTTTACCTGCATTCAGGCTCCTTCCTGTTTATTCCCCATAAAGTGAAGTTGCATGATTCAGCCCTTATAGTGTGATACCCTACCTTGTTTTAACCTGAATTGACTCTCCCTTAGCTAGGATAGCCAGACAGACTCCATCTTGGCTCCTTCATTTGCAGCCCCTTACCCACCCTCCTTCCTCAAGGACTTAACTTGTGCAAGCTGACTCCCAGCACATCCAAAATGAAATTAACTGATAAGATACTGTGGCAAGCTACATCCGCAGTTCCCAGGAATTCACCCACTTAATAGCACCCAGAGCCCCTGCGTTTGTGTCCGGTTGATAGCACCCAAAGCCCAGCGTCTATCACCTTGTGATAGATTTAAAACCCCTGCACCTGCACCTGGAACTGTTTGCTTTCCTGTAACCATTTATCCTTTTAACTTTTTGCTTACTTCTCTAAGATTGTTTTAACGAGCCTCCCCTTTCTAAATCAAAGTACAAAAGAAAGTCTAGCCCCTTCTTCAGAGCCAAGAAAATTTTGAGCACTAGCCATCTCTTGGTCGCCAACTAATAAAGGACTCCTGAATTCATCTCAGAGTGTGGCGTTTCTCTATAACTCGCTTGGTTACAACAACAGCAGATAGCACCTCTCAGACCACATGTCTTGAGGAGCTGGCTGCACAATGCAGAGACTGCAGCCAAGGTGGGGTGGGGGGAGCTCATTGGATCACTAGGGCAATTTATTAGCCACCTTGGATAAATTGCATCTGGGAACACAAATACCAAGTTTCACAGTCTTTGGGGGCACCAAGGCCAGATGGAATACTGTTGGGTATCCTAACAGCTCCCTTCCTTTCTGCCTTTTTCCCTGTCTCCCTTCTGAGTGACATAGCTGACCTCACCAAGTTTCCCTTTGACAGCTACTGGATGGAGGGTAGGAAGGGGTCTTGGAAACCAGATCTTCCCAGTGCCCAGGGCACCAGCCATGAATCACACAAGACGAGGCACCAAGTCACAGGGCATGATGTATGGGGGAGTGGGGTGGGGCAGATGACACACATAAGCCCTGAGCAATGAGAGAGGAACTTGGGTCACCAGCTGGGGGAGGCTGGTGGGAGTGGAGCACACCTGTTTACAGCAAGGGGGACACAGCATGAGGGTGTCTATCCAGGGCTAGAAAGGCAAGTACCTATCCTGGGCAGGCAGAGGAGGTGGGTAGGGGCGAGAAGAACAAAGGAGGATGTCATGAAAGTGCCTGAGATTTAAAGTTCAGTGACCTAGGTCTCAGACACTTCCTAACTGTGATCTTAGGACAGACACTTAACCTTTCTGAGCCTCATCTGTGAAATGGACAGAATATGAATGTCTACCTCATGGAGTTGTTTAAGAACTCAGTGATCAGACTATTATTTAACAGTAACAACAAGCCAGGCGCAGTGGCTCACGCTTATAATCCCAGCACTTTGGGAAGTCGAGGCAGGAGGACCGCCTGAGCTCAGGAGTTTGAGACCAGCCTGGGCAATATTAGACTAGACCTTGCCTCTACTTAAAAAAAAAAAAAAAAAAAAAAAAATTCAAAAATTAGCTGGGTGTGCTGCTGCATGCCTGTAGTCCCAGCTTCTTGAGAGGCTGAGATAGGAGAATTACTTAAGCTAGGGAAGTCGAGGCTGTAGTGAGCCATGATCACACCATTGTACTCCAACCTGGATGACAGAGCAAGACCCTATCACAAAAACAAACAAACAAACAAACAAAAAACAGGAATAGCAACGATTTGTATTGGTCTGGTTTTCAGTTGGTCTTACCTGAGCAGAGTAATTGAGTGGGATTGTCCAGGGAGGCATTGCTGGCTCTCCAGTCCTGGAACCTATGGTTGGTCCAATTCATTTTGCCAAAGGGTCCATCCACGAGGTTCTTGTTCCAAGTATTGAGATTCCCGAGAGAAGTAGTCCCCTTAGCTAGAAGCAGAGTTTCTGAGAGGTATTTAGCAGCAGCTGGTGGACACAGGACTCAGGGAGCTGGCCCCCCTCTTCCCCTCCATGTCTTTCATTCCTGCATAAGAACCTGTCAGATGGGGAGATTGTTAAAATCTCACCACTGGAGGGGAGGCCCTCAAAAGCCATGGAGACAGCACCTCTCTCTTAGTGAAGGTATCTTCAGATAGAATTCAGCACAAGTCCAAAGGTGGCTCCCCAGCCCCTATCTGTCACATCGCCCTCTTATCTATTAGTATCTGAAGTTACCTTGATCATTTATTTGTTTGCTTGATTACTGTCAGCCTCTCATCACGTGAATGTGAGCTTCATAAGAACAGAGACCTTATCTGTTTCGGCCAACATTTCATCCCCAGTGCCTAGAAAGTGCCTCATGCAATGAATAGGTCCAATACATATTTCTTCAATGAATGAATGAATGAATGAATGAATGAATGCCAGACTCCTTTATAAAAGCCAGGGTCACCTGACCTCTGCCAGAATTTTGGAGAGCCTACACCAAAGACTTTTGAACCTCTTAGCTGATGACAACTCTTTATCCTTTGAAGCAGAAATTGATTTGAAAGAGCCCAAAGTACTCTGGTAAAGTAGGTGATATTGAACTGGGTAATGTCAATTTCAGAAAAGGAGGACACGTGCCTTTGAAACATCAAGAGCAGTGTCCTGGGGTTGGCGAGGACACCTGCCTGGGTGTGGGTGGCCAAGGGGAAGAAGGAAGAGAAAGAGCAGGGGAAGAAGCTGTCCCACAGCCACCACCACAGGTGTTCACTGGCCTGAGATGCCAGACCTGCTCAGGGTGAGAGGCAAAGAGGGAGGTACGTTTAAGGCCAAATGAAAGAGGATCTGCCACCCTCTCCTCCCCTCACTCCTACCACATCCTAGCAGAGAGAGCTGCAGGAGCAGTCTGGAAATCTCCTCTCTAACAAAGCAAGCATTAGAACCAAGAGCCCAGGTGGCACTGATGAGTCACTTCACCTACCTGGACTCAGTTCCCCTATTTGTGAAATGAAGCAAGGATGAGAAGAGGAACAAGACATGATTAAGAAAAAGGCGAATATTTTCACAAGTGCCTGTCATTGCCCCCTTCTGTTGTCCCCTTCCACATGTCACCTGGTACATTGTACATTTATTCTAACAATTGTGTAATTGCCCAGGAAATACACAGAATTCTTTTAGAGAATAGGTTTTCTAAGTGTTAAAATTGTTTTTATTTTTAATTTTGTAAGGGGAGGACATCATCATCTTTTCAGTTTGGGACTTTTAAAGTTTATGTTTCATTAGGTCACATTCCGATGGTTTTAGAATTCAAAAGGTACAAAAGGACAGTCCTGGAAAAGCTGCTCACCTGCTCTTGACCCCAGCCATCTAGTTCTCCTCCCTGGAGGAAACCACATGCCCAGTTTATTGTGCACCTTATGCATACATGAGCAAACACATAGACACAGACACACACTCACTATACAGGCGTCTTCTTTACAGATGATAGTATACTACATACTTTGTTTTGCCTTTTGCTTTTTCACTTAATATATCTAGGAGTTAATTTATTATTAATACATACAGAATTTTTATCATTCCTTTCTTCCGCTTCAGAGTGTTCTGTTCTATGGTTGCTCACAGCTTATCTAACTGGTCACCTAGTAGTAAATTTAGATTGTTTCCACTTTTTACTCTTGAAATGATGATGTAATTATTAAACTGTGACAAACATCATTTGCATAGGTATAAATATATGTGTAAAATTAGAGAAATGGCCATTAAAGTAGATCTGCCGTCCCAGTTTTAGGAAGACAGTATTCCCTTTTACAAATCCAAAATACAGTGTTACCCAATTTGACTACTCGTATTAGAAACCAGATTTCATCACTCTGGCTGTTCCCAAAAATCAAAGTGCTTCTCAGAGAACAAAGATATGGCATCACGGAGGATATTCAACGGAACTACCGATTTCTCTAAAAGCCAGCCTCCAAGGAGAATCCAAAAGCCTTCAGCAACAGCAGCATCACTAGAGTGGGTATAGAACGTCCCTGGATGCTGATGATAGAGCAATAAACCCTCATGACACAGACATTTCCAAACAATTCAAGCAAGGTTTACTGAGTGCCAACTACATAGTCTGTTTAAAACCCAGTCTGTCCTATTACATTGGTCTTTAAGTTAAAATAAATAAATAAATAAATAACCCAGTCTGTAAGGATGAACAGCAAATGGCCTTGTCATCAAGAAACCGATGATCTAGGCAGCAGTTCTCAAAGTGTAGAACCCTGGGGGTTCCAGAGATCTTTTCAGAGGGTTCATGAGGTCAAAACCACTCTCTTAATAATACTAAGATACTAGTTGCCTTTTTCACTCTCAGTTTCTCTCAAGCATACAGTGGAGTTTCCCAAAGTCTATGTGACATGTGGTATGGCACGAGACTGAGTGCAAAGGCAGACCTGAGAACTCAGCTGTCTGTTATTGAGCTAGGTATGAATAATGAGATTTGCACATGCATAAAACAGTGCTGCTCTTTTCACTAAATTATTCGTGCTTTGGGAAATAGTTATATTTTACAAAAAGTGTTATGTTTAAGATGTAGTGGCTTTAGTACTATTTTCTAAGGGGATTAGATAAATATTTTTAAGTTTTCTTAGTTTTAATTTCTGATACGGTCAATATAAATAGACATAAACTACATAAACAATAGCGTTTTGGGTTCCTTAGTAATTTTTGAGAGTGTACATGGGTCTGGAGGCCAAAGAGTTTGAGAATTGCTGATCTAAGGACACATGGCATTTCTTCATCATAGGGCAAGAGAGGAGCGTATTGCCTTATTTGCCAAGAGTGTGCTATGCTACATCCAGGGGTGCAAGCCAAAAGATTCAGGAGGTACAGAAATGGTTGTTCTCAAATAGCGATGTGTCAAGAGGACAGCAATCGCTTGGGCATAAGAATTCCCCCTGGAGCCTCCTGGCTGGCAGTGCAGCGGCTGTGTAGAAAGGCTCTACTAGACGGGCAGCGTCCGGGCATGAGGTAACAAGGAGGCTCTGAGGTTGGGGGAGCCTGGAGAAGAAGCGGAAGCGGAAGCAGGATAAGTCCGCCGCCCTTGGACTAAGCTGCTGACTACCTCCTGCCTTGATTCCAAGAGTCGCTGCCTCAAAACACTTCCTTGCAGGCGCTGGTGCCTGAAATTCCAGTGGAGGTGTTTCATTCCCTTAGCCGAAGGCAAATTCAATCCCAACAATGGCAAGTATCACTCAAGCTTACACAAGTGTGCAAATAACATTATGGAAGATAGATTCGAAGGTCACACTTCAATAAAACAAGAGAGTGTGTCTATAACAGGAGTGGGGTGGGATGGGTGGAGTGGATGGGAAATGGAGAACAAAGAAGACTCAAAAATATGAAATAAATAGAACATAAGAACAGTTCGTGGACCCACGATGTAAGAATGCCACTACGGGGATTGACCAATCTAATTCTGGGCATCTAAAATAAAAGAAAAAAAAATCCAATTCAAACTTTTCTTTAGCATGTGGTATGTCCTTAGCAGTGTGAGACGGGTTTCAAGGATAGAGAAGAATGAGACATGGGCCCTGGATTTAGGGAGTGCTGCCCCACGCTCAACCCCACCCCTATTTAGCGAGGAAAATATCCGCGGCAACCACAGCAGCTGTAACAAAAGGTAGGTGTATAATCAAAGCTAAAAAGATGTACGAAAACAGGGCTATTGGATCAGAAAGGAGGAGCAGGTTGTTTCTAACTTGAGTGACAAGGGAAGACTACATGGAGGAGGTGGCTTTTGTTGTGGTCACGGATGTGTAGGAAGGATTCCTATAGGCAGTGCTGAGGCTGTGGATACACCAGGTGGGAGGGTTCTTGGAGTGAAGGCATGGCAGCTGGAACGCAGCCATTTTTCCTTCAATGAACATCTGAAATCATTGCTAAGCGGGAGAATTGCACACCTAAGGGTGAAAGGAAGGCTGTCACCTAGGATGCAGAAGGAGGGAGGAACAGAACCTAGGAAGACAGAGGGCAAGAAAGACAGTTCATGAACTAGACTTCAAGAGCCCAGTGGACTGAAATCATGTCTAATTTCACTTATCTCCCCAGCTTCTAGGCCAGTGCCTGGAACACAGCAGGCCTCAATAAATGCTCAGTGAATGAATGAGAACTTGGACACATTCCCTTTGCTCATTTTCAGGCTGGCCACAAATGTGCTGGCTTAATCAAATGGAGCCATCAGGAGCAGACGGGAGGGGGATGTTTGAGCAAACTTCCTCCTGGCTTCCTCTGAAGTCAATACTCTCACCATTTCTATGACTTTAAATGGTTTTTTTTGGTTGTTTTTGCAGAATTTCATTTCTCAAAATAGAAACCCTGTGTCCTCTTGAGGTTTGTTGCAGAGACATTCATTGGTTGGGGTTGCTTTAAAGATCACCATCAGGTTTTCATTTTGCACAGCAGCTTATTTGCAAATGTCAAACAAGTGCCTTAACATTTGGCATCCTAAGAAAATTAAACTGTCAGCCTCTCGGGCTCCTACAAAAAAGCACCAGTGAACACGTGAAACCAGAACCGTCCACTGGTGACTTAACAGGAACTGATCCCATATTACCATCCTTTACTGGCTCTGCGCATATCCTTCATTCAATTTAAAAACAAAATAAAAAAAAATTAAGCAAGCACATTTTACTTACTTATTTGTTTATTTAGACAAGAGTCTCCCTCTGTCACCCAGGCTGGAGTGCAGTGGCGTGATCTCGGCTCGCTGCAACCTCCGCCTCTCAGGTTCAAGCGATTCTCCTGCCTCAGCCTCTCGAGTAGCTGGGATTACAGGCACCCACCACAATGTCCAGCTAATTTTTGTATTTTTAGTTGAGATGGAGTTTCACCATGTTGGCCAGGTTTGTCTCAAATTCCTGACCTCAAGTGATCCACCGGCCTTGGCCTCTCAAAGCGCTGGGATTACAGGCATAAGCCACTATGCCCGGCTGCAAGCACATTTTTAACAAGTGCAAAATGGAAACCTTATGCACATCTTATGATTTCATTGACTGTTCAGAACTGGGGATATCTCGTGTGACCTCCGGTCAGCAGTTTGAAGGATGAAGCATACATAACCCCATTTGTAGCTGAGGTAACTGAGTGATAAGTGAATTGCTCAAGGTCACGGTTAGCAAACAACAAAGGTCTCACAATCCCTTAAACTATGCCTCCATTTACTACATAGATTGTTTCTATATTATCTTTATTAGCTGTAATGACTATGTAAATTTTGGAGCTAAGGACAGTTGTTCAGGTTGTTTATTGCTCAAGGGCATGACATCTAAAGAAACTATCCAACCTGTAATCCCAGGACTTTGAGAGGCCAGAGGCCGGCAGATCACCTGAGGTCGGGAATTCAAGACCAGCTTGACCAACATGGAGAAACCCTGTCTCTACTAAAAATACAAAAAATTAGCTACGCATGGTGGTGCATGCCTGTAATCCTAGCTACTCGGGAGGCTGAGGCAGGAGAATCGCTTGCACCCAGGAGGTGAAGGTTGCAGTGAGTCAAGACCGCACCATTGGACTCCAGCCTGGGCAACAAGAGTGAAACTCGAAACAGAGAGAGAGAGAGAGAGAGAGAGAGAGAGAGAGAGAAGAAAAGAAAGAAAGAAATTATCCACATCACAGACATCATTATGTTGAATTTTTTTCACTTTTTTTATGTAACTGCTAACTCTAAAGGTAGATGACATATTCTTATTACAATAATTTTCTGGCAAATAACAATAAAATGTCTTCTCTAACAAAAATCCTTTTTTATGACAACTTTCTTTCAGGTGGAAATAGGCTTTCTAACAGGGTTGACATTTACTTCATAAGCTGAAACAGAGAGTGTTTGACAAAGACCTTACTGGCTTAAGTAACGAGTGCCACAATAACTAGTGCTTCCAAACAAGGAGTTGTTTTCCAACTCTTGTTTCAATTTTTATCTAATTTTTTAAAAACTCCTGTGTTAGCATTTGTGTGTTGGCTAAATTTGAAGTTTTGCATTACAGTTCATGTTGTCTGCCTGAATGGTAGCTCTGAATTCCTAGTTTAGATCTACAGATTTTTATTATGACACAACTCACTTTTGTAGTAATTAATGATCAAGGCCATTATCTATTCATAAAATAATTATTTTATATTCATAAATTAGAGACTATCATATCATGAATTGCTAATTGTATCATAACTATTGTTTATGGAGTGTTAAAGAAAATTTCTTCAGGAGAAAAGTTAACTGCTGGTAAAGTTTCACGGTTCATTATATATATATATTAAAGTTTTAAGTTCTAGGATAAACTACGCTATTATGTTTTAATTTTATATATATATACATATATAATTTTTTTAAGATAGAGTTTCTCACTCTGATGCCCAGGCTGGAGTATAGTGGCATGGTCTCAGCTCACTGCAGCCTCTGCCTCCCGGGTTCAAGCGATTCTCCTGCCTCAGCCTCCTGAGTAGCTGGAATTACAGGCACGCGCCACCACGCCCAGCTAATTTTTATATTTTTAGTAGAGACGGGGTTTCACCATGTTGGTCAGGCTGGTCTTGAACTCTTGACCTCGTGATCCACCCACCTCAGCCTCCCAAAGTGCTGGGATTACAGGCGTGAGTCATCATGCCTAGCCTTAATAATATTTCTTTAATATTTTATAAGCTAATATAATATTATTTCTCCCAGGATACTGATAAGAAAAAAAAAATCAAACTAAAACCAGAAGATGAAAAGCTGTCTAGATAAAAAGTAAAGTAAAACTATTTGGATTATTGAATAAATTTCGGGAGAAAAGGGTGGAATACCAAAAGAAAATAGAGAGTTTAGGGCTGTTTGTTTCAGTGAATGTGTCACAGAAATGTGAGATGTGAATTTACCTTTTAGTTCCATTGTCAACCATAATCAATGAATCTAAAAAAAAGTAACTTTAAAAGTGCAAAGAATTAAAACACATGGCCAAGTAGTTTGAATAGGAAACAAAGATGTACTCTTGCTGAAAATTGTTCAACTCAAGTAAGAAATTTGTTATCTTTACAAAAGATAATACAAGTTGGAAGTTTTTGGAAATACAATGGACACAATTTTTTTTCCAAATGGTTAGGAGAAATGATAATGACTAGATTCTGATTATTTTACTATACTTCAAAGGACTCTGTATTTTGCCACCTCTTTGAGAACAAAAAATCATCTGGAAAATGGCAAAGATTCTACAGCACTTAGCACATTTTCTTAGTAAACGTGAAGAATCTGAAACAAACATCAATAGGAATGCTAAGTATTCAAATTTCAAAGCTGATTAGAAATATATAATTATTAATGCTGCAAAACAGATTCTATATGATGAGGAAAATATTACACTGAACACATAATAAACTCAATTCTGTTTTGGCAAGACAATATCTAGCATTCAGAGGATCATCTACAAAAATGTATAAGCAGCATAATAACAGGAATTTTCTTCATTTACAAAAAGCATAGAAGCTTAGTAGAACTTGGAGCAGTATACAAATATATATTTCAAATATGCAATATATTTGTATATATACAATATATATTTGTTTATATAAACATATACTTGTATATTATTGTACAAATATTATATACGATATGTTTGTATAAACACCAAATAACATTTACACATTATTTAGCAGGTGAAAAGCAAAACCAAATGATTAAAATATAGCAGATTTGTTGACTGAAATCATTGTGAATCTTGTAAGAAATGGTAAATATCACACAGTTAAATAATTTGAGGTACATTTCCTGATGTAAGCCATGTGGAACAGTTGACAATTATTTTTAGATTTGTAAATTTTCAAAATGCAAATATATATATAGATAAACATTAATTTTATTCTTACAGTAAATGATACAACTGGAGAAGGATTCTTTAGGTTTTTGGTCGAACGTCACCAACAAAAACACTGAACATAGGCTATGATGATTTGAGGGAGCAGGGATACAACAAAGATGAAAAAAATTTATGACAAACTTAATGGATTTCAGCATAAGTCCCCAAAAGATTCTAAGGCTGCCTATTCTTTTTTTTTTTTTTTTTTTTTTTTTTTTTTTTTTTTTTTGAGATGAAGTCTTGCTCTGTTGCCCAGGCTGTAGTGCAGTGGCCTCATCTCGGCTCACTGCAACCTCCGCCTCCCAGGTTCAAGTGATTCTCCTGCCTCAGTCTCCCAAGTAGCTGGGATTATAGGCACGCACCACTGCACCCCGCTAATCTTCTGTATTTTTAGTAGAGATGGGGGGGGTTCACCATGTTGGGCAGGCTGGTCTCGAACTCCTGACCTCAGGTAATCCACCCACCTCAGCCTCCCAAAGTGCTAGGATTACAGGCGTGAGCCACCACACCCTGCCAGGTTGCCTATTCTTTAAAGCCAATAGTGTTGCCTATTCTTTAAAGCCAATATTAAAAAGTCCTGTCCGGGTGAGGTGGCTCACGTCTGTAATCCTCTACATTCTGAAGGTCAATAGCAAAATTAATTTTTTTCTATATTGGAAGCAATAATATCTCCTTAAAAGAGAAGTTTATAATAAAGAATATCTCAAGGTCTTTTCAGTATTCTAGATGACATGCATAAATTGAAAAATTATGATAAATATGAGCTTCTGCAACCATTAAAAGTACACAACTGAAATTGAGAAACATAGGAGGAAGAGTGATACTGATGAAGCATTGGTGAAAGAGGAACTAAAATCCTGAAGTCACTTTCTAAAATCTAGTTGACGTGTCTGGGTGTAGTGGCTCACACCTGTAATCACAACACTTTGGGAGGCAGGAGGATTGCTTGAGCTTAGGAGTTCAAAACCAGCTTAGGCAACATGGTGAAACTCTGTATCTATACAAAAATTAGCCAGCATGTTGGTACATGCCTGTAGTCTCAGCTACTTGGGAGGCTGAGAGCAGAGGATTGCTTGAGCCCAGGAGGTTGAGACTGCAGTGAGCCATGATCGTGCCACTGCGTTCAAGCCTGGGTGGCAGAGCAAGACAACAAATGCACCTCAAAAAATAAATAAATAAGTAGATTAATAAAATCTAATTGCCTCCCATGAAGTGCCTCAATATATTTTCAGTAATAATATTCCAGACAGACACATTTTCCTAAAACCGTCGTAGCTCTTAGGATACATTAACTTTGGTGGTATCAGCAAGGAGTGGAAAATATAGATACTTTTAAAACAATTATAAAAAGCTACTTATCCAGAATGTCACAAGAAAGACTATCAATTCTAGTGACCGTTTTTATAGAAAATAAGATACTGAGCCGGGCATGGTGGCTCATGCCTATAATTCCAGCACTTTGGGAGGCCGAGGGGGGGTGTGGATCACCTGAGGTCAGGAGTTCGAGACCAGCCTGGCCAACATGGTAAAAGCCCATCTCTACTAAAAATACAAAAATCAGTGGGGCATGGTGGTGCATGCCTGTAATCCCAGCTACTCAGGAGGCTGAGGCAGGAGAATCACTTGAACCCAAGAGACGGAGGTTGCAGTGAGCCGAGATTGCACCACTGCACTCCAGCCTGGGTGACAGAAGGAGACTCCGTCTCAAAAAAAAAAAAAAAAAAAAAAAACCTGGAACAAGTAGGTATTAAAATTGCCACAGAAAATGTTGTGCCCATGAAAATTATTTTATGACTAAAACTAGCTTATGGCGAATTGTTACATCCCAGAGACTTTCAAATCCTGGGTATTGTGACTAAAAACACTAATTTTCTATTATCTTGGATTTAATAATTTTATGTATGTAATTAATATAGAACCAACTTGTGTTTGTTTCGTTAGGGGCATCCCTTCCTTATCCCACACAAGTGCTGTAGGGGTCAATAGTAACCCAGGACCTTTTAGTGATTTGTTAAAAAGTGACTGGGGCAAGAGGACAGCCAGCAAAGCATCTGTTCTCTTCCACATGCATGTTACCTAGTGCGTGGGATTACTGTGCATGAACCTGACTGACAGTGGTTGCCTACTCAGGCATGAAAGGCCTGGCATGATCTGAGTCCTGCCCACCTCCCAGCCAAGCTCTCTTACACTTTATGCTGCAGCCAGCCTGGGCTTCTTGCAGTTTCTCAATGCCCCAGGCTTGTTCTTGCCTGTGCACACTCCGCCCCACCCCTACATCCCCCTCCCTCACGGGAGGGCTTTGGTTCAGGGGGCTCCCACACAGCGCCTGCAATCGTAGCATTCCTCACACAGAGCTGCTGTTACCTCGCCTGCAGTCTGCCTTCCTCCCTAGACTGTCACTCCTTCAGGGAGGATGTGTGTCTCCTGTCCTTGCACATGGGTGCACTGCCCAGTCTCTGCACCTAACTGATGTTCTGTAATGCTCCTATTGGGAGAAAGACACGTGAAGATGGCCAAAGATATCTATGTCTTTAAAGAAGTTCCAACTCTAAAAACTAAATAAATTAAGTTAAAACAATTTGAAACTAATTTTTAAAAATAATTAAAATGCTCTCAGCCCAGCGAAGTCTTCTGCAGACAGACACTTTCTAGCAAGAAGGCAACTTGTAATCATCTCTCTGAAGGGCAATTTGGTGGTGGGTATCAAAAAGCAATGAAAGCCAGCCCCTGTGGCACATGCCTGTAATCCTAGCACTTTGGGAGGCCGAGGCTGGTGAATCACCCAAGGACAGGAGTTTAAGACCAGCCTGGCCAACATGGTGAAACCTCATCTCTACTAAAAATATAAAAATGTGCCGGGTGTGGTGGTAGGTGCCTGTAATCCCAGCGACTCTGGAGGCTGAGGCAGGAAAATTGCTTGAACCCAGGAGGCAGAGGTTGCAGTGAGCCAAGATCATGCCATTGTACTCCAGCCTGGGCAATAGAGCAAAACTCCATTTCAAAAAAAAAAAAAAAAAGCAATAAAAATGTCCATACTCCTTAGACTCAGCAACTCCACTTAGAGGAATTAATCCCAATGACATCATTAAGAAAATGTGTACAAAGATCCAGGGGTAAAGTAGGGGACTACTGTGTCATTTACACTAGCAGCAATTGAGAAACAACCTTGATACCCAGTAGTGGGGGATGGTTGTGGAAATTGTAGGACATCCATGAGAGGGAATACAATTTAGCCATTAAAGTAACTGGGAAAACAAAGATGTTCACACCATACTGTTGGGTCAACAAAAGGCAGATAAGCCAACAGAATGTCAAATACACTCCGTGGAAATCAACATGCTGTGTGCATGTGTGCTTGCAAGTGTAATCTTGTTAACTCTTTCCCTGCTTAATATATTACGGCCATCTTCCCATGTCCATATCATGGAAAAGTAAATACCAAAAATGAGAGTAGTAATTATCTCTTGGTGCTGAGATTTCTGGTGACTTTCATATTCTTTATTATTATACCTCTGCATTTCCCATTTTTAAAAAATTTTAATTTCATTATAAAAATAGAGCCGGGCGCAGTGGCTCATGCCTGTAATCCCAGCACTTTGGGAGGCTTAGGCGGGCGGATCACGAGGTCAGGAGTTTGAGACCAGACTGGCCAACACGGTGAAACCCCATCTCTACTAAAAATACAAAAATTAGCTGGGTATGGTGGTGCATACCTGTAATCCCAGCTACTCAGGAGGCTGAGGCAGAAAATTGCTTGAACCCGGGAGATGGAGGTTTCAGTGAGCCCAGATCGTGCCACTGCACTCCAGCCTGGGCAACAGGGCAAGACTCCGTCTCAAAAAAAAAAAATAGAGATGAGGGCTTCCTATGTTGCCCAAGCTGGCCTCAAACTCCTTGGCTCAAACAATCCTCCTACCTCCCAAAGTGCTGGGATTACAGGTGTGAGCCACCACACCTGACCTGTTTTCTAATTTTTCTACAGGGACTATATATTTTGCTAACAGAGAGAAGGATGAGAGGAGAGGAGAGAAAAAAATTTAAAACGAGCAGGATGCAGAGAGAACTGGCCTCCCCTGGGGGTGTCTGCCTCCCAGAGGCTGAAAACCAAAGAGAGGAAGTGGTCCAGGAAGAAAGGAGAGATTGGGAGTTAGGAGATGGAGAAGGGGAAGACTGATTTGAAAAGGCTAAGCTCTCCGGTACTGAGGAAACAAGTTTTGAAAAGTAAAGATACTTTTTCAAAGAAGTGTTGAGAGGTGAAAGGAATTGCCAAAGGCAGCCTGGGAATAATGGAAGTTGCCTGTGAACGCAGCACCTGGGGGCAAAAAAATTCTCCTGACAGTTAAACTTTTTTTTACAACCCTTAGAGATTTTCTCCTCTTCCTCCTCCTCCTCCTCCTCCTCCTCCTCCTCCTCCTCCTCTTCTTCCTCTTCTTCTTCTTTCTATTTACAGAGCATCTCTTCTTGCACCTAACAGAGCTCATAATTTATCTTGCCACTCCGATCTCTTTCTAGTAATGCCTGCTACTTTTAATATAGGTTGTTGTTTTTGTTTTTTTTTTGTTTTCCTGCAATGGATCTATTTTGATATATGATGAGCAAGGGTTAGACTATCTCTAGTTTTACTGAGATGGGTTTTAAAATAGAATCCTATTCTATTTTAAAACCCATCTCAGTAAATGTCCCCTTAATCTGTGTCCCCAAGACTCAGCGCCTGAGTCATGTTGGAGTCACTTTATATGTAGCTCATTTTGAAAATCAAAGCCTTGTGCAGAGTAGATGTTAAGCACGTGTATACTGTAAAGTGAAAGGGAGAGCTGTAAAAGAAAGAGAGCAAGTGAAAGCAGATCCTCTTGCCCCTCATTCCCTTCTCTGAGCTACTTTCCATCACTTCATCACTCGACAGACATTCCAGCCTGTTTTTTTTGTTTTGTTTTGTTTTGGTTTTGGTGCCACTTTCAGGAAGAACTTCCTGGACCACCCAGAGGGAAGAGGGGTGTCCACCATCCAGCCGTTTCCCCCAGAAGCCTCCCACCTAGGGCTTGCAGTGCCTTTAGGGGCAGTGAAAGTGTGCGCCCTCCGGGGAACTATCGTCTCTCCATCCTCCTTCTCTATCCCCTTCCTCATCTTCACTGCAGACCCAGCACACCCTGGACTGCACTGCCACAGATCTCTTAGGATTTCAAGCCCTGCAGCCACACGGCCAAAGCCAAAGGAAGGGCCCTTTGGCTTTCCCCCCATAGAATGGGCACGTGTGTGCTTCAGTGGAGGCAGAATCCTTGCAGCCACTTCAGGAGCAGGCGACAGGGCCCAGCAAGAATGGCAAGTCAGCAAAGAGTTGGCTCCTCACCAGTTCCTGTTTATTCCGCATTGATTGAGTGCCTACCATGTACTCCCTGCTTTGAAAGGCTCTCAGCCTAATTACAAGTTTACGCAAATTTCCCTCAGCAGTTTCTAAAAATGCCACACTGTTCCCTAGGTTGATAATATTTACTTACAACCTTGTCAGGATTAAGGTCATTTTTGCTTGTTTTTTCAGACACGCCTCCTGTTTTCAAAGGTCATGGATTTGGGGATTGGGGAAGGAATAAATAACAAGCTTTAGCAGTTATAGAAAAACATCTTTAGCTTATTCTTCCCATTAAAGCTTCTCAAGAGTAGGTTACCCTCCATTGGTCTTTTCTTATGGATTTTTACAGGAAAAAAATTGTATTTAAAGGTAACATATATGCCTTGACAATCTCCATTGTTGACATGTTGAAAGATCTCGGTGGCTCACACCTGTAATCCCAGCACTTTGGGAGGCCGAGGCAGGTCGATCTTGAGGTCAGGAGTTCAAGACCAGCCTGGCCAATATGGCGAAACCCCATCTCTACTAAAAATACAAAAATTAGCTGGCTATGGTGGCAGGAGCCTGTAATCCCAGCTACTCAGGAGGCTGAGGCAGAAGAATCGCTTGAACCTGGGAGGCAGAAGTTGCAGTGAGCCAAGATCATGCCACTGTACTCCAGCCTGGGCAACAGAGTGAGACTCCATCTCCCCCTCCGCCACACACACAAAAAAGAAGAAAGATTTGGGAGAGTTTGTCTGTTTTCCAGAAGTAACTCAATCGGACCCTTGTTTATATGAAATGTTTTTCCTCCTTTTATTTACAGCTACACTATGTTAGGGGGATACATGGAACAACAGGCAGGCCCTTATTGGTACTAGACACGCCTAAGAAATAGGTTCTCACGGCCTAACTAACAATTCTTTCTGTCCCTTTTTCCCAATGCCACCTTCAAACCCCAGAACCAAATTTCAAAGGGAAAGTAGATAAAGGATGTATTCCCTCACCCATGTTTTTTTTTTTTTTTTTAAACATCAAGGCTCAAAGACTTGAAGTGAATTAATGTATGGCTCAGCCTAGCTGAACAGATAAAAATCACTAGTCAGCCCAAAATCCATTTGCAAGATCTAACTACTGTGGGACACTTAAATTTACCCTCCAAAGATTTGGAACCAGAAATGGCAACTCATTTGGAAAATTAATCTTCACAGGCCTTCTTAACAGCAATCAGCAGGCATTGAATAAAGAAATTTGGGTAAAGCCTGAGTTGCGGTGGTTGGGGGTGGGAGTGGATATGGGGGCTTAACTGCCTTTGGACTAGTCAGCACAGCTGGGAAGAGCCTCAGGCTGGACTCCATTCACGCTTTACATCCGGTTTTGAAAAAGGAAGAAGCTGTCAGAGTCTTAACGAGGGAGCTCCTAAGGGCGTCCCAGCTTTGATGCTGCTCTAATAACATGGCTTTTCAGGGAGGATTAATAAGCAGACTTATGAAAGGATCTGGCTCTCCTCTCCGATCCACTAAACAGATAATGAGGATTTCTAGCTATTAGAGCAATGATACCAGATCACAACTTCCAAGACATGCACCAGCGTGAAGCCACTCTGGAAACTGCCTGCTGAGTGGGCAACCTTCAAACGCCCTCTAATCCTTGCAAATGAACTTGAGGTTTTCTGCCCACCCACATGACATAGACTCATTTGTCTGGAATTTAATGTTCAGGACACTCAACAGAAATTTTGACATGAAGAAATAATAGGCTCTCAGATTTTTTTTTTCAATTCTTATTTAGAAAAAAAAAATCCTCTAATTCCAGGTGTAACCCATTAAATTAAGCTACAAGGCCAGCCAAATGAGGTGGTGAACACCTGTAGTCCCAGCTACTTGAGAGGATGAGGCAGGAAGCTTGCTTGAACCCAGAAGTTGGAGGCTGCAGTGAGCTATGATCATGCCTATAAATAGCACTGCACTCTAGCCTGGGCAACAGTGAGAACTTGTCCCTAAAGCAAACAAAAAATGACAAAGGCAGCCTAATTCAATTTCCACTTTCCCCACCTAACAGGCTTAGGATCACAAACTGTAAAGGTTCTCTTTATTTTATAGAGACGAGAAGCTACTTGTTCTAGGCACTTAGTAAATTAGGGACGATGCCAGCACTAGAATGTACTCAGGTGCTCCAAGACCTGGATGGACTTGTTCCTTGCACAATCTAGAAATCCGTGATAAAGAATAAATCATACAGGGTGTCCTTAATGAGCCCCTTCCATAGCAGGTTGAAGGGGGAGACCCCTGTAGATTCATCTCAAGTTATGCAAACTATGAAGCCACGTGCTACTGGTGGGGGGAAAACTTGCTCTTTGAGTCAGGTGCACCAGGGTTCGAGCCCTGACCCTGCATCTCTTACTATGTGGATGATTTCGGTTGGGACAGATTATCAGAGCTCTTGAGTCTCAGTCTCTTTAGCTGAAAAAAGCAGAGAAAACAATGCCTACCTAACCAAATGAAAATAAATTTAAAGAAGATAACATTTGTAAAGATGCTCAATTAAAGTCAATCCCTCTCCTAATTGCGGCTGCTTGAATTTCTTTCTCTCTTTCTTTCTTTTTTTGAGATGAAGTCTCACTCAGTCACCCAGGATGGAGTGCAGTGGCTTGATTTGGCTCACTGCAACCTCCATCTCCCGGGTTCCAGCGATTCTCCAGCCTCTTGAGTATCTGGGACTATAGGCATGCACCCCCACACTTGGCTAAGTTTTGTATTTTTAGTAGAGATGGGGTTTCACCATGTTGACCAGGCTGGTCTCGAACTCCTGACCTCAGGTGATCTACCTGCCTCAACCTCCCAAAGTGCTGGGATTACAAGCATGAGCTACTGCACTTGGCCTGAATTTCTTTACCTTAGAACAAAGGGTGCTATTATAGGGAAGGCTTAAATGACATGACCAACACATTTGCTAAGATATATCAGTGATTGGACAAATGTAAAATACCCAGGAGATCCTGCTCTGACCAATAAAAGATTCTGAGGGCTTTAGACGCCCAGCGAGAAGGACCTCTCTAGTCTGATTAGAGGTTAAAGGGAGCAAGAAAGGATGGGAGAGGGGAGGCCAGCACAATATAAACCAGAGATGTTCAATAGAAACATAACATAAGCCACATGTGTAATTTAAAATGTTTTAGTAGCCGCACTTAAGAAGTAAAAACAAGCATGTAACAGTAATCTTAATAGTACATTTTATTTAACCCAATATATCAAAATGCTATTATATGAACTTGTTCTCATTTAAAAATTATTAGTGTTTTTTGTTCTTTTTTCCTACTGAGTCTTCAGAATCAGGGTATATTTTACACTTGGAGTACGCCTCAAGTTCTCACCATTTTGGACAGCACAGGTGTAGAAGTGTAGGCAAATCTCCACGTCCATCTACTGTGCTGGGTGTTGGAGGACCAAAAAGTCTAGATTAGAGCATGGGTTTACCCTCAAGGGACTCAGTATCTAGTTAGGGATCTAGAACAGATGGAGAACATTCACCCAACAATATACATTTGGCTGCAGGTTCCCACACTGCTTATTATAAGATACTCAACCTGCAGCTCAAGGCTTTTCTTATAAGCCTTAGACATACCCCAAGCACAATATTCTTTCCCATTGTCCACACAAGCAGTTGTCAGATGATGTAATTGATTTGGGGGTTTGGGACTATAGCACCCTAGGAAACAGCTCAAGGGAAGAGGGGGATGCCTTGCTTTCTAGTCCCTTTAGGCTACAGAATGTCCACTTTATATTGTGTGAGCCCAAATTCCAGACAAGTAGGAAAGAAACTGAAAGAGAAGTCTCAACCCTGCACAGAATGTTTACCTGTCTCCTGGAGCAGCAGCGGCAGCGGGAGGAGCCATCCGTGTTGAAGAGGCAGAGTCTCTCACTGCCAGCTGCACCCACCCTGCCACTGTCTCTTTCCCCTGCCCCTCCCTTGAGAGCCTCTTCATTTCCTCCACTGCCTGGCTCAGCTCACAGGGAGACTCAAACAACCCCAAAATGAAAAGCCAGTGGCTGACGTGGCTTGCAGAGCAACCTTCATGCTGTGCAGGCATGAGCCTCAGCAAAACCAGATATTGAAGTTTGCTTTAGATTCCCTAGCATTTTCTGGAAAGCCCTTTCCCCCTTTCTGCAACTCCACCCCTGTAGACTAATCTCAGATAATGCAAAAATGAAGCCGTGTGCTGCTGGGGGGGAAACAACCAGTTTAAGGAAAAACCAGGTTCTTCCTCAGCTATTTCTGCTGAGACACAAATTCGTACTAAGGAGTTAATACTTTGTGGGCCATCTTTCCCAGGGATATTTGCATTTTTTAAAGACTGAATAATAATTTTAAGAAAGAAGAACTCAAATGTATTGAGTGCTTACTAACTATTGGGCACTGTGCTAAGAGAATGATGCCTCACTCCAGGGAATGATAATGGTAGGATTTCAAGCAAGGTGGCACAGGTGGAACAGAGGTACCTTCCTGGTGCTTTCAGTAGACAACTCCTATGCGACCCTAACATGAGGAACAGTCCGCGAAGGATGTAAGACAGCTGCACTTTTTTTTCCCCTTAACTTAAATTTTAGCGCCATTTTCTTTGTTTATGGATTAAGGGTAGAGGAATTAAATTTGTTTTCGTCCACCCATTCATTCGCTCATTCATTCAACAAACATTTACTGAGTGCCTACTCTGAGCCAGGTATTGGACCAAGTGCTGGGGATACAGCAATGATCAAGATGGGCGAAGCTCTGCTCTCATGAAACTTACAATACGGTGGGGAAAGACAGGCAATAAGCAAAGAAACAAAACAAGAGAATTACAGACTGTGATCATCCCATAAACAAAATGAACAAGGGGGTGCAATAGAGGCAACTAGGGAGTAGGATGGAGGCTCTTTAGATCCAGGCTGGGTGGGGAAGCCTCCCCGGAGGAGGTAATGGGGTTTTTCTGCATCCCCACTGGTGCTCCTTCTTGGCCTCCTTGGCTTCCTCTTCCTCCTTCACCTACCTGCAGGCTTCAGAGCACAGTCCTGAGGCTTCTCCTTCATCCACAAACCCTCTCTAGGTGCTCTTGGCCAGTTTCATGACTCTAACCACTTTCTATACACTGATATCTCCCAAATTAATATCTCCAGCCCTAACAAGCCTATGACCACCAGACCCACACATTCAAGAGTCAAGCTGATATCACCTCTGAAAAGTCTACTGGCATCTCAAACTTAATATGCCCAAACAAGTCTCTCGACTCTGCTTCCTCCAGCCTGTTTCTGCTGCCTCAGTCCCTGTACTCTGTAAATTATCCACCTGATGGCTCAAAACAAAAAGCTGAGGAGTCACTATTTTTTCATCGTGTTTTAAACTGTTTTTGAATAAGTAACTGTGGTAGGCAGAATAATGGCCTCCAAACATGCTCGTATCTAATCCCTAGAATCTGTTAATATGTGACTTTACATGGCAAAAGGGACTCTGTGAATGTAATTAAGAACCTTGAGGCGAGTTATCTTGGATTATCTGGATGGGTTGAATTTAGTCACAGGAGTCTTTAAAAGTGGATAACCTTTCCCCTCTGTGGTCAGAGGAAGACATGAATTTGGGAGAAGAGTCAGAGACACTCTGCTGACTGTGAAGACAGAGGAAGGGGCCATGAGCCAAGGCCTGCAGGGAGACTCTAGAAGCTAGAAAAGACCAAGAAACAGTCTCCCCTCCAGCCTCCAGAAAGGAATGCAGCTCACCAATCCCTTTATTTTAGCCCAGTGAGACCTGTGTCAAACTTCTACCCTACAGAACTATAAGATAATAAATTTGCACTGTTTTAAGCCACTACATTTGTGATCATTTGTTATAGCAGTAATAGAAAACTAATAAAGCAACATAGTCACATGACTCAAAATTCAGAGAGTACAAAATAGTAGACAACAAGCTTCCATCTCACCCTGTCCTTACCCACCAACTTTTCCCCAGAAGTACCTAATGCTACCGACTTCTTGGTATATCTTTCCAGAGACATCCTATTCATATATAAGCAAATGGGGCTATGTATACTTTCACCTTGTATTTTAATACAAATAATAGCATACTATACATACTGTTACATTTTTCAAGTCAACAATATGGTCTACATGTTTTT
This sequence comes from Macaca mulatta, assembly GCF_049350105.2. NCBI lineage: Eukaryota > Metazoa > Chordata > Mammalia > Primates > Cercopithecidae > Macaca > Macaca mulatta. The sequence continues at coordinate 63,798,099 of NC_133406.1, read as the reverse complement.
CTTTGAGGCTTTTTTATTGTTTTAACCTGGCACCACCACATTCCATTGCATAGACATAATTATTTAGCCATCTCTTATTGTTGGCTATTTCCAAACTTTTTATCACAAACAATGCCCTATGCAGAAATAACCTTGAACTTGCAGCATTTCATGCAGGACTCAGACAGAGACTGATTTGTCTCAGACTGAGACAAATCCAGGAGTCATCCCTGATTCTTCCTTTCCTTCATTCCTATCTAATCTGCTAGCCTGTCCTGTGGGTTCTATCTCCAAAACAAACTTCAGCCCACCATTTCTTTCCTTGTCCACCATCCCCACTCTATTCTAAGCCACCACTGTCTCTTGCCTGAGCCATTGCAGTGGACACATCTATGGTCAGGAAGACTCTTGAGATTCCTATACTTGTGTCTTGCCCTTTTGAGGAAGAGCCGTCTTGAGGCCTCAGACTTTTTGTTCCTGAAATAGGATCAATGAAAGTAAGCATCCAGATTTTTCTGTGAATGAATGAGTGGTGTTTCCCAAGACTTCAGTAATGGGGTTTCATTTGGAGGCTCTCCTAAAAAAGAAGCTTGTTAAACCTGAAAGGAAGATCAGATGAGTGTCTCTGTGTCTTGGAATATACGTAAATTTAATTGCATCTTTAGTATGTGTTTTCCTTCTGTGGGTTTCCAGGGCACTTAATGGGCTGGGAACAAGGCAGGAATCTTTAGGAATGGAGACAAATTCACCTTAAACAAGAACCTGAGATTAAAGTTCTGCCTTTATTCTACTTAGCCACAGCCTAAATCCTTCCCTGAGGCCTCTTGAGGAAGTTCCAGGATGGAAACTGATTCAGAAAGTCCAGTGGTCCTGGTACAGGAAATAAAACATTAAAGAAACAAGCACTGCAGAGGGAGGCCCCCGTGACTATAAATGTAAAAAAGAAAACTCAAGGAGATTAATGGAAGAAAGGAATCAGATTTATGATGTATTTGCCATGGTATACTCTCTCTTCTTACAATAAAATGTTAATTAATTATTAAGTTTTTACTGTGTGTCATGCATTTTCACATATGCTTTTATTTAATTTCCTAATAACTCCATTTTACAGATAAGGAAACTAAGAGTCAAAGAGTATATTTATTTTGTAGCCTTTCAGTAGTTGAGCCCCTGATCACAGAGTAAGAAGTAAGGACAGGTGGCAACTTCAGCAACTGTCCTGAACAATTAAAATGCACATCAGTGTGAATGACCTTCAGAATGTATTTCAATCTGTTAATATACACAGTAACATATATGTAAACTATACATGACAGCTGAGAGTTGTGTTTAAGATCACAGATTCTTCTGAGACAGAGTCTTGCTCTGTCGCCCAGGCTGGAATGCAGTCGTGCAATCTCAGCTCACTGCAACCTCCGCCTCCGAGGTTCAAGCCACTCTCATGCCTCGGCTTCCTGAGTAGCTGGGGCTACAGTTGCATGCCACCATGCCTGGTTACTTTCTGTATGTTTAGTAGACAGAGTTTCACCATGTTGGCCAGCCTGGTTTTGAATTCCTGAACTCAAGCAAACTACCCGCCTCAGCCTCCCAAAGTGCTGGGATTGCAGGCGTGAGCCACCGCGCCCAGCCAAGATTACAGATTTTATAGAGAGACTTCCTGAGTTTCAGCATGCATAGTTCCATGATTACCTGCTGTGTGGCCTTGGGCAAATTCCTTTCCTTCTCTGGGCCTATTTCCTATTACATTTAAAACACTTAGATCTGTGCATGGCATAAAGTGGAATTTAGCCAGGCTACCCGTAATGAGGGCTTACTTGGTGTCAAGCACTGGGCTATGTAATACATAGAAAGCACTCATCCTGAATATGGTCTCAGGGAATCTTCAGATCATTCTGCAAGGAAATCATTCTTTCTTTTCTGTAGTGAAGGAATCTGAAGCTCTAGAACATCCCCAGTGTCACGCAATCATCTGTTAAGTGGCAGAGTTGGGAATTCAGACCTTGCTTTGTCTGCTTCCAAAGCCTGGGCTCAGTAACAAGCAAAGCAGATGGTGGTGTTAGTGTGCAGTCCTGCTTTTTGGCAAGCCTGAGGCATGAGCTGCTCTTCCTGCTTACAGGTGCAGACACACATACTCCCCGCCACAAAGACACACAGGCAGCATTCAAGTGAGAAATGTCCCCAATGCCTGCGCCCTCTGCTGTCTGTGCTGTAGCAATTTCTGGTCTGAAAGGCACTTTCCTGGAGTAGAATTGCTGTTGGTTTTGGAAATGACTCCAACAAATTGAATCCTTGACGTCGGGAGATACTGAAGACATTGAATCTTTCTTATTTCCAGTTGAATGAAAACAAGAGGCTTTGACGAACCAAAGAAAATTAAGATACACGGAAAAAGTAAGCTTTTAGTGCCAGGTGCTCTCTTTTGGGAATAAAAAAGTGGTTTGAGCACCTTAAATTTTATTTTTTCAGAATTAAGTGTCAAGGATGGGGGGTCAGAGAAAGGTACATGGGGGAGTTTTTGCTCCTATCAGCAATACAATAGTCACCCTTGCTGAGAGGATCCTTGAAGGCAAAATAGAACATGTTTGCAAAAATATGCAATGAGAAGATATCTCATCATGCAGCTCCTCACCTCCACACCCCACCCTGCACACACCCATTTCTTCTTACAAGAAAAAGGCCTCCAATTTTTACCATGCAAGAAATTATCCTCTGTCCCTCTCTCCTTTTCCTCTCTCCCACTCCTCTGTGCCCTTCTCTTCCAGAAAGAAATTTTAGAATGTCAGACCTTAAAGATGATCCAATGCCGCAGTTAAGAACACTGACTTCAAAGTCAGGTAAACCTGGGTTTGAATCCTGGTTTCAGCACCTTATGCAAGTTACTTAAACCCTCTGTGCCTCAGTTATACCTCATCTGTAAAATGGGCTTAAAAACAATACCTACCTGATAGGATTGGTGAGATACTTGAATGAACTAATGCTTGTAAGTCCCTCAGCTCAGGGCCTGGCAAAGAGCTAATGCCTCCAAAGTGCTCCTTGATATTGTCACCCAATCAAGCTTCTTCATTTTATAGACAAGAAAACTAGATTCAGAAAGAGGGGATTTATCTGCGGTCATGTGGCCAGTTAGTGGCAGAGCCAAGACTGGAGCCAGGCATCTCATCTCATCTCATCTGGTACAGACATCTTTCTACTGTACCACACACAGCATCATGGATTTTCCCTCATTTCCTAACTAAGCAAAAGAGGTTGGGCCATTTCCCAGTTGGCCAGGTTTGTGCTGAACCAGTAACGTTGCCAGAGTCAGGCATCCTGGAGTGCATCCTGCAGTGCCGGCTCCCCTGTGAGCAGGAGCCAGCTCAGGTCTGACAGTAACAGACTCTGTCCTAGGAGCTATCAAGCCCTGATAAAACTGATCCACAGAGCACTGAGCAACTGTCCTCTTATATTATTGTTATTATTATTATTATTATTATTATTTTGAGACATCTGTTGGCCTCTCAAGATGGAGTGCAGTGGTGCAATCTGGGCTCACTGCAACCTCCACCTCCCAGGTTCAAGAGATTCTCCCGCTTCAGCCTCCCGAGTCGCTGGGATTACAGGCGTGTGCCAAAATGCCCGGCTAATTTTTGTATTTTTAGTAGAGACGAGGTTTCACCATGTTAGCCAGGCTGGTCTTGAACTCCTGACCTCACGTGATCTGCCTGCCTCAGCCTCCCAAATGTCCTTTTATTATTAATTTACTTTCTGGTAGCTGAAGCTCCAGAAAGAAGTTCACTAGATAGTGACACCACCACCAGCTTTCAAATGTTCTGGGAATAAAGTCTCTACATCCAGTCAGCCTCCAATCCACATTCCTGAGGGTCTCTCTCTCCCCCCACCCCTCTCTCTCTCTTTCTCCAAAGACCCTCTCCTAATGCAGAGAGTCTGGGTCATTGCCTATACTATGTGTCACTTTCCCCCACATCATACTATTTTACCTCAAATGCTCTTCTCTTCTCTCTCCCTCTACTCAAAGGACACACACAGACCACCACACATATGCCTAAGGTCTTTTGTTCTTTGGAAAGTATTCAAATTGTCCACAGCAATATTTGGTTCTTGCTGGAAAAAGCCAGTAATCTACAGCCAGGGTAGGTTCAGCTCCCAATGTCTCTGGAGAGGACAGATCTCATTAGCTCTGACAAACATCCCCAGTGTTCCTGCTCCTAACCTTTGTCAAATTTTCCAAAATCCAGCTAGACCCAGGGGCTTCTTGCAGGCAGTCCAGGCTCTGTCTGCTCCACTCAGTATCAGGTGGCCCACAGCTACAAGGACCAGTCAGCTTTTTCTCAAGCCTGGGCCAGGCAAACCCTCTACATTTAGTAAACAGGGGCAAGGGGGATGCGGGGAGACGTCTGAAAGATGGAAAAGGAGGAAGGGGTTATGGTTACGCTCCTTTCAATAGTTCAGTGATAATGATGCTATAATTCTGTAGCAGAAAGATTGCCCGCCTAGAAGTTAGGAGGGTTGAGTCCTAATCCTAGATCAGCCACTAAATGAACCATGTGCTCTTGGGCTGATCACTTTGCCTCTCTGCCTCAGTTTTCTCATTCTGCTCTACAAGTGGGTTTGCCTTGAGAGTTTGTAAGAAGCTTTCCAGCACTTCTGAAACGCTGAAGTTTTTAGTGACAATCTTTCGTTCACATGACATGTTACAGTTTTTCAAGAACTTCCATATGCAGGCATCATTTGGAGCTACTGTGGGTTTGGTTCCAGACTACTGCAATAAAGTGAAAATTGCAATACAGTCAGTCACACAAGTTTTTTGGTTTCCAAATGCATATAAAAGTTATGTTTACGCTGTACTGTAGTCTATTAAGTGTGCAATAGCATTGTGTCTAAAAACATCTTAATGAAAACATGCTTTATTGCTAAAAATGTTAACAATCATTTGAGCCTTCGGGGAGTCATGACCTTTTTGCTGGTGGAGGTCTTGCCTTAACATTAATGGCTGCTGACTGATCAAGGTGATAGTTGCTCCAGGTTTGGGATGGTCATGACAATTTCTTTCTTTTTCTTTTTCTTTTTCTTTTTTTTTTTTTTTTTTGAGATGGAGTTTCACTTTTGTTGCCCAGGCTAGAGTGCAGTGGCATGATCTTGGCTCACCGCAACCTCCGCCTCCCAGGTTCAATCAATTCTCTTGCCTCAGCCTCCTGAGTAGCTGGGATTATAGGCATATGCCACCATGCCCAGCTATTTTGTATTTTTAGTAGAGATGGAGTTTCTCCATGTTGGTCAGGCTGGTCTCAAACTCCTGACCTCAGGTGATCTGCCCGCCTCAGCCTCCCAAAATACTGGGATTACAGGCATGAGCTACTGTGCCCAGTTCTTAAACTAAGAAAACAACGAAGTTTGCCACATGGATTGACTCTTCCTTTTATGGAGATTTCTCTGTAGCATATGATGCTGTTTGATAGCATTTTACTCACAGTAGAACTTATTTCAAAACTGGAGTAATCTTCTCAAACCCTACTACTGCTATCAACCAAGTTAATGCAATATTCAAAATCTTTTGTTGTCATTTCAACAGTGTTCACAGCATCTTCACCAGGAGTAGATTCCATCTCAAGAAACCACATCCTTTACTCACCCATAAGAAACAACTTCTCATCCATCCAAGTTTGATCATGAGATTGCAGCAATTCAGTCACATCTTCAGGCTCCACTTCTAGTTCTCTTGCTGTTCCCACCACATCTACAGTTACTTTCTCCACTGAAGTTTTGAACCCCTGAAAATTATCCAAGAGGATTGGAATCAACTTCTTCTAAACTCCTTTTAATTTTATATTTTGACTGCCTCCCATGAATCATAAATATTCATAGTAGCATCTAGAATAGTGAATGCTTTCCAGAAGATTTCCATTTACTTTGCCCAGATCCATCAGAATCACTATCTATGGTGGCTATAGCTTTACAAAATGCATTTCTTAAATAATAAGACTTGAAAGTCAAAATTACTCCTTGATCCATGGGCTGCAGAATGAATATTCGGTTAGCAGGCATAAAAACATTTATCTCCTTGTGAATCTCCATCAGAGCTCTTTGGCAATGAGTTGCGTTGTCAATGAGTAGTAAAATTTTGAAAGGAATTTTTTTTTTTTTTTTTTTTTTTTCCTGAGAGTAGGTCTCAACAGCAAGCTTAAAATATCCAGTAAACCATGCTGTAAACCAATGTGCTGTCATCCAGGGCTGTGTTGTTCCACTGATAGAGTCCAAGCAGACTCTATTTAGCATAGTTCTTTAGGGCCCTAGGATTTTCAGAATGGGCAAATGAGCATTGGCTTCAACTTCATGTCGCCAGCTCCATTATCCCCTAACAAAATATTCAGCCTGTTCTTTGAAGATTTGAAGCCAGGCATTGACTTCTCTCTAGTATGAAAGTCCTAGGTGGTATCTTCTTCCAGTATAAGACTATTTTGTCTATGTTAAAAATCTGTTGTTTATTGTAGCCACCTTCATCAATGATCTTGGCTAGATCTTCTGGATAACTTGCTGCAGCTTCTGCTTTGGGACTTTCTGCTTCACCTTGCAGAAATCTCCATAGGCTTCACCTATGGAGATGGCTTCTTTCTTTAAACCTCATGAGCCAATCTCTGCTAGCTTCCAACTTTTCTTCTGCAGCTTCCTCACCTCTCTCTGCCTTCATAGAATTGAAGAGTGTTAGAGCCTTGCTCTGGATTTGGCTTTGACTTAAGGAAATATTGTCACTGCTTTGATCTTCTATCCAGACCAATAACGCTTTCTCCATATCAGTAACAAAACTATTTTGCTTTCTTATCATTTGTGTGTTCACTGTAATATCACCTTCAATTTCCCTTAAGAACATTTTCTTTGCATTCATGACTTAGGTAACTGTTTGGTATAACAGGCCTAGCTTTCGTCCCTTCTTGGCTTTCAACATGGCTTCCTCACTAGGCTTAATACTTTCTAGCTTTGAATTTAAAGTGAGGAACATGCAACTCTTCCTTTCACTTAAACACTTAGAGGTCATCCTGGAATTGTTAATTGGCCTAATTTCAATATTGTTGTGTCTCAGGCAATAGGAAGGCCTGAGGGGGAGAGAAAGAGAGGTAGAGAGAGAGAGATAGGGGAATGGCCAGTTAGCAGAGCAATCAGAACACACAATTATACTTATTAAATTCTCTGTCTTATATGGGTGCTGTCTGTGGTACCCCAAAACAATTACAATAGTAACATCAAAGGTCACTGAGTACAGATCACCATAACAGATAAAATAATCATGAAAAAGTTTGAAATACTGTAAGAATTACCAAAATGTGACACAGAGACACAAAATGAACACATGCTATTGGAAAAATGGTGCTATAGACTTGTTTGACACAGGTTAGCCACAAACCTTCAATTAAAAAAAAAAAAAGCAGTATCTGCAAAGTGCAGTAAAGCAGAATGCAGTACAACAAGTACATCTGTACCTTATTATTTAATCCTCCTTAAAAACCCATTGATGTAGGTAGGGTATTTGGCAGATGACAAAACTAAGGTATCTGGTGAGTAAGAAGTTATGGGCAAACCGTGGCAGAGCTTACTGCCAAAATGAATGATCTGCACTTCTAGCCACTTCTGACTAAAGCTGACCTTCTAGGGTTAGACCGCTCTCCCCAGTGAAAGGACAATGAGACGGGCTCCTGGGAAATGCCAAACAGGCTTTGTTGCCTTGGGTTCAGGGGTCAAAGGTCTAGGCTGTTCCTTAAATCCTTTTGATGTCTTTTTAACATTTTTGGACCCAAGGGTAGGTTTGACTTAGCTCCATACTCCACGTTTGCTTGTCTTTTGAACTTCAGAGATGAAAGGCAGATCCCATAGCACTGAAGAGATTTTCCAGACCACTAGCTGGTCAGGGCAGAGCTAAAGCTAAACCCAGGCCACCTACTTCCTACTGCTGAGCTAGTGCCCTCTGGAAGCATTGGCACATGGTGGTGGCCACTGCTGCCCTGGCTAAGAGGGTCCAATTAACTTGAGTCAGGTCAGGGTCTTCCTTCCTGTAACCCCTTCATCCCCACCCCAGGCTGTGAAGTCCCACCATCTGTTTATGAGGCGGGTGGTCACAGAGATAGGCTGATGGTGAGGGGGTTTCACACACTGCGGTAACTAAGGCCTGAGCCCCACCCACTCTCCACCCCTGTGCTTAGTCCCACTTAACAGATAGAAGATCCTATTGTCCCTGAGCACTGTTAAGGGCTGAACTCTGTCCCCCAAAATCCATGTTGATGCCCTAACCCCTAGTACCTCAGAATGTGACTGTATTTGGAGACAGGGTCTTTAAAGAGGTATTAAGGATAAATGCAGTCATTAGGGTGAGCCCTACTCCAATATGACTAGTGTCCTTATAAGAGGAAATGTGGTCACAAACACATGCTGAGGGAAGACCCATGTGAAGACACAGAGAGAAGGCAGCCATCCGCAAGCCAAGGAGAGAGGACTCCGAAGCAACCAAGTCTGCCAGCACCTTGATCTTGGACTTCCAGCCTCCGGAATAGTGAGAAAATAAATTTCTGTTGTTTCAGGCCTCAGTACTTTGTCATGGCCGCTCTAGTAGACTCATGCGGGCACTTGCTCCAGACGCTGACCCCCTTGACCCTCCCTCACTGCCCCTGCATTCTCCTCTATACACCCCTGAGCCCCAGCCCCGGATTCATCAAGTCCTTGGAGTCAGGAGAGTGTGCTCCATGAATCCGCAGCCACATTTTCCCATTTCAGGACCTTTGAGGAGTGCTGGTTTGTGCTTCAAAGTGGGCCAGGGAAGGGTACACTGCCTTTGGAGCATTTGAGAGACTGAGGAGAGAAGAACAATCACTGAGAAAACAGACGGATGAATACTTTGCGTGAGAATCCTGCCACCCATGACAAGTCAGCTCCCACGCCTCCAGAGTCTCCAGCTAGAGCTCTCGCGGTAACAGCTCAGTGGGCGCTTCCAGGCAGCCAGGGATGTGCTGCCCTCTGGATTCATTAACACAGGGTTTCTTGGGGTCAGGGGAGGTGCCAAGGCCCTGGGAGAAGCCAAGCCTCAGAGGACCCTCTTGCTCATAGAGAATGCACGGACCCCCAAGTTCTACTCCCAGACTCACACTCCTCTTGTAGGTGGGAAAGGGACGGAGGGGTGGAGGGGGAACGCCCTGTTCCACATGCTGTATTTACTCTGGGCATGGCTAATGACTCCAGGGCCTTATCATTCAGCCCTCAGACTGGGCTGGGTAGGTCTGAGAGTTAGGGAAAGTCCGTTCCCACTGCCCTCGGGGAGAGAAGAAAGGAGGGGGCAAGGGAGAAGCTGCTGGTCGGACCGTCGGACCCACAATGAAAACGCTCCTTCTTTTGCTGCTGGTGCTCCTGGACCTGGGAGAGGCCCAAGGATCACTTCACAGGTGAGGAGACATCCCTGCACTGTGTTCAGCTGGGTAGACCCCTGCCCTGCAGCTCAGGGCTGCTCTGGGATAGGAAAGCTGACTGGGAGATGAAGAGGAGGAGAAGCTGAGGATTTGCATCAATGCATGGAAGAGGCTTACCCAGTGGTTGCCTGTGTATGGCCTTCATCTCCAGTCCTCAACAAGTCATCCTCCTGCCTCCACCTCCATGGAGGTGTCTTCCCAAGTCCCGGGGAGCTTCTTATGTTACAAAAGAGCAGAAACCTGCAGTTGTGGTTTGTAGCTCAAAGCACCCCAGTACTTCCCCAGGGGACTGACCATCACTGCCTCCAAGAGTTTTCTGTCCCTTTAAATCAGCCCTTCGTGATGTTCATGTAAAACTGCAGACCTCCCCACATCTTCCATTTTCCTAGAAGATCTCAAAGAGCTCAGCTCCAGGAGGGGAGCCATTTCCACTCTAAGATTCTAAGACTCTCCAGGGCAGAGATGAGGCCGGGCAGTCTGAATGGCAGAGAGGACGCTGATCCTGCATGCTGTCTTGCAGATCCCCCCCTCTGTCTTCTCTAGTTGGCCCCTGAGAAAATGGGATGGGAACGGGGGGAAGAGGGAGGTAGAAGTACATCTCCTCCTCACACTGGGCTTTGTCTCCAGGGTGCCCCTCAGGAGGCATCCGTCCCTCAAGAAGAAGCTGCGGGCACGGAGCCAGCTCTCTGAGTTCTGGAAATCCCAGAATTTGGACATGATCCAGTTCACCGAGTCCTGCTCAATGGACCAGAGTGCCAACGAACCCCTCATCAACTACTTGGATGTGAGGCCTCCTGGGATCAGGGCTGGGGAGAGGTGGGAGCTGGAGGAAGGCCCAGCATCAGGGCATGGCCAGTGCCATATCAGTAGCGCTGAAGGCCATTGTGGATTTCTTCACTTGGATGGATGATCCATGGGGACTGATTCCCTGGGTTGCCATGGAGTTGGCTAAGCAGGCCCCAGTGTACCCAAATGTCAGAGCTCTCTGCAGAAGGAAAGGGCTGGGAGTGAAAGCATCATCCCACACTGAAGGCCCCTGCTTCTGCTTTTCTCAGCTGGGCAGCTTACTGGCTGTGTACCCTTAGGCAAGTTACTTAACCTCTCCCAGCCCTAGTTCCCTAGTCTGTAAAACAGGTGGTTCTTCCTCCACTGCCTCTCCTACAATGTATTTATAAGAATCAGGTTAATGCAAGTAAAATCAAATGACGTAGCCAGAGGCTTGGTTTGATTTCCTCACTCATGGCCATTTCTCTGCTCCTTTTACCTTTTATTTTCCAGCATTGCCACTTCCTAGGCTCTGTAAACTCCAGTCTGTAGTACCCGAGGCTTTGGCCCCAGGGAGCTTTCCCTTGGCTTCCTGGTGAGCACCCTTGTCCCTCGCCACCACCCACACCCGCTTTCCTTCTCACTCTTCCTTGCAGATGGAATACTTCGGCACTATCTCCATTGGCTCCCCACCACAGAACTTCACTGTCATCTTCGACACTGGCTCCTCCAATCTCTGGGTCCCCTCTGTGTACTGCACCAGCCCAGCCTGCAGTAAGTGGGGCCAGGAGCACCAGCAGAGAATGTCTGGGGGCCAGTCCTGGGAAGCCAAGCCTGATACTCTGGGGAAGCAGGGCTTAGGTTCCAGAAACTGGCCACCCCTGCCACACCAGCTTCCCCTCTCCATCTTTGAGTCTGCCCTGGAACTGCTTACAGCAGAGATAGAGCAAGGCCAAGGAAGAACTAAAATGTGGCTGCTGTCCAAGAGAGCAACTTCCATACAGATCAGAATTAATAGAAAGAAAGCCATTGAAAAGAGAAATCTTTGACATAATGACTCACTTCCTTTGGAACACCCAAAGGAATGTAGGGGAAAGTTTAATTTAATTGGTTATTTCTGAGCAGGTAGGTTAGTTGGGTTCTAGTGTAGAGAGTCTGCTTGCTTCAAGGAGGCTTGGTAGCCTTATCTCCTGGTGCACAGAGGTGCGGCTGGTGGGGCACAATGGCATGGGTGGGTCCATTTGGCCAGAGGTAACTCGGAGGTTTCAGCAAGGATTGGAAAAGAAGAGCTACAGAAAGATGACTTGTTCGACACAGGACAAGTCCCAGAGACAGAATCTCCCTGGAAAGCCCAAGGCTAGAGATGTCCACGGGTTGGGAGAAAAGTTGGGAGTAATTTCCTGGGGCAATTGTTTACCCCTGAGTTTCTTCTGAAGGCCAACCTCTGACCCACAACGGGTGGCCGGGACTGTGGCTGGCGCCTGATAAATGGCACTTATCTTGGTGTGCCTCATGAGGTCATTGTGGACAATCAGGTTTGCTCAGGGACAGCTATTTGGTTTCCAATTAGGCCACATCTGTAGCTAGAGGGAAATGTAGTTGCTCACTAGGGAGGGGCATCACCAGGCTTCTAGGGGCTCTCCCTCAGTGTTGAGAGTTAAGGGAAGAGACCCTGACACACTGGGGCTGGGTGGCACCAGGGCGAGGATGCAGGCAGTGAGCAGATGGCATAGGCAAGAGTGATGCACTTCTTTCCAGAGACGCACACCAGGTTCCAGCCTTCCCAGTCCAGCACGTACAGCCAGCCGGGGCAATCTTTCTCCATTCAGTATGGAACTGGGAGCTTGTCTGGGATCATTGGAGCCGACCAAGTCTCTGTGAGTGCAAGTTCTTCATCTTTTCTATCTCGGCCAAAAACTTGGGAGACTTATTCAGAGGTCTTGGGTTTCAAAACTGCCTCAGGAATGGGTGGAAACAGGGGTTAGGACTAACTTCTAGGGGAAAGGGGGACCAACACTCCCCACCTGAGATGGTAGCAGTGGGTCAGCCTGCACAGCATGCTGTGCCCTAGTTGAGGACAGTGTAGGGGGACTCCGGCAGGAAGCACTGCCCAGTGCACAAAGCCTGGTGACAGGGTGCACAGCTGGATCTCCAGTCTCTAGGACATTGAGGAGATAAGACCAGGTCGCCATCTTGAAGGATAAAGAAGCCCATGTCAGCGGGCGAGGTTTGGACTCAGTAAAATAAGGGGGCAAGGTCTGAAATGAGAGCCCAGTCACAGAGCCAAGGCAGAAACCCAGTTGTCCAAAGGCCAAGGCCCAAACTGAACTCAGTGCTGAGCTCATGAGCTGTTCCTCAAACTCCCTCTGACCTCTGACCCTCTGACTCCCTCTGAAGTCCTATGGGTCCTAGAACTATGGGAATCAGACAAATGTGGGGACAGAGAACCAGGTACTTTTTCAGGCTTATAGACAGCAATATATGCCTGGGCCTTGGGAGAAACAGAGGTTGACCTATTCCTGGTGAGCATTGGTCCATGAGGGGGTATTCCCAAGGCCAGGAGGGCACAGCTTTCATCAACATCCCTTAGAGTGGGTGGAGTAGGACATATTATCAGCTGAAAGAATGCCAGAAGCAGAAAAACACCATCTATGTAAAAATATCATACAGATAAAACAATGCACTGCATTTTCTATTGGAACTATCTGTGTGTGTGTGCATACACACATTACATATATAATATATAATATCCGTATGTACGAATATATAATATATAGTATACTGTATATATCCATCTGTATATTTTATATAGATATATATTAGATATAGTCTATAATAATTGCATAATTTTATTATATAATATGTTATATATTATATACTTAATATGATATGTAATACATTATATTAATATGTTATATAATATTAATTATATATTATAAGTGATATAATGTATTATATTAATAGTATATTATGTGTTATATATTAATATGTTGTGTATATTAATATATAATATAATATACTAATCTATTATATATTAACAACATATCATATATGTAATGTGTATATATTATATGATCTGTAAAATTATATATATTATGACATATACATATACATTATATATCTAATTACACATAATATATATATAAAAGTACAAATAACTATTTAGAAGGCTACATCCCAAACTGATCATCACAATAACCTCTGAGATGCAGGGAAGGCACTGAAATAGAATAGAAAGGGGAATTCGTGCCTATAGCTTGTCACCTATCTGTTGGCTCACCTGGCTGATGTAGGGCAGCAGCCAAGCCCACAGCAATGTCAGTTGCACTGCTCCTTCCCTCAGTTTTTCTGGCTCCAGGGCCAGGTGTGCACTTACCTCTATAAAGAATCATCAGATTTTGCTGCAGAACATCCCCATCATTGAGGATGGAGACTTGGGGGCAGGGAGAGAACAATGAGGGTTCCAGTCCACCCTCACACTCATGGGTTCCAACTGGCCCTTTTTCTCCCACTTGACATCTATCTTCCCTTTCTGCTGTGCAAACTGTAGACAGCAGCTGCAGCACCAGGCCAGAAACAAGTACACTGTTTAACTAGCACCCACAGTTGCATATAATCAATATCTATATCCATATCGTTTCATCTATATCTATAGTACCTCCTAATGGCTCTGCTTCTCCTTATCAAACCCTGACTGACATAATAAAGATAGGACATGCCAAAATGTGTAGATGAAGCTAATGCAGCCCTTAAAGGGACCGTTTAGCCTAAAATGCATGTATTATTAATAGAAATGCTAATAATCAATTATCTAAGTTCCTATTTCAAGAAACAAATAACAAGAAAATGAGCAAACCATAAACAAATAATAGTACATCAAACCCAAAGAAATCAAAAGGAAGGAAATAATAAAGAGTAGAATGGGACATTAATGAAATAGAGAGATCACACAGGAAATTAACAAAGCCAAGAATTAATTCTTTGCAAGAGTAATAAAATTGGTTAACCTCTGACATGACTAATTAAGAAAAAAGAAAGAAAATACAATTTAACAGTATTAGAAATGAGAAAGAGAACCCTAAAGTTATCAAGAATAATTTTATATTGATAAATTTTACAATCTTCAAAAAATCAACAAATGCCTTGAGAAATACAGCATACCAAAACTGATGCAAAAACAAAAGTTAGAAAATGTGAATCTTTTAAAGATATACTCTGTTATTAAAAAATCCTTCCACAAAGAAAACTCCACAAAGAAAAGCCTCACTGATAAATTCTTCTAAACACTAAAAAAAAAAAAAAAAAAAATTCACAAACTCTTCCAGATATTTGATAAAGTAAAAACACTTTATAACTCATTTTATGAAACCAGCACAACTTTAATAATGAAACTTGAAAAGGACATTATAACAAAAGAAAATATAAAATTACAGACCAATCTTTCTCTCATGAATGTAGATGCAAAAGTTCTAAATGAAATACTAGCAAATAAAATCTTGTGTTGTATAAAAAGATAATACATCTTAACCAAGGGTCATCTTTCTAGGAATTTATCATTTAGCAGAATAAAAGGAGAGAAATCATATGACCAATATGATTATATTAATAGATTAATAACATTCAACATCTATTCATGACTTCAAGAAAAACCCTTAGCAAACTAGGAATAGAAAGTAACTCCCTTAATCTGAGAAAGATGAAGGGCTTCATCTACAAAGAAGCCCACAGCAAACTTTATACTTAATGGTGAATTGTCGAGAGACTTCTCCATACGATCAAGAATGAGACAAGGACACTCAATCTCACCACTTCTATTCCACATTGTACTGAAAATCCTAGCCAGTGCAACAAGAAAAAAAGAAACGAAGAACATTAAGATGGAAAAGGAAGAAATAACACTGTTGTTATTAATGTATGACAAGATTCCATAAGTAGAAAATCCAAAAATATCTACAGAAAGGATATTGGGATTAATATGTGAACTTAGCAAAGTTGCTGGATATGAGGTCAACATAAAAAAATCATTTAGGGCCAGGCATGGTGGCTCACGCCTGTAATCCCAGCACTTTGGGAGGCTGAGACAGGTGGATCATAAGGTCAGGAGTTTGAGACCAGCCTGACCAACATGGAGAGACCCCATCTTTACTAAAAATACAAAAATTAGCCAGGCGTGGTGGCGCACACCTGTAGTCCCAGTTACTCAGGAGGCTGAGGCAGAAGAATTGCTTGAACCCAGGAGGCGGAGGTTGCAGTAGAACCGAGATCATGCCACGGCACTCCAGCCCGGGTGACAGAATGAGACTCCGTCTCAAAGAAAAATCATTTGGATTTATATATACAGGTTGTGGATCCTTATCACAAATATTTGGGACCGGAAGTCTTTTAGGTTTCAAATTTTTTCAGATTTTGAAATATTTGCATTACACCTACCAGTTTAGTATCTCAAATCTGAAAATCCATAATCTGTAGTACTCCAGTGAGCATTTTCTTTTAGCGTCATGTTGGCACTCAAAAAGTTTTGGATTTTGAAGCACTTCAGTTTCAGATTTTCAGATTTGTGATGCTCAACCTGTAGCAAGTAAAACAAATGGCAAATAGATTTTTAATGACACTATAACACCATCAAAACCATAGCTACTTTGAAGCAAATTTAACCAAAAAATGTGCAAGAACTCTACTCTGATAATAGAAAACTTTACTAAATAAAAGTAAAAGACTTGCATAAAAATCACAAATGTTACTGAATAAAATTAAAAGAAGACCTGTATTGAAAACTAAACCATGCTCATAGATTGAATGACTCTGTTTTATTTAAAAGTCAAATTTTTTCCAATTGATCTATAGAACCAATTTTATTCCAATTAAAACAAGAGCACTTTTTCTTAGAAATTAACAAACTGATTCTAACATTTATATGGATGTGTAATACACCAAAACAACCTTGCTGAAGAAAAACACTGGTAAATATTAAGATTTATTATAAAGTTACAGCAATGTAGATGTGTGGTGTTGGCACAGAATTTTAAAAATATACAAATGGAACAGAACAGAAAATACAAAACCTATCCACACAGTCATCTGATTTATGTTGAACATGACACTGCAGTAAGTGGAGGAAATGGTGGTATATTTATTAAGTAGTGCCAGGTCATATGAATATCCAGATAGAAAAAAATAAATCTTGACTCCTACCTTACACATTACCACATTTCAGATAGACTCCAGATCTCAATGTGAAAGGTAAACAATAAAGCTTTTAGAAGAAAACATGGGAAAATGTTTTCAAAATCTTAGGGGAGGCAAAATTTTCTGAAACAAGTTACAAAAAAACAGTGTGCAATAAGCACAATGTTGAGTGACAGAAGCCAGATACCAAAGCGTTCATATGGGATGATTCCATTTATATAAATCCAAAAAATAGGCAAAGCCAATATACGCTATTAGAAGTCAGGAGACTGGCTCTTCTTGAGTAGGAGCGCAATGATTGGCAGGTGCATGAGGGCCTCTGAGGTTTTGGAATGTTCTGTTTCTTGAGAATATAGCAAGCATCTTTGTGCTTATTTAGTCAAGGAAAGTTGGGAAGGAGAAGAATTAACTTCAAGACAGAGGAGAATCCAGGAATCAAACTCTTTGCCAGCAATCCCCTGTGCCATTTTCCTGTGGGCTTTCTCCTGCCAGGTGGAAGGACTGACTGTCGTTGGCCAGCAGTTTGGAGAAAGTGTCACAGAGCCAGGCCAGACCTTTGTGGATGCAGAGTTTGATGGAATTCTGGGCCTGGGATACCCCTCCTTGGCTGTGGGAGGAGTGACTCCAGTGTTTGACAACATGATGGCTCAGAACCTGGTGGACTTGCCATTGTTTTCTGTCTACATGAGCAGGTAAGACCCATCAAGACTGTGAGGTTAAAGTCAGTTATAACTATAGGGAGACAACACGTGCTCTTGACTTAGCCGTCAAAAGACCTGATTTGGGTCTTTAGCTTGGTCTATTATCAGCTGTGTGATCTTAGTCAAAACATTTAACCTCTCTGAATATTGAGGAAATGGGATTTGCTTCGTCAAGTAGTTGTGAAAGCACTTTGTAAACTCTACTACACTGGCTTAAATTTAAGGAATCTCTGGGATTGGTTCTTCATTGATGCTGTCACTAAATATCAAGCTCCTATTATATGCTGAGTATGATGCTCACACTGGGGACACAGTGAAACAAGAATGACAGCACCTGCAGGAGGAGCAGGCAGAAACAAATGAAAAGTTAAGCTGACAATGAAATAATTGCATACTGATGGATGAGTAAACAAAATGTGGCATATCCAAACAATCAGATATTATTCAGTCTTAGAAAGGAAGAAAATTCTGAGATACGCTACAATACAGAAGAAACTTGAGGACATAATGCGAAGTGAAATAAGCTAGTCATAAAAAGACAAATACTGTATGATTCCACTTAGGTGAGGTACCTAGAGTAGTCAAATTCGCAGGCAGAAAGTGGACTGCCAGTTGCCAGAGCCTGGGGAGGGGAAGTGAGGAGTTCTTAAACCATTGTTGATGGCCTAATGGGTATAAAACTCCAGTTCTGTAAAATGAAAGGTCTGGATTTTACACAGTGTGCACATACTTAACACTACTGAATTGTAGACTCAAAAATGGGTAAGATAGTACATTTCATGTTACATATTTTTACAACAATTTTTAAAAATTGCATTGTTGTTGGAAAACAACAACAATGTTTGTTGTTTCTAGGCACTCTTGCCCGGCATCCTTGGAGGGTCATTTCCTCTTCCTCCTTACACAGGAAGGTGATTTCTGACCTTCCTGACTGCTTCCAGGTCAGACCTGGCCTGCACTCACTCTGTTTCAGCATAAGCCCATTCCTCTCATTCCCCTCTCCCACATGGAGGGTCCTGGATTTTCCCTATCAAGCTGTGCTTCCTCTCCAGCATGACAGCACTCAGTACCAGGCCTAGGCAGAG
Source organism: Macaca mulatta (assembly GCF_049350105.2). NCBI lineage: Eukaryota > Metazoa > Chordata > Mammalia > Primates > Cercopithecidae > Macaca > Macaca mulatta. The sequence continues at coordinate 63,779,940 of NC_133406.1, read as the reverse complement.
CTGTGAGTGAGAGAGGCAGGTTGTCTAGACACTTCTGCTTCCCCTTGCAGAACTTCCTTTTCCCGTCGCCTGGGAAAAGTGGGCTGTAATGGGGAATATCGAGGCTTGGCAGTCAGACCGACCTGAATTTGAATCCTGCCACTTACATTGCTTCATCTCACTGAGGCTCAGTTTCTTCCACGGACCACTAGGTTGATGTGAGTTAAATAAGTTTAGATAGACAAAATCCCCAGTACAGGGCCTTCTACCAAGGTAATCAACAAATGTGAGTTCCTTTCCCCACTCCCTCTCTAAAACCACTGTCCTAAAATTCCTACAGGTATTCCCTTCTCTCCCTCTTTACTACCCTGATTTCAGTTTTGTATCTTTCTGATCCTTTTCCTCCTCAAAATGAATCTGTCTTAGGTCCGATTTCTCCAGAATCTTGCTAGGTTCCAGAACATAATCTGAGATATCAATACCAATGGAAATAAGTGTTCAAGCTCTAGTAAGTCATGATACATTCAAGTCGGCCTCTTTGCCTTAACATAATGAGTGAAGAACACAAAAACACCAGGTGCTGTCACAACCATAGTGGGGAAGATACCTTGGGAAAAGGTGTCTTTGGGGGTTGCTTCAAGTCACACAATGTGTACCCACCCAGGATGGTCCTGGCCTTGGTTCTGAATGACAGACCTGCTGGCCCCATTTCCCAACTCCTTAACCTTTTTATCCAAGAAGCAGAAGGACATTCACAAATGGTCAAGGGGAGCTGTTTCTAATCTTGTGTCAAAAAGGCCCAGACCAATCCACTTGCAGTAGTCAGAGTCCTGGTCTCAAAGCCAAGGCTGATGTTTCTGCCTACCTGGCTGCTTGGTATGAGACCAAGAAGCAAAGTGTCTTAGCTGAGACTCACCCCTAGAGTTTTGCAGTGGCCCTTCCTGGACAGTTTGTATTTCTCTCCATGTAGTAACCCAGAAGGTGGTGTGGGGAGTGAGCTGATTTTCGGAGGCTACGACCACTCCCATTTCTCTGGGAGCCTGAATTGGGTCCCAGTCACCAAGCAAGGCTACTGGCAGATTGCGCTGGATAAGTGAGTATTCCCCATGAAGTAGTTACAGTACTAGGGGTACTGTACTCAAAAGAGGCACAACTCAAACGGAATTAACTGAAAAACCACTGGTCGCTAGCAGAGGATGCCAGAAGCTTACTGTGGTTGAAGGTATGGAGGTGCTGAGCAAGTGTGCAGGAAGGGACCTCTGTAACCAGGGCAGCAGACAAAGCTTCCTTCCTTGTACATGTGGCGTGCCTTTAATTCAACAGACAGTCAATACTAGCGCACAGCCTGCTCCCCTTTGTTCTTTCAACACTGACACACAAGGCGAGGGATGAGTAACATGGGGGTTTGCACAGGTGAATTGGATTCAGATCTTGCCCTCAAAAAACTTGTACAGAAGATGAGAGGCACCCAAACCGCTATCCTATAAAATGGAAGGTGGTCAGTGGTCCAAGAGAGGTGCCATCAACGTGGTCCAGCAGGCAGGCACGACAGCTTCTATCTAAAGAACCCTCCAGTGCGTCATGGAGGGGATTACATTGAAACTGAGCTGGGAAATATATACAGTATCCGGGCATGAAGCAATTGGGGAAGTGGAACTACATGCCTGCCTCATACCTAGTGCCGTGCTAGACAATGCAGGAATTGGAAAAGTGCAGTTCAAGTTTCAATTTAGCTAGGATTGAGTTCCTGCAAGGTATCAGGCATTAGGAATGCAAAAAATAAAAGGTCTCAATGCTCACTGTCTATTGAGGGTTTTTCACACTGTAGGAATTCACCTATTTATGGGTCATGACATCATTTTAGAAGATCCTGACCAGGCGTGGTGGCTCACACCTGTAATCCCAGGACTTTGGGAGGACGAGGCAGGTGGATCACAAGGTTGAGAGACTCAGACCATCCTTGCCAACATGGTGAAACACTGTCTCTACTAAATATACAAAAATTAGCCAGGCATGGTGCCACACGCCTGTAGTCCCAGTTACTCGGGAAGCTGAGGTAGGAGAATCACTTGAACCTGGGAGGCAAAGGTTGCAGTGAGCTGAGGCCGAGCCACTGCACTCCAGCCTAGGTGACAGAGTGAGACTCCATCTCAAATAAGTAAATAAATAAATAAATAAATAAGATCATAAGATCATGACCTACATTTTTTGATGAATTGGAATGTGGTAGAAAATACTAGAGTGCACCTCAATTGCATGAATGGGTGTGTGTGTGCACTGGGTCAAGAAGTAAACAGATTTCTTCCTATGGATCTCAGTAGAAAACAACTGAGGAACACTCATATGGTGGGGGGAAATCATTAATGTGCTCCAGGTGCTGGAGAGCCCACAAAAGAGTGGGAGTTTCCTAGGAGCCAGGGGAGGGAAGGTGGGCTGACTGCAACTCTGTCGCCTCAGCATCCAGGTGGGAGGCACTGTGATGTTCTGCTCTGAGGGCTGCCAGGCCATTGTGGACACAGGGACTTCCCTCATCACTGGCCCTTCCGACAAGATTAAGCAGCTGCAAAATGCCATCGGGGCAGCCCCCGTGGATGGAGAAGTGAGTGCCTACCTGGGGAAGGGAATGGTGGGGGCAGGAGAGCCAGGCCTTCTCTTGGGAGGTGGGAAGGCTCTAAACAGATCCTCCGTATTGGGTTTTAGTATGCTGTGGAGTGTGCCAACCTTAATGTCATGCCGGATGTCACCTTCACCATCAACGGAGTCCCCTACACCCTCAGCCCAACTGCCTACACCCTGCTGGTAAGAACTATTTCCTTATTCTGCAGGCCACAAGGCCCTCCCCACTTGCCTACCACTTCCCCTTTTCAGTCGCCTGCACTTTGCCCGACTTTACCCTAAGCCCCGCCCCGCATTGTTCTGCTCTGAGGTGGCATTCCCTCTGGGAGGGACACAGCTGCCTGTGATGGAAAGACCACGGGGCTTGTTCTAATTTCCAGTTCTGCCGTGAAGCAGTAGTAAAGTTCGGGCAAGCCATTTAAGGAAGTCTTCTGATATTGCCATGTAGGACTTTTCAACTGACAAAGTTTAATCTCCTCTACCACCAGGTCAGACTGGAACTATTACTATCTCATTTTATAGGTGAGAATATCGAGACTTAGAGAGTCAAATAAATGGTTCAAGATATGAGCTGTTTGCAGGGAGGAGTGGAGAATAAGATTATATTTGTCCTAACATTCAAATTAACATTCCTCCTCTAGCAAGAAAATGTCTTTTGTTGCAGTAAATTCTCAAGTTTGTAGGGTGAAGTAGAAAGGGAACTCCTGGACCTTTTGGACACCTGTGAGCACTTCACACCACAGTTGGTCTGAATTTCCAGCATTGTAGGTATTTGGCACTACACTTCAACACACTAATTTTTCCAAGAGTCACTGACAGCATCAGGGTAACTGCATCAGAAGAGAGGTTCTAAGATAGAGACTGAGGGCTTCAGTCCTACCCCTAAGCCTCTATTAACTCCTTCCCAAAGCTACCAACAGACAATCCAAATAAAAACAAATGTTTGCTTTAAAACACAGCTTCATGGTAAGTCCCCTAAGCTCCTGCCACATAGGGATTCTGGAGCTGCCACTGTGAACACCACACTGAGGACCAGTGAGACATTTAGACTGAGCCCTGTTCATCAGTCCACACGCCCATCAACACCCTAGCACACCCACACTCTCACCTTCCCCCATGTGAGTTGAGTCCCTGCCCAGGTGGAAATCACTGATGTGTTCCAGGTGCTGGAGAGCCCAAAAAAGAGTGGGAGTTTCCTAGAAGCCAGGGGAGGGGAGGTGCGTGGTTCTTTCCCAGTACGGTGCATGGTTCCTTTAGAAGATCATTTTAGAAGATCATGACCTGACCGAGCATGGTGACTCACACCTGTAATCCCAGGACTTTGGGAGGCCAAGGCAGGTGGATCACAAGGTCTTGTGCTGGTTCTTTCCCAGTATGATGCATGGTTCTTTCTCACCAGCAGATTTCAATCAGAGTCACCTCAATCCATCAAAACTGCTGTAAAAACGTTGACTTTTCATGTCCTTCCTCTCAAGAAGTCTCCCTGAGCCCTCTGCAAATTTTCCCACACCCTCATCAGCAACTTCAAATTTCAAGTCATTGTTGGAAAGGCCACACTTGCCTGGTAGAGCACATCTTTGCCAAACTAAAAATTAAGATTGGAGAACGTGACACTCTTCTCTTGAACAAGGGATGCCTACTTGCCTCATCTAAAGGGGGTCACTCAAATGTTTGTTCCCAGAACATCAACAAGAAAATAGCAGTGGGTAGCCACTAACAGAGTTCTTTCTCTCCCTTAACAAAAACCAAGCTGAGCTTCACTAGAAACCAAAGAAACCAGAATTTAAACCAAGGTCTTCCGATGCCAACCGTTTTGCTCTTCTAGCCATGCAACGAGGGTTTCCCAGTTGTAAAATGATGGTGGTGGGGGCAGGTGGAAGTATATAACAGATGAACCCTTCTCAAAATTGTAGAACATAGACCCCAGGTCCATAAGAATGGACTTGTGTAGACAAACAATTTATTGAGAAAACTAGGGTAGGGACATATGAAGCAGGAGGAAGAACCCACTGACCAAAATGGTGGAACCCACCAGCTGTCCAAGGCCATCCAGTGCCAGCCACCACCACCACACAGGCAGCCGCCAGGGAGCACTACTTCCTTCTTTCCCATGTCATTTGCATCCTTTTTTCCAACCCCAGGACTTCGTGGATGGAATGCAGTTCTGCAGCAGCGGCTTTCAAGGACTTGACATCCACCCTCCAGCTGGGCCCCTCTGGATCCTGGGGGATGTCTTCATTCGACAGTTTTACTCGGTCTTCGACCGTGGGAATAACCGTGTGGGACTGGCCCCAGCAGTCCCCTAAGGAGGGGCCTTGTGTCTGTGCCTGCCTGTCTGACACCCCTTGAATCTGTTAGGTTGGGGCATTCTTTACACCTGTAAAAAGTGCTTTTCCAGAGAATGTAGCTGTTTCCAGGGTTGCAACTTGAATTAAGACCAACAGAACATGAGAACACACACACACACACACACATTTCACACATACACACACACATTTCACACATACACACCACTCCCACCACCGTCATGATGGAGGAATTAAGTTGTATATCTATATTTTTTATTGACTTTTGATTATGAAAATCAGAAAATTTTCACATTTGATTATGAAAATCTCCAAACATACGTACAAGCAGAGATCATAGTATAATAAATCCCTGTGCAACTCCACTCAGCTCTGACAACCCATCCACACGGCCAGGCCTGTTTATCTGCACTGCTGCCCACTCCTCCAGCTCCACATGCTGTACCTGGATTATTCTGAAGCAAATTCCGAGCATTACATCATTTTGTACATAAATATTTCTAACATCCTTAAATTTAAATATACAGTTGGAATTCAAGCATCTCCCATTGTCCCACAAATGTTTGGCTGTTTTTATAGTTGGATTGTTTGTATTAGGATTCAAGCAAGGCCTATAAATTGCATTTATTTGAAATGTCTATAGGTGTCTTTCCTTCTAAGGAGTTTAGCACATATGAAACGTTCCTGGCTGAAATTCCAAGGTGTCATTTGACATAGTTCTCTGAACTTATCTTTCCTATAAAATGGTAGCTAGATCTGGAGGTCTGGTTTTGTGGCAAAAATACTTCCTAGATGGCACTGGGTACTTCCTGTGGTCTCCCGTCGGGAGGCAGATAATGCTGGTGCCTCTCTATCGGTGATGTTAAGACTGATGGGTGGGTTTGGAGTTATTGGCTTCAATCATTCATTACAAAGTTCAGCATTTTACCTGATCGTTTCAGCGGTCGTTGATGATCATTGCTGAGATCCGTGCTATAATTAGGGGTTGTAGAACAGGGCTTTTTCTAATTCTGCTATCCCTTTGGCATTTGTTTGTTGGAATTCTTCTATTAAAGAAATGGGCCGGGTGCAGTCGCTCACGCTTGTAATCCCAGCACTTTGGGAGGCCGAGGTGGGTGGATCACGAGGTCAAGAGATTGAGACCATCCTGGCCTACATGGTGAAACCCCATCTCTACTAAAAATACAAAAATTAGGCCAGGCGTAGTGGCTCACGTCTGTAATCCCAGCACCTTGGGAGGTTGAGGCAGGCGGATCACGAGGTCAGAAGTTTGAGACCAGCCTGGCCAATATGGTGAAACTCCGTCTCTACTAAAAATACAAAAATTAGCTGGGTGTGGTGGCACGCACCTGTAGTCCCAGCTACTCAGGAGGCTGAGGCAGAAGACTTGCTTGCAGTGAGTAGAGATTGCGCCACTGTACTCTAGCCTGAGTGACAGAGCAAGACTCCATCTCAAAAAAAAAATACAAAAATTAGCTGGGTGTGGTGGCATGCACCTGTAGTCCCAGCTACTTAGGAGGCTGAGGCAGGAGAATCGTTTGAACCCAGGAGACAGAGATTGCAGTGAGCCAAGATTGCACCACTGTACTCCAGCCTGACAACAGAGCGAGACTCCATCAAAAAAAAAAAAAAAAAAAAAAAAACTTTGGGTGGGCACGATGGCTCACACCTGTCCCAGCACTCTGGGAAGCCGAGGAAGGAGGATCACTTGAGTCGAGGGGGTCAAATCTGCAGCGAGCCATGACCATGCCACTGTACTCCAATCTGGGTGACAGAGTAAGACCTTGTCTCAAAAACAAACAAAACAAAACAAAACCTTTCCCTCATCAACCATTTGCCCAGGAAAGAAGACAATTACTTGGAGTTTTATTTCCTTTATTTACCAGTTTTCAGAATGAGTTGGTGCTATATTAAACATCAAAGGATTTTAAACGTATTTGATGTGTTTCAGCTCACCAGTTTTTTCTTTAATGCCAGATCACTCTATCGTTAGCCAGTGGGTGATCTTCAAGTTAGTTCTTGTAAACTTTTCCAGCCCATCTTGCACACTTCCAGTCCCATATGTGGCATCAGCCATTGTCCTGCAGAGTCCTGGTTCCTTGTAGCATGCCCATATGTATGTTGTAAATAAAAATATTTCATAGTACATTGGAGATGGAGTGAGAGACGGAGAGAGATATTGAGAAAGAGAGAGAGATTGAGAGAGCACCTGTTTCACCCTGGGGACTGAGGGCCCACCCTGAGAGATCTGACATGGAGAATCCTGGCCTGAGCACATCCCCCTTCTGGTGGTATCTATTGCCATCAGAAACAACTTATTTTTTCTTCCCCCTTTTAGCTTTTGCTTCCTTCAAAATGAAAGTATCTTCTGTTTTTTCTTATTGTAAAGCATGTGAAAATCCTCCATGACCTTATTCCTCAGAGAAAAGTACCATTATCAATTTGAAGTCATTTTATACAGACTTTTCTTTGCACATATTAACAGAGGTGGCTATTGGTAAGGAAACTTTTTCTAAAGGAATCATACTCTACATGTAAGAGGCATTGGAAACAGAGTGACTCCATCTTGAATAGGGGATGGGGACAATGAGGCTGAGACCTGGCTGGGCTGCATTCCCAGGAGGTCAGGCATTTTTAGTCACAGGATGAGATAGGAAGTCGACAGGACTGGTTTCACAAGATACAGGTTACAAAGACCCTGCTGATAAAACCAGATGTGGTAAAGAAGCCAGCCAAAACCCACCAAAATCAAGATGGTGATGAAAGCCACCTCTGGTGGTCCTCATTGATCATTGTAGGCTAATTATAATGCAATAGCATGTTAAAAAGACACTCCCATCAGCACCATGGCAGTTTACAAATGCCACAGCAACATCCAGAAGTTATCCTAGATGGTCTACGAAGGGGAGGAACCCTCAGTTCCTGGGACTCCCTACTCCTTTCCCGGGAAACTCATGAATAGTCCACCCCTTATTTAGCATATAATCAAGGAATAACCATAAGTATATTTGGTCAAGCGGCCCATACCGCTGTTCTGCCTGTAGAGTTGCTACCCTTGAATTCCTTTACTTTTCTTAATAATCTTGCTTTCACTTTACTCTGTTGGCTTGCTTTTGAATTCTTTCCTGCATGAAGTCAAGAACCCATGTGGCCTCCCAGGCTGGACCCCAGTTGTGGCGTTCACTCTGTGCCAGAATGACTCTTCTCTAAACTACTTTTTTCATTTAACAGTAGATTCCCTGTCATTGCTGATAGCTCATTCTTCTAACATCTATGCAGTGTCCATTTATTTATCAGATCCTCTCTTAATGAACGTTAGGTTCATTTGGGGTTCAATTCAATCCAATACAACAAATATTTATTTTATGCCAGACACTAAGTGAAGTACTCGAAAACCTGCAACATAACTGGGAGAGGCCCTGGCTGTCAGTTTTTGACTGCAGGGATCACAGAAGACACACCAGGCTGAAAGTCAAATAGCCTTGGTTTACGTCTGTGTTCGGTGGCCTTGGGTAATGACTTCATGTCTCTAAGACACTCACCTCAGAGCTGTTGGGAAGAATCCGTGATCTTACCTGGGTGGGAGCACTTGGCTAAGAGTGGTACCTTCCCTTCTGATTTGGGTGTCATGCTCAGAGTAGATCACAACTACACACCTGCACACATACATTGTTTGTTTGGTTTTTACTTTTATTTTTCCTTTTTAACCAAATTATTGCTTTTAAAGTCAATTTAGAACAGCCTGATCCAAACAAGCTATCAAAGCAACGTAGTAGAACAGTTAACAACACTGGCTCCAGAGTCAGGCAGGCTCGGACTTCATTCCTAGCATCAGTTGTGGGACCTCTGCACCTCAGTTTGTTCATCTGTCAAATGGGCATGATAGTAGGAACTACAGTTGACCCCTGAACAACACAGGTTTGGACTTGCACGAGTTCACTTATTCACAGATTTTATTTTTTCAACCAAAGGCAGACCAAAAATATAGTATTCAGCTGGTGCAGTGGCTCACATCTGTAATCCCAGCACTTCGGGAGGCTGAGGCGGGTAGATCACTTGAGATCAGGAGTTCAAGACCAGCCTGGCCAACATGGTGAAACCCCATCCTACTAAAAATACAAAAATTAGCCGGGCATAGTGGCAGGTGCCTGTAATCCCAGCTACTCGGGAGGCTGAGGCAGGAGAATTGCTTGAACCCAGGAGGCAGAGGTTGCAGTGAGCCAAGACGGTGCCACTGCACTCCAGCCTCAGCGACAGAAAGAAACTCCATCTCAAAAACAGCAACAACAACAAAATACGGTATTCTCGGGATGCAAATCCTATGTATATGGAGCACGGATTTATCCTATATGTGGGTTCTTTGGGGCCAACTGCAGGACTTGAGTGTGCTCAAAGTTTAGTGTACTTGGGGGTCCTGAAACCAGTTCCCCACATGTACCAAGGGATGACTGTGTTGCATTGGGTTATTTTGAGGATGCAATCACATTGCACTTATGTAAACATTTACCTAGCTTACATGCCTATGCTCATCAGGCCACAGACCTTCACTCTACATAAGCGAGTCTCATAAAAGGCAGAAAGCCGTAGAGTAAATGGTTTTATGATTTTTTCGTCTAAGACAAAGCACCCCAAGAGCCATGTGGAAGCCCATTGTTAGACAGCACCCCTGCAGGCTTTTGGAATGGCCGTTTCTGTGCAAGGGCCGCCCCGACTGTTGAATCTGCTGGTCTGGTGTTGGCCAGGAGTCTGAGTGATGGCGGCTGCAGTGTGAAAATGATGCCTAAGCCACACAACATCATTCAGTCTTCACAACGACCCTGCTGGTTCTGCCACAGAAATGCCTCTGTGACCTATTTCCTTGTCCCCACCCTCCAGTCATTACCTTTCACCAGAAATATTCCAGGAACATCCTGACACTGATTCTGTCTCTTGCCCTCCGACAAACCAGTGCCTGATAGGTACATATTTCTGAAGCCCAGCTGTAATCACACCCTTCCCCTGCCGTACACTTCACAGTGGTGCCCCGCCGCACGCCAAATGCAATCCAAGCTGGCGCAACTTCCAGGGCTCCCAGGGCCTTGCCTCAGTTTGACCACCTGTTCTCCCTGGACATCTAGTCTACCCTGCACCAAACGGAATCATCCCGATTTTCTTACTTGTACACTTAGTCCTAGAATTCCTTCTCTTCTGTTCATCAGAGGAACATGCTGTTTCCCCAAAATGACCCCCTTACAATGAGTGTTAAGATGACAGTGAAAAGCTGTCAGACACAGTGCTGTGAGACACAAGACTGAAATCTCAGCCCATGGGATACACTGTGAAGGTGCTCAGCTATGACTTGGAGCCCTTCCCATGCACTCGCTCTTCTGCCAGCCAGAGGTTCAGCATCTCCTCTCCCTGGCCCCACATCGCTTCTCTGCATATTGAGCCTGAATCCCTGCTCCATTCACCACACATCTGCACATTCCTATCCTCCACGTCCTTCAAGCTCCAATTCATATGCCTTCTTTCCATAAAGCCCTCTTTGACGTCTCCTAACTAGAATTAATCTCTCCTTCCTCTAAATCCCCACAACCCTTAAGCTGTGTTTTTTATGCCATTGTTTGCTCCGTGTTTTATTTCCACTGATAAAATGCAATTCTCCATTTCTGCACCCCCGAAAGGATCTGACGGGCTCAGATCATTGAATGAACACCTACAGGAGGGAAGGAAGGAAGCAGTGAGGGAATGCAGCATCAGGACCTCCTCCGCAGGGTCGAGGCTGGCGTCATTCTCCTCTGGAGCATGTGTCACAGGAACAGAAGGGAAGTTGGCTGACTCTTTATCCACGTGGCTGGAGGAAGTGGGGACTAGAGTCTGAGGGTGGCTGGCGACTTGGCTTCCAAAGGTGTTAGGATAGTTCTGCAAATAGACCCTGAAAGTACCAGTTTCAGTCCCATGTGCAAAGGCTGTAAGGACCAGCATGGACAGTTCACTTCCCATTCCCAAAGCACCCTCGGCAGCAGCGGGCCCCACGAGAGTGCTCACATCTTCTCCAAAAGAGGGTCAAATGTGCCTCTACACCCCTATGTGGGCTCCCTGTCTAATCCCTTCTCTCTGTCTCTCTCTCTCTCTGTCTGTCACACACACACACACACACACACACACACGTTCACTTAAAACTTGGCCTCAGAAACAAGTAGAAGACTATGGGGGACAATTCTAAAGGGCAACAATTTAAGAACAAGTCAGTCGTCAAACATTAGTGGTTGGCCTGAGGGTGGCCTGATGCCCGCTTTCCCAAGTCACCCAAATGGAACATTTGGGGTGAACGTGCTCTGGGGTAGAGGTTTCCCAGTTTCAGTGTGTGCCGCCCAGTTTGGCTCTCCATGGAAACTTTTGCCTCCTCCCTCCAGGCATGTTTGCTAATTGAAACAATGAAATGAGCTTCAACTTTTCTTCCACTGAAGAAACCACACACAACATACCCAGGCCAGGCCTGTAGCTGGCACCGTGAGCTGCCCAGTGTGGTATTCAAGGATTCTCGCTCTGTGCCCCCCTGAGAAATGTGAAGTCTGATCGGCCAGATGAGACGTAGACAGCGGTCACAGAGCAGTCAGAGACTTCTGTTGGACACGAGCAAGAACTCCCTGACCCAGAGGATTATTAGACGACGAATGGGCCCAAGAAGGCAAAATCTGCCCCCAGAGATGTGGGGGAAGAAGGGGGCATCCAATGCATTACAAGCCTTGAGGGGGCTCTGGCAAGGCCTGATATCCCCTGACTGAGGCCTGTTTAAACTCACTTCATTCTCCATTCATCCGCCAGTCATAGCGATTCCAGGCACCGTTCCAGGCAGCTCAAAGACACACCAAATTAGCCGCATGTTAGCGGCGTTTTAAATTGCTGTGGTCTCCTAGGTATTTCAGGTTGGGTCACAATCCTCACTTGAGAGGAGACATCAGGACTTACTTCACATCTCACAAGCCTGGTGTGGAGTTTAATGTATGTATGTGTTGTGTGTGTGTGTGCGTGTGTGCGTGGCATGGGTGTGTGTGATGTGTTTGTGTGATGTGCATTGTCTGTGGTATCTATATGTGTTGTTCGTGTGTGTGGCGTGTGTGTGTGCAATGTGTGTGTGGTGTGTGTGTGGCATGTATGTAGTTTGTGTGTGTGGAGTGTATACTGTGTGTGGTATGTATATGTGTTGTTTCTGTGTGTGATGTGTATGTATGTGTGTGGTGTGTGTGTATGTGTGTGTGTGTGTATGTGGTGTGTGTGTGCAGTGGTGTGTATGGTGTGTATGTGATGTGTTTGTGTGTGGTGTGTATGTGGTGTGTTTGTGCAGTATGTGTGTATTGTGTGTGGTATGTATGCAGTTTGTGTGTGTGGTGTGTATACTGTGTGTGGTATGTATATGTATTGTTTCTGTGTGTGATGTGTATGTATGTGTGTGTGGTGTGTGTATGTGTGTATGTGTGTGTATGTGGTGTGTGTGCATGGTGGTGTGTATGGTGTGTATGTGGTATGTTTGTGTGTGGTGTGTATGTGGTGTGTTTGTGTAGTATGTGTGTATTGTGTGTGGTGTGTATGTGTGTAGTGTGTGTTGTGTGTGATATGTATGTATGGTGTTTGTGTGTGGTGTGTATGTGTGGTGTGTATCTTGTATGTGGTATGTATGTGTGCTGTGTGTGGTGTGTTTGTGCTTTGTGTGTATTGTGGTATGTATGCATGATATTTGTGTATGGTGTGTATGTGTGGTGTGTTTATGTAGTGTGTGTTGTGTGTGGTATGTATGTGTGGTGTTCAGTGTGTTTGTTGTGTGTGTTGTGTGTGATATGTATCTGTGATGTTTGTGTGTGGTGTGTATGTGTGGTGTGTGTGTGAAGTGTGTGTGTTGTGTGGTATGTATGTGTGGTGTTTGTGTGTGGTGTGCATGTGTGGTGTGTGTGTGTGGTGTGTGTGTATGGTGTGTTTGTGTGATGTCTGTGATGTGTGGTGTTTGTGTATGTGGTGTGTATGTGTGTGTGGTGTGTATATTGTGTGTATATTGTGCGTGGTATGTGTGGGTGTTGTTTGTGTGTGTGATGTGCATGTGTGGGGTGTGTGTGGGTAGTGCGTGTGGTGTGTGGCATGTATGTGTTTTATCTGTGTGTGTGCTGTGTGTGTTGGCGTAGGGGAGGAGTGTGTGTGTGTGTGTGTGTGTGTGTACAGGTACTGGGGTAAGGGCAAAGCATGAGGACCAGAACCTCTTCCTACCAGGCTGATGGTAGACTGAATCTTCTACCCATGTGTATCTAAAACCTCAACTAAAACAAAAGGGCTCCTTTACTGGGTGCCTTCCAGCAGTGGCAGAAGTTTCTAAAGCCAACCAGAGGCTGTTTATGGTGCCCACAAATGGGGCATGTTACCCTGCAGGCCCCTGACCCACAGCTCCCATCACCATGGGCCAGGGTTCCTATAAATGAAATTCTTCAAGGGCCCAAATCCAGTCAGCCTTTCCATTCCACTCCACCCCCTCCACCCACACAGCTGAGGTCACCCGGCCCAGCCTCTTTTGCAACTTTCCCAAGTCTGTGCACGAGAGGGAGAGGAGGAAAACTCAGAGGGAAGTGGCGTGGCTTCAACAGACTTTTTTTTTGGCCCGTCTTTGTCCCAAAGCCTTTTGCTTGGCCCTGCTGAGACCATCGCTCTAAGAAGAGACCACGAGACTGAGAGAGGACTCCCAGCCGCCCTCAGAGCGGAGGCCGAGTGCTGCGCAGCCACAGCTGTAAGTGCCCCGGGAGTTTGTCTCAGTGCTTCTGTCTGCCCCCGCAGCCCTGGGAGTTATTTGGGTGTTTGGGTGGAGGAGTGGAGGCAGGGAATGCAAGGATGAGATTTCCAATCTGGCAGCTTCAGAGTTTAGATCCAGCCCAAAGATCCCACCCTGGAGAAGCTCCCAGGGTGTGGCAGCAAGAAAGGACTTCCCTGCCTGTGCGAAGAGCTAGGGCCCAGCTCGCGACCCACAGAGGCCATCAGTCCCAGGACGCAGCTGCTGGCCCCGTCAGAAGAGGGCGGCGCTGCTGCCTCAAACCTGCAGGACCTGCCAGAAACTAGAGCCCTGGATGAGGGCAAAACCCTGCTGGCACCCAGAGTCCCCTTGTGACATTGACAGAGTGCCTTCTGGGATGCAACTGTGTTGGCCAGGGTCTCATCAGGGGAAGCTTGGCCCTTGGAGTAGGAAATTGTCACTCCTGTTCTAAATCATAAATATTTCTCCTTGCCCAGTGCTGCAGTGCCAGGGGAGCCAATGAATAGGGTCAGACGGATCTGGGTTCTATACCCAGTTTACCACCAACTAGTTGTTCTTGACCCAGGAGTCCACTGGGCTTCAGTGGCATTTTGTAAACTGCAAGTGCTCTATAATTGCTAGGTATTATGTATTAATACAAATAATTTCTTTGGGCTTACAGATCAACCTCCCACCAAAAAGTTCCCACGGAGATAGTAACTTGTCTATATCTTTAGACCTACACAGTGCTGGGGCTTAGTAAGCACACCCTGCCTGTGCCGGACAGATGAACAGATGGATGGATGAGTGGATGGACGGTTGTTCATGGAAACCTCTAGAATCCCAGCATTGGTCAGGCTCTTTAGTGGGATACAGAGAAGTGTGAGGCACAGCCCTGCCCTCCAGGAATGGACAGTCTACTCGAGGAGACAAAACCCACAAATAACCTAAAGGAAAAGAGCACCGAGCCTCCTGAAACCAGGGCTGTAGGTGCACTTCCCAGAGGGAGCAGGTCTAGACCTGCTAGGGTTGAGGTGGGTGAGGCGGAATTGTGAGCATTACTGGGAGGTAACAAAGCCTTGTGCTCTCTACATAGCCTCTTTTCACAGACAAACTTTGCTTCCAAGACTGTAGGTCCCATTATTTTTTAGGGTGGATATATTTGTCCTTTTCCAAGGTATGGGATCGGGAGGGAAGGTCCTGAAAGTGGACGAGAGCCTAGTAGGATAGTATGATGGGGGCGGGAGACTCTGTCTGCTTCAGAATCCTCACCTGTCCCTGCTCACTAGTCTCCTGTCAGCAGAAGTGATACCCTACACAACACAGATGGGACAGAAGATTGTGCCTGGTTTCAGGTTGGAGTCAGCGGGGTAAGGAGAGAAAGGAAGTGAGAAGTGAGAGCGAAGGGGGTTCCAATGTTTTTGGAGGGCTGGTCCCAGGCCCGGGGGCTTGGCAACAACTCAGTGCTTCTTACTCCACAGGGGCTGAGCTACCCTGTAGCTTTGGCAAATGGGCAGGACCAGGACTCCAGGCTTAGAAGTGCTGCTAGGCAAGAAGGGGAAAGAGTTAGGGACCTCCAGTGGGGAGTGAGTCACTGCAAGTTCTGCTCTGTGTGGACCAGGGCTGGCAGAAGGCAGAGTCTTGCATTTCAATCCTGCTTTTCACTGTTACTTAACTGTAGAGGATGACTCAGCCTGGCCTCTAGGAGGATTCCCTGGTTTGAAGCATCTGAGTCAGCTGAGTGGGTGGGATGAGGCTTAAAAAGACAGCTACTGCCAAAGCCCAGCAGAGATGACATGGAAAGGGACTCCAACCACTGTATGAGATCTGAATGTGCCTCCTAGGTGAGCCAGCCTGTGTCACCCCACACGCCGCCCCCACTTCCCACAGACCTGGTCCCAGTCACTCTCTCGTTGCTCCTAGTGACACTGGGCCCAAGGACTAGGCTCTTATAAAATAGCAGCCTCAGCAAACTCCTACCCTTCTGGGATGGGGTAGGGGAACCTGCAGCGGCAGCACACCCAGAGTGAGCATCCAGGGGAAAGAAGCAGGGAGGAGGTGAGATGCAGGAGTCCAAAGTTAAGGCCGAGGTAACTTACAAGGATCTTGAGCACTTTTTGTGTGGCCCTCAGGAGAAATACTCCCAGGAGCGGGAGGCAGCTCCATGGGGCCAGTCTGGCTCTACCTTTTGTGGATGTGGAAGAGATGACTCAAGCACAGTGTGGTGCTTGGCATCAATGACATTTGAGGTCCTTGTAGGAGTGTACTGGAGCAGGCTCCATGCTGGTGGCTTGAAGTTAGCCATGGTGTAAGTGTTTACACCATAGGAAGTGGCAAGCATGACCAACCAGGACCGTGGCCTCTAGACTCACCCCGTCTCCCAGTTGGTAAACAATTATCTGGATCCTTCCCAACTTGGGGACCCTGCTGTGCTATAAGATCATGACACATGTCACCTGCAGAGGAAGCCACAGCCACGAGTGATGTCCATTTTACCCATGAGGGAACAAATGCCCCAAGGTTCAGTAACCCACCCAAGGTCACAGATGTGTGGAGCCGGGATGAGAATTCTGAGTCCTGAACTCACAATCACTCCATGGCACCAGACGGCCTCACTCTCTTGCCCACAGAAGGAATTTGTCCTATCTGAAATCACGCTCAAATTACTTTGGCCTGCCATCCACACGTCTTTTTAAAGAAATGTTAAGTGATTAGTTGATATTCTTAAATTACAAAAACAACTTAGGCTTGTGTAACAAATTTTTAAAGCAAAACATATATAACATAAAACGATAGCTCTCAGCCTCTAATCTACCTTTCCCATCTCTCTTATGAATCATTTAATGTATATCTCCCCTTAGCTTTCTGAATCACACCATATAAAACATTCAGTGATTTTCTTTTTTCTTACTTAAAGGCCTCATGTATAGCTTCCCACTTCATTATTTCGTGTTTTTAAAACTGCCCTTGGCCCGGCGTGGTGGCTTACACCTGGAATGCCAGCATTTTGAGAGGCCGAGGTGGGAGGATCACTTGAAGCCAGGAGTTTGATACCAACTGGGGCTACAAAGCATGATTCCATCTCTACAAAAAATGAAAAATAAAAAATCAGCCAGTCATGGTGGCATACACCTGTAGTCCCAGCTACTTGGGAGGCTGAGGCGGGAGGATCACTTCAGCCCACGAATTTGAGGTGGCAGGGAGCTATGATCATGCCACTGCACTCCAGCCTGGGCAAAAGAATGAGGCCCTGTCTCTAAATAGATAGATAAATAAATAAATAATAAAACTTCCAATTGTTCCAGAGTATTAATGGATCAGACTTTATGTAGAGAGTCTCATACTGATGGACAGTTAGATTACAACAATGCTTTAGCAATCACCTTTGTACACATATGTGTTTGAGCTTATGTGTGAGTATTACTGTAGGACAGATTCCTAGAATGAGAACCTAGGCTGTGTGCATATTAAGTTTTGATATTGTCCAATTGCCTTCCAAAAAGACCATGCTAATTCATGCTCTACCAATAATATACAAGAGTGTTTCCCCAACACACTTGCCAACCCCAAACATTGTCATCAATCTTTTTAAATTTTTGCCACTCTACTGGGTGAAAATAAATGGTATTTTGAAATGTCAATTTCCTTGATAGTAAGGTTGAGTGTGTTTTCAAAGCTTACTAATTCTTTATAAGATTTCAATTGGTAACTTGTTCATGTTCTTTGCCCATTTTTGATAGGTGTGTTGCCTTTTATTATCTATGAGTGCTTTACACATTGTGCATAGTGATCTACCGTTATGTGTCTCACACATACCTTCTACCTTCCTCGTCGTGGCCTCCCTGCATCAAACCCTCACCCATCCAGCCCCTGAGCTCTCTAACAGGGGCACTATGGAGCAGGGCATGTAAGTCTCATTCTAGTTTTACAGACAGTAGAACCTAGTAGTTAAGAGAGCCGGCTCTTGGGTTAGGCCTGGACTCCAATCCCAGCTTCAAACCCTGCTCTGACACGTGCAGGCTTTCTATCTTTAGAGCTGAACTGCTTAACCGCTCTAAGCGTCCGTTTCTTCAATGGTAAAACAGAGATAATAATAGTATCAGTCTCACAGGCTATCTTTGTGTGCGATAAAATAGCTAACGTTTCTTGAGTCCTTAATTTGTGCCAGTAAATGTATAACAATATTCTATGAATATTGTATTCTATGTGTTCAGTGTATTATAATAATGTATAATTTGTTTAACCCTCACAATGCTATTGTGTATTTGTGTATTCACAAAGCCCTCAGCACAGTGCCCACCAAACAAATGTTAGCTTGTAACATGAGATGTACTCCAGCACTGCTGCATGGTCCTGTGACAGCGTGTGAAAGCATTGCCCTCTGCCTAGCATGCTGTGTCTCTGACCCTGTGGTCAGTCCTTACATATAGCTCCTGTTGGGCAACTCCAGTTCTCTCTATCCCCACTGTACCTCTCTGCCACTTTGGCAGCCTTTCTCTGTCTTCTCCAACTCTCCTAGGATTTTGTTGAAATTCACCAAATCTGAGCCCAATCCCCTAGATTCCTGTGCACACAGATTCTATGGGTTCAAACTCTGATGATTAGGAGGCATGACACAGGAAAGTCTTCTCAGCGTTTTTTGTTTGTTTGTTTGAAACGGAGTCTCACTCTGTCACCCAAGCTGGAGTGCAGTAGCGTGATCTCGGCTCACTGCAACCTCTGCCTCCCGGGTTCAAAGGATTCTCCTGCCTCAGCCTCCTAAGTAGCTGGGATTACAGGTGTGCGCCAACAAGCCCAGCTATTTTTTTTTTTTTTTTTTTGTATTTTTAATAGAGATCGGGTTTCACCATGTTGGCCAGGCTGGTCTCGAACTCCTGACCTCGTGATCCGCCCACCTCAGCCTCCCAAAGTGCTGGGATTACAGGCTTGAGCCACCGCACCCTGCCTTCTCAGACTTTGATTCAAATACTAGCTCTTCTACTTACCCCCTGTGCAGGCTTGGGTGAATTGTGATTACTCAGCTTCTTGGAGCTTGGTTGTACTTGTCTCAGAGGGTGATGGTGGAGATGGCCTGCCCTCGGTGGAATACTTAGCACAGCCCACTGCAGGGGCTCAGCCAGTGCTGCCTCTTCTCCTGCTTTTTCCTGCCTGCCTTTGGTTCTGACTTTCTTTCTAAGGTATTGTGTTGCTTTTTAAAGCTAAGCTAGCATGTTGTATCAATGCCTTTAGGAAACAGCTTCCCTTTGCTCCTAGGCCCCTTCCAAAGTGATAACAAATACTTCGAGAGCCATGCTTTTTCAGGGGTTTCTGAACCATTTCTCCTTTGACTGATTTCCCTCGTGGACAGCAGCATCCGTTACAAAATGCCAGCCCAGGTTCAAGCCTTGAACTGCCTTATTCTACATGTTGGAATATAGGAAATGTTTGCTGAGTGAATGAATGAATGAATGATTGAGTCAATGCCAGGATCTTTGGTCAGATATTCACAGTCCATCTTAATCTTGCTTTCTCTCCAGCCTTTCCTTCCTTTACACCTTTCACCTCACCCTTCCCTGAAGCAAATCGGCCACTTTCTCCATTCATCTGTTCCCAAGGCTTTGGTTATTTCATTCCCTCCCCAACCACATGCTTCATTTCTTCAGGACCTAGTTCTGCTGAATTCTCAAGCACTTTCCCTGTGCCTCTCCTGGGGTACTGTGTACTTTCTCTCTGGTGCCATCACTCAGCCCCTGTCCTTTCTTCTTTGATGACTCCCTGTGGTGGATTCCTATTTGTTCCATCTCTGTGCTGTTCCCAGTGTCTAGTACAAGACTTTGCATGCAGTAGGCATGTAGGCATTTGAAGCATGAATGGATGGACCATCAAGAAGACCCATTGCTCACCATGCCAACCCAGCACTCTCAGGTTACAGCAGAAGTTCCAGTGCCACCAACTCCAGCTCCTGGGACAAACAGCTCTGAGCAGAGCTTCAAATCACCTTTGGTCCATGATATGGTTTGGCTTTGTCCCCACCCAAAATCTCATCTTGAATTGTAATCTGAATTGTAATTCCCATGTGTTGGGGAAGAGACCTTGTGGGAGGTAATTAGATCATGGGAGTGGTTCCCCCATGCTGTTCTTATAATAGTGAGTGAGTTCTCACAAGATCTGATGGTTGTTTAAGGGGCTTTTCCTCACTTTGCTATACACTTCTCTCTCCTGCTGCCATGTAAAGAAGGATGTGCTTGCTTCCCCTTCCATCATGACTGTAAGTTTCCTGAGGCCTCCCCAGCCACGCGGAACCAACTGAACCTCTTTCCTTCATAAATTACCCAGTCTTAGGCAGTTCTTTATAGCATGAGAACAGACTAATACAGTCCATGACATGGTTCATGAAGGGGACACTAACAATCCTAAATCTCTGGGGGATTCCCGTTTTAACTTTGTGTCTCAACTCTCATGGCCAATGAGGTCCAGCTCCAGCAGATAAGGCATTTTTCACCAACAAGACATCTTGAGTCTTTGGGGCTTAGCTGGTTCATTCTCCAGTTGGAAAGCCCAGACTCAGAGAGGGGAAGTAACTGGCCCATGGTCACACATTGGCAAAGTGAGAACCAGAACCAACACCTTAGGATGTCCTATTTACAGCTTTGTTCCAAGTACCAGGGGAAATACAAGCTGGCCGACTTTTGACACCTCATCTGAGCAGAGTCAAATCAAGGTTTACTCAGCATGCTTAGTGCATCCAAAGACAAACGACCCGGATGCATATGTGCATGTATGGGTGAAACAAAGGGCCAGTTAAGCGTGTATCCTACAACAGTTTTGCTTTACCTTGTTAAACACACACACACACACACACACACACACACACACATTTACATTTCTCTTATAGGAACAAGACATATTTATTGTAAAAAAAAAAAAAAGAACGTATTAAAAAGCATAGAGAAAAAAATTAAAATCATGTGATTTCCTACCACCCAGAATTAATAACCTACGTTTTTTAATTGAC
This sequence comes from Macaca mulatta, assembly GCF_049350105.2. Classification (NCBI taxonomy): domain Eukaryota; kingdom Metazoa; phylum Chordata; class Mammalia; order Primates; family Cercopithecidae; genus Macaca; species Macaca mulatta. The sequence goes on along the minus strand of NC_133406.1, from coordinate 63,759,296 downwards.
AGATAAAAATCGTACACACTTACCATATACAAGATGTTGTTTTGAAATATGCATACATTGTGGAATGGCTAAATTGAGGTAATTAACGTCTGCATTATCTCACATACTTATCTTTTAGTGGTGAGGACACTTAATATAAACTCTAGTAGGAATTTTCAAGAATACAACACATTGTTGTTAACTGTAGTCACCATGCTGTGTAATATATCTCTTGAATTTACTCCTAGCTAACTGAAATAGTTTATCCTCTGACCAACATCTCCCCAACTGCCCACCCAGCCCAGCCCCTGGTAACCACTGTTCTACTCTCTACTTCTATGAGTTCAATTTTTTTAGATTCCACATACAAGTGAGATCATATGGTATTTGTCTCTTTCCCTGAGTTATTTCACTTAACATAAGGTCCTCCAGATTTACCCATGGTGTCATAAATTGTAAGTTTTTTTTAAAGCTGAACAGTATCCATTGTGTACATGTACTGCATCTTCTTTCATTGATGGACACTTAGGTTGATTCCATATCTTGGCTACTATGAACAATGCTGCAGTGAACACAGGAGTGTAGACATACTGATTTCATTTCCTTTGTCTATATATCCTGTGGTGGAATTGCTGGAATTTTTAATATATTTCTTTCCAGGCCTTTTTCTATACAAGTGGGAACTCCTTTAAGTGTTGGGGTGGTATTTTGTGTACAGTTTACCATCTTCCGTTTTCTATTTAGATCTTAAGGCATCCTAGGATCCTATTTAGATCCTAGGGCATGAGCGTTTCCCCATATTATTGTAATATTCTCAAAAACTCCATTTAATGGCTGCTTAATAGTTCATTGTGTGCTATGGTTTAACCACTACTTTAGTGTTGGATATTTATAAACAGTACAGTGAAGAACATTCTTGAACAAGTCTTTACTCACATTTCAGATAATTTCTTTAGGACAAATTCCTAGAAGTGGAGGGTGGGAACATTTTTAAGGCTCTCAACACTTGCTGCCAATAGCTTTCCAGAAACATGGATGAATTACACCCCTGCCAGCTGCATTAGAGAGGAGCCTTTTGATTCTGCAGTTGCAGCAAGACCTCAGACTGGGGGAGGGGCACTCTTCCACCCAGAGCCTCTGGGCAGTCCTGACAATGGACCCCTTGTCCTGCCCACCCCCATCTCTTCCTCCTGCACGCCCCTCCATCCCTGGCTCCAGGCTGGGCTGTCTGCAAGGCCTGTGTTCAATCCGGTCCTGCCTTCTTGGCACTCCAGGCTGCCTCCAAGAGCTGGGTTGGTAGAGCTGAGGGATGAGAGATTTACCCGTTCTGGAGGGTCACCACCCTTCCAGCTTTGGGGAGGCCCCCAGGGAAAGTGAGGGAGAAGATGTATGAAGATTGCTGAATTATGTGCCTCTTTCGGAGAACCCCACCCAGTCTCCAGGGCAGTAACTTGCCCATTTAAAAGGGGAAAGCAGAGGCCACACTCAGTGACAATGGCTGTAAGGAACACTGGCCAGCATGTGGATGACCTCTGTTTCCTTACAGGCTCTGAAGCCCCTCCATGAATCCCCGGAAGAAGGTGGACCTGAAACTCATAATCGTCGGAGCCATTGGGTAAGCCAAGCTCAGCTCTGGGAGTTGGGAAGCAGCCCCTCACCCAAGGACAGTGAGACTCCCGGTGTGTTCCCATCTCCCATAGGTCCCTTTCTGATTCAGGGTGACACCAGCAACGGTATCCCACCCTCCAAAAAGCTTAGTTGGGAGAAAGAAGCTGTGTGTAAACAGATGGTTTCTAGTCCTAGATCTGCAGTGACTCTGCAGTAACCAGCTGTGTGAATTAGGCAAGCCATTTAGCATCTATCTGTCCTCCCACGTCCTACACACACAGAAAAAACCTGACCATCACTGTAAGATATTCCACTGTCTCCAGACTACTCTGCTCACTCTGCTTGGCTTCTACTTCTGGAAACCATTTCCTACTCCCTTGCTATTCAAAGTGTGGTCCATGGACCACAGAAATTTGAAATTCAGAATCTCAGGGAGAGACACTGGCAAGAGGGGCCTGGGGAGATTCTGAGAATGGTATGGAAGCATGTGCACGTGTGTTTGCATGTGTGTGTTCACATGTGTCTGGAATTTTCCTCAGTGTGGGAAAGACCTCCCTCCTTCACCAATATGTGCACAAGACGTTTTATGAAGAATACCAGACCACGCTGGGGGCCAGCATTCTCTCCAAGATTATCATATTGGGTGACACAACTTTGAAGCTACAGGTGAGCAGCCTTCCTTTTCCCTCTTCAAAGTACATACACTGAAAATCCGCCCCACACCCCGACAGCCACTCATGTAGCAATGTGCACCAGAGCTGGAAAGGTCTAGAGCAGAAATGGGCAAACTTCAGCTCATGGACCAAATCTGGTCCACCTCCTATTTTTGTAAATAAGACTGCACTGGGGCACAACCATACCCATTGGTTAACTTATCATGTTATGCACTACAATGGCAGAGTTGAGTAATAATTGGCATACAGAGACAGAATGACCTGCAAAGCCTAAAATATTTACTATCTGCTCCTTATAGAAAAAAAAGCTGATGCCTGATCTAGAAGGAAGGGCATTAATCCAGGAGTTGAGAGTCCCCATGCCTAGTCTCAGGTTCTCTGGAAAACTTGGCAGGTGATCTTAGGCAAGACATTCCCAAGGTCCAAGTTTCCAAATCTGTCAGATGGGAATAACAATTCCCACCTTGATGACCCAGAGGAAAAATGAGAGGTCGGATGTGAAATTACTCTCAGGATGTTAAATGTTACCGCAAAGGTGTTGGAGCGTATGTGTGTGGGAGGGTCAAGATGCCTCGGTGTGAAAGAACCATATGCACCTGTACCAGGGCTTGCTGCTCCCTACCCAGCACAAGAAGCCTTGACATGATGTAACCCAGCTGGGCCACCTTCCAGCCACTCATCACAGTCTCATGGGGCGGCTGCTTTCCCCTCCAGATATGGGACACGGGCGGTCAGGAGCGGTTCCGCTCCATGGTGTCCACGTTCTACAAAGGCTCCGATGGCTGCATCCTAGCTTTTGATGTCACCGACCTGGAGTCTTTTGAAGCCCTGGATATCTGGCGGGGTGACGTCCTGGCCAAGATTGTCCCCATGGAGCAGTCCTATCCCATGGTGTTGTTGGGGAACAAGATTGATCTGGCAGACCGGAAGGTACTGTTCATTCATTTATTCATTCAACAAATATTATATGAGCATCCACTATGTGCCCAGCACAGTGTTAGGTCCCACACATACAGAGCTGAATCAGGCATAGTCCTTACTTCAGGAATTTCACAGTCTAGTAGTGGATACAGACACTTTAAAAGATAATTATAAAATAAAATGATAATTACGATACCATATGGTAAATGAAATAATAGAGATATACCTTGGGCATTAAGGAGCCATAATAAAGGGGCATCTACCCAAGCCTAGAATATAGGACAGGCTTCCTAGAAGAGTTGCGTTCTGGGCTGAATAAACAGCATGATATAAACTGAGAACTAAAGGCAATTTTGTCCAGAGACAGGAAACGGAGGAGTTAAGGCATCAGATGTAGGCAGGAGGCAGGTCTCAGTGGAATTTGAATTAATCTGTAGCACAGGGTTTCTGCCTAGGTCAAGTTGGAGGTCTGCAGTTATAAATTCTTGGGTATACAAGTTTTCTGGGGAAGTAATAATTTTTTTATTAGCTGAACCATATTCCAGACCATCGGGTTAACCGCTTGACAGCTGGTCTGCCCTGTGACTACAGTGACCCCACTTGTGTTTACCATTACAGGGCACTGAGAAGACAGCACTTTTAATCCTTGCCTACTAATGAGGAAAGAATATGGCAGACTGAATTTGTAAAAGATGCTCTTGGGCCAAAAGTCCAGATGCCACCAAAAAGAGCTGTTTAAACCAAGTTTCTCTTTTTAGTGTTTCAAATAGAGAAAAGTAATGGGGAACTGGATCATCTTGTCTGAACTGCATTTTCACAATGGTTCAAATTGAGAAAAGCAATGGAAATGAGGCATCATTTGGCGTGATGAAGTGTGTTTATGCATGGAGAAAGGGAGGGAGGGATGGTGCTTCCAACTGAGCTACCATCTACAGAAGAGAGAGCCTCTGGTTCATAGAGAAAGAAACATTTTTGGTTTGGACATGCTGAGTTTGAGGAGCTTGTACAACTAGTTGGAAATGGCCAGCAGGCTTTGGAATGCATAAGAATGAAATTTCAAAGGAGAAGTATGTGCTGGAAATAGAGATCTAGGAGTCATCTGTTCCGTGGTCACTTCAGGTTGTAAACTCCATGTCAATTCTCTAATTACAAATATCCAGCCTCAGATAATAAGCAAGGTCTTAAGTTCATTCAAAGGCAAGGTGTCTCCATTTTTCCCCCACTGGGATCAGCTGTGGGTGAGAACCTTGTGGTCTAAGAGAGGGAATAGGTCCTTGGAATCTCACCGCCAAGCTTAATGTCCATCCACACTTCCTCCTCTTGTCTGGGGTAGTAATTCCAGTTTCAGACCCTGTCAGGAGTAAAGCAGGAAGAGGGAGAAGAGGTCAGGAGAGCAGGGCAATTCTAATTTGACTGGTACTATCATAAGACAGTCTTGGCTGGGCGCGGTGGCTCATGCCGGTGATCCCAACACTTTGGGAGGCCAAGGCAGGCGAATCATGAGGTCTGGAGTTTAATATCAGACTTGCCAACATGGTGAAACCCCGACTCTACTAAAAATACAAAAGATTAGCTGGGCATGGTGGTGGGTGCCTGTAATCCCAGCTACTTGGGAAGCTGAGGCAGGAGAATCGCTTGAACCAGGGAGGCGGAGGTTGCAGTGAGCCGAGATCGTACCACTGCACTCCATCCTGGGCAACAATGTGAGACTTTGTCTCAAAAAAAAAAAAAAAAAAAAAAAAAAAGACAGTCTCGCACTCTCTGGCCTGACAGGTGTTGCAAGCTCTTTCTTCTGTGGGTCACTCGTGTGGGTCCTTTGGAAGTCTCCACTGGGAACATTTCGCTGTACCTCCCATGACAAGGGTCTTGCATTCTCCTCCCCAACCCCTAGCTTTCAGCATCCCCACCCCATGGGGGTCACCTTTTCCTCCAAGCAGTTTCTAAGTGGGATTTAGCCAGCCCCAGCCTGTTGTGCACTCTCTTTCTCTCCCTTGCTCTCTCTCTCTCTTTGTTGAATCCACATGTCCTTCACAAGGTACACACATGCGTTCTGGCTCCACTGGGGGACAAGGGTAAGCTGGTGCTCGGTGCAGCCTCTTCTCTCTCTGCCCTGTTGCCTGTTGCCTCAGATACCTCAGGTATGTGTCAGACACCAGTCCACCATGTCCACCAAACTCCAGGGGTTGTACATTAACGACTCTCCTCAACACCATCTTTCAGCTAGAGGTGAGTCCTTACCTGTTCCTCCTCTTGGGAGAAGCAGGGGTAGTTGTACCCACAATACAACTCTCTCCAAGGAAATCCCTCCTAATCCTCATTTTCAAGCCTTTTATATCCATGCTGTGGGATTTCAAGTCATCCAAGAGAGTCTTGGTCATGAGCCTTTGGGGATATGTACCCAGGGTGGACTGTCTCCACTTGCTTTATCTCTGACATCTGTCCAGTTGTTGTGCCTCTGCCAAAACTTTCATTTTAACTTCCATCTTGTTTCTTGTCTGTAGGGTCGGGGGAGGGAAGCTGGGGAAGTACAAGACCAAGAGTCAGTGAAATAAGAGGTGCCATCTTCTGTTGAAAGGGAGGAAACCAATACGAGGCTTAAGAACCATGAGGAAGCTTTGCCAGTTACTCTTGGAAGAAGTGGGAGGAGGAGCCACTTGGGGACAAGGACAAGATCTGATGGGTGACACCAAGGACTCCACCGAAGGAGGAGACCATGAGTTTGAGGTGGGGTCTGTGTAGGGTACAAGCCAGGAGCAAGGAACTTTGGACTAGGGCTTTTCCAACCAAGAGAAGAGGAAGGACAGAGCTGTGAGGGCACCAAGAAACCATGAAGGAAAGAAGAGGGACCAGGGAAGGCGGAAGGGCCAGGGCTGGGGTGGCAGAGGCTGGGGAGCAGGGCAGCAGGAGGGAGGGCCTGAGGGGGTTGAGGGAAAGGAGATCAGGGCACAGGAGACCAGGTTTCTTCTTTTACAGAGGTCCTGAGAGGAAGAGGCTGACATGGAGAGAATGTGGGCAGCAAAGGATTTCTGAGGCTACCATGAGAGGTGGCCGTTGTGTGTTGAGGGGTTAGGAAGCCTCACTAGATGGCAAGTGTTTAGTGAATGAGGGGCATCTGGCAAGGTGAGGAAGGCAGGTGTTGACTTGCGGGAGTAGAGGGGGTCCAATCCAAGCCTCAGGGTTGGGTGAGCTTTGGTGCCCAGAGAGAGGAAGAACAAAGGTTTGAAAGAGGCAGTGAGGCACCAGGCAAGCCAGCCCCCTCTCTCGGATCTGTGATGAGTAAAGTCTGCAAATAGCCCCAGTGCGGAAGGCAAGAGGGGGCGCTGGGGAAGCATGACTCTAGGAAAAACCAGGGTTCAGCCAGACAGGGAGGTCCCTGGAGAGGTGGAGGAGGGGTGAGGAGAGGATGGAGGAGAGGGGAGCCTGTCTCCCAACAAGGTAGGCCCAGGGATGGGGTTTGTAGGGGAGGTGGACTAGGATAGGGGAGGGGAGGAGGCACTGAGTGATAGTGAAATCAGAACAGGGACGTGGAGAGGAGGAGATGGGTGGGAGAGAGCAGAAGGACTTTAATTCTGAGACCTGGGATTATAAAGCCCCAAGAGGGGAGGCTGGGAAGTGCCAGCCTTCAAATGTCTTTACTCTGCACAAACCTAGCAAGGGCTCTGCCTTCCCCTGGCCAGGTGTTGACATGGAGAAGGAGCCAAGAGGTACGTTCTTGTGGGGCGCCTTCTCCTCGGAGCCCGTCCCGCAGATGCGGGCTCACACCCGCCCACCTGGTCCATATGCCTCCATTACCTCCTCTGCGGGGTGGAGACCAGAACACAGACTTCCTGAGACTGAGTAATAATAGGAAGGATGTGATTTCCATAATGGAAATAATGGAACGAGGAAATGATCCTCCTTATTATTATCTCCAAGGGACAGCTGGGAAAATACAGCAGCTTCTCCTATCTAATAAGAAGAAAATTAGTATTTAAAATGTACTGCAGCTTGGTCCAGTGGCTCACGCCTGTAATCCCAACACTTTGGAGGACCAAAGTTGGGGGACAGCTTGAGCCCAGAGTTCGGAACCATCCTGGGCAACATGTCGAGACCCCATCTCCACAAAAAAAAAAATTTTTTTTTTTAATTAACCGAGTGTGGTGGCACACCTGTATTCTGAGCTACTCGGGAGGCTGAGCTGGGAGGATCTCTTGAACATGGGAGGAAGAGGCTGCAGTGAGCTAAGATCACACCACTGCACTCCAGCCTGGGCGACAGAGCAAGACACTGTCAAAAACAAAACAAAACAAAACAAAAAACCGCACACACACACACATACATCATATATACACACATATACATACATATATATACACACACACATATTTATAATATATATATAGCCAGTTTAGGAAGGTGAGAAAGTTCTGAAGATGAATAGTGGGGAATGTACAGTGTGAATACAATATGAATGTACTGAATACCCATGAACTGTATGCTTAAAAATGGTTACAATGAGTCAGGTACATTTTATCTGTAATCCCAGCACTATGGGAGGCTGAGGTGGGAGAATCGCTTGAGGTCAGGAGTTCAAGACCAACCTGGGCAGCATAGCAAGACCCCCCCCCCATCTCTCCAAAAACAAAACAAAACAAAACAAAAATTCAAAAAAAAAAAGTGTTTCATTTAAAAATAGTAAATTTTATTAGGTATATTTACCACAATAAAAACAGGCATATATGGCCAGAATAATTTTAAAGAAATTACTGATTTAGCTTAAAAAAAATCCCTGCTCCTTCTACAGAAGGTAATAGGGAAAAAAATAGTTTGTTAGAAAGAACAGCTTTGCTGGCATCTGTGCTACCAGGAGTTTATTCACTGGGGCACGAATTATTTGCTGTGTGCTCAGGTGGGTAATTTCTGATTTACCAGTGATTCCATAGACTTAAGATCATGTTTTCTAAAAATATCCTTTGTTATTTTTAGTGATGGCTTAATGGTTTAGTAATTAGTATTTGACATGCTAATTTTAGCACTTGTATAATCGATTATTTTAAATGCACATGAGATGGAAAAGCATCATAAATAAAATGATGCCAGCTGGACTAATTTTGTCAAATGTTTGCCTTCCAATGAACAAGCAAAATTGTAACCAGAAAAGTGAAATGTCAATAGTATATTGTTGACCAAAAGTAACATTAATGCAAGCAATACTTGCAGAATTGTCATACTTCCCAAGTCCCCAGTTATCACACCCTGAGCTTATTTTCAGAGTCAGAGCCTAAATTATAAATAACTTTCATTTTATAAATAAAAGATGAGACAATTTTTAAAATCATGAAACTGTCTCTGGGATTGGAAGAGAAAAGTGAAAAATACTGTCTGGGTAGCTTTCTTTCCAGGCCAGCTTTCTGAGGTTGGGGTGGGGAGGAGGGGGAGATATAAAAAGAATGTTAATTTGCAACATAATCACAATGATATTTCGGAGTCTGTATGCAATCATTCGAAACCAAACAGAGAGCAGGGAGAAATGAGATTAAAAGTCTGTCATAACCGGGCACTTGGGTAGATCTGGTCATGGTAAGTCAGAGGAAAGGGTCAGCTGAGATCAGCTGGGACTTTTTATCCCAGTAAGACAGACATTCCCAGGACCTGCAGGAGCCACAGAGACAATTAAACAGGGGCAGTGTTTGATCGGCCTCGGCCTGCACTGTGTTCTGAGAGGGGTGGAATGGTCCTTTCTCCATGAGAAAGACCTTGGCTCTCCTAAATACATTGAAATGATGATTATAAAGTACCAGGCTCAGCAAATGCTCAATATGTGCTCATTTCCCCTTCCCCAAATAATCAGACATCAAACTCGGTGTACCAATTGTCTTTGGAAGGAACCCAGAGGGCTTCCAGGGCATTTCCAGGCCAACATCACAAGTTGAACGCCGTTAGCACTTGAGCGGAGATATAGTCATTCAGCCTGTGCCTAGTGGCTCGTGTGTGCCAGGCCAAGAGCTGAGCTCCTGACCCTGAGCTCCCAGAGGAAGACAGTAAAGGAGAGGCATGGTTCTTATGCAGCGCCCTGTAGAGGGCGACTCAGACTTCAGGGGGAGCACTGAGCTGGGGCTGCATCCAAGCTCTGCCTTCTCTCAGCTGTGTGATCTGGGGCAAGTTGCTGAACCTCTCTGAGCCTCAGTGTTTTTGTCTGTAAAGTGGAACTGACAATGCCCATCTCACAGGGTTATGGAGAGGATGAGATGAGTTCATATGTGATAAAGTGACGTTTAACACAGTGCCTTGGCCCATAGTAGGAGCTTATTAATTGTTCCTAGGACCCTACCCTGGGGAAGCAGGGTCAGCCAAGACCCGAGTCTCTGCCCAGCAACAGGTGTCCTGAGTGTGAGCCTCCTTAGCTGGGCTGGAGAAGAAAGTCCTCCATTCCAGCCCTTCCTGGTTGGTGTCTCTCATGTGCAGGTCCCTTTGAAGGGACTGACAAAGGAGGCAATGGTGGAAGAAGTTCTTAGTTTAGGCTTAGGAAGGCAGCAAAATGCAGTGGGCTGTAATTCCACCAGGCCTGTGTTCAAATCCTGCTCAACCTCACAAACTCTGGGCAAGTTTTTTTTTTCTCCAGGCCTCCGTTTTTTCATCTGTGAAATGGAGCTAACAGTTCCCACCTCCTACATTTATATGTAAAGTTATAGACACTTGGGAGGTTCTCAATAAATGGGAGTGGTGGTGGTGGGCCTGGTGGGGATGGTGAGGATGTGATGGTGGCAATGGTGGTGATGGCGATGATGATAATACAGGAACCATGCTTATTTCTTCCCCTCATTCAGGTACCCCAGGAAGTAGCTCAAGGCTGGTGTAGAGAGAAAGATATTCCTTACTTTGAAGTCAGTGCCAAGAATGATATCAACGTGGTGCAAGCCTTTGAGATGCTGGCCAGTCGGGCTCTGTCGAGGGTGAGTGGCTGTGGTGGCAAGACCTGCTAAGACCGCCCCCTGGATTGGGGAGGGTCTCAGGAGCTTCCAGAGAAGAACATCTGGGGTACGGGCAGGGATGTGGGTGGGACGGGATTGCTCATCGTCTCAGTTAATTAGCTATGGAATGGGTTCAACAGCACTCCAGTTCTGGAACCGCAGAATGCCAGAGGTAGAAAGCTACCTTAGAGGGTGCAGTCAGCGGTCTGTCAGTCCAGCTAACTAACCAAATCCCTTGTGGAGTATCTAAAAACTCCAGTCCTGTACCTCAGCCCTGGAGATCCTAACTGAGGAAGGGTTTGAGAAGTGATGGTCTAGTCCAACCTTCATTGGCAGGAGGTGCCAGGCATTCACCCAAGTGAAATATCAAACCTGCAGGAGTTACTGACATCTTCCAATCAAAAAGATTAATAGACGTAGACCCCTAGGTATGAAGGTTCGTCAAGAATGTGTTGAGTGTGTGGCAGGCGCTGTACAGGCCCCGGGACCCTCTGTCTGAAGAGGCAGGCAGATAGGCCCCTAAGTGATTGTAATACAATGTGGCATGGTGGGACAGGACTTGGGGTAGGGCCTAGAGGAGGGGCGCGCAGACAGCCCATGCCGCAGGGCAGGGGAGGGGGTGAGGAGGAGGGAAAGTGAAGAAGGGATTGGGAGAAGGGAGCAGTTTAGGTTGATGGCCAGGTTTCCAGCTTGGCAAATGAAGGGACAATGGATTAGTGATTCCATGAGCCAAGCAAGACAGGGAACAAAGGAGAAAGCAGGGGCTTCACGAGAGAAACGAGTAATGACGTCCATGTGAGCACATTGCATTCAAGGTTCCTTGAGACACCAGGTGAAAACGTCTGAATTCGGCAAGGAGGTGGGGAAGACCATGGAAGGCTGCCTGGAAGCAGTGGCATGGTTTTAACGTCAGTCTGGTGTGGAGTTTGGAAGCCCTGGGATTGGCAGGGGGAGGGACTCGGCTTGTGTCATCGTTCTGCCACATCTCATCAACATGGGCTTCTTAGGAGAGGGGAAAGCATCATCGCAGCAATGGTTCTGAATTGAGGAAATGGGCAAATAAGGGTAGGGGACTGGAGGCTTCCCCTATGTGGAAGCATCCACCGCCCCCATGGGCTGCCCTCTGCAGCTGCGCTGGAAAGAAGCGCTCCAGGCCCCAGTGAGGGGTTGTCCCAGACAGAGAGAGGCAGCAGCTACCTCTAGCGGCTGCTCAGGGAGAAGCTCCCAGCTAGGCATCCTCAGGCTTCAGAGCCCTGATCTTAGGGTTCCCCTGACCCTCACTGGCTCTTCTGCTTCCCCTCCAGCCCTCACTGTCTCGGGAAAGGGAAAGCAGCGAGGTGTCCATCTCTTAGTGCTTGGTCAAGAAGTGGGCGGTGTAGTCTGCTCCCGAAGCACAGGCGTGCCTGCTCTTGCCGTCCTCCTGGAGTGCTGAGGAATGCTGTTTGCCCTTGGTGGTGATATTGATCAATAATCCTCCACAAGCACAGTGTGCAGCGACTGCCAAATGCTTAGTCACCAGGAAGCGTCCATCAGCCCACAGCCCGTGTCTGTGCATGGTTAACACCTGTGCTATCTGAGGAAGGAGTATCCTTTCTTCTTCAAATGATGTCCTTCCTACTGTATTGTGGGTAAATTAGGACCTTCTGACTCTGTCGCTGTTATGACGTGGTGCTGTTTAGTAGACAGTGGCTTGTCTGCTTGTTGCTTTTTTTAAACACCCTTTCTTGGCAAAAGACTAAATGGGTAGCAATCCATGTCAGTCCCCCATGTTTATGGGGCATGTGCACTGATCAGAAGTCTGAAAGTCACAGGTGTGGTACCTGCGGTCAGACTGGCCTGGATTTGAATCCTGCCCTGGTTCTTTCAAGTGGACCCCTTGGCAAGACATATGACTATTCTGCGCTTCCATTTCCTCTCCATAAAACGAAAATAATTTGAGTCCATAAATATCCATTGAGTTGTCAGGCTAGACCTGGAGATACAGCCCTCAGTGCACTTGAGGTCAGTAGAGTGAGATATCCATAAGTGACTGTCCCGGAGTGACGTGAGTGCTGTGGGGTGTGGGATTAAGGTGAGAAGGTGACTCCCAGGCAGCTGGTGGCGAGGATGAATGAGGATGCCTGCTCGGAGAAGTGACATGTCAGAAGGTTTGGAAGGCAATTCACAGTTTGCAGGTGGAGATGGTAGGCCATGGTGGGTGTAAGCAGGAGGGGAAGAAGGTCAGAGAGAAGGCCAAGGCCAGAGACCCAGGCATGAGTTCATGGGGCTTACAGGAGACACCTACTGTAGGTCTCGTTGGCAAGAAGAAGAAACCTGGCGTGGAGGAATGTCAGAGCATGGGGACGTAGTTCGTGATGAAGCCAGCAAGGCCACCAAGGCCTGGTGAAGCCCAGCCAGGAGTTCAGACGCCATACCACAGGCCCACGCCTTCCACATGGCACTGCTAGGCCACCCAGGGTACTCAGGAGCTCACCCAGGACCTTGAAACCCAACAGGGCACGACTTTCTGCAGTGTCTTTTTTGCTTAAAAACTTGAAGGAGAAATATTTTCACATAAAAACAAACACACTTAACTGGACATAGAATGTAAAATTCCCATCGATTCTTAAGATGAAACAGAAGTTTACAAATACAGATTTTGAAGTCAAAGAAAAGTTTTCAAAGGCATTTCCTATAAGGAACTTCCCTTCCTTCCCACGGAGATTGTGGGTTCATTTGCTCCAGCCCAGGGTGTTTTGAGAGGAGGATGTGGAAGGTGCTTCTACAATAAGGAGTGAGCCCCCAACAGGGGTGGGGCTCTGAAGTTGGAACGATCTGGCTTTATACTCAGCTCTACGTCTCACTGTGTGTCCCTGAGCAAGTCATGCAGCCTCCCTAAGCCACCACTTCCCTAACTTTAAAGTACAAATAATAATATCTTCCCCATGAGGTTATTGTGAGGGTTAAATAAAATACTATTGTAGTGCAGAGAGGGCACTACGTGCTGTTTTAAAATGGAGCTGTGTCATAGGGTTTTCAGCAGGGCAGCTTCGTGCTGCCGAAAGGATGGGCTCCATGGGTGGTGATGAAGAGGCTACTGCAATAGTCCAGGCGTGAGAGGATAGAGCTGGCAAGGTGAGGGTGAATTAAAGAGACTTTGGAGGTAGAAACTTCAGGAGCTGATGATGATCAGATGCAGGGAGAAAGGAACAGGAGCAGTTTAGGCTGATGACCAGGTTTCTAGCTTGGCAAATGAAGGGACAATGGATTAGTGATTCCTTGAGCCAAACAAGACAGGGAACAAAGGAGAAAGCAGGGGCTTCATGAGAGAAAGGGGTAATGACGTCCACATGAGCACATTGAATTCAAGGTTCCTCGAGACACCCGGTGGAAACATCTGAGTTCTGCAAGTGAGCCTTGTAGTAAAAAGAGCAATATGTGAGGCACCTGCTGAGTGCAGAGTAGGTGTTCAGTTAACATACTGAAAGAGACCAGAGTAGGTGTCCAATTAATATTCGGAAAGAAACCAGAGTAGGTGTTCCGTTAACATGCTGAAAGAAACCAGAGTAAGTGTTCAGTTAACATTCTGAAAGAAATCAGAGTAGGTGTTCAGTTAACATTCTGAAAGAGACCAGAGTAGGTGTTCAGTTAACATTCTGAAAGGAAAGAAGGTAGGTACATTACTTTAGTAACCAATTTAGCCACATTCAAGGTTTAGGGTATTTAGTTATTACAAAATATGACGAAGGATGCCCTAATAATTAAAGAAGAGATACCCACCAGCTTTGAAAGATGTGGGGTGGTGAGGTTTTGCTCCTAGAAAGTTAGCAATGCCAGCCAGGCATGGTGGCTCACACCTGTAATCCCAGCATTTTGGGATTACATCCGCCAAGGCAGATGGATTGTTTGAGCCCATGAGTTTGAGACCAGCCTGGTTGAAACCCCATCTCTACCAAAAATATAAAAAACTAGCCGGGCATGGTGGCACGTGCCTGTAGTCCCAGCTACTTGGGAGGCTGAGGTGGGAGGATCACCTGAGCCCGGGAAGTCAGGCCACTGTGAGCCGTGATTGTGCCACTGCACTCCAACCTGGGCCATAGGAGTGAGACCCTATCAAAGAAAGGAGGAAAGAGGAAGGGGAAGGGGAAGGGAGAGGGGAAGGGGGAGAGGAAGGGGAGGGGGAGGGGAAGGGGGGGAGGGGAAGGGGAGGGGGAGGGGAGGGGGAGGGGAGGGGGAGGGGGAGGGGAGGGGGAGGGGGAGGGGAGGGGGAGGAAAAGTTAGCAATACCATCCCTGCTGGGGCTTGTCAGGCCCAGCTCCAGTAGCCCCGGTAGTACCGCCTAGAGGCCCAGTTCTGTTGGGGTTAATTGGAAAAAGACAGAATCACCACATCCAGTGGAGGGAAGCGGGCTGGCTGGTGGCTGCTTGGTGAATCACAGCAGCTTTACACGGTCCTCAGGATGCAGGACTTAAGGCAAGGCCACTGGGCCACTGTGGGGGACAGGGACAGACTCCCACAGTCACACCCCCACTGTAATGCTGCAAGCATTGGAATAGCATTTTATTACTTGCACAGTTAGATTCACAAGTTGTCAAGAGGCCTGGGGCCTGGAGAACAGAATGACATAGAAACCTAATTATGGCCTAGAGGTTTTGCAGAAAATCTGAGGAATAAGATGCTGCCATTGTCAGTGAAAATGATGTCGTTAATGGGAGGGTGCAGATGTTATTAGGGCAACACTGGCATGAAAACCTCAGGCTCTGCCCATACAACAAATGAGGACGCCTCTCACACCTACCCCCGACGGCACTTGCTCTGCTGGCCCCAAGATCCTACCAGGGTGGGGTGAGGGATGGGGGATCCCCAAGAAACCAACTCTGTGACGAAGGACTGGACCCCAGGTTCAGCATCACGAGCTCTGTGCCATCGGGTTAAATTACTGCTCAGTCTGGGGATGGCAGGGAGTGATGAGGTGTCAAGGGATCTTCTTATGTATTTGGGGGGCCCAGCATCATCAAGGTGCAGGAGGCAGGGCTGGACACCGCCTCCTGAGGTCCAGGGTCACGAGCATTCACCAGCTGGGTGTCTGGCCTGAGCCTGGGAGCTGCCAGGGAGATAACATCAGAGAGGAGGAGGCAGCACCCCTGTCACTGGAGGTTGCCCCCCTGAGTAGGACACTTGAGATGGACTGCCAGGGACAGTTTTGTGTGACACACAGGAGGCTCCGCCCTTGCTCAGGTCCACGCCAATGCAGCACAAACCCCTTCCACACAGAGTGAATGCTCATCACTCACCCCGAGGACCACAGTACTGGCTGTGGGAGGAACATGAAGGAGATTGAGCTCTGTGACTAGCGGAGGCCACAGCAGCGTGAAGAGATGGGATTCCTTGAAGAAGAAACCCTTCAGCCTGAGGAACCCATCTGCTTAAAGAAGGGCCCCCTCCATATCACCCCAACCCCTGAACTGGGTCGGGGGCAGGCTCTTGGTGAGAAGTGGAGCCAGCTGGAAAGGCAGAAGCTTGACAGACTGAGAAGGGGCTTCCTCTGAACCCTTGTTGGGACAGGAGAGGCTGGAGAAGCAAAAGGGCCCAGGATTAACATTGAGTCCATTTTAGGGAGGGCTCCCTGGACGCAGCCAGCACAGAGGACCAACTGGGTTTTTCCAGGCACGAGTAGGGGAAGCTGGGAGACGGGCAGAATGAAAAGGAGGTTGGGGGTATTGGGAAATTTGCGGGAAGAGGTCTCCAGGAGAAATGAGGAGTGGCCATCACCTCTCTGCCTGAGCCCAAATGACAACTCAGCTGTCCCCTCTGGAGAATGGAAAATTATAGGACTTGGCTGGAGGTGAGGAGACTTGGACCGCTAATTCAGACACTGACCTGCTCTGGGCTCCTGGGAAGAGGCTGGAGGGGGAACACGGGAAGAAGGAGGGTGGGGAACACCAGTGGCTTCCCTGTCTGGGCCTCAGTTTCCCACAAGTACAATAGGGAGGAAACAAGAGCCCAGGCTCTGAGGCCCATTAAGAAATGAAGGGTGGGCGGTGCTCTCTGCACCTCAGGACATGAATGCTGGCCTCTCTTTCCTTCC
The DNA here is from genome assembly GCF_049350105.2 of Macaca mulatta. NCBI lineage: Eukaryota > Metazoa > Chordata > Mammalia > Primates > Cercopithecidae > Macaca > Macaca mulatta. The sequence goes on along the minus strand of NC_133406.1, from coordinate 63,743,097 downwards.
CCAGTACCAGAGCATCTTAGAGAATCACCTCACAGAATCCATCAAACTCTCGCCAGACCAGTCAAGGAGCAGATGCTGCTGACCTCCGGACGCCTGCTCTAGACGCCCAGAAACAAAGCCTGCCCCAGGCCTGGTCATCCCAGGCTTGAGAACAGATAACCATCACCCTCCAGCCCCACTGCCTGCCCAAGCACAGCGCAGGGGACCTAGGCTCTGCAGCAGAGCCCTTGACCCGGTGCTGGGCCCAGAGTCAGAGGGCAGCCCCTGGCTCAGGCTGAGTCTAGTGACAGCGTCTGGGTGAAGCCGGAAATGTCACAGCCAAACCCTGGCCCTGCAGAAGTCACAGTTTCCACAGTGGCTGCACATTTCCCCACCCGTCCACCCCTCAAACACTCCTGCTCCAGAACGCATATCTCCGCAGACCGGCCACTGACTGGAGTCTGGTTACATCCTCCTATGGACAGACCTTCCTCACCCCCTCCCACCTCACACCCCTCAGCCACAAGCAAAGCTTTGGACAATGGCACAGCTCAGCCTCCCTCAACAAGCAGACGAAGGAGTAAAGCTCTGGACCCCACGGGCTGGGCCTGCCTCACCTCCTGGCAGAAGCTCGCGTGCCTGAGACCCCCTCTGCTCCCTCCAGGGTAGAGGACTGAGGGAGCACAGGAGAAGGCACGAGGGACCCTGGCTCATTCCTCCTTGCCGGGTGCTCAGGCAACTCACATAAATCTCTGAGTCTCCATTTGTTTATCTGTCCTGTGGGGGTGATATTTGCCTTGCCTGTATCACAGTGCGGTTTTGAGACCAGAAGCTGTGCTTAAATCTAGTAGCTGTTGTTGATATGCATTTATTTACCTCTTTGACAAGTATTTTTGCGTATCTACTATATACAATGCATTGAAGTCCAGTGACAAACAAAACAGACAGGGACCCTGCCCTCCTGGAGCCGACATCTGGTGAGGGAGAGAGGCAATGGATGCAGACTCTAGAGAGATACTTCCAAATAGCAGGTAAGTGCTATAAACAAGGGGAAACAGGGCAATGGGATAGAGTGACAGGGGCTGGGATGAGTTGCTATTTTAGACGAAGTGGTCCAGGAGGGCTTCCCTGAGGAGGTGGCATTTGGTCTGGCGGCTAGAGAATGAGAAGGCAGCTGTCACCTGAGAGCTGGAGAAAGAACATTCCAGGGAGAGGGAGAATCAAGGCCCAAGGCCCTGAGGCAAGAACAAGCTTGCCATTTTCCAGGAACAGTGAAAGGACATCCATTGACCTAAGACTCAAAGCTACTGTCCCAAAGACAAAGCAAAGGGGACCCAGTTCCCTTGGGAGGCTCCTTGATGCTCTGCTGCCTGACCACCAGAGGGCAGCAGTGCTCCTTGTCTTCCAGGCTGAACAGAAAGTGGGTGCTCATGAACGCTTTAGGAGCTGGGGTTTTGTCCTTCACATGCTCAAAATTTGTTCACGGGCTTGGGGCATGTTCAGCCCTTTGGGATTTGTGAGGCAGAGAATTCCAATTTCTTAAGCCTAGTAAGAAATGAGCAAAAACTTCAATATACATGACTCAGGCAAGAAATCAGCATCTGTGGCAAACGCTGGAATGAGATGCAAGAAAGCTCCTGGAGTTTCCATCCCAGCAGATTGTAAGGCTGGAATCTTTTGCTTCCGGCTCCAGGCAGCACAGACAGGGCCCAGCCTGCAGAGGGTGGGCAAGATGTCCTCTCAGGGTCTTCAATGGCCAAGTCCATGCCCACCGCAGAATCTTTCTTCTACCCAGAAGTATCCTTTCCTGAGTTCCAAGCAGAGCTGGGGATGTTAGCCTATGACTGTCATCTGACTTGGAAGGTACACCTAGGGGTCAGGGGAGATCAGCAGGGGAGTCTGGGAGCCGCTTCTCCCCGCACCTGGCTCTGGAGTGGACACCAGCATGGAGCCAGCACAGGAACGGGGGTGCGGGGGGGGCACGGCCTACAGCACAAGCTCTATCTGTGTCCTTCAGAAGTCCCGGGGAAAAATGATGTGCCCTCATGGGAATGGCATTTTGCACATCACACAGGCTGTCCTGGGAGTCAGGCAGACTGGATTGTCAAGTGTGGTGTGTATATAGCAGCTTGTGCACTGCAGTGGACATGTGGACCATTTCTAAAGGTCACAGCAAATAATAAATGTGTCCTTCTTTGTTTTTATCTTTTGTGCTACTTAGATTTTATAGTTATAAAAATACATCTACATGGTTTGACATGAAAAAGATACTAAAAGGCAGACAACTAAAAGTGAACTGAGACTGGCTACATAATGTACAGAACCCAGGGCAAAATGGAGATGCCGGGTCTCTTGTTCAGACATTGTTAAGAGTTTCAAGACAGCAACAACAGAGCCTTCAATCAAGGATGGGCCCCGCTGAGGGCAGGTCACTCATTCATGAAATCAATCCTTAGCAAACAATGAGTCTCAGACACACTGCAGCTAGAATGGAAAAGATTCTGGGTCTGCAAGAGCCAGAGCCACGCTGAGATTCAATGCGAGTTCCAAACCACACATTTTGCACCTTCTTCAGACTCAGGAGCCAGGACAGAATGTTCCAAATGTAGGGTGGGGATTGCAGGGGCTGAGAACCCACAGCCTCCATTCTGTCACAACCAGGGGACACCTCAACCCATCCCCCAAGCAGAGGGAACTGAGCCAACAATCAGGGCCACATAGAGGCCCTCCCTGTGCACCACCCCCACCCCACTCCCACCCTGCTCCCAAGTCTGGGACTGGCCCTCGGTGCCCACCCCAGCAGGTATAGGGATTGGCAGAGGAAGGCAGCATCTGGGGGCTGTGACTTCAGGCCGGGACAAGTGGCACCCACTGGAGCCTGGCTGGGGCTGTACAGGCACCTCTTCTGGAGCCCTTCATCACCATCCCTGTGAAGAAGAGGGCCAGGATGAATAAGACCACCCTGTGTCCATCACAGCCCCGCTCTGAGGCACAGCTCCAGGCTGCCACCCAACAACAGAGGTAATCCGGGCCAGGGCTCTGGGTGGCACACGCCCTTGCGGCTTGGGAAAAAACAAAACCAAATCTTATCACCAAATAAACCTGGGCTGGGCCTGGGCGGGTGCCAAACCGCCCATGGGGATTTGGGGAAATGCTGACTGTTCCTGCCATTGACTCCCATTGATGTCCCCAACCCTCACTGCGTGAGTCCACCAGCCACAGGCAATACCTTAAGCAGGTCCCTGCAAGGTCAGGCGCCAGGCGGCACCCATGGTGTGGGAGTCCTGGGACTGCACAGTCCAATGGGGTCCGCAAAATAGTCACACAGGCAGTGACACTGGACTGGCTGAGAGGTGTGTGGCAGCCTAGCCATGACAGTGGGCTGTGCGCACTCTGGGACGCTCCCTAATGTGCGATGGGGACGGGCCAGGCTAGGCAGGAAGTTGAACTCCTGCAGAGGGTCAATGGCCTGTACCAAGATTGTGTACGTGTCTGGGGGTGGTGTGTGTTGTGTGTGGGGGGGTGGTATGTGGTATGTGTGTGTCTTTGATGTGGCTCTGTGTGTGTGGTGTGTGTATGGTATGTGGTATGTGTGATGTATATGTCGTGTGTATAGTATGATGTGCATTTACAGTGTGTGTGGTGTGTGTGTGTATGATGTGTGTTTGTATATGGTATGTATGGGTGGGGTCTGAGCATGAGTGTGTGGGTGGGTGGGTGTAGGTGGCATGTGTGTATGTGTGATGTGTGTGTGGTGTAATGTGTGTGGTGTGTATGTGGTGTGTGGGTATGTACATGTGTGGCGTGTGTGGTGTGATGTGCATATGTATGTGGTGTGCATGTGTATGATGTGTGGTGTGGTGTATGTATGTGTGCATGTGTGCTGTATGTAGTGTGACCTGTTTGTATGTGGTGTGTGTAGTGTGGTGTATGTGTGCTTGTGTGTAGTATGTGGTGTGTGCATGTGTGGTGTGTGTGTGGTATGTGTGTGGTATGAGTACTGTGTGTGGTATGTGTGATGTAATGTGTGTGTATAGGTTTGTGTTGTGTGTGTATATGTTTGTGTTGTGTGTGAGGGGTGTGGGGGTAGTATGTGTGGTGTAATGTGTGTGTATGTGGTATGTGGTGTGAGGGGTGTGTATGTATGTACGTGTGTGTGTCCATGTGTGTGGTATGTGGTATGTGTACATGTGGTGTGGTGTGTGTGTGGTGTGTGTATAGTATGTGTGGTGTAATGTGTGTGTATGTGGTGTGCGGTGTGGTATGTGGTGTGTTGATGTGTGGTGTGTTGTGTAGGGGGTGTGTGTGTGGTATGTGTGGTGTAGTGTGTGTGTATGTGGTGTGTGCATGTGGGGTGTGTTGTGTGTGTGGTGTAATGTGTGTATGTATGTGGTGTGGAGTGTCTGTGTGTGTGCGTGTGTGTATGTGTGTGGTATGTGGTGTGGGCATATGATGTCTGTATGTGTGATGTGTGTAGTGTATGTATGATGTGTGTGTTGTGTGTGAATATGTTGTGTGTTTGTGGTGTATGGTGTTTGTGGTGTGGTGTGGTGTGGGTGGGATCTGTAGGGGGGGTGGGTGTGGGTGGTTGTGCTGTGTTTGCATGTGTGGTGTATGGTGTGTGTGTGGAGGGGTGTATATGTGATGTGTGGATACGTGCATGTGTAGTGTGATGTGCCTATGTATGTGGTGTGCATGTGTATATGTGGTGTGTATGTATGTGTGCACGTGTGGTGTAGTGTGAAGTGTGTATGTATGTGATATATGTGGTGTGGTGTGTGCCTGTGTGTAGTATGTGGTGTGTGTGATGTGTGTGTGGTATGTGTGGTGTAGTGTGTGTGGTATGTGTGGTGTAATGTGTGTGTGTGTGGTGTAGGGGGATGTGTATGGAGGGTGTGTGGTGTAATGTGTGTGTATGTGGTGTGTGGTGTGGGGTGTGTATGTGCCCGCATGTGTGTGGTATATGGTGTGTGCATGTGTTGTGTGTTTGGTGTGTGTGGTATTTGTGGTATAATGTATGTGTGTGGTGTAGGGTGTGGTATGTTGTATGTGCACGTGTGGTGTGTGTGTGGTGTGCAGTGTGAGGGGTGTGTGTATGCGTGGTATAATGTGTGTGTGTGGTGTGAGGTGTGGTATGTGTTGTGGTATGTGCATGTGTGGTGTGTGTGTGTAGTGTAGTGTATGTGTATGTGGTGTGCAGTGTGAGGGGTGTGTGTATATTTGGTATGATGTGTGTGTGGTATGCGGTGCAGTATGTGGTGTGTGCAGGTATGGTGTAGTGTGTGTGTGGTGTGCAGTGCAAGGGGTGTGTGTGTATGTGTGTGGTGTGCAATGTGGCATGTGCATGTGTGGTGTGTGTGTGGTGTAGTGTGTGTGTGGTATGTGGTGTGAGGGGGTATGTATGTGTGGTGTGTGGTGTGGTGTTTGGTATGTGGTGTGTGCATGTGGTGTGTGTTGTGTGTGTGTGGTGTAGTGTAAGGGGTGTGTGTGCGTGGTGTGGTGTGATGTGTGTGTGATGTGTGGTGTGGTATGTGGTGTGTGCATGTGTGTGTGCAGTGTGCGGTGTGGCATGTGGTGTGTGCATGTGTGGGGTGTGTGTGTAGTGTGTGTATGTGGTGTGTGCATGTGTGGGGTGTGTGTGTGTAGTGTGTGTATGTGGTGTGCAGTGTGAGGGGAATATGTGTATGCATGGTGCGATGTGTGTGTGTGGTGTGCAGTGTGGTATGTGGTGTGTGCATGTGTGTTGTGTGTGTGGTGTGCGGTGTGGAATGTGGTGTGTGCATGTGTGGTGTGTGTGTGTTGTGTGTGTGGTGTGCAGTGTGACATGTGGTGTGTGCATGTGTGGCGTTTGTGTGATGTAGTGTGTGTGTATGTGGTGTGTGGTGTGAGGGGTGTGTGTGTGTATGCATGGTGTGATGTGTGCATGTGGTGTGCAGTGTGGTATGTGGTGTGTGCATATGTGGTGTGTGTGGTGTGTGTGTAGTGTGCAGTGTGGAATGTGGTGTGTGCATGTGTGGTGTGTAGTGTGTGTGTACGTGGTGTGTGGTGTGAGGGGTGTGTATGTATGCATGTTGTGATGTGTGTGTGTGTGATTTGCAGTGTGGTATGTGGTGTGTGCATGTGTGTGGGTGGGTGTGTGGTGTGAGGGGTGTGTGTGTGCATGGTGTGGTGTGATGTGTGTGTGATATGTGGTGTGGTATGTGGTGCGTGCATGTGTATGTGTGCAGTGTGCGGTGTGGCATGCGGCATGTGCATGTGGTGTGTGTGTGTTGTGTGTGTTGTATGTGTGTGATGGGGAGGGGAGTGGGCTGAGAAGGCAGGAAGGCAGAGTGCCTGCTGGAGTATGGACACCATGGCTCAGGGGTGAGGTGGGGGCAGCACGGGAGCAGATGAAGGGATGGGTCTGGGGCTGTGGCACAGCACCACTGCCCTGAGCCTTACTTGTATCAGAGAGTCTCAGAGCAGCCCAGGGACAGGGTCATTTGCCTCATTTTATATGAGAGGACTGAGACTTCCGTTCCCTCCTGGTCAAATCCAACCAAGTCCTGCCAACACCACCCTCATTATCTCTCGGTCCACCTATTTCGTCCAGGTAGCCTTCCCTGACCCCCAGACCGGGTTAGGGGCCCCGCCATGTGCCCACCCCCAACTCTCCCTTATCACAGTGCCAGAGCATCAACTCTGCTAGGACAGAAGTGCCACGGGGCAGGGATTTTCATGGGTTTTATTTTCCATCATCTCCCCTCTGCCCAGAGCAATGCTTGACAAGCAGTTGGTACTTCATATTTTGGGAATGAATAACTCCTGCAGTATTTCATCATAATCGTTTGTCTATTTGCCCTTAGGCTGTACTCTCCTTAAAGGCAGGACCTCTTTTGATTCATCATTTTGACCCCAGCACCCAGCAAAGAGATTTGTGCACAGTAAGTGAGAAATATTAGTGGAATACAATAGAATATTAACACAGCTTTTTAAAAAGAATAACGAAATGTTTATTATGATGATTTGGACTAGACATCCAAGATACCTCTTTATGAGAAAAGGCAAAGGCAGAATCATGTGTATAGTATGCTATCTTTTCTATAATAGGAGGTTTTAATAAGACTTTATATTCATATTTGCTTATACATTTAAAAACTTGGCCAGGCACAGTGGCTCATATCTGTAATCCCAGCATTTTGGCAGGCCAAGGCCAGTGGATCACTTGAGCCCAAGAGTTTGAGACCAGCCTGTGCAACATGACAAAACCCCATATCTACAAAAAAAACAAAGCAAAACAAAAAATATAAAAAAATAGCCAGGCCTGGTGGTGTGCACCTGTAGTCCCAGCTACTCAGGAGGTTGAGGCTGGAGGATGACTTGAGCCCAGGAGTTCCAAGCTGCAGTGATCCGTGATTGCACCGCTGCACTCCAGCCTGGGTAACCGAGTGAGACACTTTCAGAAATAACACACACCAAAAACAAAACAAAACAAAATCCGATTCTAGAAGGATATATAACAAAAGTGATGACCTTCAATAAAAGGTAGCAGGCAAGTGGCAGTGAGTAGTGGGAGCAAGACTTTCCCTCACAGTTTTATACTTTCAACTTCCACCTCTTTGAATGCATTACCCAATCAAAAATATAAAAGAAGGACATAAATATTAGTAGAAGGCAAGGGAGTGAGAAGGAGGAAGAGCAAGCAGGGAGAGAGGCGGAATCCCAGCCAGGATCTAGCTGCCTCCAGTCAGTCACATCACATGCCCTTGAATCCAAGGCTGACAAATTTAGATTCTGCTGCAAGAGAAGGACACGCTTTAAAAATCCCACAAGCTCACATGCTCTGCCATAGATGCCAAGTCTCGCAGGTCGGGTGAGATGGGCACAAATGTTCTTGGTTCTCCTGTGTCAGTTAAGAGGCCAGTTTTCTCCTGGGACGCTGGTCAGTAACTGCAGGTGTTTCCAACCTCAGAGGCTCAGCTCTGGAGATAAATATCAAGCCTGTGCACTGCTCCGTGGACTACCATATAAATTACCATTCTTGGGGTAGATGGTTCTCAAGGTTAATCTCAAGGTTTGCTAGGTAGTCAACACTTTGGAGCCCCCTTTCCTAAGCTCAACAGTGGCCCCTCAGAAGACTCTCCTCCAGCTTATAAGCTGCAAGGAAAATGGTACAACTACTGTGGAGCTGTATTGAGTAAAAATATGCTACACACAAGCCCTGCAACCCTGCAAGCCCACCCCTGCACCTACATAACGCCGTCAGGTGCATCAGAAGACATGATGAAGAATTTTCTTTGTAGCGTTGTTTGCAATAGCAAAACAAAACCAAAAAAAACCACAACTGAAAATGACCTAGACGTCCTTCTACAGGACATTGGATACATAAAATGTGGTACAGTGTGTTCAAACAATGGAATTTCACAGCAGTGGAAATGAATAAACTGAAGCCGCGTATATCAGCTGGGTGAATCTCAGAAGCCTGTGGAAGATGCAAAGCAAGCTGCAGAAGATATCACAAAACATTACATAAAGTTCAAAACAAAACTGAAGGGTTCTCTTCACACATGTTTATCAGAAACGCGTGGTGAAAACAACCAAAAACATAGCAAGGGAATGATGAAACTGGGATTTAGATAGCGGTCACCTTGGAGTGGGGGTGGTAGGGAAACGGGAGAATGTAGTAGGGGTGAGGCACACACCATGACAGGCCTTATTGGAAATGGTTTATTCCTTGATCACTGTCAGTCATTTTATTATCGTACTTTTGATCTTAGTTGTGCATTAACACATACTCTTTTTTTGTTGTTTTTTTCTGAGACGGAGTCTTGCTCTGTCGCCGAGGCTGGAGTGCAGTGGTGCGACCTTGGCTCACTGCAACCTCCGCCTCCTGGGTTCAAGCGATTCTCCTGCCTCAGCCTCCTGAGTAGCTGGGATTACAGGCATGTGCCACCATGCCTGGATAATTTTTTTGTATTTTTAGTAGAGACGGGATTTCACTATGTTGGCCAGGCTGGTCTCGAACTCCTGACCTCAGGTGATCCACCTGCCTCGGCCTCCCAAAGTGCTGGGATTATAGGCATGAGCCACCCTGCCCGGCCAACACATACTCTTTTTTATGACTCAAATATTCCAGTGTAAAGATCTAAACCATAGCCTGAGCTGTGGAGTCAGGCAGGCCTCCTGGGTGTGAATACTGACTTTTCCATAACTGAGTGACCTTGGGCATGCCACTTAGCCTCTGAGTCTCCCTTGTCTCACCAGGATGATGATACTTCCCTCGAAGGACTCTACTTATGTATGAAACGTGGCCGGCACATAGTAGATACTCAATGCATTTTTTTACAATCTATTTGTGAATTCGGGCATTGGACTCTGGGACTCCCCGTTGTAGGCTAAGGATACGATAAATGAGAGCTGAATGAATGAATGAGTGAGCAAACGAAAGAAGTCAAGAATTCTTTTACCACCTCTACATCTCCTCCTCTGAATGCCCTCTGGAACTCAAATCATCTGGTTAGCTTTGGGGTCACTTAAAACAAAACTTAAAATCCAATTCTTACACCTACTTAGAGTCTCTGGAAGCAGGTAGTGGACGAGCTTAGCCCCATGAAGATTCTGCCTCCACCCTCCAAACTGGACAAAAGATCCCTTCGGGACAAACTCGCCGTGTCTTCCCTGCCCCCACAGCACCTGGCACGTTCTGGGCCCACTAGATGCTCCTCATGAAAGCAGCCACTCATTGGAAGGAAAGGCCACCCGTAGTTGGCAGGTATCTCCCCAGATATTTACAGGCTTGGGTCAGTCCCTTTTGAATCTATAGGAGTTTCCCCTGACTTTAAACTCTCCAGCATCTTTGGTCTTATTTAGACAGCCTATGATTAGAGAAACTTAATGGATTTCCAAACCCTGAAAATAGGCCTTCTTTTAGACCTTATGAGAATCTCTGCTAGGCTTTGATTTCTTTCCCCCTTTGGCTTGTTTGTTTGTTTTCTTTCAGGCTAGATCTGGGGAAGGAGATTACCTGCAGAATCATTGAGAAATATATTTGAAGTCAGACAATAAAGCCTCTGTTTGACCTTGAGCCAGACCTGTCATTTCCAGCTTCATTCAGCTTTCTCCCCTGTAAAATGGCAATAGTAATGATTTATTGCTTACTTCACAAGGATGCTGAAAAGAGAAAATAAAGCCATGAATATATTGGTGATTTTGAAACTATAAAGTTCTTTATAATCTGGTACAGAGAAAGAATACTGGATTTGGAGTCAAGATACCTAGTATTTTCTCTTTAAGTGTTGTGGCATATTATGTACCAGGCATGTTCTGAGCACTTTATGAATGTTAACTCATGGTAATTGTCACAATAATCTTATGAACTAGGTATTATATTATCTTTCCCATTAGGCAGATGAGGAAAGTGGGGCACAGAGAAGTTAAGTAACTTGTCAAGTTGCACAGCTATTATGTGGCAAAGCTGAGATCCAAACCCAAACAGCTCGGCTCCAGAAACTGGTCCCCTTAACTAGCTTTTCTCACTCCTGCTTGAGAAGTTTGAGCCTAGCTCTGCCACTCACTAACTCTTCTGTCCTTCATTCATTCATTCCACATACACTTACTGAGTGCTTACTATGTGCCAGTACTGTTCTAGGGGCTGGGCATGGAGCAATGAACAAAACAGGCTGTCACAGAGCTTGCATTCCAGCAATTACACAAGGTGTCCAGAGGATTCAATGCTGTGGAAGATGAATAAAGCAGAGCGACGGGCTAGAGTGTGACCTTGAGCCCATGGTGTCTTCTCTTTGAACCTCTGCTCTCCTATTATACAATGTAGATACTGAGGCCTGCCCCACCTCCTTTAAAGGTTTAGGGGGCAATCAAATGAACTATATCCTATATAGAGGTGCATATAGGATATAAACCTTAAAACACTATTCTCGTGAAGAGGTTGTACATTCACTGCTCTTGCCTCTTTGTTCCTATGGTGCCTTTTCATACCTCTAAGCTACAGTCACCCTTGTTTCATAATTGGCCAGGCAGGTCTCTGTGTCATCCAATAAACTAAATATTTGAGGGTAGGACCAGATCCTGGTACAGAGTAAGTGTGAAACAAAGGTATCATTATTAGTATTAATAATCACAATTTAATGAGTCCCTAACAGTGCCAATTACCACCAGACACTTATGTACAATGCTGAAATTAACCTTCAGTGTAGAAGTTATTATTATCCTGGTCCCAGGGGAGAAATGGAGGCCCAGAGAGCTGAGAAATCTGCCCATGGCCATTCACCAGTGAGCGACAAAACCACAATCAGAACAGCCTCCAAACTCCACCATCTGTCACCAACCCCCAACTCATCCACACTTGTCCAGTCAACAGATCTGGCTTGAGCACCTACTATGCTCTTGGTGCTTTGCCGGGTACTGGAGACACAGAGATGGAGAAAGCAGGTGAGGTCTCTGTCCATGCGAAAAATAGAACAAACAAGTTATCACGTAAATAAGGTGGGCACGGGGTTGATCCACGGGGAGGGCCTACCTAGGCTGGGAGGTGGAGGAAGGCCTGTCTGAGGAAGGGACATCAGAGCTGAGCCCTGAGCAGTGACAGGGAGCTGGTAGACCTTCGAGGGACCTGGGAGGAAGGGCTGAGGTGTGAATGAGCTCGGAAACTTCTCCAAGCAGGAGGCGGCCTGTGCGCCTGAAGAGTCCCAAGAAAGGGAGACAGAGGTAAGAGGTGCAGTGAGAGGAAGGTGTGTCACCACCATACAGGCCCTAACAGACCTGGACAGGCGTGGGGGCAGCCACCGAAGCTTTCCAGGTAGTACAGCAATGTGATCTGAGGTCGATTTTGGAACAATTATGAATCGTTGAAATAACATTAGAGTCTGCTAATCATTATTATAACAATGTTTCCAAAAAGCTTGTTTAGGAGATAAGAGAGAAGAGTGAAAAAGGCCAGAGAAGGTAGAAGTAGGCTGGGAGCAGAGAAAGGTATTCAGCCAGCAAATGACTCTTGCTGGTGTTTCCCTTCAGTTTAGCTTCAGCTGAATCCAGCCTCCTTTATCTTATACACAGTCATAACTGACTGTCAATGGAAATCGCTAAATAGATTTCCAGGCTTCTGCTATGAGAAGGATCAGTTTTCTTCCCCCTTCTCTTCCCACCCCAAGGAAAGAGAAGGCCCATAACCCGGAAGAAGAGGGGCCCTTCGTGACTGCCTGGGGCAGGGTGTCTGCTGAGAGGCTCGGAGGATGCTTCTTAAGACAGTGTCTTGTCCTCAGGGGCAAGGCTTTTGATTTCTAGATGCAGGTGGGTCTCTGCCAAAATGTGGCCTGGGAGTTGGGCTTTCTGGGTGGCTTTGGCTGCCCTATGAAAAATGAACAGATAAACCAGCCTCATCCCTGCTCCACTCCCACATATCTGTGAGTGGAAATTAGAGCCCACAGGGCGGGCTTAAGGAGAGCATGCCAGACTTGAGGATCTTTGGGGCATCCTGGATGGACTGGTGGAGGAGGGAGGTGGCACTGCTGGGACCTGGCAGAAACCTCAGATGTCTACACTCAGATGTCTACACTGCCTGTGTTCACCTCCCCACCCCCTGCACCATGCTGCTACCCAGTCCGCTTCTCCCTCCTGGAGAGGAGGCAGATGCACGTCTTAGGAAGCTGACAAGAAGCAAAGGAAAGAAAACTCAAAGAAAGAAGAACCTTTTAGGAAACAAAAAGATTGAATTAAAAGATGTCTCAAAAACTGAATAATTCTGCCCATGCAAATTACATTAAATTATGTAAATTTATGTAAATCAGTCACATTTCTCCCTCTTCTTTCCGAACCCATCATTTTGCACCCCTGGAGGTGTCTGGAAGTGAGGGATCCTGACCGAGCTCCTTGTGCTAACACAAAGCTTGAAGAGTTGGGTTTTCCAATCTCTCCTACTCCTGGGATTGCAGATTTCTCCCTTGGGCTCTGCTTCACCCCACTCTGACCACAAGAAAACCCCTTTCCCAACAGCCCCCACCCCTCACGACTCCCTTGTGCTGGCGACTGGACAGGACATTTATGTAGCATATTTAGAGATGGTGGGGCAGATTTGGAGGAGGGAGGAGCTGAAAATAGACTTCATGCAAATATAATCTCTTTATGCTAATGATATGCAAATATAACGTTTCCCTCTCCTTGGCCCCCTGAAGCCAAGAAATGACTTGTCTGTGTGCAGTGGACCAAAAAGAGGCCAGGAGAGAAAGCCGGAGGGAGAGAGAGAGGAGAGAGGCCTGAGAGCCCTGGCTGACCCCTACCCCCATTCCCACCCCCAGACGCAAGTGACCCCCAGTGAAGGAACAGCTGCCAAGACAGCCCAGGTCTGGAGAGAGCTGTAGTCCAGGCATGGGGCTTGGGGCGCATGGGGGTATGGGGAGAGTCGCCTGTGCTTCCGAGCTTTCAGGACAGGTGCTGTCCCCCCTCACCCTCCCTCCTGTGGGGAGTGTGTCTCACCACCTCCCTCCACCTGTGTAGAGATTGTCTCCCTGGGCGCTATTATCTCCTGCAGTTGCTCGTAAATGACAGCACCCCCAGTGGCTGGCCCACCCAGCACTCAAACCCCTTCTGGCTGGGCTGCTTGCCGGAGGATTAGCTCCTCTTTGGAGAACCCACAATAGCCCTCCACATCCTTTGTGCTTCTGTTTGCAGCAAATATTGAAGCTCTCTCCTGAAACCCATTATGCGCCGCTGGGACAAAGGCTTTCCGCTGGTTTCCAGGACAGAGCCAATAGCAGGATGTTCCTTGCTACTGTACCTGCCGCCTCACCTGCGCTTCTTCTCCGGTTACCCCCGGAAGGAGATGATCCACATTCAGATGAGGCATCTCTGTGCCAAGGCAGTGGACACAGCAGATGCCATAATGCCCACACCAGGGTTTCCCCATTGGGGGGGATGCGCCCATTGCCCATTGGGTGGGCGGGGGTCACAAGTAGTTGGGAGATGCAAAGATCAAGGGCAAGGGAGCCTGGGCGGGAGCTGAGTAAGCAGCAGCAGGTGCGCTGAGCTCCCCTGCAATCAGGGCTTCACGACTGCTGTTTGCTCTGCCATGAACATCCCTCCCTTCCACTCCCTACCTAATTTTCAGGGGCCAGTTTTATTCATCTTTCAAGTCTCAGCCTAGACTTCACCTCATTACCTCCTCCAGGAAGCCACCCTTGCCTCCCACATTGAGGTGTTCCTCCTCACACTCCCATCTGGTATTTTAACGGCCGGCCTGCTCACTTTCTGCTTTCCTTATTCCGGCCTCCGAGCTCCTGAGGCATTTTCGTGCTGAGAACATCTGACACAACTCCTAAACGTGGCAGATCAATGTGACTGAATAAATGAACGACTGAATGAATGCAGCAAGTACGGGCTGTGCCTCATCCTGGAGTCCTCAGAATTCTGATTCAAGGGGTGTTAGGCCATGAAGGGCCCTGGGAGCAGGGCCGAGAATCTTTCATGGCCTTCCACGTGGACACCTCAGTTTGGTGAAGGGCAGGCTGGGGTGAAAGTCCACCAACCATGCGGCCCCGGGTGAGTCTCTGAACCAACCCAGGCCTCTCAGTCCCCTCATCTGGCAAATGGGAAGAACGGCATTGGAAAGACAGAGCGGGAGAATGCTCTGAAAACAGCAAAGGAGTTGTGTGGAGCTGAGGCGCGTGAGCATGGTTATGTGGAGGGGACGTTATGGACCTCAGTTTGGGGCAAGAGAAGAAACATAGGTGTTTTCCAGCAGGTGTGTTGCTCCGGCAGGCAACCGGCGGTCACTCTGTAGCATGCACTGGGCGGGAGAGGACTTGGGGGTCCTGTTTCCAGGTCTGAGGGAGGAGGCGGCATCTCTGGGCCCGGAACTTCCAGTGGCAACCCTGGGGCCTGGGAGCCGCTGGCCACACTCCCCTGCCTGCCCTTCCTCTCTCCTGGTCACTGCCAGTACGGAGCCTGGTCCAACAGGCTGGGAGCCTACTCCAACTCACTGCTGGGCAAGTTACTCCTTTCCCCTCACCTCGGTTTCCTCTTCTATTAAATAGAAATAATAACAGTGCTACTGCATAGGGCTGCTAAGATGATGAAATGCGATCAACTATATAAAGTACTCAGCACTGCTCCCAGCACATGATAGGTGCTCAGTAAACACAATCCGTCATCCCACCCACCCCTTTACTCATCCTGCCTTGGTTCTGGGAATCACAGAAATCACCCTCCCATTTTACAGAGGGAGAATCCGAGAGGTTCTGGAACTTACCAGAGGTCACCGGTGACTCAGGAATGGGAGTTAGACACAGACCTGGGGTGCCTGGGGTTCTACTCCCATTTCCCTGTGTTTTGGGGCTTGAATGAATGAATCATTTGGGGCTTGAATCATTGCTCCATATGTACAAATCCAGGTCACCCTGAGAGGCTGCAACAGAGGCTTCTCCTGCACTCCTCTTATTCCCTTGCAAATGCTGGGCTATAGAAACCCTCAAAAAATAAAGTGGGTTGGCTGATATATTAAGAGACAGACAGCAAAGCAGAAACAATTCCCTGACCCCCACCAGGTTCTCCGAGAGGAAGCTGAAGTGAGCTGAGGACCCCAGTGAGGAAAAGAGGTATCTGAAAACCAGACGTCCAGCTGGGGAAAAGTAGGGCCCAGGCAGCTCCAGCAGCCACGGGGTTGAGGAGGGTTCCTCGCAGTCCTGGCAAGCCAGGCTGGGGCACCTGCTCTGAAATGGAGCTTTCCCCAGCAGGATGTCAGAGTTTGGGTGGCAGCCTGGGCTGCTCGGTGTGGCTGTCTCATAGCCTTTTAGTCACATAGGAGGCTGCTGTGGAAAGGAGGTGACATGCTTGACAGCTGGCAGCAGTCAACCTTCTACATATGTCCCTGCATAAAGTGAGAGGCAGGTGGCAGGGGAGGGGGCACCCACAGGAAGGAGAGTGACTCCACAGAAGGGCATCCAGCCTGCCAGGTACAACCTCCCACTCCCACCCAGGATCCCTGGTACAGCCTCACCCCACCTCCCAATTCCCCTTGGGGATCCAAGCCATGCCAGGCTGTTTGGGCAAGAACCACACCTGTGCGTGCCACCCAGGTATCTGCCTGTGGACAGGGACAAGGAAAAGGCTTTCCAGACAGACAGGACACTCTCCCTGACCTTCAGCTCATGAGGGAGGAATCAGGCGTCCCTTGTTCAGGCTCTGTTCCCTGTACTGAGCAAGTGCCAGGCACGTAGTAGACAGTAAAACACCTTTGAGGAGCAGCTGAATGAACTAATGAACTGTCCTCCAAAACCACCAGGCTGGGAGCGTCCACAGCTCCCTCCTGGACCCGTATCAGTAACTCACAGGTCCCTCCTTCTGCTCTCACCTGAGTCCCTTCAGCTGTCATTTAATCTCCAGTTTCTTGGTCAAGAGTCTGATAAATAAGCCTCTCCCAGTTCTTGGATGGTGATAAAGTGCCTCCTCAGCCTTTTTTGGAAGAAGTAATCCTAAAAATATCTTTCATTACTTCCTTGGCTCTCGCCTTGGCCCATCTCCAAGCCCTTCCTCGGCTTTCCTCTTTGAACCTGAACCTGCTCGTTCCTGGTTGGCTCTGCCGGAGGGAGAGGGCTCTTGAGTGAAGAAGTCTGAGGTGGGGGTGGCATGGGAGTGGCAGACCAGGAGGTGAGAAAGCACTTTTCTGCTTCAGGGGCATCCAGCCAGGGTAAAGCCTTCCCGCCTGTTTCTGAAACTCTGCTCATTCAGCCGGTCTTATCTTACTGCCACCAACCCACACTCCCTCCTGGCATCCTGGGAGAGCAGTCTCCCCAGCCAGGGGATGGAGAGATGATCTCATGTGGTGGCTCTAGGCTTTACTGTTCCTAAGAACTCCTGGGAGAACTTGTTAGAATGCGGATTCCTGGGTTCCATTCCCCAACATTCTGATTCTAAAAACCTGGAATGAGGTCCAGCCAGCTCATTCTTCACAAGCTCCCTGGAGGATGCTGACGGTCCAGGAACGCTGCTCCCGGACCACCTTCCCAAAAGACCAAAGGTATTTGGTAGATGGATCCTGCAAGGAGGATGGATCCTGCCCACATCAAGCAGGAGGCAGATGGAGAGGCAGGCTCAGGACCTAGGATCTGCCCACTGAAGGACAGTGAAACCCTCTCCCACCATCCCCCAGCTCTGGGCCCAGAGCAGCAGGAAGCCAGAGGAGGAAGGGGTAGGAAAGTCCCAGAGAAGAAAAGAAATGACACAGCCTGGCCTGGCCCCAGCTTCTTCAGTGACAAGAGGTTTCACTTGGTCCCAGGCCCCAAACCAGCAGAGACTGGCTTCCTTGTTAATGAAGAAGTTTGGCTGCTGGATGAAGAGGGGAGAAGGGCAGGTGGTGGCTGACTTCCAGCCTGAGTGAGGATCTGTAAGCCTGTCCAGTCGACCCTCTCATCTCTGCCTCCCTGTCTCAGGAGTCACTCCAGCCCTGAACCTGATAGCCCAGCTCAAGGCTCCTGAGCCTCCCCGAGCAGCAAACACTCCCCCACTGCTTCTTCACCCCGTTCAGGGGAGACTCCACCCCATTCCTGTAGCCCTGACCTCTAGATTCAATCAGTCTCTGTGCAAGCCTACTGCCTACCCACCCTCACCCCAGAGAAGCTCCCGGGAGTTCCAGACACCCTTGTATTCAGAACTTCAAGTGCAGAGTCCTGGGCTGGGGATTCTGGCTCTGTTGCTAACTAGGCCTGTGATCTGGGGCAGGCGACTGGCATTCCTGAGCCCCAGGATTTTCAGTTATAAAGTGGGGTTCATGATCCCTGCCTCCCTATGAGGATGAATGAGACAAGCCATGTGGAGTCCTCTAGTATAAAACTCTCACTTTGAGTAGTCACTATATTTCTACCATAAGCTCAGCTTCGAGAAACAATGAAAAGGAACATCTATCCAGCTCCCTGGTAGTCAAAGAGGTAGGTGGCTTCCGGAAAAAGGTGGCTTCAACCATTGTCCTCCCTCTGCATGGTATCTGGTACTCTCCAGAAGGGGAGTGCTTGATCGATCCAATGCCTGCTCTGTTGAATAGACACTGCCTACTCAGCCTCAGCCAGCCTGGCCTTGCCACTGGCCCTCGGACACCCAACTCTCAACCCCCCACAACAGACCCTCCCTCTAACATACCCAAATCATAAGCACCTTTCAAAGCCCAGCTCAACCCCAGCCCTCAAGAGCCCCTGCAGACTCCAGTGCTCAATGAGTACTCCCCACATCAGGGTCACCCATCAGTGTTCCCTCCCCAACTAGAGCCCACACTCCTCAAGAGCAGGATCACATTCCAAAAAAGTCAAAAGACGCATCACACAAACTGTCCTCACATCTGCCCCTTGCTGGGGACTGGGAAGGAGCAGCATCAGGTAGTGTCACAGTGCCCAGTGTCACAGCACAGAAATCCAGGGTCAGGGGTGTTCCAGCTGGTGGCCTGCCAGTCTCCATGTTCCCAGTTCTGACTGGCAGGGGCTATGGCGCAAGAGAGAGAGAGCTGGCCACTGAAAGAGCCTTTTTTCTCATGACCAAATGATAGCCCAAGGACTTGGGGGCACTTTGCAGAACATTTTACTTCTCAGAGCAATTTGAATGTGAAAGGCTGGCAGGGGCCTTCGGAACCATCTTGTCCAACACTCCTGGCTCCATGTTACAGATGAGGAAACAGATGCACCCATAGTCACCTGGGCTGAGAGGCAGAGCTAAAGTCCAGGTTTCTAGCACCCTGATCTTACTTTGAACCCCCTGGGGTTGGGGTTAGGGGGAGGTAGAACAAAGAGCTATGGAATTGACAGAGCCTCCAATGTTCACATGTAATTTAGTCTTCCTCCCTAACCTGTGACATAGGTATTACTGAACGCATTCTAATTTTCCTGTTGCAGGAGGAGGCTCAGAGTGGTTATGGCACCTGCCAAAGGTCACACAGCTGGTACATCTGGAGCTCTGCCCCTGGGAGCCAAGCATGCCAAGCTTTATTAGAGACCTGAGCTCTTGGTATTTCACTGGGCTTGAGGGAAAGGGCCTCCTTGCCTCCTAAGTGGGAGTGGGAGTGTAGCCATGGTGGGAGGTAGGAGGGAGCCTCACTTTATAAATTCTTATTCTCATGGCATCCTGAGAGGACTTCCCTCAACATTACACAGCTAATATAAGTTAGTGGAAGCTTTGGGGGCTCAGCAACATGGAGCTCTTCTGTTTTGGGGTGGTTGCCCCTCTCTGCAGCTCTCTACCTGTATATAAAAGTCCCATAGTGGGGACACCTGTGGTGACCCAGAACTTATTCACTCACTCACTCATTCAACAAATACCTGTTGAGTACCAACCACGTGCTAGGCAGTGTGCTAGACACTGAGGATGCTAAAGTGGATGGGACAGTCTGACAGAGCCAGAGGGGCTGGGGCTCCTAGGGAGGGAACTGGGGTCCACCTTGGCCCTCACCTCTTAGCCACTAACCTATACTATATTCTAGTAGGGGACACAGATGTGCAAACAGAGAAGAGTTGATCATTCACTGTGCTGGTGCCATGACAGCGCTGTTCAGAGGGTCAAGGAGCCCAGGGGAAGGTACCTGTTCCAGGCTGGGGGGCGACAGAAAGAGAAAGTTTGCTAAGTTCAGAAGGCTGTGCAGAAGTCAGCCTGGCAAAGGAGAAGAAAGGGCATTCCAGGAAGCAGGGCAGACAGTATGGGCAAAGGCATGGGGAAACAAACAGCTTGGCACATGAAGCTGTTTGTACACACTTAAGAGAAAGATCTGAAAGGGTGTATACCCAACTGCTAAGGCGGGTTATCTCAGGAAAATGAGATTATTTAGACTGGCTTTTTTATTTGCACATTACTATCTTGTTTGCATTTTTATAGTGGGCAAAAAATTACTTTCATAAGCAGAAAAACATATAACTAATAAAGAGCGTTCTGTGCATGATGGAACTTTGAGAAGCATGATGTTTAGAAACAGAAAATTGGAGGGGTTACTGCTGGGAGTGGAGGAGGAAAGCCAGGGAGCCGTCACAAGTCCCCGGACCCAGGGAAGCAGCAGGTTGACACCAGCCTCTAGGCGGTGGCCTGGGGTGTTCATTAATTGGGTGATTCCTTTCCTGGGAAGCTGCAGGGCAGACCCAGGGGCCTGAGGGGAGATGTCAGTCAGTTCAAGCTGATGTCTTCCAGCTAAAGCTCCAGGGAGTAAGCAGATTTTTGGGGTTCTGGTTGCCCCGTCAAGCTAAAATTCTCATGTTCCTTTGAGCAGGAGCCATGCTAGAGTGAGGCTGAGAGGTGGTTCCCACCAGCAGAATCAGGGGGTTCTAATTGGAGTGTCTTTCTTGACCTCTGACTCTTTTTCACCATCTCACTCTCCAGCCTGGACCTGGGCTGGACTGCTAAAGGACAAAATGCCTGAAGCTCTTTGAACAAGGTCATTTGCAAAAAAAAACAAAACACACACACACACACACACACACATCTTAACCTTTCGAATGAGTTTTTGCAGACTTCAGTCATTTTTCTCTAGAAAATTCTCTATCTGTCCTTTGCCAGAGGAGGCAGAAATAACCAGCAAACTGTAACTCAGGTGTGTCATTCAAACACACACACGCATTTAGTTTCTTCTCCATTCAGTGTGTTCCATAGGAAGTGGCTGCAATTTGAGGAGTTGGACAACACTGTCCCCAATTCAGAATAACTTCTTCTTCGCTGATGCTTGGAATTTTGTTTTGGGGTTATCATCTTCGTCCTAAAGCTTGTTTGCTCAGTCTCCCGCCTTTCTTTTCTTTTTCTTTTTCTTTTTCTTTTTCCCTACAATGGATGCGGTGGAATGGTTAGGAGGGGTGATTTCCCAGTCATTTAATGCAGGTTCGTTGGTGCCTAATTTCCGAAGTGGAGGTCACAGGCTGAGATGGTATTATCAGTTCCACTGCTTAATGTAAGCTCAGTAAGGAAATGCAGTGCCTGTGGACAAGATACGGGTTCTGGCCGATGTACGTAACCAATACGTTCTCCTCACCTTGGGGACTGTGGAGAGTCTCCCCCAAAAAAGATTGGAAGAATCCAGTTGTTCAGAGGAAGAGGGGCTTGATTTGGGGCTGAGACAGACACACATGGAGCCAGGCCCCAATGTGACCGTTTCGCTCTTGGCTAAAAAAATGTAGAGCTGCACTCTCTCCTAGCTCGGGCTGCCTTCTGGAGCCTCCAGAGTTAGGAGCAGCTCCGAGAGACAGGGATGAGGCTTCTACAATGACACTGATGATAAAGATGATGGGCCTCAGGGACGGGGTAGAAACAGTAGGCAGACACAGGGACGTTTCAGAGAGTATCTGATTTTAAAAGTGATGATGTGGAAAATCATCAATTACCAATCAAAGTCATGTCATGTGTGCCAGAAAACATAGAACACATATTTGGGAGGCAAGTGGGGAAAGAAGGCAGGTTTGGGGGTAAGGCAGGGCACCCCTGACCTAGTTGTGTGCTTGAATCAGTTGAGGAGCTTTGACACAATGCTCACAACCAGGTCCCATCAAGGCACAGTCAACCTGAATTTCTTGGTACAAGGCCTAAGAATCTGTACTTTTAAAAACTCCTCCAGAAGGTTCTGAAATACAACCAAGTTGGATAAACCTAACTGTGGTTAAGATGAAGTTGGGAGCTGGAGGAACAACCACAGGGTTAGGGCAGGAGGGAGAAGGGAGCCTAGGTCTGGAAGGGAAGGACTGGAGGGAACAGGCTGGCGGCAGGTAGCTCTGTGCCCATTTCTGGTGGCCTCCTCATGCCGAGAGAGCCAGTGGAGAAAGAACCAGAACCCTTTCACTCTGAGTTGCTTCAGAAGCAAGCTTCCCGTGGCTCAGTCAGCCTCCCCAGGGGCAGAGGCCATTTGGGGAGGAGGAACACCCCCTCTTCCAACCAAAGCCCCGATAAAAGGAACGACTAGGGTTTCCCTTCAGGACCAGCAGGATGGACTAAGAGCAATTTTCTGGGTCCCTCAGGCCCCACATACCACTTGTCATTTCCCATCAATGCCTAAAATGCCTTTGCCAAAAGCTGTGCCTCTCCTGTGAAGCCATGCCATTGCGGGTCAGGGAACTCCAAGTGAAGGAAAAACTGTGACACAGAACCTAGTGCCTCGCTTTTCTTCGCATGTGGCAGTGTGGGGAGGGGAGAATTGCTTTCATATCACAGATAAACTTGGGCATAGTGGAGAGTGGATGCCTCATTCACATGCACTTTTTTAATGTAAGAGACAGGATCAGCTGGGCACAGCGGCTCACTTTGAGAGGCCGAGGGGAGCAGATCTCTTGAGCCCAGGAGTTCGGGATCAGCCCAAACAATATAATGAGACCCTGTATAAAGAAGAAAGAAAGAGAGAAAGAGAGAGAGAGAGAAAGAGAGAGAGAGAAGGAAGGAAGGAAGGAAGGAAGGAAGGAAGGAAGGAAGGAAGGAAGGAAGGAAGGAAGGAAGGAAGGAAGGAGAAAAGAGAAGAGAAGAAAAGAAAAAAGAAAAGAAAGGCAGCCTTGCTGTGTTGCTCAGGCTGGTCTCAAACTCCCAGCCTCAATTGATCCTCTCACCTCTGCCTCCTGTGTAGCTGGGATTACAGGCATGAGCCACTGTACCCAGCTCACATGCATTTTTGAGGTAATATATGATTCTTCAATGACACATCTCCTGAAACTGTTCCAACCTCTCCTCTCCCTTTTCTTAATTTTGTTATTTTGGGTCTTCTGGTTGCTGCCTTTGGGACTTTCAATATCTTTAAATCTTTCTATCTCTCTACCTATCTGCTTTCCTTCCTTCCCTCCTTCCCTCCCTCCCTCCTTCCCTCCCTCCCTCCCTTCCTTCCTTGTTTCCTTCCTTCCTTCCTTCCTTCCTTGCTTCTTTTCTTCCTTCCTTCCTTTCCTTATTTCTTATTATTAATGCATCATCTCTAGATAGTGCCTATCACCCCGCCTCTGGGAGGGATGTGGGAATCTGTATCCTCTGCCCCTCCTCCAGGTTTCTGTGAGCCACAGCGTTACTTTTATATCATCACAGTTTTAAGTCTTCCGCACTTTGTCTATGGGTTGTGTCTAAGAATGAAGCTGCGCCCACTGAGTGCCGCTGAGTTGCACCTTCGCATTCCTGTGGAGACACAGTCACACTCCCCGTTCTTAGAGGAGCCTTGGGGAGAAGTCCAAGAGGTGCAAGGCTGCGGAGCCTATCAGGTCCCATTCAGAGATAAACCCAAGTCATACCTTGTAGAGGCAACACCTCCGTGGAAGGCGGTGCAGTCACAGTGTAACCGGGACTATCAGTCATCTAGTGTAAAGGGCTGGTGGTCAGATCCTTCTGGTTTTGTTAGGGAGGTGGAGGAGGGCATGAAGAAGGCAGAGCCCTATGTACCTGGAGTGGGAATAGTCCATGAGGCTGGGGGCAGGTGGTGCCCCAAAGAGCAGTTAGTAGCAGAAACAGGAGACTAGGAGCTAAAAAACTTAGCCCAGCTCGCAGATGTCTCTTGGCTCAGCCCTGTTTACCTTCAGGTGGTCAAGGACAAATAGTATGAGTGCTCTGGGGTGTTGACCATGCCCTTGTAAACACAGCTTCCCTGGACTTAATGAAGATTAGATGTGGGGGCATGATTTTTGGTGGTTAAAAAGAAAAAGAAAAAAAAAAAGTCTGGCTTTTTATAAAGCAGACTCTTTCCCATGTCTGCAAGAGTCATTATGCTGAGGGAAGAAACCTTCACCCAAGTCCATATTGTATGATTTCATGTATATGGATGAAGTCATAGAACAGGCAAAACTAAATCTGGTAGGAAAAAAGAATCAGAATAGTTGTTGCTTGGGGATGGGGCAGGGATTTATTGGGCATGGGGGCACTTTCTAGAGTCATCCTCATGTTCTGTACCTTGATAAGGATTTGAGTTGCACAGGTGTAGGTGTTTGTCAGAACTCATGTGCGACACATTGGAGAATTGTGCATTTCCTTGTATGTAAAGCTTATCTCCATAGAAAAAAATAACTGTGACAAATATTGAACTTTGCTAATGATATGGTGCTGAAGTATTGGCCTAAATGGCTACTAATGTCTGCACTGTGCTTTGAAATGCTTCCAAAAATACAAGGGATCTATGGATGGATAGAGGAATGGGTAGTTGGGTAGACATGTGTTCTGCAACACAGAACAAATGTTAAGGGAGGACTCTAAGTGGCAGGTGTACGATGTTCACCATAGAAGTCTTTCAACTTTTCTGTACGTTTAAAATGTTTCATGATAAAATGTGGAAATAGGAAGAATTAGGGTCCGAGAATCATCCTACCTCCGTAGGACCCTCTCAGCTGCTCTCCCAAGGCCTTGGTTTGTTTGCTTTCGTGGAGCAGAGGCCAGCAGCCACTCTGTAGCTCTCCTCCCTGGCTTCCCTCTCACACTATCCCCTGAGTTCATTTGCTTGGGCAGTCCAAATAACCACTGTAGATGTCACTGGACCACCAGACACGCGGAAATCTGCATCTCACAGACCCCCCACCATTTCCCTGTTCTGAGAGTCAAAGGGTCCTGCTTCCCTGGTAACCACTCGCCCAGCAGGCAATTAGTTCCCCTTCTCTGTATTGGAAGCCAAGAATGATCTTTCCCCCTCCCAGGCATAGACATAAGCAAGGGGTATAGTTCCTACGTGCCTCTTGCTTCATTCTTTCATTGTTTTTCTTTCTGCCTGGGCTTGAAGGCTTTGACCAGTAAGGTTTTACACATTATTCATCCAGCTACCTCTAGGCAAGTCCACTTGAACTGTCTCTACCAGCCCCACCCCCACCTCCTTCACCAGAGGATAAGCATTTTTTTCATGTTTATAGAAACTATCATACACCCTTCAGAAAATTCCACACTATCCAGTCTCTGACCTAATACCCATACCCTGGGAAGTTTTCCTTTGTGTCTAACCTGAATCCTGCATGCTGCTTTTCTATAGAAGCTGAGGGGCCTGGGGCTTGGGGTCTGTGGTTCTTGATGTGGGTGTGCTCATGTCAGGTGTGCAGGGCTGTGTTTGTGTAATTGGTGGGGCAGCAAAATCAGGGGCACTAGGGTCAAACCAACCTTTCTTCCCCACTGGCCCTTTATCCTACACTCCACCCAGGCACCTGGTGTGGCTGGGCTACTCGAGGTGAAAGAGCAAGTCCTCACCTCAGCCCATCCCAGTCTCCCTGGGCTGAGGACTTGTCTCAGATGACACTTCCCCACCCAGAGGACAGCCTGGTGTGGTTCACCTCGGGGTAACTTACCTGCAAGCAGCAGCCCCAGGACACATCTTCCTCTCAAACCCCGACTTCCTCAGACAAATCTAAGCCCACAGACCAATTCACCTTACAGTCTTAGAGTAAGGGCAGGAATTGGAATAGGGACCATGTGTGTGACAACAACAAACTCTCTGCTTGGTCTGGGAGAGGTCGGCATGTCTTTCACATTTACACAAGGAACTGAGACCTCAGTTGGTGAAATGCCTCCCCCAGAGTGAACACAATGCCCTCGTCTCGAAGCCATCCTCAATGTTCACAACTTCCTGAGTTAAGTCACAAAACATTATTGTTCAGCCTGGCAGTGTATAGAAATAAGAGCACAAGGCTAGAAGTCGGGAAACCTGAGAGCTAACCCAAGCTTGGGCATATCCTAGGTGGGGGTAACTGATCCTCAGTCTCCACATATGCAAAATGGGGATAAATAGCTTCAGATAATGCATGCTAAAGCACTCTATAAACTCTAAGTGCTCTACAAATGCAAGGAACTTTTAAAGCACTATTTTTTCTTAACCTCAATTAGTAGCACAACTTCATCTATCACCTGCTTACTATAAGAGACAGTAAGAGGGGCCTGGAAGTTACTAACCCACAGGGTTCTTTTCTGATCCGAAAGACCTCCAATGCCTGCTTTCTCTTACTCTAAGCAGGAGACAGAGGTGAGCCAAGCAGGAGGACTGAGCCCTCATTCAATGAGGCTTAACTTATGCTGGGGCATTAATTACTAAGCTTCCGTTGTTAAAGATGCACATGGCTAGGTGACCCGGATGACCCTATACTAGAATCCAGAGTCTGGGTAGGTCTGATGAGCTAGTGAATCAAAGGTCCTCCAGACCTGCATTTACAGGAAAGGAAGAGTCCCTGTGATCAAATCCCTTGGCACAGAGAAGGAGAACTCAGGAAATGGGCTTCTATGACCTCTTTCCCCAGTTAGGCCCTTGGGTTCCATTCAGCCCTTAGAGAGGGTGTGGCGGGCAGCGGGGTGGATGTGGTGCCGGACTACAGCAGAAGCAGAAAGAGCTGTTCTCACCAGGGACTTAATGAGACTCAGGGCCCATGTGTGTGTTAAAGACTAAAGTCCCATTATAAAGAGAACCTCAGTATGGTAGATTACAGAGTACAGGAGTTTTTCTCTTCTTGGGGCACTAGTGAGTCTCGAAGTGAGCAGTCCAGGCTGCTGGCATTCTCCGCTTCCTGAGGTCATTCACAGGCCCAGGTTCCTTCCCTCTGTTGCTTTCCCATTTGCCAGGCCATTGTCATCATGCATAGTGAAAGCTGAGTCACCACCTCATCTAGGCTCCAGCTGGCAGGAAGCAGAGAGGGCATACAGGAAGCATGCCCAACAACTCAAGACCCAGACCTGTAAGTGACCGGCCTCGTTCTCCATTCCAGAGTCCAGTGAGGACTCAGCCACATGGCCACACCTCATTCCAAGGAAGGCTGGGAAGTGGAGTCTCACTTGGCCACCATGTGTCCTACCATAATTCGTCTCTGATGGTGGATAACTAGCATTCTGCGCCATAGCACCCTCAGGGTTGGGACAACACAATGCGATGCAGATTGGAGAGATGCCACAACCCACACTTCTCATGGCACACGATGTGGCAGCTGGTCATAGTGTGCCCTGAGATATGGACCCTCAAGGGTTGGAGCTCTAGGACTTGACACCAGAGCAAGAGGGCAGAATTCTCAGGAGGGACTCTGTCTCCATGACCCCTGGGCAAGAGACAATAAGAGCAAGTCTGGAGCAGAAGAGCCTACCCAGAGACACCCCAGAGACTCCCAAGCATAACCACAGCAAACTGTAGCTGAGGAAGGACACGAGCTCTGAGTCAGAGGGAGGGGACACAAGCCAGCAAAATGTGGGTAAGTCACACTCACATGAGCTCACCAGCTGGTGGGGTGTGGCTGCAATTGAAGCACATCTTTGGAACCCTCGGATCTCCAAAGAGCATAACTACAACCACAATAAATTATGGTTACTCTAATTGCCCAGGGGCAGGACCCAGGACGGGTACGTTCAGTCAACAGGTAAGCACTCTTGTTAAAATGCTTAGTATGTTTTGGTCCGCAAAGGAGACAAAACAAGCAAACATCCCAAATCTTATGCTCCAGGAATGAAGCCTCCCATTAGAGCCAAATCCCTGACAACACATGGTCAAGTATCTAACTGCAGTTACCACCTGAGAGTGCTAGGGGAGTGTGGGTACAGCCAGAGCAAGCGGCAGGCATCAGGCAGATGTGGCTTGAGTTGAAGTACTTGGGAAGACGAGGCGAGAAGGGAGAGCCATCCAAGCTGGATGAGGAGAGAGCATAGAGAAAGGGCAGTGTTCGTGGGCTGGGCCCTCTGGAGCTGAGAAGTGTTAGACCTTGAGCTAAGTGCTTTTCATGCATTACTTTGTTTAATCTTCACAAAGTCGCTCTGAGGTAGGTGCTGCTACATCTTGCAGATGAGGAGGCCAAGAGCTCAGGGAGGTTTATTAACCCACCCATAATCACACAGCTTGTTTCTGGAGGGGACAGAGCCAATCTCAGGACACTGGTTGCAGACAGAGCCTGCACTCAGTCTCCTTGCCAGGGCCAGCGGGGCTCTCAGAACTTCTCAAGCAAACTTGCTCCTGCCCTTGGCAAACAGCCCCAGATGGTCACATCCCAGGCTGGCGAGCCCCTGCTGCTTCTGAGCTCCCGGCTCGGTGGAGCCGCTCAAGTCCTGCCCGCAAGCTTGGCGTCCTGCCTGCCCCATGAAGATGTCTGCAGCAGGAATCACAGCCAACAAATGTCCCAGCAGGACGAGACAAGCTAAATGCTCAAGAGACTCCCAGGGAACAATGCAGCCCTGTGAGCAGGCCAGGCCAGAGCACAGTCCTGGAGGGCTGACAGGAATTAGCCCCAGCTGACCAAGAACCCACTCGTTCAGTGGCCTGTTTCCTGTACTCTGAGGGTGAAGGTATTTCTTGAGGGCTGGACCCCAGCGCCACTCAGCCAGCCTTTGTCACACCTACCTAGGGCCTGCCTGCTGTGCTGGGAGACCCAGAGAAGTGGCCCCAGCTGAGGTCCCAGCAGGCCAGTCCCTGTTTTCCTCCTCCACCCTCATACTGGGCCCACCTTGCTCAGGGAATCCCATGCACAGTTCACACTTGACCCCAATCCCAGATGGAGAGTGGAGTTTAGGCTGCTCAGGGCACCCAAGTGTGTCCCAGACTAAAGCCCTGGCTTGGTTCCAGTCTCCTTCCTAGGATGGACATGCCCTTTCTCTAGGGCTGCAAGCCTATCCTTGACACTGCTACCATCTCCACTTTAGCCCTCAGTGATCAGTTCTGGGGAGGGTGCTGGAAAGAGGGAGAGGGTAGAATCAGGGAGCTAAGTACCCTGACCTTGGAAGGTAAAAAACCCCACAGCAATAGGAGGTTTACTTTGCAGAGGGGTGCTGATAAATTTCTGGGCTTGTCCCCCAAACACTCATGGTAGACACATGCCCCTCCACACTCCCTTCTCTCCAGTGTGAACTGGAGCAGCCCCTGCTGCAAGGCTCTGTTCTTGCAAAAGCTGCCTACACCTGTGGGTCTGGCTCTAGAGAGTCTGGTTCATTCCTTAGGCAGGAAAGCTCCAGGTGTCTAGAGGGTGAGAGGGCTCAGCTGCATCCAGGGCTAGGCAAAGATCACTGGTCACTAGGGAGCATGTGGAGGTGAGGAGGGAGAAAGAGGAAAGGTGTACTATATACCCAAGTATCCCTCTCTTTTAGAAAAGCATTCTCACTCCTGTTCAAAATTCACACTGCAGACACCACACACACATACACACACACGCATTCACTCACACCCTTTCCACCTGGCACATTCCAAAAGGAGAAGAAGCAGAGGGGGCTGGGGTTCCAGGGCTCAGGTGCAGTTACTGCCACCATGGTTTTGCTCTGCTGGAGAAGCTTGGGAGGGGAGCCTTCTGGAACCCATTCTGCCACTTGGCTGTATCTCTGGGAGATGGTGAGGCAAGACCTGCAAATGGGAGCTCAGCACTACTGGCTCCCCGGGACAAGGGAACAAGGGCCATTCATTGTGCAGTTGAGAAGGGTCTTGCCTAGCTGGGGTGTGGTTGAAGGGCTGATACACTGCGCTCTCAGAGAGATGATGGAGATAAGCAAATGGCCATGCCACCAGTGGTCATTCCTGGGCCCTGTCTTTCCTGGGCCCTGTCTTTGTGCCCAAAGGAAAGGAATTCACCTTACAATCGCACCTCCTTTTTTGTCACTCGGCCCCCTTCGCAGATGAATAAATTGAGCCTGGGAGTTTAATACTTTGCCCCAAGTCTCATGGCTAGCAAATCCCAGAGCCAAGATCTGAGCCTAAAGTTTTCTTTCTTCCAGTACATTCTGATGTCTCACAAGTGCTTGTGATACAGTCCAGGGCTTCAAGGAACCACCCTCACCCAGGCCAATTTCTGGTTCGGAGCAGAATCCTTTCCTCCTTCTAGAAGCTGCAGGACCCACCCACCTAGGAGTTGTATCCCCCTGCGCTCCCAAGCTTCCCCCACACCCCCAATCCCAACCCTAAACCACTCCTTTAACAAGGTCAGCCGAGTTCACAGAGGCAGAACAGTCCCTCTGCAGCGGCAGCCGGCACATGCGCACCTCAGAGCACAGGGTGTGTACTAAACCTGACCTAGAAGACCTAGAATACCTCACCTTCCGCCGGCTGTGAGGTTCAGACTGCACAGCTGTTGGCATTCAGAAAACAGGGGTCTATGTGGTCAGGAGTCACCAGGGAGGAAGAGTCAGGTGGGCTGGATCAGGTGGTGGGTGTTAGGCACCTTCCAGTCTCAGACTCTTTCCTGGAGAATGTGGAATAGGAAGAGAGAGATGGGAAGGTATCATTTTCCTACGGCTTTACTGCAGTCAGAAAACACCACCTCTGCCGTAATACCCTCGCTGCCTAAGCCAGGTCCTAGAGACAGGGTGAGGCCTGGTGCCCAAGATTCTCAATTCCATGCTTCTCCAGCTCTCTCAGTTCTCCCTGAATTGGGGTCTACATCCCACCCTTAGAAGCAGCCCCTATGCCCAGGTTAATATGTGCTTGGTTTAAGGCCCCAGTGTCAGGATTGCAGCCAGGAGGCCCATCAGTCAACAGTAACCACCTGGAACTCACCTCCTCCCCAGCTCCAGCCCCAATCTCAGCATTCCCAGGGCAGTGTGAACTGCCCTGAACACCCTCACCCAGGCCAATTTCTGGTTCGGAGCA
This sequence comes from Macaca mulatta, assembly GCF_049350105.2. Classification (NCBI taxonomy): domain Eukaryota; kingdom Metazoa; phylum Chordata; class Mammalia; order Primates; family Cercopithecidae; genus Macaca; species Macaca mulatta. The sequence continues at coordinate 63,712,661 of NC_133406.1, read as the reverse complement.
GAATCCTTTCCTCCTTCTAGAAGCTGCAGGACCCGCCCGCCTAGGAGTTGTATCCCCCTGCGCTCCCAAGCCTGACGCTGCAGACCTGCTTCCCCCACACCTCCAACCCCGACCCTAAACCACTCCTTTAACAAAGTCAACCGAGTTCAGACAGGCAGAATAGTCCCTCTGCAGCAGCAGCCAGCACATGCCCACCTCGGAGCACAGGGTGTGTCTGGGTAATGACCAAATGGGGAGTGGGAGGAGGTCCCCACATGACTTCTTGCCCTCTTTGTGGAGAGAGGGCTTGGTTTGTGCTCCAGAGCCAGGGCAGAGGGATAGGCTGGGGTCCTGAGGCAGACACCAACCTGAGCCATCTCCTCAGCTCTGCCATTATCTCTCTCGGTGACTCTGGGCAGGTCCCTGGCCCTTTCTGGAGCCTCAGGTATCTCATATGTAAAATGAGGGAGGTGAACCAGATGGACCCTAAGGCCCCTTCCTTGTCTCCCGTTCTATGGTTTGTGACACATCCTTTCCTCCGGCCTCAGATGTGCAGAGATCATGATCAATGCTGACCTGACTGTTTCCAGACAAGAACTGTCCAGACCCTTGCCACCTCAGAGTCCACCCTAAGGTTCCTCCTAACATACTGTCCCCTAGCTCTGTTGTTGTGTGTATTCTAGAAGCCTCCTCTGCCTGCTCCTGCCAGGGTCTTGATCTTCCAAGGACTGGTTCTCACTGGGTCTTGCATGCCCAGTGCCTAGCACAGTGCTGGGTACATGCTAGGAGTTCCCTGTGTTGAAAGACCAAGCACTGGTTGGCATCACCCTGCTCACCTTGCCTTCCATGTCTCCTGACCAGCCTAAGATACTCACAGCTGGGGGACTTGAGCCCCTGGGCTTCCCAGGGGAGAGAAGTGAGGATTCGCCTCTTCTTGGGTATCTCTGCAGTCCCACCAGTTCTCAAGCACTCATGAAACTGGCAGCCATGCGGGGCCAGGTCAGATCCTGCCACTGCAGGGCAGGGTGGTGAAGACTTTGCTGTCTTCAGCCTTAAGGTGTTTGCTTAAGTCACTGGGCTGGTCTGCCCAAAACATGTTCCTGCCCACACCCTTGGCACCCACACAGGGCACACGTGCAAGAAGCCAGCAGGTGCAGATAAGACCAGAGCCCCAAGGATGGACAGAGGTGGCAGAATTCATCTCCTTTTTGCAGGTCTAGCCTGAGTTTGCTCATCTGAAAACCAGCTGTTTCTTAGCAAGGTCAGCTCAAAGGTGAGATGCGTCAGGAGAGAACCTTAGGAATACTTTGGCTTTATCTGCATAACTCAGTGTTATGTGTGACTGTTCAGCGTGACTGTGTGTGTGTGTGGTCGCAAGCTCTGGATCACAGGGGAACACAGGGATGGGCTTTAAGGCAGAGAATCTTGGGTGCTTTCAGAGGTCAAAAAGGACTTGGGAAGAAGCTGGAAAACCCTTCTAGAAACAGCGCTTCCGGGGCAGCCGCCATCCTACTTCTTCCTGGGAGTCTTCCCCGGCCTGGAGTCTATAGCTCAGGTGTCCAGGCTGCAGCTGTGACCGACCTTCCTGTCCTCCTCTTGCCGGAAGTCTTCCCAGCTCCTTCTCTGTTCCCTGGAGGGCTGATCTGGGCGCCTCTCCCCTGTACTCCCATAGCACTCTATGTTCCATGTTACAGTGGTCTCTTCACCTTCCTGTCTTCCTCACCAGATTGTGAGATCTTTTCAGGACAGGGATTGTGTCTGATTTATTTCCTTTTTCCCAGTATAGGATCCTGGCACTCGATAAGGGGTTACCAGTGAATGAATGAATGAATGAATGAATGAATGCAGCATCCCACCCCAGAGCTGGGGGCGAAGTAGGTTGCTTTCAAAGGATTCTCTATACTGCTCCAGAGAGAGGCATAGGGTTGCTTTTCATCGCTTTCATCATGAAACACAGATGATTTAACAAAACTCCAGGCTGAGCTGCTATGGCTGTTAATGTGTCCTTGGCTCCTTTCTCTTTGTTTCTGAGTCTTTGTCTTCCTCACCTTTTCTCTGTGTTTCTATTCCTATCACCTGTCTCTCCATATCTTTGTGTTCCCTCCACCAACCCTAAATTTGTCCACACTTTAATTCTACCCAAGATGCATTTTCAGCCATCAGGGGCACTCTCCCTCTTGTCTTCTGCTTCCCTAGCCTCTGGTCTGCTTTCCTTCTTCCTGGACCTCCCACCAATGACCAGTCCCCAGATTCTGAGGCCCCTGTCCATCTTCCTTGGTGACTTCAGAGGAATCTCTGGGCTCATCTATCCCTACTGTCCCTATGATGCAAGGGCTACCTGCTCAGAATTTTGCTGAGACAGTAGAAAAGTTTTGAGGAGAACAGACAACAAGTTTCCAACTCCAGCACATGTCCCAGAGGCCCCAGACATCTTCATCCAGGTTACCTTAGGAGTTATACCTGCAAGGGAGCCTGATGGTATCTAAAAGGTATGGTCTTGAATAGGATCTCATCCTTAGCTTCGCAGGCTCAAAGGTTAAGATGATATCATAGACTAAGCAGAGGATTTGAAGCCATTTTAGCCAAGTTAGATTCCTGTCTCTTCCATCCAAATCTTTGTGACCTTGGACAAGGTATTTCACTTCAGTCAACTCAGTTTACTCATCAAAAAAAGACAGTAACATACCTATATGTTTGGTATAAGAATTAAACCAAATAACCTGTGTGAAAACCAAGTGTTACTATGGAAAGTAGGTCAGACTCAGGAGATACTAACTCACATTAATGAAACTCACACTGGACCAATGGGTAGCCCAGAGTGTCCATGGGTCATTTAAAAGAGAAGCATGCCTGCAAAAGCAGCCCTAGACGCTCCAGCCAGCTGGGCAGTGCATTCTCTGCCCTAAAGGACGAACAACCAGAAGATTCCCTGGTGGACATGGTGTCTCAGCAAGGGGACTTAGTTGTTTGATCTTGATGGCCACTGTCACCTGGCTACAGGAAGAACCTAATGACTCATCTGCTTTCTAGGAATTTCCTGGCCAAAGTCTAGAGCAGGTCAGGCTACCCATGACACTGGACAATACTGAAGATGCACGGACAAATTCTCGCCCTCTGGCTCTGCTTTGTTTAAAGACTCTATCGTACAATTGTTCATTCATTCTACAAATCTATATTGAGCTCCTCCTAAGTGCCGGGCACTGGGCTAGATGGGTAGGGATACAAAAAAGGCATTGCCCCCTTGCCCTTCTCAGGGAGCTCACAGTGTTTGCAGAAAGACTGACAATTCCGTACATAATTATCATTAATTGTGGTCAGTATTATGAGAGTGAAGCAGAGGAAGCCAGAGGAACGAATGTGCAACCTGTCAGCTAAGTCCACATAGGGGTCTGGGGAAGGGCTCCCCGAGGCAGTGTCCATGCACACATCCTTCCCTCAGCCAGGTGTCCGGGCACACTTGGGTCACTTGAATTCTGGCTCTCTTCAGCCAGTTGTCTGGCTACACCCTGACAACTCTGAGTGACCCCGGGTGTTTCCCTAGTCCCCACAAGTAATACATCTACAAACTATCCCTTGGGTTGGGCTTGCAGACAATTCACTCTTTCATTCATTTAGCAAATATTTATTGAGTCCCTATTATGTACTGAAGCTAGCGCATTTCACCATGGGGAACTTTCACCCCAACTTCCAGAGGTGCCTTACTGAAGCCCCTTGCACAGATTCCAGCCCACTTCAGAGCCTCTGGTTTCTTTTGGAGAGATGGGAGGACAATTGAGATGAGGACAGTGCAGCCTTTGATGTCTCAAAGAATGGGCACCTGGTGTCAGGAAGGGACTCTCCCTCCCAGGAATTAAATCAAGAAACACCTCCACCCACCCTCCCAGCCCCTGTCCAGAATTGCTTTCTGAGGTCCTTCCGCAGCACTCAACGGGCCTGGGAAGGGCAACTCTGCTGGCAGCAGCCGGAGCAGTGCCATGACCCAGGGAGACATTAATTCCTGGAAGCAGCAGAGGGCTGTGATTGGAGATTTGCTAGCCTTCAGGTCACCTCTCATATAATTGTTCTAAGTCCAGTTTCTTGAGCTCTTTTATCAGATCCTAAACCCCTGTGTTCTCTTTGCACACTACCTGGAGGGCCAGGAATAATTTCCCCCATTGCACTGTTGGATAGACCAAGGCACAGAACTCACAAGCGACTTAAGACTGGGGACAGAACTGGGAACCAGGTCTCCATCACAACTCAAAACTGCATAAAGGCTCCCAGGGCCTCTCAGACATGGTTCTTCCCCTTCCCCAGGGGTGTTCAGAGGACTACTGTCTTCCCACCCCCTAGATCTCCAATCTTCAAAGCAAGCAGCCCCAAGAGCACACCCCTCGGGTGGCCTCAATAGCTCCCATTGTCCAAGAGGCTATTTGGCCTGACCCCCAGCCCCATAAGCAGCAGGACAGCAAGCTGAGAGGAGCTTGTCCTGCCTTGTCCCCTCCTCTGCCTCGTCCCCCTCCTTCCAGGCTGCCTTGGGGGAGCCTGTGGGGCAGGAGCCCCGCTGAATGTGACCTATTGTCTTCGGGGTGGATTTAGGAAGTGCCAAGCTCCCATCAAACAGCCCTGCTGCCCAGGTAAAACAAAAAAAGGGCTGTTCATTTGGGACCTTTTCCCCCTTATCTCCTTTTCCTATCTCCTCAGGCTTAGCTATGGTGTAGTGTTCAAAACCACTTCCCCTCTGAGCCAATCAGAAGCCGGGGCTCACCCAGTGGCCCTGAGGAAAAGTTATTTATAAACGCCTCCCTGGATTATTTGAGCAGAGCCCTTTCACACACCTCAGGAACACCTTTCGGCTGCCCGCTCCCCAGACACACCTGCAGCCCTGCCCAGCCGCCGGCTTTGCTCACCCACCGGTAAGCCCCACCCAGCCCAGCCCACCCCACTGGGCTGGGGTCATCCCTGCAAGAGGGCGGGCACCAGGGGTACCGAGAGGAGGGATGAGAGGAGGGATGACAGGAACCAACTGCCAACCTGAGCACAAGTAGGAAGGACACTGTGGCTCCTGGAGTCTGAGAGCAGCCTCCCAGCCCTTCCCCTCTGAGATGCCCTTTGGGTCTTCAGGTCCATGTAAGGACCTGGGTTGCAAGGCTGGGCTTGGCTGAGGGAGCAAGTAGGGTGAAGGTGTGGTGGAGGAGGCCGCCAGACCCCAAAACAGAGTGAGGCAAGGCCTCCTAGGGAAACGAAAATGTTAGACCTTCCTCTGCACCAGCCTTTGAAGCTGTGGACTGCTCCTCTCCCTTTCTTTTCAAGTCTTGGAGGCAAAAGCTCTTAATGCTTGACTCACCAGCCTACTCTGTACGGCTGTCTCCCCTCCTTCTACCCCCTAGACATCATCCTTCACTCATTTACTTCTCCACCAGCTCAGGGAACTTAGCATGGACTACACAGAATCCCATGTATCTCCATTAGTCCTGAGAAGTTGGAAGAGGTGGAGGGGGAGGAAACCGAGGAGTGGGAGAGGGTGAGCAAGGGACCAGCTCCATCAGGTAGGTGGGTGGGTGGTAGCTGGACCTGGGATGCCTGACTCCCTGGTGAATGCTTCAACACAGAAGGGCTTGGGCCAGGACGGTGGATGGGCCGGCAGCTCCCCAGGCTCTCAGCCTCCAAACCCTTCATACTGCAGCTCCAAGGGGTTCCAAGCCACTCTCAGGCAGTGCCCTCATTCCTCAAAACTAGCCCAGAGGGTCCCCAGCTGAGACCTAGCAAAGCTTTGATTATTCCAGCATCAACTGCCCCTTACACTTGACCTCAAGGGTCTGAGCACCAAAAGAAGACCTTGGAGTGACACAGCCCCCCAGGTGGGCAGACTGAGAGAGGACTTTCCCCCTGAGTGACTTCACTCATGCAGATTACCCTCTCTCAGAGCCCCACGGTCCTCCCCCACCTCCCTCATCCTGGCCCTGGCATTCAGAACCCGGCAAGACCCTGCATGGGCCGCATGGAGACCAGCATGGCCCAGCAGCACCTCCACTGCAAGCATGGCCTTCCCAGGCACTTTCCAGAGCTAGCCACCCACTCTGAGTCTCATTTGTATAAACCCTGGAGCAGAGACGGACGCCTCTTTATCTTTTAATGCCCAGAGTCTTCCGGAGATTGGCATATACCCAGTATTCAAGAGTGCCTCTTAAACCGTACTAAACAGCCAGACTCTGACCCCCGTGAACTGGCTGGGGGAATTGAGGACCAGCTCAACACTGACCAAGCTTTGCGGGCTGCGGGGTCACTACTTGGAAGATGGAAGGGGCAGAGCCACCCCTTCAAGGGGAGTTGATCTTTACTGGATGCCTCTCCGGGCTTTCGCCTGGATTTCTGGGACCAGAGCAGCTGGGCCTTTCCCTGGTCTCCTTGCCCAGGCCCTGCTTCCAAGTGAAAGCAGCCCCAGTCTCCTTAAAGACTTCTAGGAATTTAACCTCAAGTGCCCATTCCAGGGAGCCCATGACCTTGTCAGTCTTGCTGTTAGGAAGTGATTCTCAAAGTCTAGCCTTGATCCCTCTTTCTGAAGCCTATTTCCTCAGCCCAGCACCCATCCCTAGCAGGGAAAGTGCAGAGGGAGGGAGAGTCCACCTGGAGATAAAGAGTGGGGATTTAGGGGTTAGTATCAGTGAATCTCTACTCTACACGGGATGCGGTCTCTATGACACCTTAGGGACATCTCATCCTCCCCTACACTAAGAAGGAAATTAGGCTGGGTGAGGAGCGGGGAGAGATTTGCCCTGGAAACACAGGGACAGTAGAAGGAAAAGGAGTGTTTAAAAATGCCTTGGGGGACTGGGTGCAGTGGCTCAGCCTGTAATCTCAGCACTTTGGGAGGCCGAAGAGGGCAGATCTCTTGAGGTCAGGAGTTCGAGACCAGCCTGGCCAACATGGTGAAACCCTGTCTCTACTAAAAATACAAAAAAAAAAAAAAAAAAAAAAATAGCTGGGTGTCATGGTACACACCTGTAATCCCAGCTTCCAGAAAGGCTGAAGCAGGAAATCGCTTGAACCCAGAAGGCAGAGGTTGCGGTGAGCCAAGATCGTGCCACTGCACTCCAGTCTGGGTGACAAAGGGAGATTGCGTCTCCAAAAAAAAAAAAAGCCTAGGGGTGCAGAGGCCTCTACATCCTTCCTCCTCCTGCCAGGGATGTGGTCTCCCACTGAGACCCCAGCCAGTTTGTCTGTCCCCCTCACATTCACACCTGGGTCACTCAGAGGCTTCTCTTGCCCTGTGGCCCCCTGTGGCCCCCACCCTGGATGAGGCAGGGAGGCAACCAGCAGCTAGAGCAAAGGGGAAACCTCAAGGTGACTTTTCCTCTTCCCAGAACACAGCAACCAGCTGGCTAGGAACCAGTGATAAGGACGCCAGGGTGGGTTGGCCAAGCCGGGGCTGTTCCTGTACCTGGCACACGTGCGTCAAAAACCCCCTCCCCGACATGCAGGACTGAGGGAGGAAGTCAGCCTGGGCCACAGTGACAGCATCGCCTCCAGATCCGACCAAAACCCACAAATAGGCCCCTCATCGTCCTGCTCCCCCGATGTTCTACCCTTTTCTGACAAGATTTTCTGCTGTTCCTCTCATCAAGTCCTGGGAAAATTTGGAGGAGTTAAGTCATGGGGCAGCGGGTACAGGGGCAGATGGAAAAGGGAAAGCCAAGAAAAGGCAGAGTGCCCGCTAGAGATGGCAGAGCAGGAAAGAGGCTCCTCTGGAATCATGGCAGTAATGATAATAGTCGGAGTTTATTGCATGCTTCCCACGGCCAGGTGCCGTTCCGAGCCTTTCGGTGCATTCACTCAGGCACTGTCTCTGCCTGAGCCCATCTCTGCCACAGCCCATCTCTGCCTACAATATTTGGATGGTGTTGACAGAGACCTGGTCAGAAATGTGACTGGGAGGAGGTACCAGGGGTTTCTTTGGCATGAGCTCATTGGAGGAGAAATCCTGGAGAAACCCAGGAAGGGATCTGCTCCAGCCTGTGTCCCCCTCCCCACACAGGGTCTATTTTCTGTTTGCTTCCCCTCTCCCAGCTCCTCCACCTCACAGGACCCCTGCATCCCCTCTGCTCCAGATTTGACCCACTCTCCTGCCGGGGCATAGGAATGGTCCATGCACCCACATCTCCTGCCCTCTGCTCTCCCCGGCTCACCCCCTACTCCCCTTAAACCTCACAGCCCCTCCTCTAAGTCCCTCCAGCTCTTTGGGACCTGCCCCCCTTCCCTGCACAGTGGAGGAGGGGCAGGGTCACCCTTTTGTTTCTCAGTATTATCACATAGCACCTGCTATTTATCCCTGGCCCGGTGGGGGGATGGGAGGCTGTGGAGGGATGGTGGGGGCAGGGCTCGTAGATACACACCTCTGGCAATAGGGCACTTGACTTTTTTTTCCAGCGATGCTGACATCACCTAGCAGGGCTGTTTGTTTGTTTAACTGGGGATCAGATTGTTATGTTCCCTATACCTGGCTCTCTTTCTTGCTCCCTCTACCACTTTCCCGCCCCTAACCTAGCATTGTGAGACACCCTTTCTGAGGATTCCCTGGAACCCCCGTCCCTGCTAGTTCTCTGAGACCCCTCCTCCCCACCATGCCACTCACCCTTTTCCACCACTCCCATCCCTCTTCCCTCCACCTCTTGTCCTCACTTGAAGGGCTGGCTGGGGATGAAGTAACCTTGCCTTCTACGTCCCACCCCACCTCAACCCCTTTCTTGGAATTAGGAAGTACGTTGAGGGCACCTCCTCACCAGGAGCTGGGGCAGTTCCTGTGGCTGCAGATTTGCAACTCTGGCCATCATAGTCCTGGGAAACCAAGGCCAGGAGGGAACCAGAGCCCTCAAGAGGAGTAACAGAACTCAGAGGTCCTGTCTCATCAGCTGGGGTGGCAAGGTCGCCACGGTGGTTAGAAAGCGGCATTCTGGGTGCCACTCAGGGGAAAACATTGTCCTGGGATCAGCTTTGTCCCTGGAAGTTCTGAAACCCCTTCCAATAGGAACATCAGAGTTGGAACCAAGTGCAGTTTCTTTATCTGCAAAATGAGACAATTGGATGAATGTGGTCCTCAAGTTCTCTTCTACACAAAGCTTTCTGACTCTGACTGGCTGCTGGGTTCTCCTCTTTACGCAAACTCAGAATTATGAAAGCTCCCAGAGCCTTCTCCCCTTCAGCATCCTATTTCTTGGATGGGCAGAGGGCATGGGAAAGAGACAGATTTGGTATTCCAGTAACGCAGAGGAGGCTTTTCCTCTATGAGCCTGTGTCAGAGGGGACTCCCTAGCATCTGGCGCCCCATCTGTCTGTGAACCTGCCCAGAGGGGCAGGACTGGTCCTGAGTCACCTACCTGTTGCTCTCTGAAGGACTTCCGCCACCCCTGCCGCTTTCCTCCCAAAGGAAAAATGGCCAAAGCCAACACTAGTGTACAGGCTGGAGGGGTGCACGTGGAGATCCTGGGAGAAAGAGAAATCCTTCAGGGTTTCTTCAAGGTGGTCAGGAAAGGCTTCATAGGCAAGAAGGAGGAGGGAAAAGTGTTGGAGAGGAAGGAGAGGGAAGGAGGAGGAACTTCAACAGGTCTTAAGGATGGGCAAGTCTAGAAAGGCAGAAACGAGTCAGGGCACCTCAGGTAAGGAGGAAAGTGGGAACAGACACCCAGGCTTGTTTGGCAGGTGCAGAACAGACCAGCCCGGATGGTGTGGAGGGACCCGGCCAACAGATTTCCCGAATCCACCAATACGAGGCCAGAGGATAAAAAAACAAAAATGCCAAAATAAGGAGTTTGGGTCTCATCCTCCTGGAAATGAGGGAGATAGAGGTTTCGGAGCAGGGAGTTTAGGCTGGGTTGAAGGGGCATGGCTGGAGACCAGCAAATCAATTTTGCAATAGTCCAGGTGTGAGATAAGACTTGAAGATGGAGGTGATGGGACGGGGTGGGTGGAGGCATGGAGGCAATGGACAGGACAGAAGGACAAGAAGGAAGGAAGGGAGGGAGGGAGGAAGGAGGGAAATAACAACAGGATTTGATGAACAACTGAATGGAGGCTGAGGGGGAGGGAGAGGACAGGAACAAGGAAGGGGGTGGGCTGGGTGGCAGGAAGAAAGGTACCACTGAGGAAGTGGGGAAATCGCGGGGAGGAGAGCTGGGATAGTAGGGTTCAGCGGAATCAGATGCTAATAACTCTCTTCCCCGCAAACACACTACTGCAAGTTAGAGCCTTTGAAAGCAGCCTAGGAAGATGCTTCAGGGATCGCTGTCTGTTGGTTGGTGTGGAAGCAAGATCTCCCATCACCTCCTCTTCCAAAGGGCTCTTCTTTTCATTCAGCCCCCCTTGAAATTTTTGCCCTTTTTTTTTTTTTTTGCAGGTGGTCTGTTTAGTGGCCTGGGCTAGACTCCCCAAACCATAAGTCTTTTTCTGAAGCAAGGTCTGGAGCTCGGGTTCCTATGGGGGGCGGTCATGCTCCCCACTCGTTGTGCCCCCCAGGCAAACCACCTGGACAACCAGACCCATGCAGACTCTGGAGCAGGTGGAGAGGAAGAGCCAGATCACCCCGCCTTATGGGCCGGTGAAGGGCCGGAAGCCTCTGAATAGTCTCTGCTAGGAGGTAGAAAGCACCCTCCCATCTTAATCATAGTAATCATCGCCACTACCATTTACTGGGTGCCTATAAAAGGCCAGCCTCCTCATACACATGATCTCACTTAATCCTCATAGCAACTGCCTGCGACTGTTATTATCCCCATTTACAGATGAAGAAACTGAATCTTTGAACCCAGGTCATCTGGCTCTCAAACTTGTGCTGTTTTCCTTAAGCCACCCTGTCTCTAATTTCTCCCACTAAAATGTCTCACATGCCATTGCCCTTACTCATTTCTGTCCATGTCTCCTCCAAAACACCATTTATCAATTCACTCAACAAGCATTTGTTGAGTACACTAAGGGCCAGGCGAGGGGCTGGGCACAGGCGCTGGGGGTAGGTTCATTCTTCCACCTCCCCTTCTGCTGGGTATCACCTGTGGGGTCTTGCTGGGCATCCCACCCTCACTTGTAGCTCACAGTGGACCTCGGGACCCCAAGACCAAATGAATAGAATGCATCAGCCCAGCCTTCACCAACGAGCACAATCTTATTCACAATAGAAACTCACATTTGCATCACACTTTACATTTTACACAACCCTTTCTTATCCATTAACTCATTTGATCTTCACAACAACCCTGTGAGATATGTCTGTTACCCCCACTTTATGGATACAGAATCTGAGGTTCAAAAAATAATGTTGCCCATTCTACCTCTTCAATAAAAGCAGGACTAACCCAGGCTCCTGGACCCTTCCACAAAAGGCATTAGGCAACCTGCTCCCCTCTGACAACCTCCCCTCTCACCCAGGCTCTCCTCTGGAAAGTTGGGGGTATCTCCAGCCCCCATGTAGTTACTCATTTTCAACCCCATCTCAAATCTTTTGCCAAACTGGCCACAGCCACCCCACAATCCCCACCTCCCAGATACAAATCCTCACTCTAAGCCTGCCCCATCTCTTTCTTCTCTGTCCTTTCTCTGTGGTCCTCTGAGCGGCTTCTCCCAGCTCTGGGAGGTAGAGGGGAGGTGGAAGGCCCAGTAATTGGAAGAGGGAGGGGGAAAGGTTCCTACAGGGAACTCCTCAGGGGCCCTGGCACTCAGCTCTGCCCAACTCAGCTCCTGGAACGTCGGCGAGGTTGCGCAAAAGTGAGGAGGAGAGGAGCGGCAGTACAAAAGGGTGGGGGAAAGGTTAGGCACAGGAAGCCGTGGGAGAGAGCCGGCAGGTGGACCATCCTGGTTTCCCCACACACACCATTGTCCCCCTGGGAAACCTGTTGGTGAAGTTCTAGGTGTCTTATCCAAGAAGGGTCCTCCTGAGGTCATCTCAGCTATCCCCTTGCCTCCAGGCAAGTTGTTTTCTGTTTCTTCCAAACTGACTGGTTGAATGGTAGGAACCTTTCTGCCAGGGAAACTGAGGTCTGGGGAGGGAGTATGGCTTGTGGGGACACCAGAGGTCAGGGGAGAGTAGGGTCCACGTGCTGAATCAAGTGGGGACTCCTGCCCTCGTACTTCTACCTCCCCTTTGCCTGGTGCTCGGTGGGAGTGATGGTGACGTCACAGGTGTGGAGTCCCAGCCATGTACTGAGCGCCAAGCAAAACAGCCAGGGCGAGTGTATGCATCATCAGTGCCTGGGAAGGAAGGCCACTGCAAGAAGGGAGTCTGACGGAAAAACTTGACAGAGGGAAGGGAGGCACCTTGCTTTATCGGGGCGGGGAAGGCCAGAATAAAACTCGGCTGCTGCGAGGACCAGAGAGAGAAGGCCTGGGCTGGCACTGGAGAGGGATGTTCCCTCACTCTCCCCTCCTTTGCTTCTCCCAAAGCTTGTAAATGCCCCAGATATGAGCCAGCCCAGGCCCCGCTACGTGGTAGACAGAGCCGCATACTCTCTCACCCTCTTCGACGATGAGTTTGAGAAGAAGGACCGGACATACCCAGTGGGAGAGAAACTTCGCAATACCTTCAGGTAACTGGTCCAGAACCCAAACTCCTGCCTCCTCTGCTCCCCACCAAAATCCTTTCTGCACCAGGACACAGCTTCTGCACCAGTATCCCTAAGATGGGGCTAAGGGAAGCCCTGGGGAAGCGAGGTTCTGAATGATGAATTTAAGATCCTACAACCTCATCTGTACTGAGACCCCCAGGGAGGATGGGGAGCAGGAGCAAGAACCATCTAGAAGGGTTATAGGGCATCCCCAAACCCCTGCATGGCATCTCCCATATTCTCAATCCACCCGAGTCTCTCTGGGTTTGTTAAGGCACGGTAGATGAGCATGTTACATTATGAAGGGGTGGGGAGCATCAGAGCCCTTAATCCACACCCTGCTCCCTCCTTACAAAAAATACCTGAAGTTACCATCACCCCAAGCCCTTTGTCCTTTCCCTCCCGGATGTTCCTTCCTCCACTTGGTCCAGAGAATGCCAAAAGGAGGCCCTAAATTTCTGGACTTTCCTGAGGGGACCTACCAGGGTGTAGTCCTACCAGCGCCCAGGCTCTTTCCATTCTTAGCTCCCTGGAAATGCGATGGTGGGTATGAAACCTTGTCCATAAGGAGGTGCTACACAAGGTGATCCATACCCACACCCCAGGAGGCTGGGGCTGCGAACGTCACCCTCCCCCTTTCCAGACTCCTGGCAGACCTCCTCCGGCCTAGCTATAGGCCGGCTCACTCTCCCTCACTCCCCTGGGGAGACGGCTGATTCAGTTACCTGGATTGAGGTCACTGGTAATGGCTGAAGTGGAGACGCAGGTGGAACTGGTTCAGGCCAGGGGAATCACCCACTTGAGTTTTTACTAAAAGCTCCAGCCCAACCCTGTTTCTCTTGGGAGGCTCCATTTCTGCCCAGTTAGTCTGTCCTCACAGCTGTGCTCCTCAGACAGGCGGTCTCTGCCAGTCTCTGTGCCCAAAGACTTTAGGGCACAGAGTCCGAGGATGAGAAGATCTGCTAAAAGATTGGATAATGAAAGCTGTAAAGGGATATAGCAAACTAACAATTCCCATGATGCTGGCATAAGAGCCTTGAACAGTGTCTGGCATAGAGAAGGTGCACCAATAAATATTTGTTTCATGAATGAATGAATGAATGTCTAGAAAGCTAATCCCTCTCAGCCTCTGTGTCCAGCTCTTCTTTCAAGCTTCAGATTGCTTTGCCCAACATACAGCAGACTTGCAAGTAAGGTTGGGCATGGACTTGCCCTCAAATGAGTTGCTTTTCTTTCCCTAGCCAGCTCTCTATTCATAAGTCCGGCTTTCTCTGCCACAAGCAGACCTGATGGAGCCCCTGCAGGGCTGGTTCTCTCTTCGAGCAACGCTTTAGAGTTGCATTAAGCAATTTATGCCCCATCTACCTCCCCTTCCAGCATCCCAGGAATGGCAGAGGCACCCATGAGCCCCAGAAGGGACAGGGGGTAAGATACTGATGATGATGCTGTTTCATGGAGTGTTAGTTGGAAAAGAAAATCTGCCCAGACTTTCCAAGGTACAAAGCATTGTCTTTGTTGGTTTCAGTCTTGGGTGACATCCAGGGGACCAAGTGTCAGGGAATCTATTGTTGAACAACAGCAAAGAGCAGGAATTGGTGCTGGGCAGGAAAAGAAGCCTCATCAGAGCAGGCCAGTGAGTCACCAGATGGGCCGTAAGTATTCGAGTTCCCTCAACTGGGAGAAGGAAAGCAAATGCCCCTCACCCACTTCCAGTCATCAATCCACCGGCTGTCACCCTTGAGTTTGTAAGCCCTTGTTCCTACCGCTCCTGGGTTTCTATGAAAGGACCTTGAGGTGTTCGACAAACAGGGAAGGAATCAACTCTCCCCACCCTGCGTTGACCAGCGAATTAATCCCTCCTCTGCTGCCCAGTGAATTCACAGGAGAAAGAACTCCGGTATTGGAGTTACCACACATACAGGATAGTGAGTCAGCAGAGTTCACCCTGCAGGAACAATAGAGCCTTCCTTTTCAAGGAAGTTCTAAGAAAAATGGCAGCAGGCAGACCCCACTCAGAGGTATTCACTCATTCATTTATTCAACAAATATTTACTAAGCGCCCCTGTGCAAGACTCAAGGTGTACAAAGATGAACAGGAGAGCTAGACTTTTGCCATGCGTGGTGGGGTTTGCTGCCTAGTGGGAGAGACAGACAAAAAGCAAGGAATGCACACACAGGATGCACACACAGCAGCAAGAGCCAAGGTACAGGTACCCAGGCCTGGAATCAGACAGACAGCACTCGGAGGAGCCTTTCCCAGAGAAAAGCCATCTGAGCCAGGAGACGGAACTGATACCTCCGAAGACTGAGCCACCACAACACTCATACCTTTAAGCCAAGTCTTGTAAACTCCCCAGGTAAGGAGCTGGCAGTCAGAAGACCTCCAGCTAATGCCCAGGGCAAGTTGACGAGCTCTTAAGAAAAAGTTCCTGCCTTTTCTTCTCAGTATCCCTTGCACACAGTTCAGTGAATTTTGAATGAACCAATGAATGAAATGAGCAGGATATGATAATCCCTCTCCAACATGGAATGTCCAAGCCATGCAGAGCCAACTGGAAATTTTCCCCTTTCCCCTCCAGATGTTCCTCAGCCAAGATCAAAGCTGTGGTGTTTGGGCTGCTGCCTGTGCTCTCCTGGCTCCCCAAGTACAAGATTAAAGACTACATCGTTCCCGACCTGCTTGGTGGACTCAGCGGGGGATCCATCCAGGTCCCACAAGGTGAAGGGGCCCCCTTAGCCAGGCCTGGATTGCCACTTCCCCAACCATTCCTCTCCATCCCCACTCCATCCGTCTGTGATCCCCATAAGTCAGTCGTGCTGCTGAGCTTCAATCTCGTTGTCCTCTGCAGGCATGGCATTTGCTCTGCTGGCCAACCTTCCTGCAGTCAATGGCCTCTACTCCTCCTTCTTCCCCCTCCTGACCTACTTCTTCCTGGGGGGAGTGCACCAGATGGTGCCAGGTAAGGCCTCTCCCCTCTGGGCAGGCAGGATGACCCAGACCACAAGGATGGGAGGTGTGGCAAAGGGGGCTCGGGAGACTTTCCACCTGCATTCTCCTAGAATTGTTGTCGTCAGTCCTAGGGGAATGGTCGCTGTGAATGTCAGTCCCAGGTCCTCGGTGACCTTGGGGAAACCACTGAGCCTCTTTGAGTTCAGTTAGCATTACCTGTTCCATCTTCCCCCCAGGAATGAGAGGAAGGCTTGGCAGAATAAGATATACCATATGCTATACCATGCTTAAACAGATGTGAGAAATCACCATCTAACTCCCTGGCTGGTCCCAGCCGGCCACTACAGGGACATTTGTACTTCTCTGGTGCTAAGTGAGATGGAGAAAAGCCTGGTCACAAGCGCTGGTTTCTGGCTCAGGCTTTGCTTATATTTCTTATTTCTGAGTTCATTTCTTCACGCGTCTGATAAGACAATATTGACCGTTGAGGTGAAAGCACCTTGAAAAGCATAGATCATGGTTAGAGTGAGTGGTTGTTTTTATTATGATGGAGAAGAGCCTTGGAGGTGCAGGGACCCATCCCCCTGGGGGTCGGGAAGCGTTTCTGGGCCCCTTTCTGGTTTCCATGGGTGTGGTCCAAACCTCTGATTTTTGCTGGCTGGGTGGGGCACCACAGGTACCTTTGCCGTTATCAGCATCCTGGTGGGTAACATCTGTCTGCAGCTGGCCCCAGAGTCGAAATTCCAGGTCTTCAACAATGCCACCAATGAGAGCTATGTGGACACAGCAGCCATGGAGGCAGAGAGGCTGCACGTGTCAGCTACGCTAGCCTGCCTCACTGCCATCATCCAGGTGAGGGGGCAGCCCCCAACCCTGCTAGGAAGGCATCAGACCACCCTGCCCCTGCCTCAAAGCCTTAGCTTTGATGCTAAATCTGATTTAGGGGGCTGAGCGTGGAGGCTCATACCTGTAATCCCAGCACTTTGGGAGGCTGAGGTGGGCGGATCACTTGAGGTCAGGAGTTTGAGACCAGCTTGACCAACATGATGAAACCCCATCTCTACTAAATATACAAAAATAAGCCAGGCTTGGTGATGTGCGCCTGTAATCCCAGGTACTCAGGAGGCTGAGGCAGAAGAATCACTTGAATGCGGGAGGCAGAGGTTGCAGTGAGCTGAGATCACGCCACTGCACTTCAGCCTGGGTGACAGAGCGAGACTCCATCTCAAAAAAAAAAAAAAAATCCAATTTAGGGCTCTACCTTCTCCTTCCTCCCCATCCCAGGGCTAAAGTGAACCTTGAAAATTAACAGTGTCTCCTACCTGCATCTAGCAGGACCATACAAAAAAACAACAGCTGCACCTGGTAAAACTGTCCTGAGCTTTAAAACTGTCTAAAAGACTCACCGCCTCTCTCCATTATCCCGTGGAGAAACCCAACTCTCTGCCAGCGCAGTCTTGCAGACTGCTACTTTTCTCTAACATCCCTCACCCTGCTCCAGCCTCCTCTGCTCCAAGCCACAGCAGCAGTTGCACAACATAAATTGAGCTTCCACAAAGGGTTGCAAAGGATTCTGCTAGGTTTTATGAAGGGAAGCACCGCATGACAGAATGCAAGAGCAAAACGCAGTCCCAGAGAGCACCTTTCCATTCACTCATTCATTCAGTTTTTTGCCAAGAACTAGGCTAAACCCTGGGATACAAAGATAAGTAAGAAAGAGGTCCAATTCACAAGCTGCTCACAGCGCAGCAGAGGAAAGAGCCATGTCAACAGATAAATTTGTATGCAGTGAGATAAGCAGCAAAGTAGAGCTATGTACAAAGAACTGTAGGAACACAGAGCAGAGAGTCACGGAGGACCTCAAAGAGGAGGTGACACTCCACCTGTCTTAAAGGATGAAGCTAACCAGGAACAAGATATACAGAGGATGGTCCAGGCAGAGGGAACAGTGCCTAAAAACACTGAGGCCTGAGAGAGTGTGATCTGCCCAGGGAAAGCAAGGAGGTTGGTGTGGCTGGAGGGTAGAGGGCCCCAGAAGAGGATGGAAAAGTAGGCAGGAGCCAGACAATGAAATCTGGGGTCTGTCCTCTAAACAGCGGCTTTGGGTCTGATTAGCAGTTTATAAGGACCATTTCGGCTACACAGAGAATGAAGAGTGGGAGGTGGATTAGAATCAAGGCAGGGAACCTGCTGGGAGACTCTGCAGAGGCCCAGGCGGGAGTAATGCAGGCCAAGACCACGTAGAGAAAGAGATGGGGCTGGACTTGAAAAGAACATTTTACCAGAAGCTTGGTGATAGATTGGATGTGGGAGGTAAGGGAGGATGACTCTCAAGTTTTTGGTTGGGCAACCAGGTTAATGATGGTGTCATTTACTGAGAGAGAAAACACTGGGGGAGGACCAGACTTATTTTACAGATAAGGAAGCCAAAGCCAGAGATGTGATGTAACAAAAAGGCCCATGCTCTAAAGGAACTGAAGGTCTAATGGCAGGCATGTAAAGCACAGTGAAGGGCAGGTGAAGGTCACAGATGGCCCATTTCCCTCAAGCTACTGCTATCCTAGGACTGCACGGAGCTCCAGACCTAGGTGTGGGTGGGGCGGGTTGTTGGAACTGCTGAACCACATGGGTCTTCCCCCACCAACCACCTTTTTCCTCCTCTCAGATAGGCCTGGGCTTCATGCAGTTTGGCTTTGTGGCCATCTACCTCTCCGAATCCTTCATCCGGGGCTTCATGACGGCCGCTGGCCTACAGATCCTGATTTCAGTGCTCAAGTACATCTTCGGACTGACCATTCCCTCCTACGCAGGCCCGGGGTCCATCGTCTTTGTGAGTCTGGGGATGCACCCCTGCCAACGGGGCAAGGCTCCAGCAGACACACGAGGAGGCTGTACTGTTTTAAGAAGTTGTGAGCTCCTCATTGCAAGGGCTGGCTTAGCTGTTGTTCAGCGAGGATTCTGAGGGGGTTTCTGTCTTGGGAGGGTCAAAGTCATGACCTTGAGGTTCTTGGTAGTTAATCCCTGCAGAAAAGAGCTGTATTCTCTCCACCAGTTCCCCATTCTATGGCCTCAACCCCTCCCTGCCTGGAAAGTCCTTCCTTATGTCTAATCTCCATCCTTCCTTCTTTAGCTCAAAGTCTTCTAAAGAAAAAGAAAGCATTCCTTTTCTAGCACGAGTTCCCCATGTGCCTTTTGGGAGAGGGCGGTGGATGAGGGGACAGTGTTCCTGATCTGGGTTTTAATTCTGTCTTGGTGTGCCTCCATTAGCTTTGATGGCATCCCTTCCCTGGGTCAGACACCTAAAGGTGGGGTAGTATGGGAAGAAGGGGTGGGAGCCTGTGAGCATGATGCTCTTTCCCCCAGACCTTCATTGACATTTGCAAAAACCTCCCCCACACCAACATCGCCTCGCTCATCTTCGCCCTCATCAGCGGTGTCTTCCTGGTGCTGGTGAAGGAGCTCAATGCTCGCTACATGCACAAGATCCGCTTCCCCATCCCTACAGAGATGATTGTGGTAAGGACCGTGTCCAGAGCTGGGGTGTTGGGGGGCCAGGCTGTGAGACGAGGAAGCCGCTACCCTTCCTCACCCCATCCCCCCCACTGGCAGCCAGTGGGACAGGAAGTCAGATGTGAATCCATCCCATCCGCCATATGTGGCGTTTCCTCTCTTTCTACTGCTCTAATAATTCCCCCTAACGAGGCAGGGGAGTGGGATTCAGGGTCCCCAGAGAAAAGGGAGACTTGAGAGAGACCCCTGCCCTGGCCCCAACTTAGGGCTAATTCCCATTCTCCACTCTGGGGTTTGCAGGTGGTGGTGGCAACAGCTATCTCCGGGGGCTGTAAGATGCCCAAAAAGTATCACATGCAGATCGTGGGAGAAATCCAACGCGGGTGAGTCCAGGTGGCCAGAGGCCTGGCCCACCCGCACCACATGCCCCACTCAGGCCTGAGCTCGGAGAGGGAGACAAGATGAACTCTGTGAAAGTGCTGTCGAAACTGTATGACACTGGCCATGTCTGAATTCTTACTATTACTGTTTCCTGAGAAGGGCCACACAACCAGCCAATGTAGGCTATTTTATGAAAAATGAGTCTTAACTGCCACACTCCCCTTATAAATCTCATTCAACTGATGCTGTTAAACAAAGCCTCTCTGATCAGCCCCTTGCTGGCTCTTTGCCTTGCTCTAATGCATTGGTTCTTTGTCCATGCAGAAAGGGAGCTATTAGGTTCAACCAGATTCATGAAGCATCCACTCGGTGCCAGGCACCATGCTGGGCCCTGGGAAGAGAAGGGCGATGCTTGTCCTGCAGGGTTGGAGCAGGCACGGGAGGGAAGGCCACACAGCACCAAAGGTCTAGGGGTCTGTGGACTCATGAGCGTGCAGGGTTCAGAATCTGAGAGTTAACAAACGAGGCCCTACCACGTACTGGCCCAGGGACTTTGGGCAAGTTGGTTCTCTAAGCCTCAGTTTCCTCCTTTGTAAAACAGGAGTGATGGTCCCTACCCTATGGGGTGGTGCTGAGGATTCAGACTGCATGGGATAACTTAGGCAAAGATTCCGGCACACCATGGGGGCATGGCTGGTCCTTGTGGGCTGGTGAAGGACTTGGCTGCCCTCCCTACTCACACCCTTGGGCTCTGCCTCCTTCCGGGCTCCTCGGCAGGTTCCCCACCCCGGTGTCACCTGTGGTCTCGCAGTGGAAGGACATGATAGGCACAGCCTTCTCCCTAGCCATCGTGGGCTATGTCATCAACCTGGCTATGGGCCGGACCCTGGCCAACAAGCACGGCTATGACGTGGATTCGAACCAGGTAGCTCCGGCCACCCCTAGCAGGACTGGGCAGGATGGGTCAACTCAGGCCTGGCATGAGGTATCTTGGGTGGGGTGCTCACTGTGCTGAGGTGAGGCAGGCTGCCTTGAGTGTGGGGGATAGGGGGTCCTCTGACCCCAAGAGGCTGACGTCCTCTTGACTGGGAATGTGTGACTTTATAGCCACAGGGTCACTCTCAGGTCCTAGGCCCACAATCCAGCTTGCATGCCTGACTGCACTTGGTCCCTGTGCCCCCCAGCCCCACACTGGCTTCTAATCCTGTCCCCTCGACAGGAGATGATCGCCCTGGGCTGCAGCAACTTCTTTGGCTCCTTCTTTAAAATTCATGTCATTTGCTGTGCGCTTTCCGTCACTCTGGCTGTGGATGGAGCTGGAGGAAAATCCCAGGTGAGCCTTGTTCTAGGGGAGTGGTGGGGAGGTGGTAACAGAACGGTTGCCCCAGAGAAGCCTGGGCACTGCAAGCTAGGCCAGCTCTTCTCCAACCCCCTTCTTCCCTTCTTAGTCTCCACTCCACCAAAGCCATGGATTGGAAATAAATCAAGAGCAAAGAATTCACACCTATCCTCTATCCCCAACTCTTTCTCGGAATAGGTGGCAAGCCTGTGTGTGTCTCTGGTGGTGATGATCACCATGCTGGTCCTGGGGACCTATCTGTATCCTCTCCCCAAGGTAAGAGCCCAACCATCGAGCAGAGGACAGCGAGAGACTCCAGTAAGAACAATCCCTGAGAGTTGTGTGGCACTTTACAGACTACAAAGTGCCACCGTTGTCATACTTAGTCTCAACCACAATCTGTGAGGTAGACAATGCAGGTTTTATCCTCCCCATTTTGTAGGTGAAGGAAACTGAGTCTGAAAGTCTAAGTAACCTTGTCCATAGTGAGGCAGCTCACAGTGCAGGGCTGGTCCCAAACTCCAGCTTTCTGGCCTCAGAGTCTAATCCCTAGGCAGCATTTGCACCTACCCATGAGTACCGGGCTCTCATATAGCCCAGCTAGGAGGGCTCTAGGCATGTGTCATTTAGGGATGAGGGGAGAGAGATAGGGCAAGGATGGAGCCAGGAAGGACCCCATGGCTCTAACGCCAGCACTTTCCACACCTAAGGGCGAATGCAGCGATTTGGGGGATCAGCCAGGGGAGGTGTTCCAGAACTCCATCTCTGTCCTGCCAGGCTTCAGGGTCGGGTATGCGCAGGAGGGCAAAAAGAAGGGGAAACCCTGGGCGCCTGGAGCAATGTTCTGCTTCTCTAGTCTGTGCTAGGAGCCCTGATCGCTGTCAATCTCAAGAACTCCCTCAAGCAACTCACTGACCCCTACTACCTGTGGAGGAAGAGCAAGTTGGACTGTGTAAGTATCGGGCAGCCTCTGGGTACCGGCCATGCCCCTGCCCTCTCCTCCAACCCCACAGCCCTGTCAGTTAGCCCTGTCCTAACAATGAACTCTCTAGTCTGCTGCTTCCTAATTAGCATAGCTGAGTGGTTAAAAGTCCAAGTTTCGAAGTGAAACATCCTATGTTCAAACCCTCACTCAGCCATCTGCTGGCTCCGTGGCCAATAGCAAGCCCCCTAACCTTTCTGAGTCTTGGCGTCTTAATCGGGGAAATGGTTATTTTGTACTCTCTGCCTCCCAGGGTTTTCTATGAAGAAGCAGCAAGGTAATACAAGTAAACATGTTGTCTACATCGTATTTTATACTCAACAAAGCTTATCTATGACTACTTTATGACATATAGCTCCAAAAAAGCAAAAGGAAATAGTTTAAAAAAAAAAAAAAAAAAAAACCTAGAACATAAAGCCAGAGGACCAAAACCTTCAGGAAGTTACTAGACTTCCCTGGGGTTCTATTTCCTCATCTGTAAATGGGGGTGAGACTCATGCAGTCACGGTTGCGTCAAACGCTGGTTCCGAGGATTAAATGAGATCACAGTGGGAAAACACCACACGGGCACAAACATTCTGCAAACATGACTTATTGTTATGATTAGTCACACACTCCACCGCATCTTCCTCTGGGCATAGTCACGAAGACCAGTGTACATTGACGACACTGCATTCTCTCCATTTTAAGCCCCATCATAACCTATGGGAGAGGATTTACTAACCTTTCTTAACGATGATGAAACCAAGGCTCAGAATGGTTAAGTAAATCATCAGAGGTAGGAAGTGGTAGAGTCTGGATTAAAACTCCAAGTCTTGGACTCCAGACCTCCAGGCTGTACTGTCTCATAGGGAAGGGAGGCTCACCCATCGAAGGCAGGGAAGAAAATCCTTAAAGCCAGAGAAGTGAGTGGCTCATCTGTGGTCACCGAGGGAGAGAGAGTGATGAGGACAGGGAGAAAAATTATACCTCAGTTCCCAGCCCAAGGATCTGCTTTGACCACAGCCCAACAAGCTCCTGCTATGGCAGTGTTTCCTTAGGTTCATATGGCGGCTTGTGTTTCCATTTGATCTTCACAGCAATTCTCTACAGGAATCTGGGCAGATTTATTTCCTTTAGAGGAATTTGTGGGTCTTAAAATCTACAGGGGGCAACTATCAAAACTTCACCCAATGTTGGCCCCCACCCACACACAACGAGGCCCCCAGTCAATCAGAAAGCACTGCTGAGCTCCTGCCAGGGTCCACGCAGCTTGCTATTAGACAGAGAGAGGGAACTCACATTTATTGATCACCCACTGAGCATCCATCACTAGGCCAGGACCGTCACTTTCCTTAACATTTGAATCCTTTCATAAGGTAGGCGTTATTATTCTCCTTTTGTTTCACATAGCCATTAAAGAACAAAACTTTGGGCAGGGTGCAGTGACTTACACCTGTGATCTAGCACTTTAGGAGGCTGAGGCAGGAGAATTGCTTGAGGTAAGGAATTCAAGGTCAGCTTGGGCAGCATAGCAAGAGCCATCTCTAGAAAAATAAAAAGTTAGCTGGGTGTGGTGGCACGTGGCTATAGTCCTAACTACTCAGGAAGGTAAGGCCGGAGCACAACTTGGGTTCACGAGTTTGAGGCTGCAGTGAGCTGATCTTGCCACTGCACTATAGCCTGAGCAACAGAGAAAGACCCTCTGACTCCAAAAACAAACAAACACACACGTTTTGAACCCAAGCAGATCTGACCCCAGCTGCATGCTCTTATAGATGCTGCCTCCCTGTGTGCTGGGGCTTCTGTTAAAAACACAGACAAGATTAGGCAACCACAGTCAATCTAAGGGAAACAGGAAAGTGTAACTGAAGCACAAATAACATAAAATAATGCAAAAACGCAATTTAAAAAAAAAGAGAAGAGAGGCTCTGAGGTTTTACTAGCAGAGAATGGCCTTGGCTAATCCAGGAAGACTTCCTGAAAGAGGTCGTGTTTTCCCCAGGTCTGCTTTTGACATCTCTCTTTTTACAGTGCATCTGGGTAGTGAGCTTCCTCTCCTCCTTCTTCCTCAGCCTGCCCTATGGTGTGGCAGTGGGTGTCGCCTTCTCCGTCCTGGTCGTGGTCTTCCAGACTCAGTTGTAAGTAATAGCTTCCGCCCTCCCAGCCCCATAGTCGGGTCCCTGGGCCAGCCCTCGGAAGGCTACCATGCCACGGCCTGGCTTAGTCCACTGTACTTTCCACCTCTGGGCCTGACACGGGAGTTGCTGCAAGGCCCAAGGAGAGCTCAACCCAGCCAGGACTGTGGGCACAGGCTGGGCTGTTTGACTTCCCATATCCTGAAAAACCTAGAGGAAGCCAGCATAGTCTTGCTGGGGATGGCTGGGGAGAAGGTGGTGGCAGAGAAAGGAGGGCAAGAGCAGGTAGTGAGATTCAACATCCTTCCAAAGACACTGCCAGAACCCCAAACCAAATGGGACCCCACCCCAGGAGAGTGCCAGCGTAGAAGACAGAAGCTGTGTTCTACACACTGGGAGTATCACAGAGAAAGGGTCCTGGCCAAGGCAGGGAGGATGCTGAATGTTGGGGGAATCTATCTTCTCTTCTTGAGAACTCAGAACAAGGAAGTGATGACTTCAGGGCAACTGAACCTTGTCACCTTGTGTGCTCCCACCACTTCACTTCCCTGCCCTCTGGTCTGGAAGCTATGTCAAGGGCCTGCCTGTCATCCTCCTAGTTATAGGAGGCCACAGGCCACCAGACATATGTCTCCAGTGCAGAAAGACAGACACAGCAAGTCTGGGGGTGAGGACAGGACCCCATCCTACCTTGGCTCTGCCCCGGCTCCAGCAGGAGCACCCTTCCGGGCCCATGGGCCATGAACATTCTCTTATGTTTTTCTCTTCCTTCTTCATCCAGTCGAAATGGCTATGCGCTGGCCCAGGTCATGGACACAGACATTTATGTGAATCCCAAGACCTACAATAGGGTAGGTGATTCAAGCTTATGACCTCTTTCTTTTACTCTGCACCACCCCAAGAAGAGGTTGTTTTTTTAAGCCAATAAAGACATTTCTGCAACTTGAGCTCAGTCTCCCTGTCACAGGCCCAGGATATCCAGGGGATTAAAATCATCACTTACTGCTCCCCTCTCTACTTTGCCAACTCAGAGATCTTCAGGCAAAAGGTCATTGCCAAGGTAAGGCTCAGTGCCTGGGGAACAGAGGCTCTGGACAGAGAGTGGCCAGAAGATGGAAGCAAAAGGGTGGTGGGAGCTGAAAACAGGTCACTCCCATAGAGGATGGAGGTCAAGATTGCTATTGGCTCTCTCCCTACAGACAGGCATGGACCCCCAGAAAGTATTACTAGCCAAGCAAAAATACCTCAAGAAGCAGGAGAAGCGGAGAATGAGGCCCACACAACAGAGGAGGTCTCTATTCATGAAAACCAAGGTGAACAGAGGCCAGAAGCAGCCCCCGTGCCCTGCTCCCCTGCCCATTCTGATATTGCCTCCTGTTATTCATGGTACCCCGGGGACCCCACTTCCCACCCTGACAGGCAAAGACAGAAAGTCTCTGGGAACACTGCCTGGTGGCCGCTGGGCACTTTTCTTCTTCTTTTTTTTCCCTTTTATTTTTTACAGACGGAGTTTTGCTCTTGTCACACAGGCTTGAGTGCAATGGCGTGATCTCGGCTCACTGCAACCTCCACCTCTGGGTTTCAAGCAATTCTCCTGCCTTAGCCTCCCAAGTAGCTGGGATTACAGGTGCCACCACGCCCGGCTAATTTTTGTATTTTTGGTAGAGACGGGGTTTCACCATGTTGGCCAGGGTGGTGTCAAACTCCTGACCTCAGGTGATTCACCTACCTCAGTCTCCCAAAGTGCTGGGATTACAGGCCTGAGCCACTGCACCCAGCCTGGGCATTTTTCTTCTTGGATGAGGTGCTACCATCTCCCAGGGAAGCCACTGAACCCCCACGGCCCTTCTCCATTTTCTGGCTCAGATAGGATATGGCCCATGGACTTTTGAACAATCCAGAGGGGGAGCAGCAGTGAATTTCCTGGGGAACCTAGGCAGCCCAGGGCTAGCAAGGCCTGGGGAGTGGGGGGCATGGGAGTAATCCTTGTAATCCCAGCACTTTGGGTGGCCGAGGTGGGTGAATCACTTGAGGTCAGGAGTTTGAGACCAACCTGCCCAACATGGCAAAACCCTGTCTCTACTAAAAATACACAAAAATTAGCCAGGCGTGGTGGTGGGCACTGTAATCCCAGTTATTCGGGAGGCTGAGGCACGAGAATCACTTGAACCCGGGAGGCAGAGGTTGCAGTGAGCTGAGATAGTGCCACTGCACTCCAGCCTGGGCAACAGAGGGAGACTCTGTCTTAAGAAATAAAGGAGCTCAGTGTCCCCGGAGGGGCTTTCTCCCGGACAGGGTGGGCTGAGGCTTCAGTGCCTCTCTTGGCTGGGTCCTCTCACTTTGTCTGGGTTGTAGGATACCAAGTTTGCAGGCCCTGCCCAAGAAGGGGCTTTGGGAGAGGCCTCTCTGGTGGAGCTTTCGGGGTCTGTGTTCACCATCACCGAGGAGAGTTATTCCCCTCCACCTACACCCTCCATGCCCCTGCTTCAGCCACAGCAAGGTCTGGCTCAGTCTGGTGGTCCCTGACTCTGCCCACCATCTCCACCCCTCCAGACTGTCTCCCTGCAGGAGCTGCAGCAGGACTTTGAGAACGCGTCCCCCACTGACCCCAACAACAACCAGACGCAGGCTAACGGCACCAGTGTGTCCTACATCACCTTCAGCCCCGACAGCTCCTCAGCTGCCCAGAGTGAGCCACCGGCCTCTGCTGAGGCCCCCGGCGAGCCCAGTGACACTCTGGCCAGTGTCCCGCCCTTCGTCACCTTCCACACCCTCATCCTGGACATGAGTGGAGTCAGCTTTGTGGACTTGATGGGCATCAAGACCCTGGCCAAGGTGAGCTCTCGGGGGCAGCAAGCACTACCTGCTCCACCCCCTCTGCTCTGCTCTCCACATTCCCTTTCCTGGGAGCCCTCATTTCAGGAAGCTGAGGGAGGAAGCTCACCACGGAGGCTAAAGGCTCCTAGGGATCCCTCCTTTCCCCAGACGCTACCAGGATGGGACATTCTCCACAAAGCAGGCCCAGACGGCCCGTGACAATGACTGGCTAGAGAGGTCTACCAGAGCTTCAGGCTCCCATGCTCCCAACGCCCCCAGCAGTGACCATCCCAAGTCCCTCTCAGCCACCAGGAACCCACCCAGGGTCTCTGAATAGGGTTCAGTTTGGCACCTGGTTCATGATCTGCTGCCCTTGTCCCTCATTCACTGGCCAGCCTAGGAGAGAGGAAGAAATAACACCAGCACCCCACACCATTAGGCCAAACAGACAGCCCACGGGACACCTTGAATGAATGTATCTATCTGATAACTTTCCAGCAGCCACCACCAATGGCAGGAGTCAGCAAACCTCAGAGCTGGCTCAGATAGAGGCAAGCCAGGGGAACAATGGGCACAAAGAGTGTTCGGACTGATGTCACCATCAACCAGGCTCAGGGCAGGCCCCATACCCAGCCTTGGGCCTCAGCTGGCTTCCTTAGCCGGGATCTGGAGTCCAGGCCAGCCTTGGCTGAAGCTCTTGATTCCCTGAGCCTCTGTCCTCCCCTCCAGCTTCTGTCTGAAGCCACAAAGGAATCTGGGAATCTAAGCTACTGCAAGAAAAGATCAGCTGGGCGTGGTGGCTCACGCCTGTAATCCCAGCACTTTGGGAGGTCAAGGCAGGTGGATCACAAGGTCAGGAGTTCGAGAGCAGCCTGGCCAACATGGTGAAACCCCATCTCTACTAAAAATACAAATATTATCCAGGTGTGGTGGCAGGTGCCTGTAGTCCCAGCTACTCCGGAGGCTGAGGCAGAAAATTGCTTGAAGCCAGGAGGTGGAGGTTGCAGTGAGCCGAGATCGCGCCACTGCACTCCAGCTTGGGTGACAGAGAGAAACTCTATCTCAAAAGGAAAAAAAAGAAAAGATCTAGCCCCACAAGAAGGGGCCATGGTGACTTTAAGTGCCTGCCACATTGGCAAAACTCCATTTCCGCCCCCCTTCCCAGAGGAGCCATCAGCCAGCACTCCAGGGAGAAGCGGTGTGCTTTGCTGCTATTTTCGTCTTTGGCTGCTGGGCTCTCGGGGTTGCTTATTTGTTTGGCTTCCCCTCTGAAGTACGTTTCGTGAATCACTTTTGAGACCCACTCAGAACATTCCTTTCCTTTTGCCTCCCTACCCCAACACTTCTAGCTGAGCTCCACCTATGGGAAGATTGGCGTGAAGGTCTTCTTGGTGAACATCCACGGTAAGACAAAGAGAACATTTAGGGACTGAAAGGCTGGCAAGGAGTGTGGGGTAGGAACAGTTGGTGGGGTCTGAATAGT
Organism: Macaca mulatta; assembly: GCF_049350105.2. Classification (NCBI taxonomy): domain Eukaryota; kingdom Metazoa; phylum Chordata; class Mammalia; order Primates; family Cercopithecidae; genus Macaca; species Macaca mulatta. Next base: position 63,684,537 of record NC_133406.1, on the reverse strand, counting down.
GAGGAGCTTGGAAATGAGAGCACCCAGATATCCTCCCCAAGCTGCTGCCTGCTCATAAGAGCTTCAGGTACAAGTCCAAAGAGACTGATCAGATTGTATAAACATCCTAGGGGCCTTAGTGACAGAATGAGGGTAAGGGGGTCATGGAGTTACAAAAGGACAGCTAGGATTCTAATCTACTCCATAACTAATTTGCCATGTATCCTTGGCTGAGTCACTTTATCTATCAAGGGATCTATCTCTACCTATGTAAAACAAGAGGGCTGACTAGATGGATTTGAGGATCCTCTCCCAATCAAAAACTCTGTGAATCTATATAGGCATAGAGCACACCCAGGGAACGTATAAATATGCAGTTTTGTAGGCACACAGCCTCCAAAGGGTGCATATACACAGCCTCAAGGATGTGGCCACAGAGCAACAGACATTTACATTACTAGCATGTATGCAAACTGCAGAGATGTGGGAGCAAGTGCACACAGACACACAGGAGAATGTGAAGGGGCACATACATACACCCCCAGCTCCCTGCACTGGGTCAGACCCCCTCCAGCAGGGCTGCAGGTCCCAAGCTCCACATGGCCATGCTCAGGGAGAGAATCTGCAGTGGCAATGACCTGCTATGATATGCTCTGGAGTAAGAAGCAGTGGATTCTCCCCAACCTCACTGGACACCCCCTCAAGAAACCATCTCTAGGATTAAGAGTAATGGTTCTGCCACACATTGGAAGTTGCTGGAAAGGTCTGGGAAAACAAGAGGAAGGATGGGTCCTTGGGGGATAGAACTGGCAACGGCCTCCTCAAGGATGGCTTAGGCTTTTCCACTTGAATCACCACAAAGTACTGACTCCCTAAATCAAACTGCTTCCTTCTGCCCTGGGTTGAACGTTCAGCATCCTCAAGTTCATGTCGCCCTCTGCTGTCCAGAGCTGATATTGCACTGCCAATGCCATGGCCCTCAGATACAGCAAGAGCTCAGACCTCAGGCCTCTCCCATCCCTGCTCTGGTCTCACCATCTTCCCCACCCCCAGCTCCAATCCACAATGGCTGTTATCTTTCTGAAGGTGATCTTTTCTCCTTCTAGCCCAGGTGTACAATGACATTAGCCATGGAGGCGTCTTTGAGGATGGGAGTCTAGAATGCAAGCACGTCTTTCCCAGCATACACGATGCAGTCCTCTTTGCCCAGGCAAATGCCAGAGATGTGACTCCAGGACACAATTTCCAAGGGGTAAGGTCCTTGCATCTGGGGAATCCTAGGCTCCAAGGCACTGAAATAGCAGGACCAAGACGTATTAGAAAGAACACAAGAGAAGGTTTAAGTTCCAATATCAAGTCTGCCATTTCAGTTTTCTGAATCTCAGTTTCCTTATCTGTAGAAGGAGCACCATCAACTAACATTACCTACCTCTCTGCATTTTTCTTTTGTTTTGTTTTAGGGTTAAATGATAATTACATCTTTTGTGTCACTTGAAAGTGCTTTGCGTATTGTAAAAATTCTTTATCAATATAAATTTTCTGGTTGCACAAACACCCAAAGCGTAGAAGAGCAGGCCCACTCTGCTGGCATCGTTCCCTGCCTCCTCCACATCTCTTTCTAATGGGGGCTTTGGGGAAGGAAGGGGAGGGGAGTAAGCCTACCCATTTTAACTTACCAGAGCTTAGAGATTTCAGGCTGATGAGGGATGAAGAGATTGGGTCTGAGTTTTATCTCAGCTTTTCGACATTTAATTTACTAGCTCAGTAAGTGACATACAAATGGGATACAAATAACAGCATCTAAAACTCCAGAAGGCTGAGGAGTCAGAAAAAGCCCACGCCCTTGGGGTCCCTGCCTAGGTATCCCCAGTCGTCTCTCAGCCTTCAGGGTCCCCTCCCAGCTCAGCTCCTGCCCTTGGCCTCCCAAGACTCTGTTTGTGCCCTAGCCCTGGATAAAAACCTCCCCCGCCCTCTGTGGGTCATAAGAAAGGCTTTTCTGGCCCTAGAGCAACGATTTGCTCTTTGCCTTAAGAGACTGATGAAGGTGAAACCATCTGTTCTAAGTGCTGAAAGACTGCCCAGGAACACACCGGGCGCTGGCTCCTGCCCTCCATGCCTAGAGGGAAACCCTGGGGGAACAACGGGCTTTCCTGCTTTGTGAACTTGTCCGCAGAGCAAAGAGGGAGATTCGGGAGGAAACTGCAGTATTTGCTAGTGCCCTAATCATGTTCAGCTACTCTCGTTGATATGTATACTTTATTAGTTATAGACATAAATAATTTATATTTTGTATAACATTACTTACATATTATAGACTACATTCACAGATACAAATCACACACATAAACACACACCTTTTCAACAGCGTGGTGACGGACAAAGCAAGCAAAGTGAGGCTGGTTATCAGACTTTAACAGATTAGAAAACAGATTCCCAAGAGGACAGGAATTCCCCAAGGTCAGGCAGCTAGCCGGTAGCTTTTCTAAGCTGGGTAAAACCTTCCCTGCCTCTAACAGCCCACAAGGGAGAGAAGACCGTGATACACACCTGTCTGGTATAAAGAGGAAGACCACAGCTGTGATGTTTTTGTGAGGCAGGTGAGGGAAGGGGCAAGAGGATGAGTCATGTGTCAGGAAGCAGCATCCAACCAGAGCCAGCCACCTGTCCCTTTTCCTGCCACCATGCACCAACTTTGCTGTTCAGTCACTGAAGCTCATTCTGCACCGACTTCCTCCCTTCCAGGCTCCAGGGGACCCTGAACTCTCCTTGTACGACTCAGAGGAGGACATCCCCAGCTACTGGGACTTAGAGCAGGTGAGCTGAGGGACGGGGCTGTGAGGGTGGGAGCAGGGTGAGGAGGGGAAGGATGGGGTCGCTGTCAAATACAAGGTGTTCACTCGGCTGTCTCACCTCCAGCCCAGAGCAGTCACATTCAAGGCCACAAAGATTTGTGGTCATCTTTGTTTCTTTTCTTTTCTTTTTTTTTTTTTTTTTTTTTTTTTGAGACAAAGTCTTACTCTCTCACCCAGACTGGAGTGCAGTGGCATGATCTCGATTCACTGCAACCTCTGCCTCCCGGGTTCTAGCAGTTCTCCTGCCTCAGCCTCCTGAGTAGCTGGGACTTCAGGCCTGTGCCCAGCTAATTTTCGTATTTTTAGTAGAGACAGGGTTTCACCATGTTGGCCGGGCTGGTCTCGAACTTCCGATCTCAAGCGATCTGCCTGTCTCGGTCTCCTAAGTGCCTGGATTACAGGCATAAGCCACTATGCCTGGCCTTTGCTTTCATTCTTCTCAATCCCTGAAAGGCATCGTGGGGAGAGGGTGAGTCACTGGACCAAGTCCTAGAGAACTAGTATCTATTCTTACTCTCCAACACATCATTCATGTGACCTTGGGCAAGCCACGTACACCCTGGGCCCTAGTTTTTATCATCTGTGAAGTTAGGGAAACATAGGTAATACCTGTCCCATCCACCACACCAGATTGGCAGGGCAGTCACTTGTTCTTTCACTAATTCAGCAGGTATTTATAGTGTACCTACTGTTTGCCTGATGCAGTTCAGGATGGACAAACAGCAGTGAGCAAAACAAAGGCCTGTGCCTTTTAGAAACGTATGTTCTAGTAGAATAAATGAATTCTGGGTCTAAAAATAAATTATTATTGCATGTGGACAGGGCTTAAGAACTAAAAGACATGTGGCTGGGTGGAATGGTTTACACCTGTAATCCCAGCACCTTGGGAGGCTGAGGCGGGCGGATCACCTGAGGTCAGGAGTTTGAGACCAGCCTGGCCAACATGGCAAAACCCTGTCTCTACTAAAAATACAAAAATTAGCCAGGTGTGATGGTGCATGCCTGTAGTCCCAGCTACTCAGGAGTCTGAGGCATGAGAATCACTTGAACCTGGGAGGCAGAGGTTGCAGTGAGCTGAGATCATGCCACTGCGCTCCAGCCTGGGTGACAAAGTGAGACTGTCTCAAAGACAAACAAACAAAACAAAACCTAAAAGGTCTGTGGATATGAGGGATCACCATCCCCACAGGGCCCCTGGATTAACACCACCCCACCAACACCCTGAATTAAAAGAAACCAGATAACTAGGTTTGGAGAAATCTGGCTTTGGGTCTATGAGAAATAGTGTCTCTCTTTGTGCTTCTTCCCATTCTTTTTGACATTGAGCTCCGTGGTGCTCTGAATCCATCTCTCACAGTGCTGATGGCAGGTGGGACAGATTAGAAAATAGAGCTTGAGCCACAGAGATTTGGCAAACTGATTTCTGTGCCCTCTTGGAATCTCCAGCACATTCCGAAAAGCCTGGAGAGGACCAAAATAGCTTATCAAAGTGAGAAAGGACTTTAGAGCTTGTCTACTGCCAACCCTTGTTTTACCCAATGAGGCAAGTGAAGCTAAAAGGGGGCGAGGGACACGTGGAAGGTCACACAGCACACGGGAGGCAATTCACATGTAGATTTCTGCACCTGCTCCTGCCACGCTGGACTGGTTCACCTCCTAGGATGACCCTGCCTCCCCCCTGTTCACACACACACTCTCTCGCGCACACACAGACACGCACACACAGACACGCACACACAGACACGCACACACAGACACACAGGCACACATGGTGCCTTGTTCTGGCAAGGGGTTCCTAGGGTCACCTCTTGGTTGCAGCCACTGTGACTCCAACTGGTCTAACCTCTCTCTTCCCCTCCCACTTCTTTCCTATGGTTCCTGCAGGAGATGTTCGGGAGCATGTTTCACACAGAGACCCTGACCGCCCTGTGAGGGCCCGACCAGTCTTCATGCTGCCTATAGAGCACCTGGCACTTGGAACTTCCACAAAAGATGAGCCTGGGTCACAGGGAGTGTCGAGCAGAGGAAAGTGCATCCCCCAGAGCTTGGCTTCCTGTCTCCTTTCCCCCGTCTCCTCCCCTCTTTCCTTCCCGCAACTCCAGAGAGAGCCTCTCAGCAGCAGGGGGGTGCTACCCTTCCAGGAGTGAGAGTCTGGTGAGCCCAGTCTTCACCCGTCAGGCCTTGGCCGCAATGGACAAGCCTCCTGCTCGCTCCACCCCACCCACCTCTGCCCTGTCCTTGGCAGCTGAAGGACACCTTGACTTCCAGCTTTTACGAGTGAGCCAAAAACAGAAGGACAAGTACAACTGTGCTGGCCTGCTGTACAAGCTTCAAAAAGTGTCCCAGAGCCCACACGGCTCAGTGTCAGATGGTGTCAGGCTGTCATGGGACATAGGGATAAACTTGGTTAGGACTCTGGCTTGCCTTCCCCAGCTGCCTCAACTCTGTCTCTGGCAGCTCTGCACCCGAGGACCATGTGCTCTCCACACCCAGGAGTCTAGGCCTTGGTAACTATATGCCCCCCTCCATCATCGCCAAGGCTGCCCAAACCACCAGTGCTGTCAGCAAGCACATCAGACTCTAGCCTGGACAGTGACCAGGGCCATCGAGACCACCAGAGCTACCTCCCCAGGGGCAGCCCACTAAGGTTCTGCCTCAGTCCCCAGAAACATTGGTGCCCCTGCCCTCAGAGGCTGCTCCCTCCCCCTGGAGGCTGGCTAGAAACCCCAAAGAGGGGGATGGGTAGCTGGCAGAATCCTCTGGCTTCCTAGTAATAGATACCAGTTATTCTGCACAAAAGCTTTTGGGAATCCTTCTTTGCACCCAGAGACTCAGAGGAAAAGAGGGTGCTAGTACCAACACAGGGAAAACTGATGGGACCTGGGCCCGGACAGTCCCCCTTGACCTCAGGGCCGGTCAGGGAAATGCCTCCCTTTGGTAAATCTGTGTTATCCTTCTTTACTTGGCAAACAGCCAATCATGTTAACTCTTCCTTATCAGCTTGTGGCCCAGAGACACGATGGGGTCCTTCTGCAGGCAAAGGAGGAAATCCTCCAGGGACCCGCTGCATCCCCTAACTGCATGCAGATATGGAAAGGGGCTGATCCAGATTGGATCTTCCTCCACAGGAAGATTCCTTAACACCCTTAGGACCTGAGGCCATCTTCTCCTATGAAGATGAAAATAGGGGTTAAGTTCTCCATATGTACAAGGAGATATTGAGAGGAACCCCACTGTTGACTTGAAAATAAATAGGTTCCATGTGTAAGTGTTTTGTAAAATTTCAATGGAAATGCACAGAAAATCTTCTGGCCTCTCATCACTGCTTTTCTCAAGCTTCTTCAACTTAACAACCCCTTCCCTAACAGGTTGGGCTGGCCCAGCCTAGGAAAACATCCCAATTTCTAACTTCAGCCAGACCTGCATTGTGTGTCTGTGTGTTGAGTGAGCTGATCAGCTAACAAGTCTTCTTAGAGTTAAAGGAGGGGGTGCTGGCCAAGAGCCAACACATTCTTGGCCCAGGAGCACTGCTTTTCTGTGAATTCATTATGCCATCTGGCTGCCAATGGAACTCAAAACTTGGAAGGCGAAAGACAATGTTATCTGGGATTCACCGTGCCCAGCACCCGAAGTGCCAAATTCCAGGAGGACAAGAGCCTTAGCCAATGACAACTCACTCTCCCCTACTCCACCTCCTTCCAAGTCTAGCTCAGGCCCAGGAGGTGGGAGAAGGTCACAGAGCCTCAGGACATTCCAAGTCAGAGTCCCCTTTGAACCAAGTATCTAGATCCCCTGAGGACTTGAGGAAGTGATCCTTAACCCCCAAGTAATCATCAACCCCCAGACCAGCCTCAGAACTGAAGGGGATTGTTGATCCAGTGGCCTGGAGTTGGGGCTCAGGGAGAGGTCTGCAACATGTCTGAGGGTTGCAGAGCCCGCTGTGGAGGTAAGATTGGAAACACGTGGAGCAGAGGGAAGACATTGAAGAAAACGTCTCCGCTGGAATATTTGGAAAAGAACACTCTTCTGGACCTGGTTGAAGCAGGAAAGATGGAGGCAAAGTAGTGAAATAATCCAGAATTTCAATACTTTTGAATGTTCTTAGTGATACTGACCTGTGATAATATAATTCCCAGGGAGGTCTGGGAACCTTATCTCTTGAGATATTTGCATAATTTATTTAATTTAAGACTCATTCTCCTTTTGTTTGTTTTGGTAATAAACTGGATTTGAAATGTGAACAAATGCACATGTTTGGGTGGTTTTATAGAAAAGCAAAACAAGTCACTTCCACGGAGACCTGGCCTTGCTTTGCATTATCCTAGGGGGAAGCAATGAGGACTCAGATTTCTCCATGGGTCTCCCAGCTCCTCTCCAAGTTCTGATTTTTCACTCCTGGGAATGCATAAACTTCCACGATCCAGCTAAATAACAGAAACTGGGGAGAGAAGATTGGGCTGAGGGGTCCACACACCCAGTACCAGTACCCAGAGTCAACTCTGGATTTTTGAGGCTATAGGCGATGTCAAAGCCCCATCATCCCTCTGCATGCCTTTCACTCACTAATTCTTTCACCTTCATGGGATGCCTATTAAGGGCCAATCCCATTGTTACTTAGCAAAGCCTTCAGATCCTTAGTGTGGGGCAGCACACAATCTAATCCCACCTTTCACTCCCCTGTTTGTGAGACAATGCAAGGAGAGCAAAGCCATGGGAGTCAAGTGTCCCACAAGCTAGGTTGACGGTCAACTGTGTTTACCAGCAATCAGAAAGGGAAGAAATAAGAGGAATCACAGAAAAACAAGAAGCAAAGGCATAAAGGAGACAGAAAGAGGATGAAGTGGAAAGAGATGAAGGACCAGAGATTAGACAAAACAAAGAGGGCATGGAGATGAATGGTCAATGGGATGGAGAAACACAAGAATAAAAAGATGGGGAGAGGCCAGGCACAGTGGCTCACACCTGTAATCCCAACACTTTGGAGATTTAAAGGATCACTTCAAGCCAGGAGTTCAAGACCAGTCTGGGCAACAAAGTGTGACCCCATCTCTTTAAAAAAAAATGGGGATAACCAGAAGGAGAAACAGTTGAAGGAAGAAGATATGTTGCAGAGACAGAGAAGTCAATGAGTCCCAAAATGATGTTTATTTAAGATAAGCTAATCTTGCTTCAGCCTGCTATTCAGCTGAGCTGTGGAATTTTGGTAAATTAGCAATTAGCATCCCTCTCATAGGAGTTTCAGACTTTTTTTCTAATGATGCTATCTTAGCCTGATTCCTCCTGGATGCAGAACCTGAGACAAAAGTCTGTGCACGGGCTATTCAGGCAATGATCTCAGGGAGAGGAGTGATGGGCAAGAGTGAAAACAGGGAGGCAGAGAAAGCCAACACGAGAATAAGCCACTGTGAAAGGCAACTGGGGCTCTACCCCGCCAGTCCTTCCCAGGAGCCCTGTGAGAAGCATCTGCAAACTGTCCTAGAGAAACATTTAACCCTCACACCCATAGTCCGTTGATCAAGGATGGCCCTATGAGTATTAACTCTTCAACAAATATAGGATGCATGCAGAGCAGTTCCCAAGGTGACCCATGCTAGGGCATCAGTGACGCACCTGCAGGAAGGAAGAGGTATGGCATGGTTCCTGGGAGGGACTGGCAGATAAGACCATCCAGAACCATTATTCCAACAGAGGATTAGTAGGAGCGTTTTGAGTGGCACATAAGTAGCATCTAAATTGGGTACATTTCTTTAGCCTTTCATCTTCCAAACCCGCTGTTACCTATGCAGTTGTCTAACTACAACATGGCATTAGTCGTATATAGAGGTAGTATAGAAGCATTTGTAAGACAGCCATCTCACCATTCTGGACTGGAATGGGGTAATTTTAAGACTGTGAATCCCTGAACATGCCCAAGAAGAGGTAAGCTAACCACCTGCCAGGGATGCTGTCGGGGGAGCTCCTGCTCTAGATGGTAGATCAAACAAGATGACACTAAGACCTCCTGTCTCTAAATCGCATAACATGAAAGCAGGTTCTTTAGAATTATGGGAGTTACTTCTTACTTCCAGCGCTAGAAGTAAACACTTTCCTTCAACAAAGATTTTTGTTTAAATAAGGGATTTTTTTTTTTAAACAAACTTTTCACTTGGAAATAATTTCAAACGAAAAAAAGTTGCAAAACTAAAAGTATCACAAGAGGCCGGATGCAGTGACTCACACCTGTAATATTAACACTTTGGGAGACCAAGGCAGGAAGATCATTTGAGGTCAGGAGTTTGAGACCAGCCTGAGCAACAAAAGGAGATCCCCACCCCTACCCCCCATTTCTACAGAGACAATTTAGAATTTAAAAAAAATTAGCTGTGCACGATGGCACGTGCCTATAGTCCTAGCTACCGGGAAGGCTGAGACAAGAGGATCACTTGAGTCCAGGGATTTGAGATTACAATGAGCTATGATCGCATCACTGCACTCCAGCCTGGGCAACAGAGCAAGATCCTGTTTTCAAAAAGAAAAAAAAAATTGCACAATAAATACTGTATGCTCTTTAATCTAGTTCACTTATGGTTAACATTTTACCCCATCTGCTTTATCATTGTCTCTCTCATTGTCTCTCTCTTTCTCTTTTTTATTTTATTTTTTTTTAGACAAAGTCTCGCTCTTGTCACCCAGGCTGGAGTACAATGGTGTGACCTCAGCTCACTGCAACCTCCGCCTCCCGGGTTCAAGCGATTCTCCCTGCCTCAGCCTCCTGAATAGCTGGGATTACAGGCACCTGCCACCGCACCTGGCTAATTTTTTTTGTATTTTTAGTAGAGACAGGGCTTCACCATGTTGGCCAGGCTGGTCTCAAACTCCTGACCTCCAGTGATCCGCCCGCCTCGGCCTCCTAAAGTGCTGGGATTACAGGCATGAGCCACCACCACCAACTTATCTCTCTTTTCTTTCTCTCTGTGGACATGCATAACTTTTTTCTGAGTCATTTGAGGATAAAGTCCTTTAACTTAATACTTCAATGTGTATTTCCTGAGAGATAGTCTCTTACATAATCACAGTACAGGTATCAACTTAATGCATTTACATCCAATACTTTTATCTAATCTACCATCCATATGCCAATTTTGTCAGTTTATCTAATGAAGCATTTTTTCTCTCCAGCACAGGATCTAATCTAAAGTCAGGTGTTGAATTTATTTTCTTTTTTTTCATATAGTTATTGAGATGGGGTCTTACTCTATCGCCCAGGCTGGAGCACAGTGGAGCTATCATAGCTCAATGCACTCTCAACCTCTGGGGCCAAGTGATCCTCCCACCTCACCCTCCCAGGTAGTTTGGACTATAGGTGAACGCCACTACTCCTGGCTAATTTTTGGTATTTTTTGTAGAGATAGGATTTCTCCATGTTCCCCAGGCTGGTCTCAAACTCCTCAGCTCAAGGAATCTTCTTGCCTCAGCCTCCCAAAGGGCTGGGATTACAGGCATGAGCCACCATGCCCAACCAGGTATTGAATTTAGTTGCATGCATTTTAGTGTCCTTTTATCTGGAACATTTCTACAATTCGTCTTTGTCTTTTACAACATTGACATTTTTCTAAGATTGCAGTTCACCCACCCTTTCTTTGTATTCCTCATTTTGCATTTGTCTGATATTTCCTCATGATTACACTGAGGTTTTGCATTTTCTCCCAGAATCCTCCGTAGGAATCGTCTGTCCTTTTCTGCCTAACATATCTGGAAGCACATAATGGCCACCAGTCTCTCATAGGTGAAGTTAATTTTGATTACTCAGTCGGGGTATTGCCCGATTTCTTCCCTGTGTGATTACTGGGTTTTTTTTTTTTTCTCCCTTGCAACTTATAGTTTGTGAGGACACACTTTAAGACCGTGCAAATATTCTGCTGCTCCTTAAAATTTCCCCTAGGTTACGTATCCATTAACAATTCTTGTCTGATCCTATCAATACTGTGATGATTGCAAAAGGATGATTCTCCAACCCCAGCACACCCTCTACATTTACCAGTTCTAATAGGCATCCTACTATAACTAAGAACACTCACTTCTCACCTTTTTCTACAAGTTCCTCAAAACTGTATATGTGTGTTAGTGTGCCTGTTTATGTGCACATGTATATGTATGAATATGTATATGTGTATGTATGTACATTTGTAGGGATGGGTATGTAGCCATGTGCCACACAGGTTTCAGTCAATGACAATCGCATATACAGTGGGATCCCAAAAGGTTATAATACTGTTATTTTTATTGTACCTTTTTCTGTGTTTAGACAAACAAATACTTAGCATCGAATTATAGTATGCAGTACAGTAACGTGCTGTACAGGCTTCTAGACTTGGAGCAATAGGCTACTCCATATAGTCAAGGTGTATAGTAGACTATACCATTTAGGTTTGTGTAAATACACTCTATGATGTTCACACAATGACAAAACACCTAAAGAGACGTTTCTCAGAATGTATCTCCATTGTTAAGCAATGCATGAAGAGGGCCCTAGCTAGACAATGAATCTGCCAGCACCTTGATCCTGGACTTCCCAGCCTCCAGAACAATGGTGTGTACATGGATATATTTCCTAGTGCTGACTGCTGGAACTTCCAAGCAGCAATGACACCCAGTAAAAAGGAACAAATCTAGGACCCAGATTTCAGCTTCTAACACCATTCCTTTCTAAAAGGAGACAGAACGCCTTAAAAGAAATGGTTGATTCCAAGGCCAGGGTAGATAGGTACAAGATAAGTATGGAACATATTTTTATACCAGAAAGCAAGGAATTGTTCCAAAAAATTGATGGGAGTATGTCACAAGGTCACAGGAATCAGATCAAAGTGGCCTCTACTCGCAATTTAAGCACCAAAATAATTAAATACAATAATTAATTTTAAACCAATAAAAACAAGAATCGAGCTCATACCAACGATGATATGAGAGAGAGAGAATTAGAAAGGCTTTGTAGTTGCTATAGAATGTGTGTGTTGCCCCAAAATTTGTATGTTGAAATCCTAACCCCCAAGGTGATAGTATTAAGGGCCTTTGGGAAGTGATTAAGTCATGAGGGTAGAGTCCTCATGAGTGGGATTAGTGCCCTTATAAAAGACCCAGAGATATCTCACCTTCTGCCATGTGAGGTTATAATGGAATGACAGCTATCTATGGACCAGGAAGAGGGCTCTCACCAACATCAAATCTGCCAGCACCTTGGTCTTGGAATTCCCAACAACCTTGGATTCCCTTGATGTTGTCATCCCAACATCTGAGTTCTGGAAAGGTGTAGTGGCTACTGGCGCCCAGAGGAGGGCACACTGCAGAAGTGGCACGACAATGTGAGGAGTTCCACTCACCAGCTCCCCTGTGAAACTGGTAAAAATTACTAAAAAAAAAAAAAATTAAAGCCTCTAGAAATAGTCCTAAGGGCAAACAGCAAATGAAGAAACATCTATTCAAGAAAACCTATGAAAATTTAATAATAAAGCAAAAGCTATAAGCCTAAAACATCTTTATGTTAGCTCCAAAGTACATCTTTGTGTTCTTTATCTGTAATAGCCCCCAAGTACATTTTTATGTTCTAGGTAGGAACGGACCCTACCAGATATAGAGGAAGGTCAGTCCTTACTGTGGAAAACTGAAACTGTGGGTTTCGCTTTCCACAGTTTCAGTTACCCGCAGTCAACTCTGGTCTGAAAAATATTAAATGGAAGATTTCAGAAATAAACAATTCATAAGTTTTAAATTGCATGCTGTTCTGGGTAGCATGATGAAACCTTGCACCATCCTGCTGTAGTCCTGCTTGGAATGTGAATCACCCCTTTGTCCAGCATATCCATGCTGTGTACACTATGTGCTCATTAGCCACTGAGTAGTCATCTCAGTTATTAAATTAACTGTCACAGTATCACAGCGCTTGTGTTCAAGTAACCCCTATTTTACTTAATAATAGCCCCAAAGTAGGCCAGGCGCGGTGGCTCACGCCTATAATCCCAGCACTTTGAGAGGCCGAGGAGGGCGGATCATGAGGTCAAGAGATCAAGCCCATCCTTGCCAATATGGTGAAACCTGGTCTCTACCAAAAATACAAAAATTAGCTGGGCATGGTGGTCCACGCCTGTAGTCCCAGCTACTCAAGAAGCTGAGGCAGGAGAATTGCTTAAACCCTGGAGGTGGAGGTTGCAGTGAACCAATATCGTGCCACTGCACTCCAGCCTGGCGACAGAATGATACTACATCTCAAAAAATACGTAATAATAATAATAGCCCCAAAGTACAAGCATCGTGATGCTGGTATATTGTTATAATTGTTCTATTTTATTAGTAGTAGTTAATATATTCCTATGCCTAATTTATAAATAAAACTGTATCATATGTATGTATAATATGTACAGCAAAAAAAACAGTATAAATAAGGTTTTGTAGTATCCAAGGTTTCAGGCATCTACTGGGGGTAGATGGATTACGTCACCCACAGATAAATGGGGGACCACTGTAGGTTTTTTTAGTTTAAGAATATGGTATTTCTTTCCATTTGTTTAAGTCTTCTTTTGATAATTTCAGAAGTGTTTCCATATAGCTCTTACACACTTCTTTTTTTTGGAGACAGAATCTTGCTCTGTCGCCCAGGCTGGAGTGCAGTGGCATAATCTCGGCTCACTGCAATCTCCATATCCCGGGTTCAAGCTATTCTCCTGTCTCAGCCTTCCTGAGTAGCTGGGACTTCAGGCACGCACCACCATACCTGGCTAATTTTTGTATTTTTAGTAGAGACGGGGTTTCACTATGTTGGGCAGGCTGGTCTTGAACTCCTACCCTCAAGTGATCTGCCCGCCTTGGCCTCCCAAAGTGTTGGGATTACAGGCGTGAGCCACTGTGCTCAGCCAGCACTTACACATTTCTTAAGTTTAACCCTAAATATTTTTTACCGCCTTTATAAATGGAATTTATTTTATTATATTTTCTAACTGTTTGTTGTTATTTACATATATAAAGGCTATCGATTCTGTATATTAATTGTGCATCCAGGCTACTTACTGAATTCTCTCACAATGTTAGTTTTGCTTTTGATTGCTTCCGGTTTTTCAGCTATACATTATATGGCTGCAAATAATTATAACTGTACCTCCTTTTCAAATTTTATACCTATAATTTCTCTTATCTAATTGCATTGACTAGTATCTGCAAAACAATGTTAAATAATAGTGAGGACAGTAGACATTCTGTATTGTTATTATTATACATCAAGTTCTGGGGTACATGTGCACAACATGCAGGGTTGTTACATGGGTATACATGTGCCATGTTGGTTGGCTGCCCCCATCCACTCGTCATTTACATTAGGTAGTTCTCCTAATGCTATCCCTCCTCCAAGCCCCCCACCCCCTGACAGGTCCCAGTGTGTGATGTTCCCTTTCCTGTGTCCATGTGTTCTCATTGTTCAATTCCCACTTATGAGTAAGAACATGTGGTGTTTGGTTTTCTGTCCTTGCAATAGTTTGCTGAGAATGATGGTTTCCAGTTTCATCCATGTCCCTGCAAAGGACATGAACTCATCCTTTTTTATGGCTGCATAGTATTCCATGGTGTATATGTGCCACAGTTTCCTTATCCAGTCTATTATTGATGGACATTTGGGTTGGTTCCAAGTCTTTGCTATTGTGAATAGTGCCGCAATAAACATATGTGTGCATGTGTCTTTATAGCAGCATGATTTATAATCCTTTGGTTATATACCCAGTAATGGGATAGCTAGGTCAAATGGTATTTCTAGTTCTAGATCCTTCAGGAATCACCACACTGTCTTCCACAATGGTTGAACTAGTTTACGTCCCACCAACAGTGTAAAAGTGTTCCTATTTCTCCACATCCTCTCCAGCACCTGTTGTTTCCTGACTTTTTAATGATTGCCATTCTAACTGGTGTAAGATGGTATCTCATTGTGGTTTTGATTTGCACTTCTCTAATGACCAGTGATGGTCACCATTTTTTCATATGTCTGTTGGATGCTTAAATGTCTTCTTTTGAGAAGTGTCTGTTCATACCCTTTGCCCACTTTTTGATGGGGTTTTTTGTTTTTTGCTTGTAAATTTGTTTAAGTTCTTTGTAGATTCTGGATATTAGCCCTTTGTCAGATAGATAGATTGCAAAAATTTTCTCCTCTTCTGCAGGTTTCCTGTTCACTCTGCTGATAGTTTCTTTTGCTGTGCAGAAGCCCTTTAGTTTAATTAGATCCCATTTATCTATTTTGGCTTTGTTGTCATTGCTTTTGGTGTTTTAGTCATGAAGTTTTTGCCCATGCCTATGTCCTGAATGACATTGCCTAGGTTTTCTTCTAGGGTTTTTATGGTTTTAGGTCTTACATTTAAGTCTTTAATCCATCTTGAGTTAATTTTTGTATAAGGTGTAAGGAAGGGATCCAGTTTCAGCTTTCTACATATGGCTAGCCAGTTTTCCCAGCACCATTTATTAAATTGAGAATCTCTCCCCATTGCTTGTTTTTGTCAGGTTTGTCAAAGATCAGATGGTTGTAGATTTGTGGTGTTATTTCTGAGGCCTCTGTTCTGTTCCATTGGTTTATATATCTGTTTTGGTACCAATACCATGCTGTTTTGGTTACTGTAGCCTTGTAGTATAGTTTGAAGTCAGGTAGCATGATGCCTCCAGCTTTGTTCTTTTGGCTTAGGATTGTTTTGACTATGCATGCAGGCTCTTTTTTGGTTCCATATGAACTTTAAAATAGCTTTGTCCAATTCTGTGAATAAAGTCAGTGGTAGCTTGATGGGGATAGCACTGAATCTATAAATTACTTTGGGCAGTATAGCCATTTTCACAATATTGATTCTTCCTATCCATGAGCATGGAATGTTCTTCCACTTGTTTGTGTCCTCTTTTATTTCATTGAGCAATGGTTTGTAGTTCTCCTTAAAGAGTTCCTTCACATCCCTTGTAAGTTGGATTCCTAGGTATTTTATTCTCTTTGTAGCAATTGTCAATGGGAGTTCACTTATGATTTGTCTGTTTGTCTGCTATTGGTGTATAGGAATACTTGTGATTTTCGCACATCGATTTTGTATCCTGAGACTTTGTTGAAGTTGCTTATCAGTTTAAAGGAGATTTTCGGCTGAGACAACGTGGTTTTCTAAATATACTATCATGTCATCTGCAAACAGAGACAATTTGACTTCCTATTTTCCTAATTGAATACCCTTTATTTCTTTTTCTTGCCTGATTGCCCTGGCCAGAACTTCCAACACTATGCTGAATAGGAGTGATGAGAGAGGGCATCCTTGTCTTGTGCTGGTTTTCAAAGGGAATGCTTCCAGTTTTTGCCCATTCAGTATGATATTGACTGTGGGTTTGTCATAAATAGCTCTTATTATTTTGAGATATAGTCCATCAATACCTGGTTTATTGAGAGTTTTTAGCCCTAAGCGCTGTTGAATTTTGTCGAAGGCCTTTCCTGCATCTATTGAGATAATCATGTGGTTTTTGTCATTGGTTCTGTTTATGTGATGGATTACATTTATTGATTTGGGTATGTTGAACCAGCCTTGCATCCCAGGGATAAAGCTGACTTGATCACAGTGGATATGCTTTTTGAAGCACTGCTGGATTCGGTTTGCCAGTATTTTATTAAGGAGTTTCACATCAATGTTCATCAGGGATATTGGCCTAAAATTCTCTTTTTTTTGTTGTGTCTCTGCCAGACTTTGCTATCAGGATGATGCTGGCCTCATAAAATGAGTTAGGGAGGATTCTCTCTTTTTCTATTGATTGGAATAGTTTCAGAAGTAATGGTACCAGCTCCTCTTTGTACCTCTGGTAGAATTCAGCTGTGAATCCATCTGGTCCTGGACTTTTTTTGGTTGGTAGGCTATTAATTATTGCCTCAATTCCAGAACCTGTTATTGGTCTATTCAGAGATTTGACTTCTTCCTGGTTTAGTCTTGGGAGGTGTATGTGTCCAGGAATTTATCCATTTCTTCTAGATTTTCTAATTTATTTGCATAGAGGTGTTTATAGTATTCTCTGATGGTAGTTTGTATTTCTGTGGGATTGGTGGTGATATCCCCTTTATCATTTTTTATTGCATCTATATGATTCTTCTCTCTTTTCTTCTTTATTAGTCTTGCTAGCATTCTCTCTATTTTGTTGATCTTTCCAAAAAATCAGCTCCTGGATTCATTGATTTTTTGATGGGTGTTTTGTGTCTCTATCTCCTTCAGTTCTGCTCTGATCTTAGTTATTTCTTGTTTTCTGCTAGCTTTTGAATTTGTTTGCTCTTGCTTCTCCAGTTCTTTTAATTGTGATGTTAGAGTGTCGATTTTAGATCTTTCCTGCTTTGTCTTGTGGGCATTTAGTGCTATAAATTTCCCTCTACACACTGCCTTAAATGTGTCCCAGAGATTCTGGTACATTGTGTCTTTGTTCTCATTGGTTTCAAAGAGTATCTTTATTTCTGCCTTCATTTTGTTATTCACCCAGTAGTCATTCAGGAGCAAGCTGTTCAGTTTCCATGTAGTTGTGTGGTTTTGAGTGAGTTTCTTAATCCTGAGTTCTAATTTGATTGCACTGTGGTCTGAGAGATAGTTTGTTGTGATTTCTATTCTTTTACATTTGCTGAGGGGTGTTTTACTTCCAATTATGTGGTCAATTTTAGAATAAGTGCAATGTGATGCTGAGAAGAATGTATATTCTGTTGACTTGGGGTGGAAAGTTCTGTAGATGTCTATTAGGTCCACTTGGTCCAGAGCTGAGTTCAAGTCCTGGATATCCTTGTTAATTTTCTGTCTTGCTGATCTGTCTAATATTGACAGTGGGTTGTTAAAGTCCCCCATTATTATTGTGTGGGAGTGTAAACCTCTTTGTAGGTCTCTAAGAACTTGCTTTATGAATCTGGATGCTTCTGTATTGAGTGCATACATATTTAGGATAGTTAGCTCTTCTTGTTGAATTGATCTCTTTACCATTATGTAATAGCCCTCTTTGTCTCTTTTGATCTTTGTTGATATAAAGTCTGTTTTATCAGAGACTAGGATTGCAAATTCTGTTTTGTTTTGTTTTTTTCTTTTCTTTCTTTCTCTCTCTCTCTCTCTTTTTTTTTTTTTTTTTTTTTTTTTTTTTCGCTTTCCATTTGCTTGGCAGATCTTCCTCCATCCCTTTATTTTGAGCCTACATGTGTCTTTGCATGTGAGGTGGATCTCCTGAATAGAGCACATCGATGGGTCTTGACTCTTTATCCAATTTGCCAGTCTATGTCTTTTAATTGGGGCATTTAGCCGATTTACATTTAAGGTTAATGTTGTTATGTGTGAATTTGATCCAGTCATTATGATGCTAGCTGGTTATTTTGCCTGTTAGTTGATGCAGTTTCTTCATAGCGTTGATGGTCTTTACAATTTGTTATGTTTTTGCAGTAACTGGTACCGGTTGTTTCTTTCCACGTTTAGTGCTTCCTTCAAGAGCTCTTGTAAGGCAGGCCTGGTGGTGACAAAATCTCTCAGCATTTGCTTGTCTGTAAAGGATTTTATTTTTCCTTCACTTATGAAGCTTAGTTTGGCTGGATATGAAATTCTGGGTTGAAAATTCTTTTCTCTAAGAATGTTGAATATGGCCCCCACTCTCTTCTGGCTTGTAGGGTTTCTGCAGAGAGATCCACTCTTAGTCTGATAGGCTTCCCTTTGTGGGTAACCTGACCTTTCTCTCTGGCTGCCCTTAACATTTTTTCCTTCATTTTAACCTTGGTGAATCTGATGATTATGTGTCTTGGGGTTACTCTTCTCAAGGAACATCTTTGTGGTGTTCTCTGTATTTCCTGAATTTGAATATTGGCCTGCCTTGCTATGTTGGGGAAGCTCTCCTGGATAATATCTTGAAGAGTGTTTTCTCACTTGGTCCCATTCTCCCCATCACTTTCAGGTACACCAATCAAATGTAGATTTGGTCTTTTCACATAGTCCCATATTTCTTGAAGGCTTTGTTTCTTTTCACTCTTTTTCTGTAATCTTGTCTTCCCACTTTATTTCATTAATTTGATCTTCAATCACTGATATCCTTTCTTCTGCTTGATCAGATTGGCTATTGAAGCTTGTGTATGCCTCATGAAGTTCTCGTGCTGTGTTTTTCAGCTCCATCAGGTCATTTACGCTCTTCCCTACACTGGTTATTCTAGTTAGCCATTCCCTTAACTTTTTTTCAAGGTTTTTAGCTTCCTTGCGATGGGTTGGAACATGCTCCTTTAGCTCAGAGAAGTTTGTTATTACCCACCTTCTGAAGCCTACTTCTGTCAACTCATCAAATTAATTCTCCATTCAGTTTTGTTCCCTTGCTGGGAGGAGTTGTAATCCTTTGGAGAAGAAAAGGTGTTCTGGTTTTTGGAATTTTCAGCCTTTCTGCTCTGGTTTCCCTGCTTCTTTGTGGTTTTATCTACCTTTGGTCTTTGATGTTGCTGACCTACAGATGGGGTTTTGGTGTGGATGTCCTTTTTGTTGATGTTGATGCTAGTCCTTTCTATTTGTTAGTTTTCCTTCTAACAGTCAGGCCCCTCAGCTGCAGGTCTGTTAGAGTTTGCTGGAGGTCCACTCCAGACCCTGTTTTCCCGGATATCACCAGAGGAGGTGGCAAAACAGCAAATATTGCTGCCTGATACTTCCTCTGGAAGCTTCGTCCAAGACGGGCACCCACCAGAGCCAGACAGAGCTCTCCTGTATGAGGTGTCTGTTGTCCCCTACTGGGAGATGTCTCCCAGTCAGGCTACACAAGGGTCAGGGACCCACTTGAGGAGGCAGTCTGTCTGTTATCTGAGCTCAAACGTCATGCTGGGAGAACGACTGCTCTTTTCAGAGCTCTCAGGCAGGGATGTTGAAGCCTGGAGAAGCTGGGCCCACAGCTGCCCCTTCCCCCAGGTGCTCTGTCCCAGGGGGATGAGGGTTTTATCTATAAGTCCCTGACTAGGGCTGCTGCCTTTTGTTCAGATATGCCCTGCCACAGAGGTGGAATTTAGAGAGGCAGTTGGCCTTGCTGAGCTGCGGTGGCTCCACCCAGTTCAAGCTTTTTCACAGCTTTGTTTATGCTGTGAGCATAAAACCACCTACTCAAGCCTCAGCAATGGCAGACACCCCTCCCCCTACCAAGCTAAAGCAACCCAGGTCAATCCCAGACTGCTGAGCTAGCAGCAAGAATATCAAGCCAATGGATCATAGATTGCTGGGCTCTGTGGGCATGGGACCCACCGAGCCAGGCACCAGAGGGAATCTCCTAGTCTGCCAGTTGCAAAGACCATGGGAAAGGTGCAGTATTTGGGCAGAAGTGTACCATTCCTTCCAGTACAGTCTCTCATGGCTTCCCTCGATGAGGAAAGGGAAATCCCCCTACCCTTTGCGCTTCCCGGATGAGGCAACATTACACCCTGCTTCACTCTTCCTCTGTGGGCTGCACCCACTGTTCAACCAGTCCCAGTGAGATGAACCAGGTACCTCAGTTGGAAGTGCAGAAATCACCCATCTTCTGTGTCAATCTCGCTGGGAGCTGCAGACAGAGGCTGTTCCTATTCGGCCATCTTGGAAGAATCCACAGTAGAAATTCTTATACCATTTCTGACTTTATTATAAATGTATCGAGTTTTTTTGTGATTAAACATGATTCTTATTTTGCATTGGGAAAAATATATATATTGTTGTTTTGAGATTTTTATCAAGAATGGATGGACAGAGATCAACAACTGGCATGACAATGGGAGGAGTTCCACTGACCAGCTCCCCAGTGAAACTGGTGAAAATTATTAAAAAAAACAAACAAAAAAAAAACATGTAGGCCAGGTGCGGTGGCTCATGCCTGTAATCCCACACTTTGGGAGGCCTAGGTGGGTGGATCACTTGACGTCAGGAGTTTGAGACCAGCCTGTGCAACATGGTGAGACCTTATCTCTACTAAAAATACAAAAATTGGCAGGGTGCAGTGGCTCATGTCTATAATCCCAACACTTTGGAAGGCCGAAGCAGGCAGATCACCTGAGGTCAGGAGTTTGAGACCAGCCTGACCAACATGGAAAAACCTTATCTCTACTAAAAATACAAAATTAGCCAGGCATGGTGGCACATGCCTGTAATCCCAGCTACTCAGGAGGCTGAGTCAGGAGAACCACTTGAACCCAGAAGGCGGAGTTGCAGTGAGGCAAGATTGCACCATTGCACCCCAGCCTGGGCAACAAAGTGAACTCTGTCTGAAAAAAAAAAAAAAGAAAAGAAAAGAAAAGAAAACACAGACACACACACACACTCTCTCTCTCTCTTAAAGCCTCTAGAAATAGTCCTAAGGGTAAACAGCAAGTGAAGAAACTTCTATTCAAGAAAATTGACGAAAATTTAGTAAGAAAGCAAAAGCTATTAACCTTTTAGAAGAAAACACAGAGGTAAATCTTCATGATCTCAAATTTGGCAAAGAATTCTTAGATATAACTCCAAAAACATGAGAAAAGAATAGGCAAATCGAACTTCATCAAAATTTAAAACTTTTGAGCAAGATGGCTGACTAGAGATGCCTGGTGCTAGTCTCCCCCACAAGAAAGGACATGGCAATAAATAAATAGCTAATAGTTGACTGGATTGTTGAAGGAAGAGCACTGGAGTACAGTGAGAAAGTGGAGATGCACCTGTGGTGACTGGAAGTACAGGAGGGCAACATGGAGGCACCTGCCCTTTGAAGCCCCATTTCCCTCACCAGGATCAGATCAGCCCAGAGATGGGAAGGATTTCCCACTGCAAGGAATAGGTAAGCAGAAGATTCTCACTAGATACATGGCCACCACAAATACCTACAGTCTGTACTATAGGAGAATCTCACAGTCCTCGCAAGTCCTAAGCCCAGTTTGGAGATCTACCAGGAATTGACTTAGCTGCTTTGCCCTGGACTAGGAGCACAAAGTGTACACTCCCCACACTCCACCCACTCCCTGTGAGCCAAGCTGCTGCAGCATGGTGCAATATTGAGACCATAGCCACTTCTGCAGTGTGCCCTTCTCTGGGGGCCAGTAGCCACTACACCCTTCAAGTACACCGATGGCTGAAGGCTCCAGCTCCAGAGAGCCAGACCCCATGTTGGCTGACCCACTGTGTAAACACATATGCTTCCAACCTGAGAAACAGAAACAGCCAGGTGAGCCCACCTCTGGCAAAGCCACACCATCATCACCACAGATTCTCTCAGCTTAGGCTACTGGGAAACTTGCAGATTCCACTAGTGTGGATTATAGCTGAAGAAACTACATGGAGACCACCACTGCATCCACCTAGAACCAAGACCAATGCACCCCACTGTAGTGACATCCCAAGACTCATTCATACAAGTAAACTTTTCCCTTGAAAATGTATTCCATAAACATAGAAAAGATGACTTTTCCACCAGACATGTAGAAATCAATGTAGAAATACATCAACCATGAAAAAGAAACATGTCACCTCTAACAGAAAACAATAATTCTCCAGTAACAGTAATCATAGGAAATATAGGAAATGCCAGAAAGAAAAACAATTAAAAATAATAATCTTAAAGAAACTTAATGAGTAGTTCATGCCTCTAATCCCAGTACTTTGAGAAGCCAGGATGGAAGGATGACTTAAGGCCAGGGATTCGAGATCAACCTGGGCAACACAGGAAGACTACATCTCTACAAAAAAAATAAATAATTAGCTGGGGATGGTGACACACAGCTATATTCCCAGCTACTCTGGAGGCTGAGGCAGGAGGATTGCTTGAGCCCAAGAGTTTGAGGTTGTAGTGGGCTACAATCACACCACCGCACTCCAGCCTGGGCAAGAGGGTAAGGCCCTGTCTCAAAAACAATGACAAGAAAAAAAAATTCAGTGAGATACAAAAGAACACAAACAGACAATTCAACAAAATCAGAAAAACATTTCATAATTTGAATGAGAAATTCAACAACAAAAAAAATAGTATTAAAAGAAGCAGAAATCTCAAAACTGAAGAATTTAATGAATTAAATAAAAATTTAGCCACACACTAGACCAAGTATATAAAATAATTTCTGAACTGGAAGACATGTCTTTTGAAATAAGACAGGGAGGAAGGAAGGAAGGAAGGAAGGAAGGAAGGAAGGAAGGAAGGAAGGAAGGAAGGAAGGAAGGAAGGAAGGAAAGGAGGGAGGGAGGGAAGGAAGGAAGGAGGGAGGGAGGGAGGGAGGGAGGGAAGGAAGGAAGGAAGGAAGGAAGGAAGGAAGGAAGGAAGGAAGGAAGGAAGGAAGGAAGGAAGGAAGGAAGAAAAGAGTCAGGCATGGTGGCTCATGCTTGTAATCCCAGCACTTTGGGAGGCTAAGGTGTGTAGATCACCTAAGGTCAGGAGTTCAAGACCGCCTGGCCAACATGGTGAAACACTATCTCTACTAAAAATACAAAAATTACCTGGGCATACTGGTGTGCACCTATAATCCCAACTACTCGGAAGGCTGAGGTGGAAGAATCACTTGAACCCAGGGAGTGGAGGCTGCAGTGAGCTGAGATTGCACCACTGCACTCCAGCCTGGGCAACAAGAGCGAAACTCTGAAAAACAACAACAACAACAAACAAAAGCAGAAATAGCAAGGAAGGAAGGAAGGAAGGAAGGAAGGAAGGAAGGAAGGAGAAGGCAGGCAGGCAGGCTGCAGGATTTATGGACACCACTAAGTGAACGCTGTTTTTGTTTTTTGTGGTTTTTTTTTTGGTCTGAGACAGAGTTTCACTCTTTGTTGCCCGGGCTGGAGTGCAGTGGCATGATCCTGGCTCACTGCAACCTCTGCCTCCTGAATTCAAGCGATTCTTCTGCCTCAGCCTCCTGAGTAGCTGGGATTATAGACGCCCACCACCACGCCCAGCTAATTTTTGCATTTTTTAGTAGAGACGGAGTTTCACCATGTTGGCCAGGCTGGCCTCGAAATCCTGACCTCAGGTGATCAGCCTGCCTTGGCCTCCCAAAGTGCTAGGATTACAGGCCTGAGCCACTGCACCCGGCCTAAATGAAAAAACATTGATATTGTGGATTTTCCAGAAGGATAAAGGGTGGTAAAATATTATAAAAGCATATTTAATAAAATAATAGATTCGACCCAAACAGGTCCTCTCTAAAGCACATTATAGTCAAATTGTCAAAAATCAAAGACAATGTAACAATTTTAAAAGCAGCAAGAGAAAAGTATCAAGTAACCTATGAGAGAATCCTCAGTAGACTAGCAGTGGATTTATCAATAACAAACTTGAAAGCTAAGAGAGAATGGATGGTATATTCAAACTAGAGTAAGAAAAACACTGTCTATGCCTATCAAGAATGCTGTACCCAGCAATGCTATCTGTAAGAAATAAAGGCTGGGCATCGTGGCTCATGCTTGTAATCCTAGCACTTTGGGAGGCCAAGGCAGGTGGATCATGTGAGGTCAAGTTCAAGACCAGCCTGACCAACATGGTGAAACCCCGTTTCTACTAAAAATACAAACTTTAGCTGGGCATGGTGGTGGTCTTCTGTAATCCCAGCTACTTGGGAGGCTGAGGCAGGAGAATCACTGGAACCCAGGAGGTGGAGGTTGCAGTGAGCCAAGATCACACCATTGCACTCCATCCTGAACAACAGAGTAAGACTCCGTATTAAAAAAATTAAAAAAATAAATTCACAAACAAGCAAAAACTAAGAGAATTCATCACCTCTAGACCCACCTTAAAAGAAATGCTCCAGGGGACTGGGCACAGTGGCTGACGCCTATAATCTCAGCCCTTTAGGAAGCTGAACCAGGTGGGTCACCTGAGGTCAGGAGTTCGAAACCAACCTGGCCAACATGGTGAAATCCCATCTCTACCTAAAATACAAAACTTAGCGGCTGGGCACAGTGGCTCAAGCCTGTAATCCCAGCACTTTGGGAGGCTGAGGCGGGTGGATCACAAGGTCAGGAGATCGATACCATCCTGGCTAACATGGTGAAACCCCGTCTCTACTAAAAATACAAACAAATGAGCTGGGCGTGGTGGTGGGCGCCTGTAGTCCCAGCTACTCGGGAGGCTGAGGCAGGAGAATGGCAGGAACCCGGGAGGTGGAGATTGCAGTGAGCCGAGATCGAGCCACTGCACTCCAGCCTAGGCGACAGAGCAAGACTCCATCTCAAAAAAAAAAAAAAAAGCTTAGCTGGGTGTGGTGGCACATGTCCGCAGTCCTAGCTACTCAGGAGGCTGAGGTAAAGGAATTGCTTGAACTTGGGAGACAGAAGTTGCAGTGAGCCGAGATCACACCACTGTAGCCTGGGCAACAGAGTGAGACTCTGAGAAAAGAAAGAAGGAAGGAAGGAACCCAGAGTGAGACCCTGAGGAAGGAAGGAAGGAAGGAAGGAAGGAAGGAAGGAAGGAAGGAAGGAAGGAAGGAAGGAAGGAAGGAAGGAAGGAAGGAAGAAGGGAAGGAAGGAAGGAAGGAAGGAAGGAAGGAAGGAAGGAAGGAAGGAAGGAAGGAAGGAAGGGAGGGAGGGAGGGAGGGAGGGAAGGAAAAAAGGAAGAAAGGAAGGAAGGAAGGAAGGAAGGAAGGAAGGAAGGAAGGAAGGAAGGAAGGGAGGGAGGGAGGGAGGGAGGGAGGGAGAGAGGGAGGGAGGGAGGGAAGGAAGAAAGGAAGAAAGGAAGGAAGGAAGGAAAAAAGGGAAGGAAGGAAGGAAAAATGGGAAGGAAAGAAGGAAGGAAGGAAAAATGGGAAGGAAGGAAGGAGAAATGCTCCGGGGATGGCCAGGTGTAGTGGCTGATGTCTGTAATCTCAGCACTTTGGAAGGCCAAGGCAGGAAGACAATGAGTGCAGGAATGTGAGACCAGACTGGGCAACATAGTGAGACTTTGTCTCTAAGGGGAAAAAAAATTAAAGTAACCAGACATGGTGGCACATGCCTGTGATCCTAGCTATTCAGGAGGCTGAGATGGGAGGATTGCTTGAGCCTGAGAGATCCAGACTGCAGCAAGCCATGAATACACTACAGCACACCAGCCTGGATGAAAGAGCAAGACCTTTAAAAAAAAAAAAAAAAAAAAAAAAAAAAAAAAAAACTCCAGGGAGGCCTATATTCAGAAGTGAGAAGTGCCAAGACCAGCTTGGTCGAGGAGACCCTAACCCAGCAGCACTAGAGGAATTAAAGACACACACACAGAAATACAGAGGTGTGAAGTGGGAAATGAGGGGTCTCACAGCCTTCAGAGCTGAGAACCTCCAACAGAGATTTACCCATGTATTTATTAACTGCAAGCCAGTCATTAGCATTGTTTCTATAGATATTAGATTAACTAAAAGTATCCCTTCTGGGAAACGAAGAGATGGGCCAAAATAAAGGTATGGGTTGGGCTAGTTATTTGCAGCAGGAGCATGGTCTTAAGACACAGATCGCTCATGCTATTGTTCGTGGTTTAAGAATGCCTTTCAGTGGTTTTCTGCCCTGGGCGGGCCAGGTGTTCCTTGCCCTCATTCCAGTAAACCCACAAACTTCCAGCGTGGGCATTATGGCCATCATGAGCATGTCACAGTGCTGCAGAGATTTTGTTTATGGCCAGTTTGGGGCCAGTTTATGGCCAGATTTTGGGGGGCCTGTTCCCAACATGTGCCCCTTCTTTGATTTGCAAATCAATAACAGCAAAGGCAACTTTGTCACAGTGAGCTACTTCTCACAGGAGTCAGGATCCACATCTGCAGACTATACAAAGACTAACAACACAGATTAAAAGCACAATCATCATTGAAATCACAGAGCTTCCAAGTGTTTTATCCATTTTAATGGGTTACTAACTGCTAATTTGTCTGCAGTTCCTTCAACACTCCAGTTCCCAGCATTAAGGCCAGGTGTGCCTGGGATGCTTTAAATATTTGTTCTTTTAATTTTGAAATATCCAAAGACAAGTTTATAGAGTGTCTTTCTAGATGCTTTTCTATTCTTTCCCAAATTTTGATCTTATTAAGAACTATTAATAGTTTCCACAAATCCTTATGTTTAGCTCCTACAATGAGCCATATCATTTGAGGTTGAGATGGCACTATACGGCCATGGTTCCAGGTAATAGGAACTTTTGCCATACTTCTTATCATTTCTACCATCTGACCATTTTCTTCAGACCATCTGAACTAGTATGGTCATGGCACACAGACTGAGAAGTGCAATTTAAGCTAAACATCCCCTTAGGGGACCAATCAATAATGATTCCATAAGAATCATTGCGTAGCACCTCTGCCTGTTCTGCAATGCAATCTTACTAAACAAGTATGCTCATTATTTCTGGCCAGGTTCTATTTTGTTTACAAATATGTTTTTGAGGGCGGTATGCCTCAATTATAGGAGCAGATTTATTATGGTAAATACTGAGATCAGAAAGCATGTGTAACTGTGTCATAGGGTGATTACATCCAGGCATTATTGCCAGCCAAGATTGATAAATATGCCCAACAAGTATAATTGTTCTCTGTGTCAGCCCTTGCAGAAGGAATACTCACGGCAATGGTGATCACCGCTATCATAGCTACCATTAAATTACTTATTGTGACTGGTTGTTCCACTTTCCTCAGGTTTTCTTCCACCATCTGTGACAGTGTCATGATTTGTCCCCAGGTGGGTGGCTGTGTTCGACAGGTGTTGCTCATGACAGTTAGGGTCCTCCTCAGCATCAGCCTCAACATGGCTGCAACCAGGGGATCCTCGGGATCCTCGCAGAAATTCTTCCTCGTCATCTGGCTCATGATAAGATTTCAGGTGTCTTGATGGTATCCACATTGGCTGTTGATTTTGGCCTGGAGAAACACAAGCATAACCTCTACCCCAAGTTATTATTTTACCTATTTCCCAACTTTTTGTTATCAGATCTCTCCACCAAACCAGTTGTTCTGCTTCTGTCTTTGCAGCCAGTTTCTGTAGATGCTGTTCAGCTGCTGATAACATCTGGCATTTGGGCAGGCTCAAAAAATTTAAAGTTAATAATGCTAGATTCAATTGTATGTGGGCTGTCCTGTAATCCCTGTTTCTTCCCCGTTTTTGTTTTTTTCATCAGTTGTTCATCTATATGAAATAGTAACTGAGCATTTTCAATTAACTGTGTGGAATGAACCACATATGAAGAATCAGAAATCACATTAATAGGCATAGCTAAACCAGTCAATACATCAATTACAGCTACAACCTCCGCTTTTTGAGCTGAAGTATAGGGCATCTGGAAAACTTTACTTTTTGATCCAGAATAAGAAGCTTTACCATTACTAGACCCATCTGTAAAACAATGAAAATGCTTAGCAGGTTGCAGGTTGTTTACTGCAGGAATTGTAAATGCATACCATTCACAGTCTTGCTCAGCTAAAGGGATAATAAAGAAACAGTCTTTCAAATCTATGACTATTAAAGGCCAGCTCTTTGGAATTATAGCAGAAGAAGGCAATCCTGGCTGTAATACTCCCATAGGATGTATAACTGAATTGATGGCTCTTAAGTCAGTTAACATTCTCCATTTACCTGATTTTTTTCTTAATTACAAAAACTAGATAATTTCAAGGGGAAATGTTGGAGGTATGTGCCCATTTTCTAATTGAACTAATTTCTCTAAAGCCTCCAGTTTCTCTTTACTTAGTGGCCATTGTTCTATCCAAATTGGTTTATCTATTAACCTTTTTAAAAGGACAGATTCTGGAGGTGTAACAATGGCCGCTATCAAAAATGATATCCTAAACCTTGGTGGGAACTTAGTCTTTCTGCTAGAAGCAGTTCTTTCAAACAGTGCAAATTCTTTCCTAGTCCAATACCAGGAACACACCCCATTATATGCATCATAGGTTGACTTTGAGGGCTATATAATTTTTCTGGAATTAGAACTTGTGCTCCCCATTGTTGTAATAAACCTCTCCCCCATAAATGTATGGGTACAGAAGCTATAATTGGTTGAATAGTCCCAGGTTGTCCATTGGGCCCTTCACAATGCAAAATATAACTACTTTGATATACTTCAGGGGCTTTACCAACTCCAACTATGTTAAATTGAGTGGGTTGAATTGGCCATGTGGACAGCCAGTGCTGTAGAGAAATGATTGAAATGTCTGCTCCTGTATCGACCAAACCTTTAAATTTCTTTCCCTGAATAGTTATTTCACAGGTAGGACGTTTATCAGTCATTTGATTTACCCAATAAGCTGCTTTGCCTTGTTTGTTTGTGCTTCCAAATCCTCCTGTTCATTTAATTTCACTTTTTCCCATTCCCACATATGGCAAAATCAGGAGCTGTGCTATGCACTCTCTGGGCTCTGCTTTCCAGGGAACAGAAGTAGATATAACAATTTAAATTTCCCCATTGTAATCTGAATCAATGAGTCCTGTATGTATTTGTACCCCTTTTAAATTTACACTAGACCTGCCTAGAACTAATCCTATCATCCCTGCTGGCAAGGGTCCACAGACTCCTGTTGGGAACTTTTGTGGGAGTTCCCCAGGCAGAAGGCTCACAGCTTTTGTGCAGCATAAATCTACTGTGGCACTACCGGCTGTGGCAGGGGACAGACATGGTACAGGGGTGAGGGAATGGCCTGAGCCGGAAATGCCCCAGTTTGGAATGGGGCCCAGGACGGGCCCCTCATGGTGTTTCCTGAAATCAGGTTTCCATCTTTATCAAATTTAGAGTGACACTGAGTAGCCCAATGTTTTCCTTTTTTACATTATGGACATATTTCAGGCTCAGCAGTTTTCTTTTTTCCCCTATCTGGCAGCCTGACTCGCTGATTTTTTCTACATTCTTTTTTAGTATGACCATGCTTCCCACAGTTAAAACAAGCTCCAGGAAATGGAGTATTTCCTTTATCCACTCTCAGTCCTGCCATTGCCTGTGCTAGCAGAGTAGCCTGATGCAGACTACCTCCGATGCCATCACAGGCCTTCATATAATCAACTTAAATGTGCTTTCCCTCTGATAAGTCACAGAGCAGCCTGGCAATCGGGATTAGCATTGTCGAAAGCTAATAATTGCTGCACTGTATCCTGAGCAGCCAAATCTGCAATCACCTTTTTAAGAGACTCCTGTAACAAAGCTATAAAATCCACATATGGTTCTTTTGGTCCCTGTTTTATAGCACTAAAGGAAGGGTATTGTTCCCCACCTGAAGTGATTTTTTCCCAAGCTCTAATGCACACTCCTGTAAGCTGTTCTATAGCATCATCCTGCATGACCACTTGTGCATCTAAACCAGCCCAGCCACCAACCCCCAAAAGTTGGTCTGCAGTTATATTAATTTGAGGTTGGGCCTGGGCATTGCGAGCAGCCTGAATGGAAACTTCATCTGCCCACCAAGTTTTAAACTGTAAGAACTGAGCAGGAGTTAGACAAGCTCAAGTAAGAGCGACCCAGTCAGTAGGAATCATCTGACTTGAAACAGCAACATTCTTTAACAGTCCCATTACAAAAGGAGAAACTGGTCCATACTGATTAATAGCTTGTTTAAATTCTTTGAGAAATTTAAAAGGAAAAGGCTCAAAGGTAGCTATACTATTTCCCTGTTGATCTGGGGGGTATATTCTCACAGGGAACCGCCAACCCTCCAAATCACCCTCTCGTCAAGCTTGCTGAATTCCTGCCTGAATAGAACTAAGAGCGGTCGCTCGAGGCGCTGCTCGAACAGTCACTGGGGCAACTACTTTTCACCCAGTGTCCTCTGGAAAAGAAAATTTTGGAGGGTCACGCCCTCCAAATTACCTTTTTCTTCAAAATAATAATGAGGGGGTGCAGAAGGGTAGGGATGAACCTCTCCCTCCTTTGCCGCTTTAGCTTTAGCTGGCAAATAAACCTGCTCTGTAACCTCTTCTGTTTCTTTGTTATACTCTCCTTCCTCCCCATCATCAGTGTGAAAAAGTTCCAAGGTGGAATGAACCAGAACCCATACTTGACCCATTGTTACCCTACACTTCTGAGCTTCCCTTCTTACTCACCATGGGGATTGCTTTAAGAGTACTCAGGTGTCCTCCAGCTAGTTCCACATTCTCCAACCATCATTCCGGTGATGCTTCAGCCTAGATTTGAGGCCCTACGATGGACACCACTTACCAAGACCAACTCGGTCAGGGAGACCCTAACCCAGCAGCGCTAGAGGACTTAAAGACACACACACAGAAATACAGAGGTGTTAGGTGGGAAATGAGGGGTCTCACAGGCTTCAGAGCTGAGAACCTCCAACAGAGATTTACCCATGTATTTATTAACCTCAAGCCAGTCATTAGCATTGTTTCTATAGATATTAGATTAACTAAAAGTATCCCTTATGGGAAACGAAGGGATGGGCCGAAATAAAGGGATGGGTTGGGCTAGTTATCTGCAGCAGGAGCATGGCCTTAAGGCGCAGATCGCTCATGCTATTGTTTGTGGTTTAAGAATGTCTTTAAGCGGTTTTCCACCCTGGGCTGGCCAGGTGTTCCTTGCCCTCATTCCAGGAAACCCACAACCTTCCAGCGTGGGAATTATGGCCGTCATGAACATGTCACAGTGCCGCAGAGATTTTGTTTATGGCCAGTTTGGGGCCAGTTTATGGCCAGATTTTGGGGGGCCTGTTCCCAACAGAGAAGATGATAACCACCATCATAAAAATATGTGAAACTGTAAAATTCACTGGTAAAGCTAATACACAGGGAGAAAGAGATTAAGACTCAAATCTTAACCCTACAGAAAACCTCCCAACCACAAAAGTAAACAGTAAGAAAGGAAGGAACAAAGGATATACAGAACAAGCAGAAAACCATAGAATGCTAGGAGTAAATACTCACCTATTAAGAATAACGTTGCATGTAAATTGATTGAATTTTCCCATTTAAAAGATATAGACTGGGCTGACTATTTTCGGACTCAGCCCACCTGCACCCAGGTGAAATAAACAGCCTTGTTGCTCACACAAATCCTGCTTGGTGGTCTCTGCACATGGATGTGTGAGACATTTGGTGCCAAAGACACAAGTCAGAGGGACTCCTTCAGGAGACCAGTCCCCTGTCCTCACCATCATTCCATGAAGAGATCCACCTACGACCTCGGGTCCTCAGACCAACCAGCCCAGGGAACATCTGACCAATTTTAAATTGGGTAAGTGGCCTTTTTTTACTCTCTTCTCCAACCTCTCCCACTATCGCTCAATCTCTTTCTCCTTTCAATCTTGTCGCCACCCTTCAATCACTCCCTTCTCTTAATTTCAATTCTTTTCATTTTCTGGTAGAGATGAAGGAGACACATTTTATCTGTGGACCCAAAACTCCAGTGCCGGTCACAGACGGGACGGCAGGCTTCCCTTGGTGTTTAATATTGCAGGGACGCCTGCCTGATTATTCACCCATGTTCCATTGGTGTCTGACCACCGCAGGGACACCTGCTTTGGTCATTCACCCACATTACCTTAGTGGCAAGTCAATTGCGGGGACGCCTGCTTTGGCTGCTCACCCACATTGCGGCCCAGGGCTGCTCCCCAGCCCATTCTCTGTGTTTCTACCCTTCTCTTTAAACTTGCCTCCTTCACTATGGGCAACCTTCCACCCTCCATTCCTCCCTCTTCTTCCTTAGTCTGTGTTCTTAAGAACTTAAAACTTCTTCAACTCTCACCTGACCTAAAATCTAAGTGCCTTATTTTCTTCTGCAACACTGCTTGGCCCCAATACAAACTCGACAATGGTTCTAAATGGCCAGAAAATGGCACTTTTGATTTCTCCATCCTATGAAATCTAGATAATTTTTGTCAAAAACTGGGCAAATGGTCTGAGGTGCCTAATTCCAGGCATTCTTTTACACATTGGTCCCTCCCTAGTCTCTGCTCCCAATGCGACTCATCCCAAATCTTTCTTCTTTCTCTCCTGTCTGTTTCTTCAGTCTCCACCCCAAGCTCTGAGTCCTTTGAATCCTTCTTTTCTATGGACTCATCTGACCTCTCCCCTTCTCCTCAGGCTGCTCCTCGCCAGGACAACCCAGGTCCCAATTCTTCCTCAGCCTCTGCTCCTCCACCCTATAATCTTTCTATCACCTCCCCTCCTCACACCCAGTCTGGCTTACAGTTTTGTTCCATGACTAGCCTTCCCCCACCTGCCCAACAATTTCCTCTTAAAGAGGTGACTGGAGCTAAAGGCATAGTCAAGGTTAATGTTTCTTTTTTCTTTATCCAACCTCTCCCAAATCAGGTGGCATTCAGGCTCTTTTTCATCAAATATAAAAATCCAGACCAGTTCCTGGCCCATTTGGCAACAACCCTTAGATGCTTTACCGCCCTAGACCCAGAGGGGCCAGAAGGCCGTCTTATTCTGTATGCATTTTGTTACCCAATCTGCTCCCAACATTAGAAAAAGCTCCAAAAATTAGATTCCAGCCCTCAAACCCCACAGCAGGACTTAATTAACCATGCCTTCAAGGTGTACAATAATAGGGAAGAGTTGCAATTACTTGCCTCTGCTGTGAGAGAAACCCCAGTCATATCTCCATACACAAAAACTTCAAAATGCCTAAGCCACAGAAGTCAGGCATTCCTTCAGGACTTCCTCTCCCAGGATCTTGCTTTAAGTGCTGGAAATCTGGCCACTGGACCAAGGAATGCCCGCAGCCTGGGATTTCTCCTAAGCTCTGTCCCATCTGTGTGTGACCCCAGTGGAAATTGGACTGTCCAACTGGCCCAAGACTCTAACTCCTTCCCAGATCTTCTCAGCTTAGTGGCTGAAGACTGATGCTGCTGAATCACCTCGGAAGCCCCCTGGACTTCCACAGATGCCAAGCTTCAGGTAACTCTTACCGTGGAGGGTAAGGCTGTCCCCTTCTTAATCAATATGGAGGCTACCAACTCCACATTACCTTCTTTACAAGGGGCTGTTTCCCTTGCCTCCATAACTGTTGTGGGTATTGATGGCCAGGCTTCTAAACTTCTGAAAACTCCCCAACTCTGATGCCAGCTTGGACAACATTCTTTTATGCACCCCTTTTTAGTTATCCCCACCTGCCCAGCTCCCTTATTAGGTGGAGATATATATATATATATATATATATATATATATATATATATATATATATATATTTTTTTTTTTTTTTTTTTTTTTTTTTGAGATGGAGTCTCGCTGTGTCTCCCAGGCTGGAGTGCAGTGGCGTGATCTCGGCTCACTGCAAGCTCCGCCTCCCGGGTTCACGCCATTCTCCCGCCTCAGTCTCCCAAGTAGCTGAGACTACAGGCGCCCGCCACCACGCCCGGCTAGTTTTTTGTATTTTTAGTAGAGACGGGGTTTCACCATGTTAGCCAGGATAGTCTCGATCTCCTGACCTCGTGATCCGCCCGTCTCGGCCTCCCAAAGTGCTGGGATTACAGGCTTGAGCCACTGCGCCTGGCCTAGGTGGAGATATTTTAACTAAATTATCTGCTTCCTTGACTATTCCTAGGCTACAGCCACACCTCATTGCTGCCTTTTTCCCCAGTTCAAAGCCTCCTTCTCATCCTCCCCTTGTTATCTCCCCACCTTAATCCACAAGTATGGGATACCTCTACTCCCTCCCTGGCAACCAGTCACACACCCATTACTATTCCATTAAACTTAATCACCCTTATCCCACTCAATGCCAATATCCCATCCCACAGCACACTTTAAAATGATTAAAGCCTGTTGTCACTTGCCTGTTACAGCATGGCCTTTTAAAGCCTATAAACACTCCTTACAATTCCCCCATTTTACCTGTCAAAAAACCAGACAAGCCTTACAAGTTAGTTCAGGATCCACACCTTATCAACCAAATTGTCTTGCCTATCCACTCCACGGTGCCAAACCCATATACTCTTCTATCCTCAATACCTCCCTCCACAACCCCTCCATACCCATTATTCTGTTCTGGATTTCAAACATGCTTTCTTTACTATTCCTCTGCACATTTCATCCCAGTCTCTCTTCACTTTCACTTGGACTGACCCTGACACCCAACAGGCTCAGCAAATTACCTGGGCCATACTGCCACAAGGCTTTGTGGACAGCCCCCATTACTTCAGTCAAGCCCAGATTTCTTCATCATCTGTTACCTGTCGTGGCATAATTCTTTATGAAAATGCACGTGCTCTCTCTGCTGATCATGTCTGGCTAATCTCCCAAACCCCAAGCCCTTCTACAAAACAACTTCTTTCCTTCCTAGGCATGGTTAGGTACTTCCGCCTTTGGATAACTAGTTCTACCATCCTGACTAAACCATTATGTCAACTTACAAAAGCAAACATAGCTGACCCCATAGATCCTAAATCCTTTCACCACTCCTCTTTCCATTCCTTAAAAACAGCCCTAGAAGTTGCCCCCATGCTGGTTCTCCCTAACTCATCCCAACCCTTTTCATTACACACAGCCAAAGTACAGGACTGTGCAGTCAAATTTCTTACACAAGAGCCAGGACTGTGCCCTGTAGCCTTTCTGTCCAAACAACTTGACCTTACTGTTTTAGGCTTGTCCCCACCCCCATGACTGTATCTCTCTGATCCACCTGACATTCATTCCATTTCCCCGTATTTCCTTCTTTCATGTTCCTCACTCTGATCGCACTTGGTTTATTGATGGCAGTTCCACCAGGCCTAATTGCCACTCACCAGCAAAGGCAGGCTATGCTATAGCATCTTCCACATCTATCATTGAGGCTACCACTCTGCCCCCTTCCACTACCTCTCAGCAAGCCAAACTCATTGCCTTAACTCGAGCCCTCACTCTTGCAAAGGAATTAGGCATCAATATTTATACTGACTCTAAATATGCCTTCCATATCCTGCATCACCATGGTGTTATATGGACAGAAAGAGGTTTCCTCACTACTCAAGGTCCTCCATCATTAATGCCTCTTTAATAAAAACTCTTCTTAAGGTGCTTTACTTCCAAAGGAAGCTGGAGTCATTCACTGCAAGTGCCATCAAAAGGTGTTGGATCCCATCACTCAGGGCAATGCTTATGCTGATATGATAGCTAAAAAACCAGCTAGCATCCATCTTCTATCCCTCATGGCAGTTTTTCTCCTTCTCATCTGGTCACTCCCACCTACTCCCCCACTGAAACTTCTACCTATCAATCTCTTCCCACACAAGGCAAATTGTTCTTGGACCAAGGAAAATATCTCCTTCCAGCCTCACAGGCCCATTCTATGTTGCCATTTCATAGCGTCTTCCATGTAGGTTACAAGCTGCTAGCCTGCCTCTTAGAACCTCTCATTTCCTTTCCATCATGGAAATCCGTCCTGAAGGAAATCAATTGTCAGTGTTCCATCTGCTATTTTACTACTACTCAGGGATTGTTCAGGCCCCCTTCCTTCCCTACACATCAAGCTTGGGGATTTGCCCCCGCCCAGGACTGGAAAATTGACTTTACTCACATGCCTCGAGTCAGGAAACAAATACCTCTGGTCTGAGTAGACACTTTCACTGGATGGGTAGCAGCCTTTCCCATAGGGTCTGAGAAGGCCACCACAGTCATTTCTTCCCTTCGGTCAGACAATTCCTCAGTTTGGCCTTCCCACCTCTCTACAGTCTGATAATGGACTGGCCTTTACTAGTCAAATCACCCAAGCAGTGTCTCAGGCTCTTGGTATTCAGTGGCACCTGGGTTTCCCTCAAACTGCCACCCTTAAGTCTCTCTTTAAGTGGATAGAAGATCTTCAGTGACAAAGTACACTCCAATACTTTCACCCTGATGAAGTCCTATTCTTTACTTTTATACTCACTCTTATTCTGGTTCCCATTCTTATGCCACCCTCTACCTCTCCCCAGCTTTCTCCACCACACTATCAAACTTACTCTCTCCTAGCCATTTCTAATCCTTCTTCAACAAACAATTGCTGGCTTTGCATTTCTCTTTCCTCCAAAATCGCTGAGGCCCTGACTTACTCACTGCTAAAAAAAAATGGGACTCTGTATATTTTTAAATGAAGAGTGTTGTTTTTACCTAAATCAATCTGGCCTGATATAAAAACTCAAGGATAGAGCCCAAAAACTCACCAATCAAGCAAACAATAACATTGAACCCCTTGGACACTCTCTAATTGGACATCCTGGGTACTCCCAATTCTTAGTCCTTTAATACCTATTTTTCTCCTTCTTTTATTTGGACCTTGTGTCTTTTGTTTAATTTCTCAATTCATACAAACTGCATCGAGGCCCTCACCAATAATTCTATATGACAAATGCTCCTTCTAACAAATCCACAGTATCATCCCTTACCATAAAATCTTCCTTCAGCTTAATCTCTCCCACTCTAGGTTCTCACATCGCCCCTAATCCCACTTGAAGCAGCCCTGAGAAGCCTCGTGCATTATCTCTCCATACCACCCCCAACATTTTTTGCTGCTCCAACACTTCACTATTTTGTTTTGCTTTTCTTATTAATATAAGAAGACAGGAATGTCAGGCCTCTGAGCCCAAGCTAAGCCATCATATCCCCTGTGAATTGCACGTATATATCCAGATGGCCTGAAGCAACTGAAGATCCACAAAAGAAGTGAAAATAGCTGTAACTGATGACATTCCACCATTGTGATTTTTTTCTGCCCCACCCTAACTGATAAATGTACGTTGTAATCTCCTCCACTCTTAAGAAGATTCTTTGTAATCTCCCCCACCCTTAAAAAGGTTCTTTGTAATTCTCCCCACCCTTGAGAATGTACTTTGTGAGATCCACCCCCTGCCTACAAAACATTGCTCATAACTCCACCACTTATCCCAAAACCTATAAGAACTAGTGATAATCCCACCACCCTTGCTGACTCTTTTCAGACTCAGCCCACCTGCACCCAGGTGAAATAAACAGCCCTGTTGCTCTCTCTCTCTCTCTCTCTCTCTCTCTTTCTCTCTCTCTCTCTCTCTCTCTATATATATATATATATATGCACACACACATAGACTGGCTGCATGGATAAAAACACAAGACCCAGTCATATGCTGCTTACAAGAACCTCACCTTACCTTTAAAGACACACAGACTGAAAGAGGAGGGATGGAAAAAGATATTCCATGCAAATGGCAACCATATTTGAGCATGAGTAGCTATACTTATATCAGACAAAACAGACTTCAAGTTAAAAGCTGTAAAGAGATAAAGAAGGACATTATATAACAACAAAGGTATCAATTCAGTGAGACAATGTAACAGTTGTAAATATATAAGCACCCAACACTGGAGCACTCAAATACAAATAAAGCAAATATTATTAGATCTAAAGGAAGAGATAGGTCCTAATATAATAATAGCTGGGGACTGCAACACTTAACTCTTGTTCCTGGACAGATGATCTAGACAGAAAATCAACAAAGAAACATCAGATTTAAACTGCACCATAGACCTAATGGACCTAAGAGATATTTACAGAACCTTTCATCCAATGGCTACAGAATACACATTATTTTCATCAGAACATGGAACATTCTCCAGGATGGACCATATATTAGGCCACAAAACAGTCTCAACAAATTTTTAAAAATCAAAATTATATTAAGTATCTTCTCAGACCACAGTGGAATAAAAGTAGTTATCAACACCAACAGGAACTTTGGAAACTATACAAATAAATGGAAATTTAACAACATGCTCCTGAATGACCAATGGATGAAGAAACAAATTAAGAGTAAAATTTTTAAATTCCTGGAAAAAATAAAAATACAAATACACATACCAAAACCTGTAGGATACAGCAAAAGCAGTATTAAGAAGCAAGTATATAACAATAAATGTGTACGTCAAAAAACTAAAAAGGTCCCAAACAACCTAACAATGCACCTCAAAAAACTAAAAAAGCAGGAACAAACCAAACCCAAAATTAATAGAAAGAAATTAAAAATAAGGGCAAAAATCAATGAAACTGAGACTAGAAAAACAATAACAATACAAATGATCAATGAAACAAAAAGCTGATTTTTTGAAAAGATAAACAAAACTAACAAACCTATCTAGATAAACAAATCTAATAGACTAAGAGAAAAGAAAGAGAACCCAAATAAATGAAATCAGAAACAAAAAAGAAGACATTACAATGTATACCATAGAAATACAAAAGATCATTACAGAATATTGTGAAGAATCATATGCTGACAAACTGGAGAATCTGAAGGAAATGGACACATTCCTGGAAACATACAACTTACCAAGATTGAACCAAGAAGAAACAGAAAACACAAGCAGATCAGTAACAAGCAACGAAATCAAATAGTAATAAAAATCCTTCCAACAGAGAGAAGTCCAGGACCAATTGCTCCATTGCTTAATTCTACTGAACTTTTAAAGAATTAATACCAATTATTCTCAAACTATTCCAAAATATTAGATCAGAAGGAATTCTTCCTAACTCATTTTGTGAGGCCAGCATAACCCTGATACCAACACCAGACAAGGACACAACAGGTCAATACCTCTAGTGAACATAAATGCAAAAATCCTCAGTAAAATACTAGAAAACCAAATCTAAAAACACATCAAAAACATAATACCCCATGATCGAGTGGGATTTATACCAGGAATGCAAAGATGATTCAAAATATGCATATCAACAAATGTCACCCATCACTTCAATAGAATGAAAGACAAAATACTATGATAATCTCAATAGATGCAGAAAAAGCTTTTTCTAAAATTCAACATTTCTTTATTATAAAAACCCTTAATAAATTAGGTATAAAATGAAAGTACCTCAACCTAATAAAGGCCATATATGATAAATCCACAA
The DNA here is from genome assembly GCF_049350105.2 of Macaca mulatta. Lineage (NCBI taxonomy): Eukaryota > Metazoa > Chordata > Mammalia > Primates > Cercopithecidae > Macaca > Macaca mulatta. The sequence continues at coordinate 63,645,019 of NC_133406.1, read as the reverse complement.
CTAATATCTTACTGAATGGATAAAAGCTTGAAGATTTTTCTGTAAGAACTATAACAGGACAAAGATACCTACCCTCACCATTTGTAGTCAACATAGTGCTAGAAGTGCTAGTCAGAGCAGTCAGGCAAGAAAAAGAAATAAAAGGTATCAAAATTGGAAATGAGGAAATCAAATTATCCCTGTTTGCAGATGACATACTCTGATATATAGAAAAACCTAAAGGGTTTACCCAAAACAACCCTTAGAACTGATAAATGAATTCAGTAAAATTGCAGGATACAAACTTAATATACAAAAATCAGTAGCAGCTCTATACACAAACAGTGAACTAGCTGAAAAAGAAATCAAGAGGGCAATCCCATTTACAATAGCAAAAAATATAAAATACCTAGGAATAAATTTAACCAAGAAGGTGAACAACCTCCACAAGAAAACTACAAAATGCTGATTTAAAATAAAGAAATTGAAGATGATACAAACAAATGGAAAGACATCCCATCCTCATGGAATGGAATAATTTATAAAACTAAAATGAAAATACTACCCAACACAATCTGCAGATTCAATCCAATTCCTATGAAAATACCAATGACATTTTTTACAGAAATAGAAAAAAAATTCTAAAATTTGTGTGGAACCACAAAAGACTCCAAATGGCCAAAGCAATCCTGAGCAGAAAGAACAATGCTGGAGATATCACAATACCAGACCTCAAAATATACTACACAGCTATAGTAACTAAAATGCATGGTATTGCATAAAAACAGACACACAGACCAATAGAATGGAGTAGAGAACCCAGAAATTAATCCACATATTTACAGCCAACTGATTTTTGACGAAGATGTCAAGAACACTCACTGGGACAGCCTCTTCAATAAATGATGCTGGGGGCTGGGTCCAGTGGTTCACATCTATAATCCCAGCACTTTGGGAGGCTGAGGTGACATCTCACCTCTTCCCTTGCTTGAGCCTGGGAAGTCGAGGCTGCAATGTGTTGTGACTGCACCACTGCACTCCAGCCTGGGCAACAGAATGAGATTCTGTCTCAGAAAAATAGAGGTGATGCTAGGAAAACTGGATACCGATATGCAGAATGAAACTAGACTCCCACCTCTCACCCTGTACAAAAATCAACTGAAACTGGATCTAAGACCTAAATGTAAGACATACAACAATAAAACTACTAGAAGAAAACATAGGGGAAACACTTCAGGACATTGGTCTGGAAAAAGATTTTATGGATAAAACCTTAAAAGCACAGGCAGCAAAAGCAAAAATAAACAAATGGGATTACCAAACCAAAAAGCTTTTGCACAACAACAGAAAGAATCAACAAAGTGAAAAACAACTTACAGAATGGGTGAAATATATTCAAACTATTTATCCAACAGGGAATTTATATCCAGAATATACAAGGAACTCAAACATCTTAACAATCAAAAAGCAATCTGATTAAAAAATGGGCAAGTGGGCCGGGTGCGGTGGCTCAAGCCTGTAATCCCAGCACTTTGGGAGGCCGAGACGGGCGGATCATGAGGTCAGGAGATCGAGACCATCCTGGCTAAAACGGTGAAACCCCGTCTCTACTAAAAAATACAAAAAACTAGCCGGGCGCCATGGCGGGCACCTGTAGTCCCCGCTACTCGGGAGGCTGAGGCAGGAGAATGGCGTGAACCCGGGAGGCGGAGCTTGCAGTGAGCTGAGATCCGGCCACTGCACTCCAGCCTGGGGGACAGAGCGAGACTCCGTCTCAAAAAAAAAAAAAAAAAATGGGCAAGTGACCTGAACAGACACTTCTCAAGAGCAGACACATAAATGGCCAACACGTATATTTTTAAAATGCTAAACATCACTAATCATCCAGGAAATGCAAATCAAAACCACAGCGAGGTATCATCTCACCCCGTTAGGTTAGCTATTATCAAAAAGACAAAAAATAACAAATGCTGACAAGGATGTGGAGAAAAGGGAATTCCTATACACTGCTAGTGGAAATATAAACTAGTACAGCCACTATGAAGAACACTATGGAGGTTCCTCAAAAAAAAACAAACAAAAAAAAACTACAAATAGAATTCCCATATGATCCAGCAATCTCACTAATAGGAATTTATCCAATAGAAAGGATATAATTATATCAGAGAGACATCTGCACCCTGAGGTTTATTACAGCACTATTCACAATAGCCAAGATACAAAATCAACCTGGGTGTCCAACAAGATATAACTGGATAAAGAAAATGTAGTATGTATACACAATGGATTACTATTCAGTTATATAAAAGAATGAAATCCTGTCATTTGCAGCAACATGGATGAAACTGGCAAACATTACATTAAGTGAAATAAGCTAGAAACAGAAAGTTAAACCCTGCATGTTCTCATTCATATATGAAAGCTAAAAAAAAAAAGTTGATCTCATAGAAATAAAAAGTAGAACAGAGGATACTAGAGGCTAGGAAGGGCAGGGGAAAGGAAGGGATAGAGAGATTTGTTAAAAGATACAAAATTACAGCAAGGAAGGGTGCAATTTAGCTGACTAGATGCAGCTAGAACACACCTCTTCTCTGGACAGGAGCCAAAGTAACAAGTAGATATTCATACATCAACTAGATTATCTATGAGAGAACAATGTAATTCAAAAGAGAAGTGACAGGAAGCACCAAAAGCAAAGAAAGAGAGGGAAGCAAGGCAGTCTGCTCAGCCAGGATCAGCTAGGAGCTGAGATAAGCTCCCACACATCAGTAAAAGGGTGAGAGACCCTCAGGGCTCCACATTCCTCTAAGAACTAGAGAAATGTTCACAGCCACCACTACTCCCACCTAAGGATTCCGCTGGTGGCCTAGAGACCACCCCACCCCTGTCTATCACAGCTGGCCCCTGAATGCAATACTCAGGGACTTGAGTACAAGTCCACTAGCCCAATCCAGTCCCCCCAGTACTCGAGCATGCCATTCAGGGGCCTGGGGATCTCCCGGCCCAGTCTACCATCATTGGCACTTGAACACTCCTCCCAGGATCTGAAGTCAGGCCAACACAATCTGTCAATACTATCAAAGATAGTACCTACCTGCACATGCCACTAGTGGGCTATGGAACTGGCCCACTTAACCTGTCACAGTCACCACCAACACCAGCACAGACTACTTGGGTTTCAGTGAGTTGTTCCTCTACTGCTACTGCCACCACCCACATTACCCTCTCTGCCTAGGGGCCCAAAAACCTGTCAACATGCCCAGCCCCCCACTGTCTCTACTGGCATCAGAGCAAGCCACCTGGAGGCCCAGTAGTCAGCCTCCCTGGACCCACTAACACTAATGCTAGCATAAGCTGCCCTGGGAACAAAGGACAGCATGCTCAGCCCCCTGCTCCCAAAACTGGGGCCCAAAGGCTAGCCCACCTGGCATCCTAGTCCCTAGCAAAAACTTCACCACAGCCTCCACTAATAACGGCACCCTAAGTCACTGAGGAAATCACAGATACCACTGACACTATTTACAACTGGGAAAAACCATAGAAAGATTATACTAGTGCACTCACTCAAAATCAAAGCCAAAGTGCCCTACCCGCCAAAAACACATAAATCTTCAGGAATAAGTACTCCTTTATGAAAGCAAATACAAAAAAATTGGAATAAGCAACTGTTACACTAGGTGCACAGATGTCAATGTAAAGACACAGGAAACATGAAAAAGTAAAGGACTCTAAGTGTTTTCTTGGACTGTTTGTTTTCACATTAAAAAAAAAAAGTAAAGGAATCTGACACCTCCAAAGGAACACAATAAATCTCCAACAGCAGATCCTAATCAAAAATAAATTATGAAATCCCAGATAAATAATTCAAAATACAGATTTTAAAGGAGCTCAGAGAGATATCAGATAATTCTGAAAAACAATACACAGAAATAAGAAAAACAATTCAGGATATGAATGAGAACTTTACCAAAGAGAGAGGTTTTTGGTTTTTTTATTCTGGAACTGAATAATTCATTGAATTAAATACAAAATACATTTGAAAGCTTCAATAGTCTAGATCAAGCAGAAGAAAGAATCTCAGAACTTGAAGACAAGTCTTTTGAACTAATCCAGGCGATAAAAATAAAGAAAAAATTAGAAAGAATGTGCAGAGCCTTTGTAACATTTGGGACAATATAAAGTGAACAAATATTCAAATTACCACTGTCCCTGAGAGTGAAGAGAAAACAAAGGGTGAGAAAACCTATTTAACAAAATATTAGTTGAAAACTTCCCAAATCTAGCAAGAGATACAGATAACCAGATAGAGAAAGCCCAAAGATTCCCTAACAAATATAATTGAAAAAGATCTTCTCCATGGCATATTATGATTAAACTGTTTAAAGTCAAAACAAACCATAGAACACCAAAAACAGCAAGAGAAAAGTATCTAGTCACCTACAAAGAAACTCACATCAAAACCTTGCAGGCCAGGAGAGAATGGGATAACATATTCAAAGTGCTGGGAGAAAAAACCTGCCACCCAGGGATACTACATCCAGCAAAATTCATAAATGAAAGAGAAACAGACTTTCTCAGACAAGTAAATTCTGAGGGAACACGCCACAAGACCAATGCTACAAGAAATGCCCAAGGGAGTCCTGAACTTGGAAGTGAAAGAATATTTACCATCATAAAAACACACAAAAGTATAAAACTCACTGGTAAACCAAACACATAAATGAGGAAGAGAAAGGACTTAAGTGGTACCACTACAGTAAACCATAAAACCACAATTACTATCAATAAGAGAGAAGAAAAGAACAAAGAATATACAAAACAACCAGAAAATAATTAACAATATGACAGTAACAAACCTCACATATCAATAATAACCTTGAATATGAATGCATTAAATTCTCCACTTAAAAAATATAGACTGGCTGAATGGATAAAAAAACATAATCCAACCAAATGGTGCTTACAAGAAAGACGACACATCTACACTCAAAGGAATGGAAAAAGATATTCCATGTAAATGGAAACCAAAAGCAAGCAGTAGCTATACTTAGATAAAACAAACTTTAAGTCAAAAACAGTAAAAAGGGCTGGGTGTGGTGGTTCACGCCTGTAATCCCAGCACCTTGGGAGGCCAAGGTGGGTGGATCACTTGAGGTCAGAAGTTCAAGACAAACCTGGCCAACATGGCAAAACCCCATCTCTACTAAAAACACACACAAAAGAATGTGCTGGGCATAATGGCAGGTGCTTGTAATCCCAGCTGCTTGGGAGATTGAGGCACTGGTATAAAAACAGACACACAGACCGATGGAACAGAATAGACAGTCCAGAAATAAATCCACACATTCACGGCCAACTGATTTTCAGTAAAAGCTTCAAGAGCATACACTGGGGGAAAGATACCCTCTTCAATAAATGGTACTGGGAAAATTGGATATTTGTATGCAGAAGAATGAAACTGGACCCCTTTCTCTCCCCATACACAAAAATCAACTGAAGATGGATTAAAACTGTAAACATAAGACCCAAAACTATAAAACCGCTAGGAAAAAACATAGAGAAAATATTTTAAGATATGAGTCTAGCAAAGATTTTATGGCTAAGACCTCAAAAGCACAGAAACTATAACAAAAATAGACAAATGGGACTATATTAAACTAAAAAGCTTCTGCACAGCAAAGGAAACAATCAACAGAGTGAAGAGACAACTTACTGAATGGGAGAAAATATTTGCAAACTATTTATCTGACAAGGGACTAATAGCCAGAATATACAGGAATGTCAAACAACTCAGCAATAATAAAAAAAAATAATAATAATCTCATTTAAAAGTGGGCAAACGACATGAATACATATTTCTCAAAAGAAGACATACAGGCTGGGCATGGTGGCTCACATCTGTAATCCTAGCATTTTGGGATGCCAAGGCAGGAGGATTACTTGAGGTCAGGAGTTCAAGACCAGTCTGAGAAATATAGCGAGACCCTGTCTCCACAAAAATTTAAAAAATTAGCCAGGCATGGTGGTGCACACCTGTAGTCCCAGCTACTCAGGAGGCTGAGACAGGAGGATCACTTGAGCCCAGGAGTTTGAGGTTACAGTGAGTTATGATCCTGCCACTGCACTCCAGCCTGGGTTCAGAAAGAGACTCTGTCTCAAAAAAAAAAAAATTAAATTAAATTAAAAAATAAAAAGACATACAAATGGCCAGCAGGTATATGGGAAAATGCTCAACATCACTAAGCATCAGGGAAATGCAAATCAAAGCCACAATGAAATATCATCTTACCCCCATGAGAATGGCTATTAATAAAATTACAAAAAATAACTGATGCTGATGCGGATGTGGAGAAAAGGAAAATCTTATACACTGTTACTGGGAATGTAAATTAGTACAACCACTATGGAAAACAGTATCAGGATTTCTCACAAAACTAAAAGTAGAACTACCATATGATCTGGCAATCCCACTACAGGATATCTGTCCAAAGGAAAAGTCTCTATATCAAAGGAATGCCTGCACTTGCATGTTTATAGCAGTGCTATTCACAATAGCAAAGATATAGAATCAACATATATAGAATCAAAGATATAGAATCATCAACAATAGATGAATGAATACAGAAAATGTGATATACACATATGCATATATATGTATATTTATATATGTGTGTATATATGTATACACACACACATATATATGCATATACATGCATATATATCACATATACAAGTCAAATGTGATTTGGCCATAAGAAAGAATGAAATTATGTCATTTGCAGCAACATGGATGGAACTAGAGGTCATCATGTTAAATGAAATAACTTAGGCACAGAAAGACAGATACCTCTTGTTCTCACTCATATATGGGAGTTTAAAAAATTGATCTCCTCAAGAGAGAGAAAAGAATGATAGATAACAAAGGCTAAGAAGAGTGTGTGGGTGGGAGGGAGGATAAAGAGAGATTTGTTAACTGGTACAAACATATAGTTAGATAGAACAAATAAGCCCCAGTATTCTCTTGCACAGTAGGGTGCCTATAGTTGGCAACAATGCACTATACATTTCAAAGTAGCTAGAAGAGAGGATTTGAAATGTTACCAATACATAGAAATGAGAAATACTCAAGATGATGAGTACCCCAAATACCCTGACTTGATCATTACACATTCTATGGATGTAAAAAATACATGTGCAGAACAAAGACCCACCTGCAACATTTGGTGGCAACCATAAGGGGATTCTCCAAAGCAGTGAGTAATATTGTACCACTTTCACTTGCTATTCTGTCCTATCCTTCCTTAGAATTGGAGGAAAATACTGGGCACCTGTCAGCCGGTTAAAAATGATTAGCATGGCCGCTGGACTTAAGACTCAAGTGTGAGGCTTCCTGGAAAAAGGCTTTCTAACAACCCCCAACCCTTCTGGGTTGGGAACATTGGTCTGCCTGGAAATAGCTTCCACTTTCACAATTTCCTGGGGGAAGCCAAGGGCCAACTAGAGGCTGAAAGCTGTCATACTGAACTGGCATTGGCCAGTTAAGATCATGGCACAGCCAGAAGTCTCTACTCAACAGTCGCCCATGTGTGCACCCCTACCTCTCCTTCTGACCCATACCTCCTGGGTCCTGACCATGACTTTCTTGAAAGTGTAGCCCCAAAATTCTCCTTACCTCTGAATCTACTTCCTCCAATCCCTGCCTCCTAGGTACTAATGCTTCAGACTTTCGTTTCCTCTCCAAGTATTAGAGCAAGTTGTATCTCCAAAGGGATCTAAGGAAGCTCTATGCTGTGTCCTTAAGCAACTAGGCTATGAACCCAGGGAGTCTTACCCCAATTTAGGCAAACAGCTCTCAACACGAGCAGTTATGTGGGACCCATTCCCCACCACCCTTGCCAGAGTCCCAAGTTTGTAAATGGCTAGTGTTTCATGTGTCCGTGTAAAGAGACCACCAAACAGGCTTTGTGTGAGCAACAAGGCTGTTTATTTCACCTGGGTGCAGGTGGGCTGAGTCCAAAAAAGGAGTCAGCAAAGGATGGTGGGATTATCACTGGTTCTTATAGGTTTGGGATAGGCATACAAAGTACCTTCTTAAGGGCAGGGAGAGAATATTACAAAGTATCTTCTTAAGGGCTGGGGAGAATATTACAAAGTACCTTCTTAAGGGTGGGGGAGAATATATCTTTTCAGTTAGGGTAGGGCAGGAACAAATCACAATGGTGGAATGTCATCGGTTAAGGCTATTTTCACTTCTTTTGTGGATCTTCAGTTGCTTCAGGCCGTCTAGATGTATACATGCAGGTCACAGGATATGATGGCTTAGCTTGGGCTCAGAGGCCTGACATTCCTGTCTTCATATATTAATAAGAAAAACAAAACAAAATAGTGGTGAAGTGTTGGGGTGGCAAAAATTTTTGGGGGTGGTATGAAGAGATAATGGGTGATGTTTCTCAGGGCTGCTTCAAGTGGGACTAGGAGCAGCATGGGAACCTAGAGTGGGAGAGATTAAACTGAAGAAAGATTTTGGGGTAAGGAGTGATATTGTGGGGTTGTTAGAAGGAGCATTTGTCACATAGAATTATTGGTGAGGGCCTGGATGTGGTTTTGTATGAATTGAGAAACTAAACAAAAGACACAAGGTCTGAATAAGAGAAGGAGAAAAACAGGTATTAAAGGACTAGGAATTGGGAGGAGCCAGAATATCCAATTAGAGAGTGCCCAAGGGGGTTCATAATTATTTGCTTGGTTGATGAGTTTTTGAGCTCTATCCTTGAGGTTTTTTTATGTTGTCATATACCAGGCCAGATGGATTTAGGTAAAAACAACACTCTTCATTTAAAAATATACAGAGTCCTCCTTTTTCAGCAGGGAGTAAATTGAGGCCTCAGCGATTATGGGGGAAAAAGAAATGCAAAGCCAGCGACTGTTTGTTAAAGAAGGATTAGAAATGGCTAGGAGAGGAGCAGTGTGAAGAAGAAGAGGCAAGAACGACCCTCGGACCGACCAAAGCCCGCACGCGCTGCATCCTGCATCCAGCACCTACATCCCGCCGCCATCACCACCATGCCCAAGAGAAAGGCTGAAGGGGATGCTAAAGGAGATAAAGCCAAGGTGAAGCATGAACCACAGAGAAGATCCACGAGGTTGTCTGCTAAACCTGCTCCTCCAAAGCCAGAGCCCAAGCCTAAAAAGGCCCCTGCAAAGAAGGGAGAGAAGGTACCCAAAGGGAAAAAGGGAAAAGCTGATGCTGGCAAGGAAGGGGATAACCCTGCAGAAAATGGAGATGCCAAAACAGACCAGGCACAGAAAGCTGAAGATGCTGGAGATGCCAAGTGAAGTGTGCATTTTTGATAACTGTGTACTTCTGGTGACTGTACAGTTTGAAATACTATTTTTTATCAAGTTTTATAAAAATGCAGAATTTTGTTTTACTTTTTTTTTTGAGCTTAGCACACAGAACACTTCATTGTTGTTTTTGGGGGAAGGGGCATATGTCACTAATAGAATGTCTCCACAGCTGGATTGATGTGGAGAAAACACCTTTCCCTTCTAGTTTTGAGAGACTTCCTCTTGGTTCCCAGTAGGAGGGATTCCCTGAGTTTGACACACATGGCCACGTTGACACAAAAGCCTTGTGGTATGGAAAAACAAATTTGTTTTTATGTCCTCTTCTCTCTTTCCATCTTTCAGCATAGACTTAACTCCCTAAAGCCCAGACATCTGTTGGGACCTGACCCCCAGTCATTGGTTACCAATGTGTCAGGCAATCTAGACTTTCCAGTGATGCCACTGAGATAACATCTGTCAAAACAGCAGTGGTTCCATTTCTAGATTGTGGATCTTCAGACACATTCTGCCATTTTCATTTCACTTCCTGAAAGTCAGGGTCGGCTTGTGAAAAGTTGTCAAACAACATGCTAAATATGAAATGTCAACCGTCACTCTAAACTTTCCCTGTTCAGAGCATCAGATGAAGACTTCATTGGGTTTTATAGTGGCTTTCTGATTTTTGGTAGTCCATTGAAGAAGGGAGTTTGAAAGTTGTTGTATACTGTTAACAATTGTCTGCCCATGTTCTGCCTGAAATATCATTATTGTTTATGGAAAGTATCTTTAATAAAGCTGGATACAGCTTGACTTGGAAAAAAAAAAAAAGAAATGTCTAGGAGAGAGTGAGTGAGATTGATAGTGTGGTGGAGATAGCTGGGGAGAGGTTGAGGGTGGCATAAGAACAGGAATGAGAGTAAGAGCGAGTATAACAGTAAAGAACAGGACTTCATCAGAGTGAAAGTGTTGGAGTGTGTCCTGTCAGCAAAGATCATCTATCCACTCCAAGAGGGAGTCAAGAGTGGAGGATTAGGGGATTGGGGATAGATATTCATGATGGAAAGGAAATTAGAGGTTTTAAGAGGCGGGCTAACAGCTTGTAACCTACATGGAAGAGGTTATGAAATGATGACAGAATAGAATGGGCCTGTGAGGCTGGAAGGAGATATTTTCCTTGGTCCAAGAACCATTTGCCTTGTGTGGGAAGAGATTGATAAGTGGAAACTTCAGTAGGAGAGTAAATAGGAATGACCAATTAGAAGGAGAAAAACTGGCCATGAGGGACGAAAGTTGGAATGCTAGCTGCTTCTTTAGCTACCTTATCAGCATAAGCATTGCCCTGAGCGATGGGATCTGATGCCTTTTGGTGGCCCTTGCAGTGCATGACTCCAGCTTCCTTTGGAAGTAAAGTGGCCTTGAGAAGAGTTTTTATTAAAGAGGCATTAATGATGAAGGACCCTTGAGTAGTGAGGAAAGCTCTTTCAGCCCATATAACAGCATGGATATGTAGGATAATACATGAATATGTAGCATATCCATGTAGGATATGGAAGGCATACTTAGAGTCAGTATAAATATTGACACGTAATTGCTTTGCAAGAATGAGGGCTTGAGTTAAGGCAATGATTTTTGCTTGCTGAGAAGTAGTGGAGAGGTGCAAAGTGGTAGCCTCAATGATAGATGTGGAAGATGCTATAGCATAGCCTGCCTTTTGCTGTTGAGTAGTGATTAGGCCTGGTGGAATGGCCATCAATAAACCAACCAAGTGTGATCAGGGTGAGGAACATGAAAGAAGGAAATACGGGGAAATGGAGTGAATGTCAGGTGGATCAGAGAGATATGTCATGGGGTTGGGGGCCAGCCTAAAACAGTAAGGTCAAGTTGTTTGGACAGAAAGGCTACAGGGCACAGTCCTGGCTCTTGTGTAAGAAATTTGACCGCAGAGCCCTGTGCTTTGGCTGTGTGTAATGAAAAGGGTTGGGATAAGTTAGGGAAAGCCAGCGTGGGGGCATCTTCTAGGGCTGTTTTTAAAGAACAGAAAGAAGAATGGTGAAGGATTTAGGATCTATGGGGTCAGCTAGATTTGCTTTTGTGAGTTGACATAATGGTTTAGTCAGGATGGTAAAACAAGGTATCCAAAGGCGGAAGTACCTAACCATGCCCAGGAAGGAAAAGAGTTGTTTTGTAGAAGGGCTGGGTGTTTGGGAGATTAGCCAGACACGATCAGCAGGGAGAGCACATGTGTTTTCAGGAATAATTATGCCAAGATAGGTAACAGATGACAAAGAAATCTGGGCTTGACTGAAGTAAGGGGGGAGGTCTGCAAAGCCTTGCAGCACTACAGCCCAGGTAATTTGCTGAGCCTAATGGGTATCAAGGTCAGTCCAAGTGAAAGCAAAGAGAGGTTGGGATGAAAGGTGCAAAGGAATAGAAAAGAAAGCATGTTTGAGATCCAGAACAGAATAATGGGTTATGGAGGGGTTGTGGAGAGAAGTACTGAAGATAGGAGAGTATATGGGTTTGGCACCACGGAGTGCTTAGGCAAGACAATTTGGTTGATAAGGCGCAGACCCTGAACTAACTTGTAAGTCTTGTCCGGTTTTTAGACAGGTAAAATGGGGGAATTGTAAGGAGAGTTTATAGGCTTTAAAAGGCCATGCTGTAACAGGCAAGTAATAACAGGCTTTAATCCTTTTAAAGCTTGCTGTGGGATGGGATATTGGCATTGAGCGGGGCAAGGGTGATTAGGTTTTAATGGGATGATAAGGGGTGCATCATCTGTCACCAAGGAGGAAGTAGCGGTATCCTATACTTGTGGATTAAGGTGGGGAGATACAAGGAGAGGATGAGAAGGAGGCTTTGAACTGGGGCAAAAGGCAGCAATGAGGTGTGACTGTAACCCAGGAATAGTCAGGGAAGCGGATAATTTAGTTAAAATATCTCCACCTAATAAGGGAGCTGGGCAGGTGGGGATAACTAAAAAGGAGTGCATTAAAGAATGTTGTCCAAGTTGGCACCAGAGTTGGGGAGTTTTAAGAGGTTTAGAAGCCTGGCCGTCAATACCTACAACAGTTATGGAGGCAAGGGAAACAGCCCCTTGAAAAGAAGGTAATATGGAGTTGGTAGCCTCCATATCGATTAAGAAGGGGACGAACTTACCCTCCACTGTAAGAGTTACCCAAAGTGTCCGTGATGGTCCAGGAGGCTTCTGAGGGGATCAGGCAGTGTCAGTCTTCAGCCACTAAGCCAAGAAGATCTGGGGAGTCAGTCAGAGAGCCTTGGGTCAGAGTTCCAGGGGCTCTGGGAGTGGCTGTCCGGGGAGTTAGACAGTCCGATTTCCAGTGGGGTCCCACACAGATGGGACCTGGCTTAGGAGGAATCCAGGGCTGCAGGCATTCCTTTGCCCAGTGGCCAGATTTCTGGCACTTGTAGCAAGCTCCTGGGGGAGGAGGTTCTGGAGGAACTGCTGGCAACTGTGGTTAAGGCGTTTGGAGTTCTTGTGTGCTGGAGATGTGGCTGGGATTTCTCTCACAGTGGAGGAAAGGAATTGTAACTCAGAAATACATTGATACTTGGCTGCCTCTACTCTATTATTGTACACCTTGAAGGCAAGGTTAATTAAGTCCTGTTGTGGGGTTTGAGGGCCAGAATCTAATTTTTGAAGCTTTTTCTAATGTTGGGAGCGAACTGGGTAATAAAATGTATATTAAGAATACGGCGGCCTTCTGGCCCCTCTGGGCCCAGGGCAGTAAAGCGTCTAAGGGTTGCTGCTAAGCAGGCCATGAACTGGGCTGGGTTTTTGTCTCTACCTTGGGTAGTTTCTTTAGGCTTGTCATAATTAACAGCTTTGTACGCTGCTTTTTTAAGCCCTTCAACTAGGCAGGAAATCATGTAATCTCACCTACCTATACCTGGGGAATCTGCCTGATAGTTCCATTGGGGATCCTCTCTAGGGACTGCTCTAATGTCTTCCTGGAGGTCTGGTTCATGGAGCCGGCAGTTGTCAGTGTGAGATTGGGCTAGAGAAAAAACTCTTTCCCGTTCATCTGGAGAGAAGGTAGAAGTTAGGATGACATTTAAGTCACTCCAGGTAAATTGTAGGACTGAGTTAGATATTGGAATTCCTGTATATATTTAGTGGGGTCTGATGAGAAAGAGCCTAAACACTGGCTGATTTGGGAAAGGTCTGATAGAGAAAAAGGCACATGTACCCCGAATGTACCCTGACTATACCTTCAGCTCCAACCACCTCTCTAAGAGAAAATTGTTGGGCACGTAGGGGAGGGCTAGTCACAGAATGAAACTGTAAGCCAGACCGGGTGTAAGAAGGGGAGGTGATAGAAGGATTATAGGGTGGGGGAGCAGAGGCTGAGGAAGAATTGGGACCTGGGTTGGCCTGGTGAGGAGAGGCCTGGGGAGAAGGGGAGAGGTCAGATGAGTTCATAGAAAAGAAGGAGTCAAAGAACTCAGAGCTTGGGGTGGAGACTGAAGGAACACAGGAGAGAAAGAAGAAAGATTTGGGATGAGTCGCATTGGGAGCAGAGACTAGGGAGGGACCAATGTGTAAAAGAATGCCTGGACGTCAGGCATCTCAGATCATTTGCCCATTTTTCAACAAAAACTATCTAGGTCTCGTAGGATGGAGAAATCAAAAGTGCTGTTTTCTGGCCATTTAGAACCATTGTCGAGTTTGTATTGGGGCCAAGCGGTGTTGAAGAAGAAAATAAGGTGTTTAGGTTTTAGGTCAGGTGTGAGTTGAAGAGGTTTTAAGTTTTTGAGAACACAGACTAAGGGAGAAGAGGGAGGAATGGAGGGTGGAAGGTTGCCCGTAGTGAAGCAGGAAAGTTTAAAGAGAAGTGTAGAGACACAGAAGGGGTGGGAGGTGCTTGCCCCCCAGGAAAGTGGAAAAGGGGTGTAGACACGGAGAGAAGGGGTGGGGTGAGCAGCCCTGGGCTGCAATGTGGATGAGCAGCCTAAGCAGGCATCCCCGCAATTGACTCGCCACCAAGGGAATGTGGGTGAATAACCAAGGCAGGCATCCTCGCGGAGATCAGACACCAATGCAATGTGGGTGAATAATCAGGCAGGCATCCCCACAATGATTAAACACCAAGGGAAGGCTGCCTTCCCGAGTCCATGACCAGCGCTGGAGTTTTGGGTCCACAGATAAAATGTGTCTCCTTTGTCTCTACCAGAAAATGAAAGGAATTGAAATTAAGAGAAGGGAGAGATTGAAGGGTGACACCAAGATTGAAAGGAGAAAGAGGTTGAGGGATAGTGAAAGGTTGGAGAAGAGAGTAAAAAGAGGCCACTTACTGGATTTAAAATTGGTGAGATGTTCCTTGGGCTGGTTGGTCTGAGGACCCAAGGTCACAGGTGGATATCTTCACAGAGTGAGGGTGAGGACAGGGACTGGTCTCCCAAAGGAGTCCTGCTGACACAGGTCTTCAGCACCAAATGTCTCACGTGTCTGTGTGAAGAGACCACCAAACACTTTGTGTGAGCAACAAGACTGTTTATTTTACCTGGGTGCAGGTGGACTGAGTCCAAAAAAGGAGTCAGCAAAGGGTGGTGGGATTATCATTAGTTCTTACAGGTTTGGGATAGGCATACAAAGTGCCTTCTTAAGGGCATGGGGAGAATATTACAAAGTGCCTTTAAGGGCGGGGGAGAATATATCTTTTCAGTTAGGGTAGGGCAGGGACAAATCACAATGGTGGAATGTCATCAGTTAAGGCTATTTTCACTTCTTTTGTGGATCTTCAGTTGCTTCAGGCCATCTGGATGTATACATGCAGTCACAGGGGATATGATGGCTTAGCTTGGGCTCCGAGGCCTGACAGCTAGGAGGATTGCTCTCCCATTGTGTAAGATGCTCTCCTCCCCCATTTCTACCCAGATTACCACCCCCACCCCCACCCCCACCCCGCAATACAATCTCCAAGCCTTGGCTCCTTGTCCAGGGCCTTAGAACTGTTGACACAGTACTTTAACAACTGGAACTGGGTCTATGACAACAGATCGGGATGAAAGCAAATTGAGTACATAAAAGAGAGGCACATATTCCTATAGTGGCAAATGGGGGCAATAAGCGAACGTCCTTCTGCTGTGTTCCCAAAATCCATCTACAAAAAGAGAAAGAGAGAGAGGAAGAGACAGAGAGAAAAAGAGGGAGTCAAAGAGAGGAGTGAGAGACAGAGAGACAGAGGCAAAGAGGGAGTCAGAGAGAGAGAGAGAGACAGAAAGTCAAAGAGAGAGAGAAAGAGATATACAAGTAGTTAAAGAAAAAACAGTGTACACTATTCCTTTAAAAGCCAAGGTAAATTTAAAACCTATAATTGATAATTGAAGGTCTTCTCTGGGACCCTATAACACTACAATACCAACTTGTTGTCAGTGTAAGCAAGGGCATAGCCTGAAAACACTGAGACCACTGACAACCCGTAGCATTCCTACCAAAAATCCTTTAACCCAGTAACCCACGGATGGCCCATATGCATTCAATCGGTAGCGGCTACTGCTTTGCTAACAGAAGAAAGTAGAAAAATAGCTTTTAGAGGAAACCTCACTGTGAGTACATCTCACCAGTTCAGAATTATCCTAAGTAAAAAAAGCAGAAAGGTAGCTTACTAACTCAAAAAACTTAAAGTATGGGGCCATTCTGTTAGAAAAAGATGACTTAACATTAACCACTGAAAATTTCCTTAACCCAGCAGATTTCCTAACAGGGGATTTAAATCTTAATTACCATACAAAGGTCTGACCAGACCTAGGAGAAACTCCCTTCAGGACAGGATGATAGATGGTTCCTCCAGGGTGAGACTGAAAAACACACACACACACACACACACACACACACACACACACACACACACAATGGGTATTCAGTAATTGATAGGGAAACTCTTGTAGAAGCAGAGTTAGGAAAATTGCCTAATAATTGGTCTGCTCAAACGTGCAAGCTGTTTGAACTCAGCCAAGCCTTAAAATACTTACAGAATCAAAAAAACCTATCTCAATCCTGACTCAAAAATGTTACCTCCACCTGCTCAGAAACAAATTTGCATAACAACTGTTGTTTATGGGACTGCCTCTTGATGAGGCAGCTGGGTTGTTAAGAAATAGGAACCCAGCCCAGCTCTAGAACTCACTCCTGAGCATAAAGGCAATGTTGGGCACGCTGGTAAAGGGCCACTAGAATCCAGCAGCCGTACCCCTTTCTTCGTGGTCAAGAAAGGCAGGAAAACAGGTGTTTTGACAGCTACATCAGTGAGCGTAGCTAATCCGATAAGCAGAGGTCCATGGGTGGTTTTGCACCTGGAAAGGAATAAGCATTAGGACCACAGAGGACGCTCTAGGACTAATGCTCATCGGAAAATGACTAGCGGTGCTGGCATCCCTATGTTCTTTTTTCAGATGGGAAACGTTCCCTACAGGGCAAAAATGTCCCTAAGATGTATTCTAGAGAATTCGGCCCAGTAAGAGTGTATGTACCTTTTTCCCTCTTAGACTTGAAGCAAATTAAAAGACCTAGGTAAATTCTCAGATAACCCTGATGGCTATACTGATGTTTTACAAGGGTTAGGACAATCCTTTGATCTGACATGGAGAGATATAATGTTACTGCTAGATCAGACACTAACCCCAAATGAGAGAAGTGCCACCATAACTGCAGCCCCAGAGTTTGGCAATCTCTGGTATCTCAGTCAGGTCAATAATAGGATGACAACAGAAGAAAGCGAACAATTCCCCACAGGCCAGCAGGCAGTTCCCAGTGTAGACCCTCACTGGGACGCAGAATCAGAGCATGGAGATTGGTGCTGCAGACATTTGCTAACTTGTGTGCTAGAAGGACTAAGGAAAACTAGAAAGAAACCTATAAATTATTCAATGATGTCCACTATAACACAGGGAAAGGAAGAAAATCCTACTGCCTTTCTGGAGAGACTAAGGGAGGCATTGAGTAATCACACCCTCTGTCACCTGACTCTACTGAAGGCCAACTAATCTTTTTTTTTTTTTTTTTTGAGACGGAGTCTTGCTCTGTCACCCAGGCTGGAGTGCAGTGGCCGGATCTCAGCCCACTGCAAGCTCCTCCTCTCGGGTTCACGCCATTCTCCTGCCTCAGCCTCCCCAGTAGCTGGGACTACAGGCACCCGCCACTTCACCCGGCTAGTTTTTTGTATTTTTTAGTAGAGACGGGGTTTCACCGTGTTAGCCAGGATGGTCTCAATCTCCTGACCTCATGATCCGCCCGTCTCGGCCTCCCAAAGTGCTGGGATTACAGGCTTGAGCCACCGCGCCCTGCCAGGCCAACTAATCTTAAAGGATAAGTTTATCACTCAGTCAGTTGCAGACATTAGAAAAAACTTCAAAAGTCTGCCTTAGGCCTGGAGCAAAACTTAAAAACCCTATTGAACTTGGCAACCTCTGTTTTTTATAACAGAGATCAGAAGGAGCAGGTGGAACGGGACAAACGGGAAAAAAAAAATAAAGCCACCGCTTTAGTCAGGGCCCTCAGGCAAGCTGACTTTGGAGGCTCTGAAAAAGGGAAAGGCTGGGCAAATTTTTTTTTTTTTTTTTTTTTTTTTTTTGAGACGGAATCTCGCTCTGTCACCCAGGCTGGAGTGCAGTGGCGCGATCTCGGCTCACTGCAAGCTCCGCCTCCCGGGTTCACGCCATTCTCCTGCCTCAGCCTCCCGAGTAGCTGGGACTACAGGCGCCCACAACCGCGCCCGGCTAATTTTTTGTATTTTTAGTAGAGACGGGGTTTCACCGTGGTCTCGATCTCCTGACCTTGTGATCCACCCGCCTCAGCCTCCCAAAGTGCTGGGATTACAGGCGTGAGCCACCGCGCCCGGCCAGGCTGGGCAAATTGAATGCCTAATAGGGCTTGCTTCCCGAGTGGTCTACAAGGACACTTTTAAAAACATTGTCCAAATGGAAATAAGCCACCCCTCATCCATGCCCCTTATGTCAAGGGACTCACTGGAAGACCCACTGCCCCAGGGGATCAAGGTCCTCTGAGTCAGAATCCACTAACTAGCTGATCCAGCAGCAGGACCAAGGGTGCCCAGGACAAATGCCAGCCCATGCAATCACCCTCACGGAGCGCCGGGTATGCTTGACCATTGAGGGCCAAGGGGTTAACTGTCTCTTGGACACTGGTGCAGCCTTCTCAGTCTTACTCTCCTGTCCCAGACAACTGTCCTCTAGATCTGTCACTGTCTGAGGGGTCCTAGGACAGGCAGTCACTAAATACCTCTCCAAGACGCTAAGTCATGACTGGGGAACTTTACTCTTTTCTTATGCCTTTCTAATTTTGCCTGAAAGCCCCACTCCTTTGTTAGGGGAGACATCCTAGCAAAAGCAGCAGCCATTATACACTAGAATTAGAAGGAAAAAGGGTAAATATATATACAGAGTCTAAGTATACTTACCTAGTCCTCCATGCCCATGCAGAAATGTGGAGAGAAAGGGAATTCCTAACTTCCGAGTGAACGCCTATCAAACATCAGGAAGCCATTAGGAGATTATTATTGGCTGTACAGAAACCTAAAGAGGTGGCAGTTTTACACTGCCGGGGTCATCAGAAAGGAAAGGAAAGGGAAATAAAAGAGAACCGCCAAGCTGATATTGAAGCCAAAAGAGCCACAAGGCAGGATCCTCCATTAGAAATGCTTATAGAAGGACCCCTAGTGTGGGGTAACCCCCTCCGGGAAACCAAGCCCCAGTACTCAGAAGAAGAAATAGAATGGGGAACCCCACAAGAACATAGTTTCCTCCCCTCAGGATGGCTAGCCACTGAAGAAGGAAAAATACTTTTGCCTGCAGCTAACCAAGGGAAATTGCTTAAAACGCTTCACCAGACCTTTCACTTAGGCATTGATAGCACCCATCAGATGGCCAAATCATTATTTACTGTACCAGGCCTTTTCAAAACTATCAAGCAGATAGTCAGGGCCTATGAAGTGTGCCAAAGAAATAATCCCCTGCTTTTATTGCCAAGCTCCTTCAGGAGAACAAAGAACAGGCCATTACCTAGGACCCACATGCCCAAATCTCAGGGATTTCAGTATCTACTAGTCTGGGTAGACATTTTCACTGGTTGGTTGGAGGCTTTTCCTTGTAGAACAGAAAAGGCCCAAGAGATAATAAAGGCACTAATTCATGAAATAATTCCCAGATTCAGACTTCCCCAAGGCTTACAGAGTGACAATGGCCCCGCTTTCAAGGCTGCAGTAACCCAGGGAGTATCCTAGGCATTAGGCATACAACATCACTTACACTGCACCTGGAGGCCACGATCCTGAGGAAAAGTCGAGAAAATGAATGAAACACTCAAATGACATCTAAAAAAGCTAATCCAAGAAACCCACCTTGCATGGCCTGCTCTGTTGCCTATAGCCTTACTAAGAATCTGAAACTCTCCTCAGAAAGCAGGACTTAGCCCATACGAGATGCTGTAGGGACAGCCCTTCCTAACCAATGACCTTGTGCTTGACCGAGAGATGGCCAACTTATTTGCAGACATCACCTCCTTAGCCAAATATCAACAAGCTCTTAAAACATTACAGGGAACCTGTCCCCAAGAGGAGGGAAAGGAATTATTCCACCCTGGTTACATGGTATTAGTCAAGTCCCTTCCCTCTAATTCCCCATCCCTAGACACATCCTGGGATAACCCTACAAAGTCATTTTATCTACCCCAACCATGGTTAAAATGTCTGGAGTGGAGTCTTGGATACATCACACTCGAGTCAAACACTGGATACTGCCAAAGGAATCCAAAAATCCAGGAGACAACACTAGCTATTCCTGTGAACCTCTAGAGGATCTGCACCTGCTCTTCAAGCAACGACCGTGAGGAAAGTAACTAGAATCGTAGATTCCCATGGCCCTCCCTTGTCATATTTTTCTTTTTACTGTTCTCTTACCCCCTTTCACACTCTCTGCACCTCCTCTATGCCGCTGTACTACCAGTACCTCCCCTTACCAAGAACTTCTATGGAGAATGCGGCTTCCCTGAAATATTGATGCCCCATTGTATAGGAGTTTTTCTAAAGGAAACCCTACTTTCACCACCCACACCCATATGCCCCTGTACTTCAGGCCATACATTTCAATCCCTGTATCTTTAACCTCCTTGTTAAGTTTGTCTCTTCCAGAATTGAAGCTGTAAAACTACAAATGGTTCTTCAAATGGAGCCTCAGATGCAGTCCATGACTAAGATCTACTGCAGACCCCTGGACCAGCCTGCTAGCCCATGCTCCGACGTTGATGACATCGAAGGCACCCCTCCTGAGGAACTCTCAACTGCATGACTGCTACTATGCCCCAATTCAGCAGGAAGTAGTTAGAGCAGTCGTCAGCCAACCTCCCCAACAGCACTTGGGTTTTCATGTTGAGAGGGGGGACTGAAAGACAGGACTAGCTGGACTTCCTAGACCAACTAAGAATTCCTAAGTCTAGCTGGAGAAGATAATTGCACCCACCTTTAAACACAGGGCTTGTAACTCTGCTTACACCCAACCAGTCAGGTAGTAAAGAGGGCTCCTAAAATACAAATTAGACTAAAAGCAGGAGGTAAAGAAATAGTCAAATGATCTATCATCTGAGAGCACAGGGGGAGGGACAATGATTAGGATATAAACCCCAAGCATTCAAGCTGGGAGTGGGCAACCCTCTTTGGGTCCCCTCCCTTTGTATGGGAGCTCTGTTTTCACTCTAATATGTCTTGCAACTGCAAAATAAAAAGATAAATAAAAAATGTGCACCAAAAATATGTAAAATATTTTGTATCAATAAAAAACAAAATAAAATAAAAACTTTTGAAAAGCAAGATTATGGCTAGATAAGAGGGAAAAGTACTAGTATTTGATACCAAGGATCCCCAGCCCCCGGGCCACAGGCTGGTACTGGTATGTGGCCTGTTAGGAACCAGACCACACAGCAGGAGGTGAGCAGCAGACGAGAGAGCAGCACCCTGTCAGATCAGCGGGGTCATGAGATTCTTATAGGAGTGCGAACCCTATAGTGAACTGTGCATGCAAGGGATCTAGGTTGCATGCTGCTTGTAAGAATCTAACTGATGATCCAAGGTGGAACAGTTTCATCCTGAAACCATTCCCCCTCCCCCACCCATGTTTGTCTTCCACCAAACTAGTCCCTGATGCCAACAAGGTTGGAGACCACTGTTCTATACCACTGTAGGAAGACTATAGTTAACAATAACGCACTATACGGTTTCAAGTAGCTAAAAGGAGGATATTGAATGTTCCCAACACAAAGAAATGACAAATGTTTGAGATTATGGATATGCTAATATCCCTGATCTGATCACTATACATTATATGTATCAAAACTTCACTATGTGGCCGGGCACAGTGGCTCACACCTATAATTCCAGCACTTTGGGAGGCTAAGGCAGGCGGATCTCTTGAGGTCAGGAGTTCAAGGCCAGCCTGGGCAATGTTGTGGAAATCTCTACTGAAAATACAAAAGTTAGCCATGTGTGGTGGTATGTGCCTGTAGTCCCAGCCACTTGGGAGAATGAGACAGGAGAATCACTTGAACCTGGGAGGCAGAGGTTGCAGTGAGCTGAGATTGTGCCACTGCACTCCAGCCTGGGTGACAGAGGGAGACTCTGTCTCAAAAAAAAAAAAAAAAAAAAAAAAGAATAACAGTCTCCAACTCCATCCAGGTTGCTGCTAATGCCATTATTTTGTTCCTTTTTATGCCTAAGTAGTATTCCATGGTATATATATACCACATTTTCTTTATCCACTCATTGCTTGATGGGCATTTAGATTGGTTCCATATTTTTGCAATTGTGAATTGTGCCACTATAAACATACATGTGCAGATGTCTTTTTCATATAATGACTTATTTTCCTTTGGGTAGATACCCAGGAGTGGGATTGCTGGATCAAATGGTAGATCTAGATCTACTTTTCATTCTTTTTTATTTTTTTTTTTTGAGATGGAGTCTTGCTCTGTCGCCCAGGCTGGAGTGTAGTGGCCGGATCTCAGCTCACTGCAAGCTCCGCCTCCCGGGTTCACGCCATTCTCCTGCCTCAGCCTCCCGAGTAGCTGGGACTACAGGCGCCCGCCACCTCGCCTGGCTAGTTTTTTGTATTTTTTAGTAGAGACGGGGTTTCACCATGTTAGCCAGGATGGTCTCGATCTCCTGACCTCGTGATCCACCTGTCTTGGCCTCCCAAAGTGCTGGGATTACAGGCTTGAGCCACCGTGCCCGGCCTACTTTTCATTCTTTAAGGAATCTCCATACTGATTTCCATAGTGGTTGTACTAGTTTACATTCCTACCAGCCATATAAAAGTGTTCCCTTTTCACCACATCTATGCCAACATCTGTTTGTTTTTTTAAATTATGATCATTCTTGCAAAAGTAAAATGGTATCTCCTTGTGGTTTAGATTTACATTTCCCTAATAATTAGTGATGTTGAGCATTTTTTCATATGTTTGTTGGCCATTTGTGTATCTTCTTATGAATTGTCTATTCATGTCCTTTACCCACTTTTTAATGAAATTATGTGATTGTTTTCCTTGCTGATTTACAGAACAAACACAAAACAAGTGTTTTTTCTTGCTAATTTGTTTGAGTTCCTTGTAGATTCTGGATATTAGTCCATTGTCAGAAGAACAGTTTGCAAATATTTTCTCCCACTTTGTGGGTTGTCTGTTTGCTCTGCTGATTATTTCTTTTGCCTTGCGGAAGCTTTTTAGTTTAATTAGGTCCCATCTATTTATCTTCATTTTTATTGCATTCGCTTTTGGGTTCTTGGTCATGAACTCTTTGCCTAAACCAATGTCTAGAAGAGTTTTTGCATTGTTATTTTCTAGAATTGTTATGTTTTCAGGTCTTAGAGTTAAGACTTTGACCCATTTTGAGTTGATTTTTGTATAAAGTGAGAGATTAGGATCCAGCTTCATTTTTCTACATGTGGCTGGCCAATTATCCCTGCACCATTTGTGGAATGGGGTGTCCTTTCCCCACTTAGTTTTTGTTTGCTTTGTCAGAGATCAGTTGGCTGTAAATATTTGGCTTTGTTTCTGGGTTCTCTATTCTGTTCCACTGGGACAGAACACACACCTATTTTAATACAGTGCCATGCTTTTTTGGTAACTATAGTTGGGCGCTTGTCTCCCTTTTCATTTTTGCAAAACCACCACAGCTATCATTGCTTGTCCTCGGTGGCAGCTTTCTCTCCAGAGGTGGATTCCACATCTACAGACTATATAAAGACAAACAACATAGATTAAAAGCACAATCATTGAAATCACAGAGCCTCCCAGTGTCTTGATCCATTTAAGCGGGTTAATAGCTGCTAATCCATCTGCAGCTCCTTCAAGCAGTTCAGTTCCTGGTGTTAGTGTCAGATGTGCCTGAGAGGCTTGAAATATTTGCTCCTTTGGTTTTGTAATATCCAAAGATAAATTTCTAGTATGATCTTTTAAATGTTTCTTAACTTCTTCCCACTCATGCTCTGTTTCATTATACAGATGAGGAGTAAAGCAAAAATCAGAGGTATTCCAATCACATTGTAACTGCATTTTATATTCTAAACTAACTACACTGTCTCCTAGCCACATTAAAGTTTGTTGGAGATCATTAATTTGATCGGCTAGTTTCTGATCTATATTACTTTGGTAATTCCACAGCAGAGTAAAATTTTTCTGCCAATTATTTACATAGCAATCAATCCCATAATAATGAAAATTAAAGTAGCAATGAAATGCTGAGAGCACCTCAAAATCTTTTGAAGAATCAGTAATAATATGCACAGAAGGAGAGGCTTCCCAGGGATGGGAAAACTTCACAGGTATCCATACTCCTTCTCGGGCTCTTACCACTAAAATAGAATGATCAGTGTTATACATGGAAGAATTCACACAAGAAAACAATCTACATTATTGACAAGTCACATGATGATTAAGGAGATCAAGTTTTAAATCCCCCACTACAAACAGGAAAGGTGGATGGACACAACTCTGTATCCAGACTGAATCATTGTGAGCCAATTCTAACATGTTATTAGGACTATATTGGGTTGGTTTTGTATATTTCCCTTTCCAAATCTTTATCTTTTTTTAGTGCCGTTAATATTTTCCGTAACTCCTCATGTTCTGCTCCTACAGCAGGCCATATCATTTGGGACTGAGGGACCACTATACCACCATATGCCCAAATAATAGGATCTCTTGCTATACTTCTTATAGTGTCCACCATCTGATTATTTTGTTTAGATGCAGGGTGACCATTACTTACAGATTGAGAGGTGAGCCCCATAAATGCCCCTTTAGGGGACTAATCAATAATGACGCCATATGAATCATTATGCAACACCTTTGCTTTCCATGTGATACAGTCTTCCAAAGCAAATGCCTTCATTTTTTCTCACCATGTCCAATCCACTTTACAGATAGGTTTTTGAGGGCAGTAACTTCAGTTACAGAAGCATAATCATTGTGATAAATACTAAGACCAGAAAGCATATGCAATTGTGCTATGGAGATGTTACATTCAGGCATTATTGCCAGCAAAGATTGATGACTAGGAGGTGAACACCCATTGGCTTTTCCCAAGCAAATAGGTAAATGCTCAAATCCCAATGAGATATTCATAATTGTTCCTTCCTCTTGGGGGTGAGATGGGCCTCTATCAACAGTAGAACCAGGCGTCCAAAAACTATCATTAGTGTATACCTCCATTGGGGGGGTCTAACCATGTTACTGGCCATAGAAGTAGTGGAAAGGAATATATGCCCAATAAGTATAATTTTTTTTTGTTTCAGCTGTTACTGGGGGAATACTTGCAGCAATGGTGAACACAGCCATCAAAGCCACCATTAAATTACTAGTTGTCTTTGGTTTGTTTTGTGCCATCAAGTTGCCCTCTGCCATCTGTGCCAGTTTTTTTATTTGCACCCATGTTGGAGGATCTGCTTGACGAGTATACTTGGTCATCTCCTTTGTCTCTGAGATGTTCATTTGTGCCATCACTCATATCAGGAGCTCTGGCTCTTCCCAGAGTCCTCTCTTCCTGGTGTGGCTCATGGTAGATCTTCAGATGTTTGGTGGGCACCCACACAGGTGCCTGATTGTTATCTGGAGAGACGCAAGCAAATCCTCTGCCCCATATAATTATCTGCCCTTTGATTAAGTTTAGTTAAAGGGCCAGGGAGGTTAGTATGTGCTCTCATATGAGTGTTATAGAAAGGGGAATGCCTTTGTTGTACTGCTTGCTGTAAAGAATGAAACAAAACATTAAGTTGGTCATTAGTCACATTTTGAATTAAGGCACATTCAATATTTTGTGTGGCTTGCACTACATAGGCTGAATCAGAAACAATGTTTACTGGCTGTTTAAAAGTTTTTAACACTGTTATCACAGTCATAAGTTCAGCCCTTTGAGCAGAAGCAAAGTCAGTTTGAAAAACTTGTTGTTGAGGTCCCACAAATGAGGCCTTTCCATTACTAGATCCATCAGTAAAAACAGTGATGGCCCCTTCAATAGGGGTTTTTTGAGTAATGGAAGGCAATATCCATGATGTTAATTTAAGAAATTGGAATATTTTGGATTTAGGATAATGATTATCAAGACCACCAATAAAATCTGCCACATTAATTTGCCATTCCTGGGAATTAATACAAGCCTGCTGAATTTGTTGTTTGTTTAATGGAACTATAATTTGATTTGGATTATATCCCATTAACTTTGTTGTGCACAGCCTTGCTTGTCCTACTAGTACAGCGATTTGATTTAAGTACAGAGTGAGTATTTTCGTTGTATTGTGAGGTAGAAAAAGCCACTCAACCAAATCATCTTGTTGAACAATAACACCTGTTGGTGAATGTTTAGTAGGAAAAACTAAAAACAGTTATGGCTGCATAGGGTTAATTCGAGTCACTTGTGCCTGTTGAATTTTTTCTTCAACTAATTGAAGTGCCTCTAACGCCTCTTTGGACAGGGAGTGTTTACTGTTAAGATCAGAATCAACTCATAAGGTAGAAAAGAGGTGAGACATAGCATAAGTAGGAATGCCTAAAGTGGGATGAATCCAATTAATGTCTCTTAATAATTTTTGAAAATCATTTAGAGTTTTTAAATTATCTCTTCTAATTTGAACTCTTTGAGGCTTAATAGTACTTTGTTCTACTTTCATTCCTAAATATTGAAAGAGAGTAGAAGTTTGGATTTTATCAGGGGCTATGATTAACCCTGTTGCAGTCACAGCCTTTTCTAACTGTTTGTAGCATAGCATTAACTCCTTTCTAGTTTCAGCTGCACATAAAATATTATCCACGTAATGTATGATATAACATTCTTTAAATTGTTCTCTAACTAGCTTAATAGCTTTTCCAACATAAGTTTGACAAATAGTTGGGCTATTTAACATGTCTTGTGGTAGTACTTTCCAATGGTATCTGTCCGCTTGTTCTTTGTTCTTTATAGCAGGAACAGTAAAAGCAAATTTTTCATAATCTTGGGCAGCTAAATGAATGGTAAAGAAGCAATCTTTTAAATCTATCACTATCAGAGGTCAGTATTTGGGGATCATTGTTGGAGAAGGCAGCCCTGGTTGCAATGTGCCCATGGGTTGAATTACAGCATTAACAGCCCTCAAATCTGTTAACATTCTCCATTTCCTTGATTTTTTCTTAATAACAAACACAGGAGAATTCCAAGGGGAGAAAGTAGGCTCTATATGTCCCTTTTGTACCTGTTCCTGTATCAATTCTTTTAAAACCTCCAGTTTTCCCTGTTTCAGTGGCCATTGCTCCACCCAAACTCGTTTGTCAGTTAACCAAACAAGAGGAATGGGAGCCAAAGGCTCAGCAATGGCCACTCTGAAAAATGATACCCTAGTCCAGTTCTATCTGTTTGCCCTTTTAGTTCTAAATGTTCTGGTTGGCCATTTTCATTTTTTCCCAGTCCTTTCCCTGGGAGATATCCCATTTTTATCATCATTTGTTTACTCTTATTATTATACTGATCCGTAGGAATACATATTTCAGCACCCCATTGTTGTAATAAGTCTCTACCCCATAGATTGACAGGAATAGGTGTAATAATAGGTTGAATTATCCCTTCTTGGCCATCCAGCCCCTGGCATGGCAAAATTAAAGAACTTCAGAAATTTTCTGAGGTAGCCCCTACTCCAACAATGCCAGTGGATGCCTTTTGTTTTGGCCAATGCTGGGGCCATTGATTTAAACCAATAATAGAAACATCAGCTCCAGTATGTACTAGCCCCTCAAAATCTTTTCCTTGAATGGTTACTGTACAAATAGGTCTTTTGTCTGACACTTGATTATCCCAATATATAGCTTTTCCTGCTAGGTTACTACTACCAAAACCTCCTGTTCCTTTTACTGTACTACTTCCTAGCTTTGTATAAGGTAACAGTAAAAATTGAGCAATTCTTTCTCCTGGGGAAGCAGACCATGGAATTGAGGAACTAATAACTAATTGAATCTCTCCAGTATAATCAGAATCAATTCTTCTTGTATGTACAGTGACACTTCTTAAATTTAAACTAGACCTTCCAAGCAATAGACCAACTGTTCCTGAGGGTAAAGGGCCCCTAACTCCCCTGGGGACCTTCTTTGGTGGCTCCCCAGGAAGTAAGAAAATGGGAACTGTTCTACAAAGATCTACGCAGCACTGCCTGCTGTGGCGGGATACAATTTTTGTACTTTTGTAAGGGCACTGGCTGTGCTGGATATGCCTTGGTTTGTTGAGGGGCCCAAGGTGGGTCCCTCTTCCCATTTCCTGAAAGAGGTTGCCCATCTTTGCTAAATTTAGAATGACATTGATTTGCCCAGTGATTGCCTTTCTTACACCAGGGCATACACCAGGACTATTCTATTGATTGATGGTAACAGTTTTTGCCTTTTGATTTCCTTTTCTACATTCCTTTTTTGTGTGTCCAAATTGCCCACAATTAAAACAAGAGCCTGAGAAATGGGGCATATTTTTTCCCACCTTTAATCCAGCCATAGTTTGAGCTAAAAGAGTAGTAGCCTTATGTAAATTACCCCAGTGCCATCACAAGCCTTAATATATTCAGTCAAATGAGCCTTCCCTCGCATAGGTCTAATAGCAGCTTCACTCTATAATAACTCTGCGTTAGCATTATCATATGCAAGAAGTTGTATTACCATGTCTTGAGCTGTTTTATCAGTTACAGCTTTACGCATAGCCTCTTGGAGCTGAGCAATAAAGTCAGTATATGGTTCTTTAGGTCCTTGTTGGACAGAACTGAAAGAAGGACATATTTCTCCTGTAACATTTATTTTTTCCCATGCCCGTAAACACACGGTGCATAACTGAACAATAGCAACATCCTCCATTACTGCTTAAGTGTCTAATCAGCCCCAGTTAGGGCCCAACCCCATTAACCGTTCAAAGGAAACAGGCACAGGTGGCTGTGTTTGTGTGTTTTCTCTTGCCTGAGTTTGAGCTTCATCAACCCACCAGGTTTTAAACTGCAAGTGCTGAGATGGAGGGAGAAGAGACTTTGTTAAAGTACCCAGTCATATGGTATTAATCTATTATCAAGAGTCACATTTTTTAGTAAAGTTTGTACAAAAGGAGAATTTGGCCCATATTGACTAATGGCTTGCTTTAATTCCTTTAATGACTTAAAAGGAAAGTTGGGCCCAATTAGCTATATTCTGTCCTCCTTGCTGGATTATAGTAATGGGAAATTGCCATGCTTCTAGGTCTCTTTCAGCTCTAACCTTCTAAATATAATTTTGTATAGCATCACCACTTCCTCCAGGTTTTAATGTTGCAGCTACCAGAGTAGTAAGTTTTGCAGCTAATTCATCTTCTCGCCCATTAGAGGGAGAGGAAGAAGATGGCCATTCACTTAATTCAGCAGGTGGAACCAACGGGCTACTAAAATATATCTGTTTTAGTTTCCCTTTCTTTTCTTTAATTTCCTCTGGTCACTGTTCCTCACATTCAGAATCTGAAGTTAATTTTTTACACTTGTCTGCCTCTTCCTCATCTGAATCTGCCTCGTCATCTGTTTGAAATGGCTCAAGACCTGCCTTTATCAAAAACAACACTGACCAAACAGAAACTGGAATTTTGGCTCCTTTTTTATGCACCTATTTTAGACCTCTGCCAATTCTTTCCTATTCATCTAACTCCATTGTCCCTTGTTCTGAGAACCATGGGCAAAACTGCTACACTGTATTAAAGAGTGTTAATAAATTCTGAGTACTAACTTTCACACCCCCTCTCAGTAATAAATGCCTTAGAAAGTTTAAATAAGCAGAATGTTTACTTTCTTTTTGTCCCATTGTTACTCTTGTTCTTCAGAGTGCCCAGCTTACCCACCAAGCTTCTTTCAGTCATCCTTGGGTGTCCTTTGTTGATGTGTCCTCCACTTCCACACACTCTAGCATTCCTTTACCGGGGTCTTCGTAGCCCCATGTTGGGTGCCAGAAATGTTGGGGTGATCAGGCCCAACACCAGGCTGTGGGGACTACAAAGTCCAGCAGGGTCAAAGGAATGAGAAAAAACAAGTTAAAAGTGCATAAAGTGGGTCCAGATGGCCAATGCTAGATTGGAGGCTGTCAAGGCCCCAAGCTCTGGGAGCCCACACTATTTATTGGTGACCAAGAAAAGAAGCAGGTGGTGAGGACGTGCAGATGTGGGAGTAAACAGGTGAGGGCATGAGGACATGGGGGTAGAAAGGTAGTGGTGCATTAAGCATAGCTGTGATGGTTTAGCATTTTCTTTGACGCATATAGAATATGCTCTGCTGCTAGAGATAATGGAGGACATGTTTACGAGTAAGAAGCAAGGAACCAACAAGTCTGTGCACATTCCAGAGGCTACAAGGGGGTTTATGCCCTGAGCCCCAGATTCCATACAAGCTACAAGGGGTTTTATGCCCTGGGCTTAGAGTTTGGCATGTCAGGGCAGCCTTCCACTCTTTGGCATAGAGCTTGCTGTTCCAAAGGCCACGAGGGGTTTTAGACCCCGGACCCCGGACATCTTCCAAGACTCTTTCACGTTATGACAGACAAGTTAGTCCTGCTTCAGTCTGGTAATGTGATGCTTCCAGATTTCTTCTTTTCATTTAGTCTTGCTTTGGCTATGCAGGCTCATTTTTGGTTCCACATGAATTTTAATATTTGTTTTAGTTCTGTGAAGAATGATGATGGTATTTTGATGGGAATTGCATTGAATTTGTAGATTGCTTTTGGTAGTATGCTCATTTTCATAATATTGTTTCTACCCATTTGTGAGCATAGGATATGTTTCCATTTGTTTGTGTCATCTATGATTTCTTTCAGGAGTTTTTTTGTAGTTTTCATTGTAGAGATCTTCCACCTCCTTGGTTAGGTATATTCCTAAGTATTTAATTTTGTTGCAGCTGCTGTAAAAGGAGTTGAGTTCTTTATTTGATTATTAGTTTGGTTGTTGGTGTTGTCTAGCAGTACTGCTGATTTGTATACATTGATTTTGTATCCTGAAACTTTACTGAATTCGTTTATCACATCTAGGAGCTTTATGGATGGGTCTTTAGGGTTTTCTAGGTATACAATTATGTCATCATATGATGTCATTATATCAGTGAATAGTGACAATTTGACTTTCTATTTTGCAGTTTGGATGTCTTTTATTTCTTTCTCTAGTCTGATTACTCTGGCTAGGACTTCCAGTACAATATTGAATAGCATTGGTGAAAGTAGGCATCCTTTTCTTGTTCCAGTTCTCACAGGGAATGCTTTCCACTTTTCCCCATTTGCTGTAACATCAGCTGTGGGTTTTTCATAGATGGCTTTTATTGCCTTGAGTCATGTCCCTTCTATGCTGACTTTGCTGATGGTTTTCAACATAAAGTGATGCTGGATTTTGTCAAATGCTTTTTCTGCATCCATTGAGATGATTACATAATTTTTGTTCTTAATTCTCTTATGTGATGTATTATATTTATTGACTTGTGTATGTTAAACCATCCCTGCATTTCTGGCATGAAACCCACTTGATCATGGTGTATTACCTTTTTGATATGTTGTTGGATTCAGTTAGCTAGTATTTTATTGAGGATTTTCACATCTATGTTCATCAGGGATATTGGTCTGTAGTTTTCTTTTTTTGTTATGTCCTTTTCTTGTTTTGGTATTAGGGTGATACTGACTTCGTAGAATGATTTAGGGAGGACTCCGTCTTTCTCTATCTTATGGAATAGTTTCAGTAAGATTGGTACCAATTCTTCTTTGAATGCCTGATAGAATGCAGTTGTGAATCCATCTGATCCTGGGCTTTGTTTTGTTGGCAAATTTTTAATTACCATTTCAATCTCACTACTTGTTATTGGTCTGTTCAGAGTTTCTATTTATTCCCAGTTTAACCTAGGAGTGTTGTATATTCCCAGGAATTTATCCATCTCTTCTAGATTTTCTAGTTTGTGTACATAAAGGTGTTCATAGTAGCCTTGAATGATCTTTTGTGTTTCTATGGTATCAGTTGTAATATCTTCTGTTTCGTTTCTAATTGAGCTTATGTGGATCTTCTCTCTGTTCTTGGTTAATCTCACTAATGGTCTATCAATTTTGTTTATCTTTTCAAAGAACCATCTTTTTGTTTCATTTATCTTTTGTACCTTTTTTGTTTGTTTGTTTCAATTTCATTTAGTTCTGCTCTGACTTTTGCTATTTCTTATCTTCTGCTGGGTTTGGGTTTGGTTTGTTCTTGTTTCTCTAGTTCCTTGAAGTGTGATCTTAGGTTGTCTATTTGTGTTCTTTCACATTTTTGATGTAGGCATTTAATGCTATGAACTTTCCTCTTAGCATCGCTTTTGCTGTATCCAAGAGGTTTTAACATGTTCTGTCACTATTATCTTTCAGTTCAAAGAATTTTTTAATTTCCATTTTTATTTCATTGTTGATCCAAAGATCATTCAGGAGCAGATTATTTAATTTCCACATATTTGTATAGTTTTGGGGGTTCCTTTTAGAGCTAATTTCCAATTTTATTCCACTGTAGCCTGAGAGAGTATTTGATATAATTTTGATTTTCTTAAATTTATTGAGATTTGTTTTGTGGCCGATCAAATGGTCTATCTTGGAGAATGTTCCATGTGCTGATGAAAAAAAAAATGTATATTCTGAATTGTTAGGTAGAATGGTCTGTAAATACCAGTTAAGTACATTTATTCTAGGGTATAGTTTAAGTTCATTGCACTCCAGCATGGGTGAAAAGAGAAAAAATCCATCTCAAAAAAAAAGGACTCACTATTAAGATGGTCACTATCTCAAGCTCAGGCTTGGTCAGACCTATATCATGCTATCACAAGTACATGTTAAAGGGCTATGCAGATGAGGGATGCATTAAATTTTGACCATAGGAGGCCTCATTAACCAAATTATATTAAATTATTATATTAAATTGGTAGGCCCCATTAACCAAATTATATTTAGATATTATATTAAAAATCCAGAGACATTTTTCTTTTTAAAAAGCTACACATCTAGTGTATGTGTTATGTGAACATAAAGATTATTCTGTTTAGCACAAGGTCGTACTTCTGTGTGCAGGTGTAGATGTTCCTAGGGTCAATTATTCAAGTGACCTTAGCTACATAGGAGAAATAGATTTTCTCTCTCTCTGGGCTTTTTGGAAGAATTCACATATACTTCTGTGGATACCCAAAAACTGAAGAAGAATATGGTTTTATCTTGTCACCTAGCTTATCTAGTTCACTGTCACTATACTTTTATTTTCCTGCGTTTATCTCCTATTTAGTAGAGACTTCCAGCCTTTCCAGCCTGGCCTCAGCTTGGCTACTGGGCATTAATCCCTGAGCCACTCATTTTTGTTTTTTCCTTCTTCTTCTTTTTTTTTTTTTTTTTTCAGGGACGAGGTCTTGAACTCTCACTTATGCTTGAGCACAGTGGCACATTCATAGCTCACTGTAGCCTTGAACTCCCGGACTCAAGTGATCCTCCCACTTCAGCCTCCTGTAACTAGGACTACAGGTGCGAGCGACCATGCATGGCTAATCCCAGAGCCATTTGTCTCAGGGTGTTAGAGAGGGGGCTACTTGCTGCTCCTAGACCAGCTTCTCCCACCTCCAACAACTTCGGAGGGGTTGTTTTTAATTAGATTTAGGAAGGTAATCTACTCTCCATGAGATTTTCACAAGGAGAGGGAGGAGTTCCAAGAATCCTTTTTTCCTCTGACCCATCGGTCCTCAGTTCTGTACTCAATGGGTGGTGGGGATGAGGGAAAAGGACTGATGTTATAGCTCAAAGTTGTTGACTGCCTAGAAGCCTAGAAATGTGTTAGTAATGAATCTGGAGTAGGCCTGAGTACATGGAGTGTATGTGCACAGGTGTGTGGGGGTGTGTAAGGAGGTAGGGGTGGGAGGAGCATGGAACATAGTTCTGGGCAGTTGCACAAGTAGAAGGAAACCCTAGTTCTACCTTTTGATGATTTAGCATTTATTGAATGACACATACTTAGGGCAAAGTTTGAGAGAGCTTACACTCTCACGCGATGGCTGGATGAACTCTCAATCTTTGCCCTACATATGGTGGCTTAGTTTTTCCAAGAGCAAATCTACGTCTCTACTCTGTCCATGGGAATTAGATCGTCCTCTGATCAGTCGCAAAATAAACTCGTTATCACTTGGTAAAAGAACGGTGTCTCCATTGCTATTTCTACCACCCACCCCTTGCCCCTGATTTGCAGCTGACCTTCATAAATGTATTTTCCAAACTCAACCAGGGTTGTAGTATTGGACTTCTCAGAGCCAAAAGACACTGTTGGAATCTGGATGGCACCTGTCAGAGTCAAATAGTGAGAGATGAAAGATTAAAAATGAATTAATCATTTTGTTCTACAATCTTCTGTGCATAAAAAGTTCTTTTGCATTTATTATCATATTGCAGAGGGCAAAACACTAATGTGAGGTAGGCGCTATTGTTTCCCCTAATTCGAAGATGAGGGGAAAAGCTTGAGTCCTGGAGTTCAAGAGCAGCCTGGGCAAAATAGTGAAACCCTATCTCTACAAAAATAATAATAATTTTAAAAAATAATAAATACATAAAAAGTCTCTTTTAAAAAATTTTTAAAGTTTGGTAGAGATTAAGCTACTTTTTACTAAAAATTCTGTCAATGTTCATGTTTAAATTTCAACTCTATTTTTAACATTCTAAATCTTAAACTAGGTGGTGAATCCAGAAATGTTCATTATGCTATTCTTTATATCTTTATAATATGTGAAGTATTTAATGATACTGTTTTAAAGTTGCTATTAAAAAGTAACTAGGCAGGGCGAGGTGGCTGACGCCTGTAATCCCAGCACTTTGGGAGGCCCAGGCGGGCAGATCACCTGAGGTCGGGAGTCCGAGACCAGCCTGACCAACATGGAGAAACCCCATCTCTACTAAAAATACAAAATTAGCCAGGCGTGGTGGTGCATGCCTGTAATCCCAGCTACTTGGGAGGCTGAGGCCAGAGAATTGCTTGAAACTGGGAGGCGGAGGTTGCCGTGAGCCGAGATCGCCCCATTGCACTCCAACCTGGGCAACAGGAGAGAAAACTTCGTCTCAAAAAAAAAAAAGAAAAGAAAAAAGGAAAAGAAAAGAAAAGTAACTACATGGCTGAAGTTTTTTTTGTTTGTTTGTTTGTTTGTTTTAAGCAAATCTTAAATGAAATGCAAACGCCAGGAGTGTGAATTTGTAGCTTT
Source organism: Macaca mulatta (assembly GCF_049350105.2). Classification (NCBI taxonomy): domain Eukaryota; kingdom Metazoa; phylum Chordata; class Mammalia; order Primates; family Cercopithecidae; genus Macaca; species Macaca mulatta. The sequence continues at coordinate 63,609,967 of NC_133406.1, read as the reverse complement.
GGTCACAGGTAGCAATATGACCTTACTGACTGTATAGCACTTACTGAATTTTTCTTGAGAATTCTAAAATTTGAGAGTGGTGCCAGATAAAATTGCATCAAGAAATCTGGAAGGAACAGTTTCTTCTGGCTTCAAGAAATCTAATTTTATATTTCTGTGACATAAGACAGGTTTTCTTTTTTCCAGAAAGATCCTCCACTCTGAATAACCATAAAATTTCACTTGGTTGAATACATCAAAATTCTTTATACATCAAAATTCTCTTAAATATTTTATAGTAATCTTTCTAAAAATCCTTCAGTCTTACTGTACCTGTTTAGAGTTGCAAAAATGTCGTGTTAACATTAATATTAAAAGCACTTTCAATAAAATTTCTAAACAGGAGCCAACCCTCTGAGCTGGTATTTCAAAGCAGTATCTACAAACAGAGCGATTTGTTCCAATTTTAGATGAAATCAGGCTGGGAACCTAGAGAGCTCCCCGCCAGAACCTAGGGAATGGTGGTCAGGTCCTAAGCTTCGGAAAAAGGGAGCAGCAGAGTATGGTCTGATAAGTTTCGTGCGTTTTATTTTGCTTTTCCTCCTTTATTTGATTTGTTGTCATACAGGAAGGGATTTATGGGTGAGAGATCAAGTGCAGACCAGACCTGACTCTAGCCTGGAGCCCGACCTCACCTGTGCTCTACTGTATCTGCTGGCCTCAGCATGAAAAACCACAACCCCCGAAAGGCCTTAAGGTTCCTGGGCGGGGTCATTCTGTCGATTGGGTGTTCCGCAGTCCTAGCGAATCGATGACTGGTCAGATCTGGAGATGGGGTGTGGCTAAGGCTGTTTGCCGGAATAAGAACAGAGCCAGGACCCAGAAACGCTAGTCGGGGCGTTTAGGTCAGAACTCCTCCGGCAGCCTGACATCAGGAGCTCGAGAGAAGCATGGCTCAGCGGTGCCTTTGCGTGCTGGCCCTGGCGGCTATGCTGCTCCTAGTTTTCGCCACCGTCTCCAGATCGATGGGCCTGAGAAGCGACGAGCATCAGAGGGAGTCGCGAATCCCTGCTGAGTTCAGCAAAGAGGAGCTGGTCGCGATGAAAGAGGCGCTGAAAGGTGAACCCTGGTCCCCTTCACCCATCTATACTCAGATGTCGGTCCTTCCCTCCCCAGGTCAACCCGTGACTCCCCGCTTCCGCCGCAAAGCATCAGCTACTGCAGCCGGAGCCCCGACACGCACCCCAGCCCGGCCCCAGCACCCTTCCCAGCACATCGTGCCCCGGCCTGGGGACGTCACACTTCCCCCATTCCTGCCTCCTGGAACTCTGGTGTGCCCTGCCTAACCTGGAAACTCCAACTTCACCCCTCTTGACGTGACCACCGTCCACTCTTTCCCCTGCTTGCCTCGAGTATTACACGAACTTTCATTGGTACATCACTTTTAACCTTTGAAAGTTTGCATGCCTGATAAATTACTGCGGTGTCGTAAAATAAGACAAATGATATTAGTCTTATCTGCAAAGGAGAGAAATTGAGGCTTAGGTCAGCTAAATGATCTTCCCCAGGGCCCCACAGCAAAGAGTGGGCAGTGGGTCTCAGTATCTAGTGCCGGACTCGCTGGGATCAGATGGCTCTAAAGAAAGGGAGTGGAGTGTTCCTGGGGTGTGGGATGTTCCTAATTCTCAGTCCTAATTGAAGAATATGTCTCCCCTAGATCTGTAATCCAGACCAAAAACTCATTCCCGTTCTGAATCTGCATTTGCCAGGAAACAGGAAAGTTTCTGTTCAGAGTGCTAGATCCTATAGGATGAAATCCTTCTTTACCATTCAGCTTAGCTCCAGTCTTTTCCCTTTCATTAAGTAATGGATTAAGAGAGACTGCCTGCATAAACATATAGAAGCAGATGCAGGGACCAAAAGCTAACCCCAATGGTTGGACGTAGATTGTTCATATGCTAGACTGACAGGCCTGGGAGGCAGCATTTTCCCAAAGCATAAATAGTCCTCTAAAAGGCATTAGACAGCCACTCCCAGTCTGCACAGAACAGATAGAAAGCTATGTAAGAACCTAGAATAGGGACCTTATAGCAACACAGCTTAGAACTCTGAGCAGGGGACAGAACACCTGAGCTCAGATCCTTGGGTCTGCCCTTGAGTAGGCACTTGAATCTTTCTGAACCTCGGCTTCCCCATCTATCTGGTGGGCTATGCTATTGTAGCGTTGATCCTTAGCAAAACTGATGAAGTTTGTCTTTCAGAGACCCTTCCTGCCTCAGGTGAATTTGTTCTCACTGTGTTCTTGGAGAGCAGTCTACTTCAATATTCTCATGACTCATGCTTTCCCTCCCAGTGGTGTTTGTCTTTGATCATGCAACTCTTTAAAACTGTAAAGCCTTAAAGACTCAAAGAGAGGAGCCCAGAGAAGTTTCAGGAATTGAGACAACTGAGTAAGGAGGATGAGATTATTTTAGGACTGAGGAGTTTGTTTGGGGGCTTCTAAATCCACCCCTTCCCGGGCATTATATGCCCAAAAAGCTGGTCTTGGTTGACAGACTAGTGAGACTCCACATTAGGAATAAGCCTTTACATACAAAAACAAAAACACACAAGCCTCATTGATGTAGGGACCCAGGACAGTGGGTGCCTTGAGAATGATGAAGCTTGGATTCATCAAAGGAAGTGGTGATTTCACAGGTAGTGAGGCCTTAGAAAGTAATTTATAGTAGCTTCCCTTCAAGACCAGGGTCCAAAAATCCACGTCCCCCCAATCTTAGACTGTATTTGCCTTTAAGAACCGTATCAGCCTAACAAACCCAGAAGACATGGGTTTAAATCTCTAGTCTGCCTGTTGCTCACACAGCTCACCTAACCTCTCCAAGCTTTTTCCCTCATCTTTGAATTAGGGGAAACAATAGCGCCTACCTCACATTAGTGTTTTGCCCTCTGCAATATGATAATAAATGCAAAAGAACTTTTTATGCACAGAGGACTGTAGAAAAAAACAATGATTAATTCATTTTTAATCTTTCATCTCTCACTATTTGACTCTGACAGGTGCCATCCAGATTCCAACAGTGACTTTTAGCTATGAGAAGGCCAATACCACAGCCCTGGTTGAGTTTGGAAAATACATTTATAAAGGTCAGCTGCAAATCAGGGGCAAGGGGTGGGTGGTAGAAATAGCAATGGAGACACCGTTCTTTTACAAAGTGATAACGAGTTTATTTTGCGACTGATCAGAGGACAATCTAATTCCCATGGACAGAGTAGAGACTGTAGATTTGCTCTTGGAAAAACTAAGCCACCATATGTAGGGCAAAGATTGAGAGTTCATCCAGCCATCGCGTGAGAGTGTAAACTCTCTCAAACTTTGCCCTACGTATGTGTCATTCAATAAATGCTAAATCATCAAAAGGTAGAATTAACGTTTCCTTCTACTTATGCAACTGCCCAGAACTATGTTCCATGCTCCTCCCACCCCTACCTACCTCCTTACACACCCCCACACACCTGTGCACATACACTCAATGTACTCAGGCCTACTCCAGATTCATTACTAACACATTTCTAGGCTTCTAGGCAGTCAACAACTTTGAGCTATAACATCAGTCCTTTTCCCTCATCCCCACCACCCATTGAGTACAGAACTGTGGACCGATGGGTCAGAGGAAAAAAGGATTCTTGGAACTCCTCCCTCTCCTTGTGAAAATCTCATGGAGAGTAGTGAGATTACCTTGCTAAATCTAATTAAAAACAACCCCTCCGAAGTTGTTGGAGGTGGGAGAAGCTGGTCTAGGAGCAGCAAGTAGCCCCCTCTCTAACACCCTGAGACAAATGGCTCTGGGATTAGCCATGCATGGTCACTCGCACCTGTAGTCCTAGTTACAGGAGGCTGAGGTGGGAGGATCGCTTGAGTCCGGGAGTTCAAGGCTACAGTGAGCTATGAATGTGCCACTGTGCTCAAGCATAAGTGAGAGTTCAAGACCTTGTCCCTGAAAAAAAAAAAAAAAAAAAAAGAAGAAGGAAAAAACAAAAATGAGTGGCTCAGGGATTAATGCCCAGTAGCCAAGCTGAGGCCAGGCTGGAAAGGCTGGAAGTCTCTACTAAATAGGAGATAAACGCAGGAAAATAAAAGTATAGTGACAGTGAACTAGATAAGCTAGGTGACAAGATAAAACCATATTCTTCTTCAGTTTTTGGGTATCCACAGAAGTATATGTGAATTCTTCCAAAAAGCCCAGAGAGAGAGAAAATCTATTTCTCCCATGTAGCTAAGGTCACTTGAATAATTGACCCTAGGAACATCTACACCTGCACACAGAAGTACGACCTTGTGCTAAACAGAATAATCTTTATGTTCACATAACACATACACTAGATGTGTAGCTTTTTAAAAAGAAAAATGTCTCTGGATTTTTAATATAATATTTAAATATAATTTGGTTAATGGGGCCTACTAATTTAATATAATAATTTAATATAATTTGATTAATGAGGCCTCCTATGGTCAAAATTTAATGCATCCTTCATCTGCATAGCCCTTTAACATGTACTTGTGATAGCATGTTATGGGTCTGACCAAGCCTGAGCTTGAGATATTGACCATCTTAATAGTGAGTCTTTTTTTTTTGAGATGGAGTCTTGCTGTGTCGGCTAGGCTGGAGTACAGTGGTGTGATCTCAGCTCACTGCAACCTCCAGCTCCTGGATTCAAGCAGTTCTGCCTCAGCCTACCAAGTTGCTGGGATTACAAGCACGCGCCACCACGCCTGGCTGCTTTTTGTATTTTTACAAAAAACAGAGACAGAGTTTCACCATGTGGGCCAGGCTGGTTTCAAACTCCTGACCTCTAGTGATCCACCTGCCTCGGCCTCCCAAAGTGCTGGGATTATAGGCATGAGCCACCACGCCTGGCCGAGTCTCTTTTTTTTTTGAGATGGAGTTTTGCTGTCATCACCCATGCTGGAGTGCAACGGGGCAACCTCAGCTCACTGCAAACTCCGCCTCCCAGGTTCAAGTGATTCTCCTGTCTCAGCCTCCTGGGTAGCTGGGATTACAGGCATGAGCCACCACACCTGGCTGATTTTTGTATTTTTAGTAGAGACGGAGTTTCGCCATGTTGGCCAGGCCAATCTCAAACTCCTGAACTCAGGTGATCCACCTGCCTCGGCCTCCCAAAGTGCTGGGATTATAGACATGAGCCACTGCGCCTGGCCTTAATGGTGGGTCTTGATTTGCATGTTATTATATAGTAATAGCACATTGAAATATGGGGAAGACGAATTTCAAAGATTGTCCAGGTAGATCAGGAATCAGACTAGCTTTGTCCTAGAAGGCTTCCTAAAGAAGGATGCATGTTTAAAAAAACAAGTAAATAAAGGAACAGGAAGCACAACATGGTAGGAAAACCTAAGGAAACTGTTAACCCTGGTTCTCCCTGCCTGCCCTTTTTGCCTCTAGTCTTTCCTACAGTGCTCAGCACCAGCTTTATCCAGCATGAAGTTGTGGAAGAGTATAGCCACCTGTTCACTATCAAAGGCTCGGACCCCAGCTTGCAGCCTTACCTGCTGATGGCTCACTTTGATGTGGTGCCTGCCCCTGAGGAAGGCTGGGAAGTGCCCCCATTCTCTGGGTTGGAGCGTGAAGGCGCCATCTATGGTCGGGGCACACTGGACGACAAGAACTCTGTGATGGTCTGAGATGCAATGTTCCCTCTGACTTGGGGCCCTAAAGATCAATTCAGGATGGGGGTGCTTGACTGACCCTGGCAGGTGGACGATAATGGTAAAAAGAACCTTGGCTCCAGGAGACCTGGGTTCCAGCCATCAGTTTGTCACTTCCCTTCTCTGGGCCTTGATTTCTCAGCTGTAAATGGGATTAAATGATCCCCAGGGACCCTTTCAGTCCTGTCATTGATATGTTTATACTCTTCTCCAGGTGGTAAAGGTTATGTTTCTCCACATCAGGTCCCCTGTACTATTTGAATCTGTTCTCTTTCAAGAGAATCTATCAGATCCTTATCCCACCATCCTTGAAAACAGGCAACTGAGTGTCTCTGATACCCTGGTACACCCACCTAAATAATGTCTTTTTCCTCTTCCGTTGTGCTTCTGAACCCCAGGCATTACTGCAGGCCTTGGAGCTCCTGCTGATCAAGAAGTACATCCCCCGAAGATCTTTCTTCATTTCTCTGGGCCATGATGAGGAGGTAGAACCTCCTCATCTTATACCTATCTCTGTCCTCTGTTGAGGGTAGGGGAGTGGGCGCTTAACCCTAGTCCAGTTTGCCCACAGTGGCAAGGTCTCCATGATATGGTAGTTTACCACCTTCTCTGTGTGTCTATATGCCAGGACTATCTAAGGACCTTGACCAAAATTCAGATTCCTGGGCCCTGTGCCATAGATCTGAATTTTTAACAAACTCCTTCATAATATCTGAGGCAGGCAGCGGGTCCATCACCTATACCCTGAGAAACATAGGTGTGATGGAAAAAGAACTGAAAAGGGAGAGCGATAACTGCATTTTATTTGCAATGATGCTACTTAATTAGACCCTGGGCAAGTCACTTCACTCTTTTGGCTCCAGTTTCTTCATTTGTGAAATAAGGGAGGGTGGACCTTTCCAGCTCTGACATTCCAGGATTCTGTGAGGCAGAATTCTCTAGGGCCCTGGCTCCCAGGAAGGAGACTAGGTAGAAAGGTTCTGGAGCCCCTAGCTAGGCTGAATGGGTCCCCATTAGCTATGTCTGGAGGTCTGTCTCTGACTGAGAAGGACTATAGCTCTGTGTTCCATGTCTGCAGTCGTCAGGGACAGGGGCTCAGAAGGTCTCAGCCCTGCTACAGTCAAGGGGCGTCCAGCTAGCCTTCGTTGTGGATGAGGGGGGCTTCATCTTGGATGATTTCATTCCCGACTTCAAGAAGCCCATCGCCTTGTGAGTAAAGCACCCCACTCCCCACCTTGGAAGGAAATCTCACCCCATTTGAGATGACCCCAGCCTGGTATCTGTGAGCCATGCTGAGACAACTCTTTGTTTACACCTCTCGCATTAATCGCCCCAATCTTTAACCTCTCCTAGGCTTCCCCCTCCATTCTTCCTCCAGTATAAAATTTTTAAAACTGCATGAAGCTACCTCCTTGCCCACTAGACTATTGCACAGATGGATCTATGGGCCTATGGGAGAATTCAGAGAGGCAAGAAGTCAGGAGGGTGGTTTCCGATCCTCTTCTACAGAATTGGTGTCTCAGAGAAGGGTTCCATGAACCTCTTGCTGCAAGTAAACATGTCTTCAGGCCACTCTTCAGCTCCTCCAAAGGAGACGAGCATTGGCATCCTCGCAGCTGCTGTCAGCCGGTAAGCAACTCCTGGCTCTGCTCCCATGCCAGACTTAAGATGGAAGACCTAGCACTTTCCCACTTTAAATTTGAGGAGGCTCAGCTTCCTGCCCTAAAGTTGGGCTGGGAAGCTATGCTTTAAAAAATCGACACTAGAGGAAGAACAGAAGGGGAAACCCAGGACAGACTAAAGATCCAGGCGATTAATACAAGAGGTGTAAACAAAGAGTTATTTCAGCATGGCTCACAGATACCAGACTGGGGTCATCTCAAATGGAGTGAGAATTCCTTCCAAGGTGGGGGTTGAGGGAGACACAGGAGAGACAGAGCCACCAGTATCCTGCAAGGGCTGGAGTCAGAAGAGGATCTATCAGTATATACATATGGAAAGCAAGGACCTACAGGCAGAAGCTGGGTCAGGGAACTAGAGTAGTCCAGAGTCCAGACATTTAGAATCACAAATTGGCAATGACTGGTAGAGCTGTCGAAATTCTCCACCTGTCCTGGCAGGAGGACAAAAAGAAATAAGAGCCACTGGCTATGAATGAGGACAGCAGAATCTGTAACAGCAGAGCTTACCCCTGGCTGGGTTTTCTTAGCAAAATGGGAAGGAGTGCTATATTCATTCAGACTGTCAGGAGACTGACAATTCTGCTGTAGTATGGGATGGACTATGAGAGTGGACACACAAGATTCTAGAGAACAGCAGAGGGAGGAAAGAAGGACCCTAATGCCGACTTGGTAGACAGGGAAAGCTTCTGCGGGTGTTTTGAGATCTTCAGAATGTTGAGTTGGTGGAGGTGGGAGGGAGGTGAATGGGAGACCTCTTGGCCAGGAGTGTTGAAACTTCCTCCTATTTCCCTTCTTCTCCTCTTCAAGCCACTGATCTTTGGCTGGGGTTCGCTAAGTCTTGAGGACTCTGTTTCTCTTCCAGACTGGAGCAGACACCAATGCCTATCATATTTGGAAGCGGGACGCTGGTGACAGTATTGCGGCAAATGGCAGATGAGGTATGGGAAGAAGTATCACATACTACTGGTCAGCTAGGAACAAAAGAGTGACAGAAAAGTAACCTTCAGAGTAAGAAAAGGACCCTAGTGCTGCCCAGTGCTCTGCCTATTCTCACCTGTTCCCAGCCAGTGGCTGAGCCAAGACAGAGGGATCTGACTTGTTCTCTATGGCTGTTAGTGTGTTTCTGAGACCCTAAGACCTCATATACCCTTTGGGAGCTGGTTCCCACTTATCCTTGAGGCTGCTGAGCAATTGTTCTAACCAATCAGATAAGCCAGCCAGACAGTAATTGCCTCCCCATTCCTGACCCTCTAGCAGGGATTGAGCTAACTGAATTTAGCAGCACTCCTGACTGCTAAGGGCTCCTGAGGCAGTTCTAAAGTAGAGAGACATCCAGGTCTCAGAGACCCAGGCTAAAGTAGAGGTGACCCTGTGGTGCTGACCCCTTGGAAATCCTGCTGACCTTGTTCTTTCCCAGTTTCCCTTCCCTGTCGATAAAATCCTGAGCAACCCACGGCTATTTGAACCCCTTATAACCAGGTAAAGTATTATCTTTCCTTCTTTCATATCCCTCACCTCAAACCTACCCACCCCCCAGGCCCCTCTCCTTGGCTTAACTGGACCTGACTAATCATCCCTCAGCCACCAGACACTGCATCTCTAAGTGTGTATATTTAAGACATCTCTCAGATGTCTCTCTCAGTCTTAAAGATCTCCAGGGTTCAGGAAAGTGGGTAATGTTTCTGCCCTTTCCTTCACCCCATTGGTTCTTTCTAACATCTGCCCTTGGTCCGTTTGTTTTAGGTTTATGGAGAAAAATCCCTTAACCAATGCAATGATCAGGACCACCACGGCACTCACCATATTCGAAGCAGGGATCAAGGTAACATCTCTGGTTCCTCCCCATACAGCTTTTCCCTACCACCCTCCACTCCTCCCTTCCTTGGCTCTATCTACTGGCCCTTCCTTCCTTCTCTGTGTGTCAGCTGGATCCAAGCCTAGCCATGCAAAGACATAGGCCTTTCTGAAATCTTGAAGGGAGTTAGACCATTCTTGTAACTGCTGGTACCACCAGCACAACTTCAAGGGGCACCATTCACCTAGAGTACAATGTGACCTTGAAGCACTCTAGTAATCAGGTATATAAGTGAATGATGCCCCTGAATTAATTCCTGGCATAACTTCCTGGAGTGTCCAGTGTGTCAGCTGTAGTGTTCATCAGAATAATAGCACTGTGTCCTGACATTTGAGTGGTGTTTTCATCCCCCCAGGATACTTTGTTACTCCATCTGACCCTTCTAAGAGCCCTATGAGTATTACCCCAATAACCAGTTGAGAAAACAGATGCACAAAGAGGTTGCAACAGCTAATTTTCAACAGCCCAGTTCTGTCCCTAACAACTTAGTGCTTTTTTGCACCATACGAGTTCAAAGAAACATATGTACTTGGGGAGTCTCCGGGCCTCCAAGGAACAATCCCTTCCTAGCCTAATTCTTTTCTCCAATTAGTCCTGGATTCCTCCTGGTCAGGCAAAAAAGTCAGATTTTACAACAGGACCTGGGAAACCACCAATCCCTGCTAGAGGGTCAGGAATGGGGAGGCAATTACTGCCTGACTGGCTTATCTGATTGGTTAGAACAATTGCTCAGCAGCCTCAAGGATAAGTGGGAACCAGCTCCCAAAGGGTATATGAGGTCTTAGGGTCTCAGAAACACACTAACAGCCATAGAGAACAAGCCAGATCCCTCTGTCTTGGCTCAGCCACTGGCTGGGAATAGGTAAGAATAGGCAGAGCACTGGGCAGCACTAGGGTCCTTTTCTTACTCTGAAGGTTACTTTTCTGTCACTCTTTTGTTCCTGCCTGACCAGGAATATGTGAGGAGTATGTGTTCTTCTCATCCCCCTCAAGCATCAAACCTGATGTGAGCCCCGTGCTATGCCATGATGGGGGCCAACAGAGGCTCTGGCTGCCCCGTTGTGAGTAAGCACTAATGTTAACAGCTGCAGAAATGTCCTGGGTGTGCTGGGAAAGAAAGTGCATGCAGAAGGCTTCTAATGGCACAGCATGGGGCCAAAACAGAGATATCTGGGCGATCAGAGAAAGCAGCCTTGCTCTGAACATGTCTGTGACCCCCTCCAGCACCAAGAAGCACAAAGGTCTGGCTTAAAGCAGAGACACCCCTTCAGCTCTGAATATAACCACATGTCACTTAGCTCAGAGAAGACAAGAGGCAGACTAGAAAAGCTAAGCCTTGGGTCCTTAAGTCAAATCAGCCAGCTCTGCCTGAGCTGAGGAAATTAGCATTTCCTGGGCAGGCAGATGTAGAAGATTGAGGTTGACTCAGGCCAGGGTTTTGTGCTTCTCTCTCTAGGTGAATGTCATCCCCTCAGTAGCCAAGGCCGCAGTCAACTTCCGGATTCACTCTGGACAGACAGTCCAAGAGGTATGTACCATATGTTCCAGACAGTTCATGCAGCATCAGGGAGATGTGGCCCTCAGGGCCCGGGTTTAACTACAGTCCTAGGGCTGGTCCAGTGTCCCATTTATTCAACCAACATTTTTCAAAGACAACCTATGCACCAATTACTTCGCTAGGATTGGAGATCCTGGGTTTGGATATACATGGGGTCTGGAGTGGAAGATAAGTATGAATAAATGATAGCAATACCTGTAGTAACAAACATTATATATATGTAGTAGGTTTGCTATGTATTTTTTTTTTTTTTTGAGTCGGAGTCTCGCTCTGTGGCCCAGGCTGGAGTGCAGTGGCATGATCTTGGCTCACTGCAACCTCTGCCTCCCGGGTTCAAGCAATTCTCCTGTCTCAGACTGCTGAGTGGCTGGGACTACAGGCACATGTGCCCGGCTAAATTTTTGTATTTTTAGTAGAGACGGGGTTTCACTGTGTTAGCCAGAGTGGTCTCGATCTGACCTTGTGATCCATTCACCTTGGCCTTCCAAAGTGTTGGGATTACAGGTGTGAGCCACCATGCCCAGCCATATTTGGCACCTTTCTAAGGTATACCCGTACATTTTAATCCTCACAACCACCCACCCTAAATCTGCATTTAACTGGTGAAAATTGAGGTACAGAGTACCACAGCAATCAAATAGTATACCCAAGATTATACATCTAGCTGTCTAGTTCCAGAGTTTGTGCTTTTAGCCACAACCCTAAACTATGATTATAAAAATTAGAGGGCCAGGCCGGGCGCGGTGGCTCAAGCCTGTAATCCCAGCACTTTGGGAGGCCGAGACGGGTGGATCACGAGGTCAGGAGATCGAGACCATCCTGGCTAACACGTGAAACCCATCTCTACTAAAAGATACAAAAAACTAGCCGGGCAAGGTGGTGGGTGCCTGTAGTCCCAGCTACACAGGAGGCTGAGGCAGGAGAATGGCGTAAACCCTGGAGGCAGAGCTTGCAGTGAGCTGAGATCCGGCCACTGCATTCCAGCCTGGGCAACAGAGCGAGACTCCGTCTCAAAAAAAAAAAAAATTAGAGGGCTGGGCGCGGTGGCTCAAGCCTGTAATCCCAGCACTTTGGGAGGCCGAGACAGGCAGATCACAAGGTCAGGAGATCGAGACCATCCTGGCTAACACGGTGAAACCCTGTCTCTACTAAAAAATACAAAAAACTAGCCGGGCGTGGTGGTGGGCGCCTGTAGTCCCAGCTACTCGGGAGGCTAAGGCAGGAAAATGGCGTGAACCCGGGAGGCGGAGCTTGCAGTGAGCTGAGATCCAGCCACTGCACTCCAGCCTGGGCAACAAGCGAGACTCTGTCTCAAAAAAAAAAAAAAAAAAAAAAAAAATTAGAGGTGAACAAATTGCCATAGGACCACTGCAAAGAAAGAAATTCATGCTACTTCTTAGGGTCAAAAAAGTCTTTTCTGGCTACCAAAATTTTGAACCAAGCCTTAGAGGACAAACAGAACTTGGCTAGAAGTAAGACATTCATTGTGGCTTAAGGAATAGGATAAATTGGGGACAAGTAATAGGAGATGAAAACTGATAGGAAATGAAGTTGTAGTTTAGAGATCTGGGCCTTGTATGCTATGCTGAGGAGTTTGGGCCCTAATCTGTGAAATCTGTGACAGGAGAGAACTTTTAGAGGTCTTCAATCAAATACTCAGATTTGCTTTTAGAGAGGTCATGCTAGCAGCATTGAAGAGGGAGTGCTGGAGGAGAAGGAGACAGGGAGCTATTGCAGCATCTTAGGTAGTGCATGTGAAGGTCTGGACTGAGGCCATGGTCATGGGGTGGAGAAGAGGGCACCCACCAGAGGTGGGACAGAGGTGGGTTCAATAGGATGTGGTATGTATATGGGTGTGGAGTGAGAGAAAAGCAGGATGGCTCCAAGGTTTTTCACCTGGGTAGTTGACCACTTTCACTAAGATTGGAAAGTCAGAAATAAAAACAAGTTCAAGAATATCATAGTTTGGAAGTTTGAGAAACTTGTAACATATGAAATAGGCAATTATAAATACTTCAGGTCTGGAGAGAGATATGAACTAGAGATGCGGCTGGAGTGTCACTCACATCATGGGAACCTCTAGATTGAATAAAAGCCCATGGGAAGAAGGTGCAGAGAGCTAGGAGAGAAAAGAGTTGAGGCCAGAGCCTTGCAATGGTCTGCTACAAACATCAATTTAAAAATGAATGTATAATTGCAAAACACGATGAGTGCTATAATGAAGAGGAACCTGGTGCTTGTTAGAGAATATAACAAGGAACCAGACCCCATCTGGGAATCAGGCAAGACTTCCTAAGGCAGTGATTTTTTTTTTTTTCTTTTTTTTTTTTTTTTTTTTTGAGACGGAGTCTTGCTCTGTCGCCCGGGCTGGAGTGCAGTGGCTGGATCTCAGCTCACTACAAGCTCCGCCTCCCGGGTTTACGCCATTCTCCTGCCTCAGCCTCCCGAGTAGCTGGGACTACAGTAGGCAGTGATGTTTAAGCTGAAAGCCGAAGGGTGAGTAGAAGTTACACAGAATGTCTGACATCCACAGTAAATGCCAGCTTATTTAAACATCAGACTAAGCAAAAGGAATTCAAAAGGTAAACCTGATGCTTCAGAAAAAAAAAAGATCCAAAAAGGCAACCCAGTGACTATCAGATGAGTTATACATTCCAGAATACACCAGGGTTAGGGGCAGTTCTGTGGCACAGATCATCAAGGGTCAGTGGCACTTGGACTTCTACGGTCCTTTCTCCTAAGTTCTTCCCCAGAGAGGACTTTACTTGCCCTCATGCAAGGAGAGAGGCACACTCCCCATTGTAGAGCGGGGAGCAGATCGACATCCTGCCCAGAGCCACACACCATTGAAGGGGGTCGGGGGAGTGCGGGGGAGTTAAGACCAATGTGAGCCCTGGGTTCTCCTGCCTTTCATCAGGTGCCAACCTTTGTCCTCTCCCTGGGGTCTCATGGGGCCAGGAAATCACTGAATTCCCCTCATTGAGCTTCTTTCCACCAGTTTTTTTTCCAGCCTCATTCCAACTCCATGCCCTTTCCAAGGGCTGTTTTCCACCCAGCTGGGGCTTTCATCTCCCCGGGTCCTGGCACTCTTCCCTCCTCTCTATTCCTCTGCCACAGTGACCTTCCTTCCGGTCTCTCTGATGAAACCCCTGGAATCCCTAGGTCCATCCTGCCCACGTGCTGCAGTGAGGAATGGAAAGCCTCCATATTCAAAAAGCTTGTGGGTGCATTTGTCCTGGTTACTCCTCTCCCTCGGGCCCCATTTCCATGCATCAGGAACACTCCCTGCTGCACACCCTGTGCACAGAGCCTCGGGCTGCATCCAGCAGGAACACAGGCCGCCCCCAGAGTTCTCCTGCTCCATATTCAACTTCAGTTGTATGTAGGTCTCCAGCACCTAGCTGTGAGGAACAGAACCTTCAGAAATCCAAGAGGTTGCCATGTGGAAAGGAAAGTGTGTCCTGAATGGGCCTGAAGGAGTAGAGAGGCCAGTGGGAGATGTTTAAGAGAGTCTCCACTTGAGGGAGAGTTTTGGAATGTGCTATCTTGGACTGTAATTGTGCTCCTCATCACTAAAAGGGTGGAATAAGAGTGTTGTAGGGAAGATTCTTTCCTTTCTTCCTTCATCTATTCATTCAAGTGTCTATTGGTAGCTACTGTGGACTAGACATTCTTCTAAGTATTTGGGAGAATGGTGAACAAGACAGACAAGATTCCCATTCTAATGGTGCTTACGTTCTAGTGAAGAGACAGCAGTAAGCAAGGAGATTTTTTTTAAGTGGTAAATGCCACAAAGAAAATAATAGGATGCTGTGTCACAGAGTAATTTTGGGGCAGGGGTAGAGCAGTGAGCTCCTTTAAATGCAGTGGTCAGTGAAGCCCTCTCTGAGGAGGAGCAAAGACCTGGCAATAGCATCCAGGCAGCAAGAGCACAAAGTGGGGAACAGTACAGATGCCCTCTAATTTCGACAGGTAAGATTCTGCTGAGTGTTTATGGTGAGTTTAGTACTATATTACTAGAGTATGTTGAGACAGAGTCTCGCTCTGTCACCCAGGCTGGAGTGCAATGGTGTGATCTCGGCTCGCTGCAACCTCCGCCTCCTGGGTTCAGGTGATTCTCCTGCCTCAGTCTCCTGAGTAGTGGGATTACAGGTGCTCACCATGGAGCGAGAGAACTCTGGGGGCGGCCTGTGTTCCTGCTGGATGCAGCCCGAGGCTCTGTGCACAGGGTGTGCAGCAGGGAGTGTTCCTGATGCATGGAAATGGGGCCCGAGGGAGAGGAGTAACCAGGACAAATGCACCCACAAGCTTTCTGAACATGGAGGCTTTCCATTCCAGCACGTGGGCAGGATGGACCTAGAGATTCCAGGGGTTTCATCAGAGAGACCGGAAGGAAGGTCACTGTGGCAGGGGAATAGAGAGGAGGGAAGAGTGCCAGGACCTGGGGAGATGAAAGCCCCAGCTGGGTGGAAAACAGCCCTTGGAAAGGGCATGGAGTTGGAATGAGGCTGGAGTATATTCATTATCAAAAAAAGGAGAGGCAGGGCCAGGCACAGTGGCTCATACCTGTAATCCCAGTGCTTTGGGAGGCTGAGGCCAGAGGATTGCTTGAGGCCAAGAGTTCAAGACCAGCCCGGACAACACAGCGAGACCCTATCTCTACAAATAAAAATAAATATTAAGCAGGCACACTCCTATACTCCCAGCTACTCACAGGAGGCTGAGGCAGGAGGATCTCTTGATCTCAGAAGTTGGAAGTTACAGTGAGCTATGATCACACCACTGCATTCCAACCTGGGTGACAGAGCAAGACCCTGTCTCCAAAAAGAAAGAGAGGGGTTAGATATTACAGGACACCGTATCTGAGTTCATTATAAGGAAGGCATTTATAACTGAAATGCTCAAAAATGGAATGGTGTATAGCATGCAGTGATGAGCTTTCTGCCACTGGAAATATTCCAGCAGATGGGATGACAACCTGTCATGAGTTTTCTAATGAGCAGCCTTACAGCAGGACAGAAGCTGGACTTGCTAACTCTAAAGACCTTACCTGTTTTTAAGTATCCATTGTCCTTGCCTTCAACAGCTGTACCATTCACTTACAGGAAAATATCTTTACACATAAAACAGAGAGCAACATAAGGTTGTGGGAATGCACTGTAAGAACTACAGGAGATCTGGGCCGGGTGCGGTGGCTCACGCCTGTAATCCCAGCACTTTGGGAGGCTGAGCCTGGCGGATCACAAGGTCAGGAGTTCGAGACCAGCCTGACCAACATGGTGAAACCCCATCTCTACAAAAATACAAAAATTAGCTGGGCATGGTGGTGAGCACCTGTAATCCCGCTACTCAGGAGGCTGAGGCAGGAGAATCACCTGAACCCAGGAGGCAGAGGTTGCAGCGAGCCGAGATCACGTCATTGCACTCCAGACTGGGTGACAGAGCGAGACTCTGTCTCAAAAAAAAAAAAAAAGAACTACAGGAGATCAGAGAAATGAGAGATTCGTGTGCTCTAAAGTCACCTTTGAGATCTCTCACCATTGACAAGTCTCTCCTCCTAGTTCCATTCTTGTACCTCTGATTCTTGCCCAAGGTGGTCCCTCTATTCTAAACAAGCAAATAACAGCTAGCATTTTTTGAGTGCTTACCATATGCCAGGCACTGCCCTAAGCACATTACACATATTAACTCCAGTAAAGGTCACCACCACTTATGAAGTAGGTGCTACCATCATCTACATGTTAACAGATAGGCAGGCTGAGGCACAGAGAGGTTAAGAAGCTTGTCCAAGCTCACACAACTGTGAGTGACTGTCTGAAGCACAAAGTTGGTTGTTACATCTCAATTTTTGTGCCTGCCCCTCTCCATGCTCAGATGATCTGTTTCCTCATCTCTGTCAGTTTCATATCCTTCCTTGAAACTTGTGCTAAACATTCATACCACTAAGGAGTCCATCTCAGATGAACACCTCCTCTCAGGTTCTACTCCACACCATCTCTAACTGTATGTACTTAGGAAGCAGTAAAGCGTTATTCCCATAAAGTCAGACAGATACCCGACCTGACAAAACTGACTATATAACCCATGGCAAGTTATTTAATGAATCAACGCCTATTCTTATTTTTATTGGTTCACATCTTTTAAATTTTATGTATCCAAGATTTATTGCATGCCTTTTATGTGCTTGCTACTGGAAATGTGGAAATGAGATAGACAGTCCCTGCCCCTGAGTCAGACACAGTCCCTGCCTGGCCTAACAGCTACTGGGAAACCTGAGCTCTTGCAGCCTCTTACTGAAGGGATCCATTCTGCATGCCTTCTTTGATTTCTGGAGGACCCTCTAAGGAATTTGGAGCAGTGGGCATAGTCCCAACCCACCTCATGGAGGCTGACTTCAGAAACTTGCCAATGGGCTGAGAATATGTCAAGACCGTGCACTAATTCTTGTATTAGAATACTTGTATTATAAGTGCTGGAGTGAAAATATAGTCTGAGAAGTGAGAATACACCTTGGTGACCCCTTTGCCCATCCAATAGCGGGATACTTGTTTTGATTCAAATGGTGGTTTCTAAGCCAGAAGTGGGAACCTTCACTTCCTCTCCAGACTCAACTCCTAACATTCTTCTGGCATAAAAGAGGTACTCTTGGGACAGGGCACGGTGGCTCACACCTGTAATCCTAGCACTTTGGGAGACCAAGGCAGGTGGATCACCTGAGGTCAGGAGTTTCAAGACCAGCCTGGCCAACATGGCAAAACCCCGTCTCTACTAAAAGTACAAAAAGTAGCTGCACATAGTGGTGCATGCCTATAGTCCCAGCTACTTGGGAGGCTGAGACAGAAGAATTGCTTGAATCCAGGAGGTAGAGATTGCAGTGAGCTGAGATGGTGCCACTGCACTCCAGCCTGGGCGACACAGTGAGACTCTGTCTCAAAAAAAAAAAGAGGTACTCTTGGCCAGGCATGATGGCTCACACCTGTAATCCCAACAGTTTGGGAGGCCAAGGTGGGCAGATCACTTGAGGTCAGGAGTTCAAGACTAGCCTGACCAACATGGTGAAACCCCCGTGTCAACTAAAAATACAAAAATTAGCCAGACGTGGTGATACACGCCTATAATCCCAGCTACTCAGGAGGCTGAGGCAGGAGAATCACTTGAACCTGGGAGGTGGAGGTTGCAGTGAGCCAAGATTGTGCCACTGCACTCTGGCCTGGGTGACAGAGTGAGATTCTGTCTCAAAAAAAAAAAAAAAAAAAGAGGTACTCTTAAGATAATGTCCCACGTTCAGGTGATCTGCAGCTATGGGACAACCCCCCCTTTCTAGAGCAGAGGCAGTTTTAAAGCAACTACTGAACAAATGGATTGGGACTAGTGCTGGAGCTTTGGAGAGCGAAGGTCCCTCTAAGTCTCCTGGTCCATTCCCACATGGCTCTATGTGACCTAATCCTCAGGGTCTGGTCTACTTCCTGACTGGGGACAGGAATTTTTCTGGATTTACTCTTCGTTTCAGACTGAATTTTCTAGGAGTTTCCTCAGGTTCTTTCCCGAGGAAAGGAGGCAAAGAGAAAACTTGAATACCCGTATCACAACTTCTGACTTTTTGTCTGTGTTGAGCTCATCTTCCTGGCTCCAGTGCAGCTGGTTACAAACAGGAAGCAGGAATGCCCAGAGAGGGGAAAGAAAAGTGTGTGACCTTTTTATCACCTGTCTGAGGTTCTCCGAGGCTGAAGCCAGGTCATCACATCTATTCCCCAGCCTGGGGATGATTGACATTCTGCTGTCTCTTCAACACTTTCAACCAGCCTGTGGCTCACCACCCAAGGGGAAAGATACATAACTTCCTGATTTTCCAATTCCCATCCAATTTTTCATCCAAGGGATGTCTCACCAATGCCCTTTGAAGGAGATTCCATGCTCCTGGCTGAAATGGTGCTTTTTGTAAGGATAGCTATAGGCTTTCAAGAGAGCCCAGGCATTGCTCTATAGTGACCCAGTAGTCCTAATTTTCCAGCCAGGCCACCCCCCTGCCACTTCGTTAGTTTGGTTGCTCATGTAAATTTGTTCCTATTCAAGATCTGATTCATGACTGTAAGACAAGTCTCCCAAAACATTTAACCTAAATCTATCATGCTATAGATTGCTTTCCAGGAAGACCCAACTCTTACATCACCTTTAGCCAGTCAGCTGAAATTGAAGTCCCAATGTTTAAAAAAATGAGTCCTGTCTGTAAACCCCCGGGCTCTGCCTTGCTGGAAAGAAATCAGAATATTTAAGCTCATATTGTACATGTATAGAAATCAATAAGAAATCAAACCCCCTTTGTTTCTACCCTGGAGGTCCTAGAACTCACGAAGAACATTGTGGCTGATAACAGAGTCCAGTTCCATGTGATGACTGCCTTTGATCCCCTCCCCATCAGCCCTTATGATGACAAGGCCTTGGGCTACCAGCTGCTCCGCCAGACCATACAGTCCGTCTTCCCGGAAGTCAATATTACTATCCCAGGTAATGACTTCATCAGCTGTGGCTGGAGGGAGGAGGGGGCTGGAACTGTTTCCTATCCAATGTCTACTTCCCCACCCCTACCCCAGATGTTCAGCCTGTAAACAGCTGGCTGCTTCCCCTCCTGATGAGACTAGAACTGTATTTTCCCTTCAGAGTGGAAGTGAAAACGCAAACAGGAAAGGAGCAGAAACAATAAATTAGGTCAGTCAAGCCTGGGTCCTTGCTTAACCTAGGCCAGCCACTCTGGCATAGAGGGGAGAATTGGCTTAGACTACTCCCTCCTCTCTAAGAGTCACAGAAGGGGCCAAGATTTTCCCAGAGTCTGGTTCTGATCCATTCTAGGATAACAGCTCAGCAGCAAAGCTCAGAATCTTTAGCTCAGAAAAGCCTCCCAGCCCATACCGTTTGCCTTAACCTAATTTACGCTTCCCAGCCCAGATCAGTCCCAGCAGCACTCCTCTGTACCTGTACCCCTTCTGCAGCCTTCTAGCACACCATCCAAATCTATGCTTTGCAGACAGTGGTTCTCCAATCTAAGAGTGGAAGAGGTCTCCCCAGGGAACTATTAAAATGCAGATTACCTGGACTCACTGCAAAGATTTGGGTTAACCAAATCTGGAAGGGACCCTGGAATTTGCCTTTTTCACACATATCCACAGGAGATTCTGACAGGTGGTGATGTCTAACCTAGTCATCACTAAGGTGATGACTAACCATAGTTTGAGAATCTCTGGTCAATGGTTATTGCTCTAATATTAAGACATTGCTTGGCCGGGCGTGGTGGCTCACATGTGTAATCCCAGCACTTTGGGAGGCTGAGGCGGGTGGATCACAAGGTCAGGAGTTCGAGAACAGCCTGACCAATATGGTGAAACCTCGTCTCTACTAAAAATACAAAAATTAGCTGGGCCTGGTGGTGGGCACCTGTAGTCCCAGCTACTTGGGAGGATAAGGCAGGAGAATCACTTGAACCCAGGAGGCAGAGATTCCAGTGAGCCGAGACAGCACCACTGCACTCCAGCCTGGGGGACAGAGCAAGACTCTGTCAAAAAAAAAGGAAAAAAGACATTGCTCAATAATAATGATATTGCTTAATTATTAATGCTCTAATATTAAGACCCGTGTCTAGTTTTCTTTTCCCTTGGTCTAATCTGAGATTCCTCCAAACATCCAGGAACCCGGCCTTCACAGTCCCAGATTCTCCTCCCTTGGCCCTTAAAGGCTACCTACTCTATTCTCTTTCTTCTGGAGCACTTGTCCACCAATGGGGCCAGGCTTTTACAGAAAAAAGACAGGCAGAAATCAACCACAAAGCAAGGAACTGTGAAGGGCCTGGATGTCCATTTGAAACCATGAGTGGAAGATGAAAGAAAACACAAATTACTGTCTCAAATCACCCCACACACTTGAGTTCTTTTCCCAAAGAACACACCTAGGGGCACAAGTCCCAGCCCCTGCCAGGTGACCTGCTACCACCTTCAGGAGAGTGGGAAACTGGAAAGAGTATCCTGGCACTTTCCAGATCTAAGGTTTGACCCTAGGAAGACAGAGTCATCCTTCAGAGAGTGAGAATAACAGGAAATTTTGTTCCAATTCAAGAGGGTTATATTTTATAGTAGTAAAGTTCTCCCAGAGGGTATTTATTTTTGACCTAGAGTGATACAGAATAAAGGTCAGGTGATAAAGAAGTGCTATCTAGTTTCTCGTTTCTTAAATAGCAAATGGCCATGGCCTTGGGTATGAAATGAAGATATTGGCCTCCCTGGTCATCACAGGGAGAGGACACTTCCAAGGGCATTGGTGAGACATCCCTTGAATGGTCCATCCAAGGGATGTCTCACCAATGCCCTTGGAAGGAGATTCCATGTTCCTGGCTGAAATGGTGCGTTTTGTAAGGATAGCTATAGGCTTTCAAGAGAGCCCAGGCATTGCTCTGTAACGACCCAGTAATCCTAATTTTCCAGCCAGGCCACATGCCAGCCACTTTGTTGGTTTGGTTGCTCATGTAAAGCCCCTTTCCTGTTTATCTTCCCTCTCTAGGTACTTGTCTTGGCAACACAGACAGCCGATTCTTTACAGACCTCACCACTGGCATCTACAGGTTCAATCCCTACTATCTACAGCCTGAAGACTTAAAACGGTGAGTGGAACAGGTTTGAGCAGCAAGTGGGAGAAAAGAAACACACTTGACGTGTCTCTTTCCCACCCTGTGCTCCTGACAGTCCACAGAATCAGGGCGGGGGGAAGCTGGGATTTGGCAAAATGAAATGGAGACATTGTAGAACCTAACCCATCTACCGTCCTTATTGCCAGAGTCTCATCATCACCCCCTAGAATTGATGGAAATTGGCCCCTCTTTTATAAAGATGGAGATAATTGGGTGATTGGGGAGAAGCTGGTGGAATCCGTACCCTTGGGTGCTAATCCCAGCTCTTCCTGTCTTTGGGAGAGGGCTTATCCTCTGGACCCCGTTTCCTCCACTTACAAAATGGGGAGACTCCTCAGCACTTTGTGAAATGCAGACCACACATGAGGTCAAAGGTGGGTGCATGTTTTGATTTCTCAGAAGAAAGCACTATGGAAATCCACGATGTGAGCACCAATTTTAACTGCTCTGTGTGAATTACTATTTTTGTGGGTTCTTCAGCACATTTTTAATCCTGGGGTATGGGAGGACGATTTCCATTTACCTCTCTGCTACTTATCATGTCCAGACCTGGTCTCCCCATCTTAAGTCCTCTGTAGACAGAGTGAAAATATTTGAATAGGAGTTTAAGAACAGCTTTCTTTTTTTGTTTTTTAAATGGGAGATGGATAGGTACTCTGTTTCCTTTTATCTTTGAGATTACATATGTAGTTTGGTGGTTGTTTGTTTTGTTTTGCTCTGTTTTGTTTCACTGTGGGGAGGCAGGTTGGTGGGTGTAAGGTCTGATAGTAAAGTTCCTAGGTGCCACAGAAAACTGGGTAGGTACCCTGGGCAGTTGCCTTCTCTACCCTCTAGTGGGAGAGTAGGGGACTGGCTTAGAGATAGTCTAGCTAGGTACTCTGTCCTAAGAGAAAGAGAATTGGAAAGATAGTTCTCAGTCAAGTGTGGTGGCTCACACCTATAATCCCAATACTTTGGGAGGCTGAGGCAGGAGGATCACTTGAGCCGCGAAGTTTGAGACCGGCCTGGGCAACCTAACAAGACTCCATCTCTTCAAAATAATTTTAAAAATAAAAAAATTAGCCACACGCCTGTGGTCCCAGCTACTCAGGAGCTGAGGTGGGAGGATCACTGGAACCCAGGAGGTTGAGGCTGCAGTGAGCTGTGATTGTACCCCTGCACTCTAGCCTGGGCTACAGAATGAGAACCTGTCTCAAAAAAAAAAAAAGACAATTCTCCTGGAGGACAAATTATTGAGTGGATTTCACAGCAGGAGATTATTTTGGACTCCCCAAGAGTTTATTCCACACTGTTCTTTGTCATGAGCATGGATGGATCCCTGAGAAACAACCAATGTGTCATATGAAATCTCAGATGCCCCCTCCCTTGCCCCTCCCTTTCCTAGCCCTGGAGGGCCAGTAGTTTCCGGGTTGGTGAGGGGAGTAAGGAAAGTGCTCTATAATAACACTTGTGCTGTGGCACTTGGCCCTCCCCTCCTTCCCTAAATGCATCTTACTTTCCTCAGCTTCCATGGAATCAATGAGAAAATCTCAGTCCAAGGCTATGAGAACCAAGTGAAATTCATCTTTGAGTTGATTCAGAATGCTGACACAGACCAGGAGCCAGTTTCTCACCTGCACAAACTGTGAGGTCAAGGGGCCTGCTGGGTTAGGCATGCCCGACCCCGGGCCAGGACTAACCCAAGGGGGAAAGCCAGTGTTGATGAAACTTTTGATTAAAACCACATTGTAAAACATTGCCCATCTGTCTTGCTCACTCTTAAACTCACCCAAGAACAAGGCCAGGGGTAAGGTAAAGTCAGCAGAAATCTGGCTTCTCCCTTCCTCCTGATATCTGCATCCCTTGATCCACTGGCATTTGCTGCCTTCTTGTCCCTTATCTGTCTTATGCTGGTTATTTCACTGCTTCACCCTCCAGGCTTGGCTTAGCAAATGTAGATTTGAGAAATCTCAACCAGGTGTTATCTGATAGGAGTCTTTAATTTGGGGCACTGTTGCTGGGATGCTTTCTCCAGAGCTTATATATTTCTTCTTGCTAGAACTTTCTTTCCCCTTTTATTCCCCTCTCTTGGACTTGTGAGCTGTATCTTCATCTCTCTTCTCTCTCCTGCATCTCTCCCCTTACTCTCCAATTTATTCTACTTCTGGACCTGGACTTACCCAAACTGTGAAACTACCATAATTGTCACCACAATCAGTCAAATAAAGTGATCTGTCCATCACCAGCTGGATACTGAGGGGTGAAACTGAGGCGGGGGCTTTGGAGAAACCCCAAACCTCCTGGTTCTGGAGGCCAGAGACTGGAAAAGAAAGCCTCTGTCCTTGGGCTCCTCCCAAGGGCTCCCTGGGCTTTGTTCCCTCCCTGCCCTGTTCCTGCCACCTGCTGCTACTGTCTCACCCCAGGAGGCACTAATCTGTGGAAACATTTCCCTGGCACATCTGATGGGCTAAGCTCCCAAGGGAAGGGCACTCGGAGCTAAGGACCAGCAGGGCCGTGGCCCTGGCATCATGTCCTGGTTCAGGCAGATCAAGGGAAAGTGGAGGGCATTAGGGTGGAGGAGGAGGGGGAGGCTGGCTTGAGGGGCTCTGCGCTGTCTGGTGGGGTATGAGGAGGCACAAACTAGCCTCCACTGGGGACAGCAGAATTCCTGTCTTTTTTCTCTGGGCTCCAACCCTGAGCATGTTTGAATCTGCTCAGTAGCTGCCAGGTGGGGGGCATTGGAAGGCAGCATTTCTTGGCTCAAAGCTGGAAGCTGTGCTTTCTGGATCACAAGAGAGTCTGTGATCCTCTTGAGAGGAGCTGGGACTCAAGGGACACCCTCTTCTTTTCCTCACCAGGCAAGGACCTTCCATGTCCTCCTGGGCTTTGACAGCAGTGGGCTCCTTCTCCCTCTCCTCATAACCCCCTTCCCCCTCGAGCCCCCAGTTTCTCACCTCCCTCCCTGGATGTGTACTGTTCCTTGGAGCTCGGGCTTCATGAAAAGTGTTGGAACCACAGTATGGGGATTATTCCAGCTTTTTTGCTACTCCCCCTAAGATTCACATTCCTTCCTTTGCCCTCCCTTTTTTGGCCAATTCAGTACTTATTCAGCCTTTGTTAGAGGGCGAGCTGAAGAACAAAAATAATCCTTCACATTTGTACAGAGCTGTACAGACTGCTTTCATACATCTTATCTCAGCAGAGCCCCACAAGAACCCTGCGAAGAAGGCATTGTTACTCCTTACAGGGGAGGAATTGGTTCTCAGAGAGGCTACGCATCTAGCTGCAGGCAGTTGGCTCAAGTCTATGTCACCTGGCTCCAAACTCACTGTTATTCTGCAATCCTACGTAACCAATAGAATCTACTTCCCAAAAATTATCTTATTTACTCATCGCAACAACTCTAAGGTGTTACTGTTCATTTTACAGATGAGGCCACTGAGACTCTTAGGTTAAATAACTTGTCCAAGGTCATGCAGGTGCCAGGAGCTGAGTCTATCTGAATCCAAAGCCTGTGCTAAAAGTACCGAAACTGAGACTCAGAGAAGTCATTTGACAGTGTTCTTATGGGGCAGCCCCAGAATTGAAATGCAGGTCAAAAATCCCAAGTCCAGTACTTCTTCAGTTGCACCGTGCTGCCTGCCTCAAGAACCTGTGGTATGTGGCTCATTCATTCTGACCCAGAGAGATGTCAAGGACAAAGGCTATTCTACTGTTGGACTTGGTTCTTAGCTCTAGCTCTCTGTATTCCTCTTGCTGAACTCAACTCTCCCTATTCACACCTCTCCCACTGTCTGCCAGCATTTCTTACCAGCCCCACCCCCAGCTTCTGGGTTCAGCTCTTTTCCCTTTACTCTGAGTTTGGGAACAACCAGGTCTCTAATGATCATACAGCAACTGGGAGAAGAGTGAACAGCAGACCCTCCCCTCCTCTAGTCTCACTACCCTCTTCCAGCTGTAGAAAAAAAAAGTCCCAGAGCGGGTAGGAAGCCCATGAGAGGGAACTGCTACAAATCCTGGCTCTGAGAACGCCTGCATTACAGCCCGGTGGTCCCTGAAGGCTTCTCAAGAGAGCAGTTCAAAGTCCCCAGCCTGGCTGGAACAACAGCAGCCTCGAGACTTGTTGGGGCTTGGCGCAGTAGCTCTCGCCTGTAATCCCAGCACTTTAGGAGGTGGAGGCAGGAGGATCGCTTGAGGGCAGGAGTTCAAGACTAGCCTGAGTGATAGGGTGAGACCACCAGCTCAAAAAACAAACGAAAAGACTCTGGATGGAATAAGGCAACAAATCGGTGACTTTCCACCACCCCATCCCCATCCATCTACCACTTTCCAAATCCCGCAATGAAAGAGCTCCAACAGATAATCATAGGTACATCCTACACCCTTATCAAGACTTAGCTCAAGCTTTTTACACCTCACTGCCTGAGGTGAGAAGGAAGACAAAATATTCATACGCAAAGAGAATGGGAAAAGAAAGTTTGGCTGGAATCCTTTGATTGTGAATCTGGGTTGCTAAAAACATGGCCATCCTAAACCCGGTATTCCTTTTATCCAAGGAAGATAATAGGAGACAAAGTTCCTACTTGAGAGCTGAACATTTCATTAAATTTTTTTTTTTGAAAATTCAAATCTAATCAAAGAGGGTTGGTTTTTGTTGTTGTTGTTGTTTCTTGAGAGGGGGTCTTGCTCTGTCACCCAGGATGGAGTGCAGTAGCAAGATCATGACACTGCAGCCTCAACTTCCCAGGCTTAAGAGATCCTCCCACTTCAGCCTCCTGAAAAGCTAGGACCACTGGTGCATGTCACCACACCTGGCTTTTATTTTTTCTATTTTTTTTGTAGCGATAGGGTCTCACTGTGTTGCTGAGACTGGTCTCAAACTCCTGGGCTCAAGCGATCATCCTACTTCAGGCCTCCCAAAGTGCTGGGATTACAGGTTTAGCCACTGTACCTGGCCTAATTAAATATTTTATAAAAACAAACCTACTTGCAATTCTAATATTCAGTGTCCATCTAATGTCAATAAAAAGAATCAGTATCATGTTTAACATGTTGTATCTAGAGGTACAAATATAAAAATTTAAGAATAATATAAATTATTTATTACTACAAAATGTTTCTTAGCACCAACGTGCAATGTTGCAAACACTACACTAATTCATGGGTACCTCCAGAACCAGAAATTGGAACATAAAACAGAGCAAGAAAATGGACACTCAGCACTACTGGTAGATAATATGTCACGCGAGAATTCACTACACAGCCAAGCGTGGTGGCTTATGCCTGTAGTCCCAGCACTTTGGGAGGCCAAGGCAGGTGGATCTGACCTGAGGTCAGAGTTTGAGACCAGCCTCACCAACATAGCAAGACCCTGTCTCTACTAAAAATACAAAAATTAGCTGGGCGTGGTAGCAGGCACCTTTAATTCCAGCTACTTGGGAGGCTGAGGCAGGAGAATCGCTTGAACCCAGGAGGCAGAGGTTGCGGTGAGCCGAGATGACCACTGTACTCCAGACTGGGCAACAGAGCAAGACTCTGTCTCAGAAAAAAAAGAAAAAAAAATCCACTACAGGCAGGGCGCAGTGGCTCACGCTTGTAATCCCAGTACTTTGGGAGGTTGAGTCGGATGAATCACTTGAAGTCAGGAGTTTGAGACCAGCCTGACCAACATGGTGAAACCCCATCTCTAATAAAAATACAAAAATTAGCTGGGTGTGGTGGCATGCGCCTGTAATCCCAGCTACTCAGGAGGCTGAGGCACGAGAATTGCTTGAATCGGGGAGGCAGAGGTTCAAGCAGTGTGCAGTGTGCAGTGTGCTGAGATCACACCACTGCACCCCAGGCTGGGCAATAGAGCGAGGCTGTCTCAGAAAAAAGGAATCCACTACAGCCATGCTATCTAAAAGGAAGGATTTGACAAGTTAATTTTCTTTTCTCTTAGCTAAGCACTTGGACAGCTCAATTCCTGCCTACACTCCAAAACCACAGTGGCCTCCAAAGTTCACACTGATACAACCCACAAACCTTCAGGGCATCCAGACACAGTTACTTTCTTTTTTTAAAGACATAGAGTGTGTTTGCTTAGGTAGCACATACACTAAAACTGGAACAATACAAATTTCCAATTAAAACAACACAACCACACAAGGATAACACAAAAATATGTGAAAGCACTCCATATTTTTAATGTATATGTATTTCAAAATGTCAAGTACACAGTAAATACATACAATGTTTATCTATCAACTTAAATGAATAAGACAGGGCAAGATATATAAAGAATTGACCCCCGGGGTCTGAACTGTATTAGACTCAGTAATGTGGGTTCAGTGTTACTGGTTGTTCTGTGCCAGTGCTGAGCACAGAATCCCAAGGGACAGAGGCATCTCTGTGTTTTTAATGGATTTATTTCCTTTGTGGTTATATTATATGATGCCTTCTAAAGCATTAAGTTTGGGGCAGGGGGCTTTCTTGCCTGGGTCTGAGAGGTAAGGTGTTATTTTATATACCACATGGTGCCTGGTCTGGAAAATCAGGAAGGCCTCTGGTAAGGAAGTCATGATTGAAGCTGAGATTTCAAGGTTGAGTAAGAGTTAGCTAGGCAAAGCACAGAATGGGAAAAAATATTTGCAAACTTTGCATCCAACAAAAGTCTAATATTCAGAATCTATAAGTAACTGAAACAATTGAATAAGCAAGAAACAAATAACCCCTTTAAAAAATGGGCAAAAGACATGAACAGACACTCCTCAAAACAGGATATACAAGCAGTCAACAAACTTATGAAAAAAAATGCTCCACATCACTAATCACCAGAGAAATGCAAATCAAAACCACAGTGTGATACCATCTCACACCAATCAGAATGAAAGTTATTAAAAAGTCAAAGAACAACAGACGTTGACAAGGCTGCAGAGAAGGGAACACTTACACATTCTTGGTGGGAATGTAAATTAGTTCAGCCACTGTGGAAATCAGTTTGGAGATTTCTCAAAGAACTTAAAACAGAACTACCATTTGACCCAGCAATCCCACTACTGGATATACATCCAAAAGAAAACAAATCATTCTGCCAAAAAGACACATACACTCACATGTTCATAACAGCACTATTCACAATAGCAAAGACATGGAATTAACCTAGGTGCCCATCAATGGTGGTTTGGATAAAGAAAATGTACATATATACCATGTAATACTATGCAGCCATAAAAAAGAACAAAATCGTGTCCTTTGTAGCAACATGGATGCAGCCAGAGGCTATTGTCTTAAGCAAGTTAACACAGGAACAGAAAACCAAATAGCATTTGTGCTCACTTATAAGTTTGGGTACTCACGGACGTAAAGATGGCAACAATAGACACTGGGGACTGTTGTGGGGGAGCAAGAAAAGGGGGACAAGGTTGAAAAACTAACTATTGAATACTATGCTCAGTACCTGGGTAACAAGATCATTCATACCTCAAACGTCAGCATCACACAGTATACCCAGGTAACCAACCTGCACAGGTACCCCCTGAATCTAAAACAAAAGTTGAAAAACAGAAAGAAATGAAAATATGTACCCCTAAAAAGGCTTGCACACATTGCATATAGCAGCCTTCTTTGTAATAGCCCCAAACTGGAAACTACTGAAATGTCCATCAACAGATGAATGAATAAGCAAACAGGTGCATCTATACGACGGAACACTACTCAACAGCAGAAAGGAACAACCTGTTGATACACATAACATGGATAAATCTCAGAATAAGTATGCTGAGTGAAAGAAATCAGACCAAAAAAGATATCTACTACATGATTCCATTTATATAAAATTCTAGAAATGAAAAACATCTGTAGTGACAGACGGCAGGTGGCCCAAGGCATGGGTTGAGAGAGAAAGATGAAAAGAAGCAGGAAGAAATGCAGGGGGTTATGGATACACTCTTTACCTTGATTGTAGTGATGTTTTACTGATGTATACATATGTCAAAACATCAAATTGTACACCTTAAATCTGTGCTGTTTATTGCATATTATACCTCAAAAAAGCTCTTAAATTTAAAAACAAAACAAAAAAACAGTGAGTTAGCTAGGCAAAGAGTTGGGGGGGCAAGGGAGAGAATTGTGCCAGACAGGAAATAGAGTAGGCAAAGTAGTAAGCAAAAGTAAAATAGTAAGGCAAATGAGAGCCTGAAACCTTCATGAAATGAGTTGGCCAGCCACGGTGGCTCAAGCCTGTGATCCCAGCACTTTGGGAGGCCAAGGCGGGGGATCACCTGAGGTCAGGAGTTCATGACCAGCCTGACCAACATGGAGAAACCCCATCTCTACTAAACATACAAAATTAACCAGTCATGGTGGCGCATGCCTATAATCCCAGCTACTCTGGAGGCTGAGGCAGGAGAATCACTTTTACCCAGGAGACGGAGGTTGTGATGAGCTGAGATTGCGCCACTGCACTCCAGCCTGGGCAACGAGAACAAAACTCTGGCTCCAAAAAAGAAAAGAAAATAAAAGAAAGGAGTCCAGTTGGGGCCTTGTAAATTAGGAGTGGAATTGTGGGCTTTGACTTAGGACAATGGGAAAGGAAGTATAGCTAAGAGGTCCTTCTTTCCTTCTGTTCTTTTGTTCCTTTTTCTACTTTCTTTTTAATACTTATACATTATTTATTATATGCCAGGCACTGTTCTAAGTTATATGTACATATATATAATCATTTAATCCTAATAATTACCCTATGAAGTAGGCAAATTAGAAGGTTACTTAGGTTAGTCATTTGGGAAATGCAAATCAAAATCACAATGGGATACCACTTCACATCCACTAGGTTGGCCATAATCCAAAAATGCAAAATAATAAATGTTGGTGAGGATGTGGAGAAACTGGAACCCTTGTACCTTGCTACTAGGAATGTAAAATGGTGCAGCAGCTATCGAAAGCAGTTTAGTGTTTCTTCAAAAAGTTAAACATAGGCTGGACACGGTGGTGTGTACCTGTCGTCCCGGCTACTTGAGAGGCTGAGGCAGGAGGATGGCTGGAGCTCAAGAGTTCAAGTCCAACCTAGGTAGAAAAAAAAAAAAAGGCCAGGCACAGTGGCTCACACCTGTAATACCAGCACTTTGGGAGGCCAAGGCAGGCAGATCACCTGAGGTCAGGAGTTGGAGGTCAGCCTAGCTAACATGGTGAAACCCTGTCTCCACTAAAAATACAAAAAATTAGCCAGGCATGGTGGTGCATGCCTGTAATCCTAGCTACTCAGGAGGCTGAGGCAGGAGAATTACTTGAACCCAGGAAGCAGAGGTTGCAGTGAGCTGAGATCATACCATTGCACCCCAGCTTGGGCAACAAGAGTGAAACTCTGTCTCTAAAATAAAATAAAATAAAATAAAATAAAATAAAACAAAATAAAAAGTTAAACAGAATTGCCATATCACCCAGCAATGGTATATAGTCAAAAGAAATTAAAACAAAAGATACTCAAATGAAACTTATATATGAATGTTCACAGAGGACTATTCATAATCAAAAAAGGTGAAAACAACCCAAATGTCCATCCATGGATGAATGGATAAACAAAATACGTTGTATCCATACAGTGAAATATTATTTATAAAAAGGAACGAAGTATTGATCTATGCTACAGTGTGGTTGAACCTTGAAAACATTTGGATAGAATATTTGAGGGCAAAAAATAAAACAACAACAACAACATAATTATGTTAAGTAAAAAACCCATTCGCAGAAAGTTACATATTGCATGGTTCCATTTATATGACATATCCAAAATAGGGAAATCTATAGAGACGAAAAGTGACTAGTGGTTGACTAATCAGGGAGGGGAGGGGAAGGAAGGGGAGAGTGGGTACTGACTGCTAATGGATACAGGATTTCTTTTTGGGGTGATGAAAATGTCTTAAAACTAGACAGATGTGATGGTTGTCCAACACTGTGAATATAATAAACACCAATGAATTGTACATTTTGAATTTATGTTATGTGAATTTTACCTCAAAAAATAAATAAATCCAAAAAAAAGTTATTTAGGAGGTAGAGTCGATGCATGGCAAGTGGTGATTGATGGGTGGTGGGCGAGGAGGCAGGGAAGTAGAGGAAGGAGTCAAGAATGACTCCCAGATGGCTGACAATCAAATGAGAGGGGGAATCCTCTTTTTTGGGATGGAGAAGACAGAGTAAGAAATATACATCTGGAAGATAACTAGCACATTTTGGATATCACAAGTTGGAAGTGCTGAGACATCCAAGTTCAGAGCTCAGAAGAGAAGTCTAAGACAAAGATATTTGGGCGTCATCAACAGAGCACCATAAATGGACACTATACAAGTGAATGAGACTCCATATGTAAGGGTTTGACAGAAAGAAGGCCCAGATGTGTAAATTACAAGGTGTCAGCAAACCTCACAGAAATTTTTAAATATAAGGCATTTAGAAATTAATATAAATTTTAAAATATAAAGTCTCTGTGTTCAAGGACTTTGTGATCAAGCATAAAACAATAAGTTCATGTTAAAGAAGGCTTCAGCTATGTAACATATCACCAAAGCCTACCATTTCATCTTTCATTTTACACGTCCCTACATGCATCAACCACATGTTAAAGAACCTGCTGTTCCTTGAAAATGCCAAATTCTCGCTTGCCTCCCTGCCATTTCACTCTTTTCTCTCTAACTGGAATAATTCTTTCCCATTCCCAATTCTTTTAGGCATATACTTAGGAGTGAAATTGCTCAGTGATATGGTAATTCTGTGTTTAACCTTCTGAAGAAACATCAAACTGTTTCCTATAGCAGCTGCACCACATTATATTCTCACCAGCAAATGGACAAGGTTCCAATTTCTCCACACTCTCACCAACACTTGTCATTTTCTGTTATTTTCTCTTTTTTTTTTATTTTTATGGCCAACCTACTGGATATGAAGGGGTATCCCATTGTGGTTTTGATTTGCAATTCTCTAACAAGTAACCTAAATAACTTTTTAATCTATTTACCATTCTCCAACCCACTGACCTCATTTTCCACCTGATATATTGCAACAGCCTACCTCCTAGGGTAATTATTAGGATTAAATGAGTTCGCATATAAACCCACACAGTCAGAGTCAATCAAAGCACCTCCATGTCTTTGAAGACTTCCTGAGCCTTGCCTTCCTGTGACAAAATATACCTTTGTCACAATGTTTCCTCCTGTGACAAAGGTATATTTTTGTTAAAGCTCCCCAGGAGATTCTAATATGCAGCCAAGACTGAGAATCACCAGACTGGGGCAATGTTTCCCAACCTAGTAGGATCATGGGAGTCACCTGGGGCACTTATTTAAAAGGGTAGGTTTCCTGGCCCAGCACCAGACGTTTGGAAACAGAATTTCCAGGAAAGAGGCCTGGAAATCTATATTTTAAAAGAAGTTCCCAACAGGTGATTCCTATGACCAGGCCAGTTTAGGAAACCCTGGTCTAGAGGATAATCATAGAGCAGTAGGCAGTAAACACAGAGGGCAGTTTGAAACTAGGTAATCTGGTTTACAAGGATACAGTCCTTTTGCCTCCTGGCTCTTGCAAGATAAAGTTTGCTCATCTTTGGCTTGTGACCCACTGTGGGGATGCTGCCCCATTAGCTCCCACCTGCATCTATGTAAGAGACTGTCCATCATTGACCCTTTCCAGGTAGGCATGCCCTCACACTCTGGGAAGTCTAAAATTTCATGTGAGGCCCAGAGAGAGCCTGAGCTGCCCATTCCAAATGCCTAATCCCTGTTTATGGCTCTTTCTCTTTGGTGAAATCTTAACAGTCCTACTGTGTGCAGGGAATGTTCCAAATGCCATATTATCCTAATCCTCTCATCATCTGTGAAGGCTAATGTAACCCCATCTTGGATGCTAATCCACCGTGTTGACTTCTGATTAACCCCAGTTCCGGAAATGCCTCTAAGATTTCTATTTTATCTACTATTCCTTGGTTAGACCACGTACTTACCATAAATCCTGCTCTTAGGTTAAAACAATTGACCATAAATCCTGCCCTTAGGGAGCTTCACATAGCATTCTCGCCTTTCTCTACACATTGCTTCCCTGTAAGGTATAGGTATTCCTTCCTTACAAGATATACAAGCCCTGGTCTCACTGCTGTCCGAGATATAGACAGGGCTTCTGTTCATAAGTCCCTATTAAATGCTTCTAAGAAACAAGATTTGTCAGTCTCTTTGGCCTGTCAGCTTTCTCAGACTTTGGGGGTAGGTTTGCACAGAACTGCTCACCATGGAATATATGTTGCAGAAAGGGAATTATGTCTCCATTTGATAGATATGGCCCAAGGTCACGTACCTAATGAATGGCTGAGCCATTCATGGATTCAAATCCATATGATTACAAAGCTGTGGCATATTCCACTCTGCAGCACTGCCTCTCAAAGATTGCATTTCTATCCCCAGTTATAGTTCACCAGACCATTTTGTTTGCTGTCAAGGCTTCCCAGCTATACTCAGTAAATTCAGAGCTGCAGCTCCAAAACACCTGGAACCATCTTGCCTAAGGGAATCCTGGCGTGGGTATCCAGGGGGCTTTGGGGAAGGGAACTCAGTTTTAGAGAAGCAAAGGGAATGATGACAGTGCTGAGCACAGATGGCCACACTTCCCTATCCCACCCCCATCACTACATCCTCCTAAAACTGAATGAAGCCGGAAGGGGATGTCACCTCAGCTCTGGGCAGCAGGAAAGAAGTTGACCTCTGGGAGGGAGGGAGCAGCAGAGGAGTCAAAGCAAGGGGAAAAATGGGAGGGGGTACCCTCCGCCACAGTACAAAACAGAAAAGTTTCCAGCCATGTCAGGCTAGTCTTATGACTAGCCATGCTGGTTAGGGGGTCCAGGATCTGTGGGGCTCTGGAATTTTATGATGTCTCAAGATGAGTGTTCAGGTAGTTTATGGAGAAGCCATTGGTAGACAGTACTTGGCCCAGAAGGAAGGCCATGGGGCTAAGAGAACCTCAGGATAGAGGCTAAATTACCCACATATTAGACAAGTGCCAAGCAAGACTGAAGAATGCTGCCCCACAGAGGACCTTCCCACACAGGCTCCTTCACAGGCCCCTGCCAGTGATCAACAATTCCTTTTGCCACAACCCTCTTTCCCACCCCACACCCAACATATGCTCATATTCTAAGTGCTTGCTATACAAATGCTGTTTCATGACAAGTCACCCAGCCTCTCTCCAACTAGATGGCATCCCCAAGCTCAGTTTATATAAAAATTTGGGGTGCTACTACCAGCTTCTAGGTAAATGCCACATTATATTCTGAAAGACATGAGGAGGGGATGCTGTGAGTTTGTTAGGGTGCTGCAAGGAGAAATTTCTGTCTCCCAGAGTAACAGGAATCAGTGAGAGACTCTTGACCAGAGCTGGTCAAGGATGCTGGAGAGAAACACAGCAAGAGAAAAACGCTATAGAATGCAACAGGCCTATGAAAACAGTGCATGGAGAAGAGGCTGACTCAGTGGTCTTCCATATTCAGGATGGACATTACAGGCCATGAGGAAGTTAAGCTGATTTTGAAAAAAGAGTTGCCCAATGGGGGATAGGAATAAGACCCTCCAACCAAAGTTTCAGGGGACCTCCTTTGGAGAAAGAAATGTGTTTCTAGGCGTGGAAGAGCTCACTTGGCCAACCAGCTCTAAGATTGGGCATGTCTTGAGGCAAGAGAGAGTCCACACGACCTTTGGAAGTTCTTGTCATACAAAGGTCCACAGTGATGCTTAGAGACCCTCACTATCTTTTTGACACCCCCAACTGAGTCTCTCCTTCTGAAGTATCTGGCTGGCCTGCTACTTGCTGGTAGTTCCTGTCTTTTCATCTGTGACCTCTGCTCCCTACATCTGTGTTCGTCATTTCACCGACTGTAGCTATTTCTGCTCTTTCAGTAGAGAAGGGCCAGGATGTCTTCCTCTTCCCAAGGTCACAGCTGGCTAAGCCAGAGGAAATCGGCTTCCCCCAGGCCCTCTTGGTGTTTGACTCTAGGGATCAGCACAACATAGAGCAAGGTACCTACCTCAGTCTTATCCACCTCATCCATCATTCATTCAACGTATTTATTAAGTACCTACTATGTGCCAGGAGCTGGGTTTACACTAGTGATCGAAATAGATATAGAGATTATATTCTTGTTCCAGTGGCCCTGATACTTCAGAAGACACCAAAACCAAGGGCTTTTATATTTATTTACTATAGAAATATTTGCAATACCTATAACCAACAAAGGACTCATATCTGATATTCATGAAGAACTCCTACAAAGTAATAAGACAGGGCCAGGCTCAGTGGTTCATACCTGTAATCCCAGCACTTTGGGAGGCCAAGGCAGGCGGATCACTTGAGGTCAGGGGTTAGAGACCAGCCTGGCCAACATGGTGAAACCCTGTCTCTATCAAAAATACAAAACTTAGCCAGTCATGATGGCATGTGCCTGTAGTCCCAGCTACTCGGGAGACTGAGGCAGAAGAATCACATGAACCCAAGAGGTTCCAGCCTGGGCGACAGAGCGAGATGCCATCTCAAAAAAAAAAAAAAAAAAAAAAAAAAAAAAGTAGTAGGACAGAAGGAATAGAATAATAGAAAATGGACATAATACTTGAACAGATATCCAAGGGTCAAATAAATGTATGGAAAGGTGGTCAACTTCATTGGTTATCAGGACAAAGTAAATTTAAATTGCAATACCACTATACACCCACCAGAATGGCTAAATTTTTTAATTTTTCTAGATTGACAATATCAAGTGTTAATGAGAATATAGAGCAACTGGAACACTAAGACGCTGCTGGCAGGAGTGTAAATTAATATGAGCACTTCGAAAAAATTGTTTAGTCGCATTTGCTAAAGTTAAAAATATGCCTATCCTTTTATGACCCAGTAATTCTACTCCTAGGTATATATCTAGTATAAATATGAACGTAAGTGTACCAAAGGACATGAACAAAAACATTATCACAGCCTTATTCATAACAACCCCAAAGTAGGAACAACCCAAATGTCCATCAACAGAATAACAGATAAATTGTGGTATATTTATTTAATGGCACACCGTACGGCAATGAAAACAAATAAGCTACTGCTACCACAATATTTTTGATGAGTTTCACAAACATAGTATTTAGTGAGAGAAGTCAGACACAAAATAATACCTACTGAATGGTTCCATTTATATAAAGTTCAGAAGCAAGCAAAACCAACCTGTAGTGTTAGTAAACGTTACTTTGAGAAGGAGTATGGCATAGTCACCAGGAGCAGATAGAAGGAGGGTATCTGGGATGCCAATAATGATCTCATTCTAGATCTGGATGGTGGTCATAGGGGGATGTTCACTGTGTCATCATTTGTTGACCTGTACACTTAGGTTTCGTGTTCCTTTCCTAAATGCCTGGTATATTTCAATTAAAAAAAAAATACACACAGGAGAGGGAAACTGTTTTCAAGTAAGTGAAAACATGGAAGGTAGAAAGGAAATAGGAGAGAGATCAAGGATTTATACACCGGTAGCTGAGCTGTGGCAAGATTAAATGTGGTAGTGGAGGGGAGGGAACTGTTGAATACAACAGGGCAGAAGTTGCCTCCAGCCCAACTGAAGTTTCTCCAGATATATCAGCCTTAATTCCCCACCCAGCCCCACACCCCGTATTCACAAACCTCATCTTTCTGGACAAGGCCCAGCATTTCCCAGACTAGCAGCTACTTCTCCAGGCAGAGAAACCCAGTATTTGAGGCCAAAACTGGGGTCTGAGACACTGATATTTTGCTCTAGTAGGTCCTGTGAGTCTGCAGGCCCTTGATGCAAATACTCCAGAGCTGATCCGGAATCATCCTGGGGGTACTGGTTTGGCGTGGGTGAGGGGAACAGTGTTTGGTATGTGTATTTGTCATCCTTATCAAAAGGAATGACCTGCTCAAGTTGCTGTGTGTGCCCGTGCCCAAAGTTTCATACACAGCACTGCGTTCTCCTCTCCCCAGGCACATCTTTGTTCCAAACCCTATTCAGGGGTCTAGAGCCATGTTCGAATGCCCCCGGGCCACTTTCAGGGAGGAAAAGGACAGGAAGGAACCGTTGGTCACAGGTTCCACTGACAAGAGGGGAAAACTTGGGGGTGGGAGTTCCTTTATGGGGGAGGTCACACCCCCTGCACAAAAACATCCCAAAGAGAACTGGCATTGAGTTTGTGTTGGAGAGATGGAGATACCCCAGGGAGGAAGTGGCGAAAGGTGAGCATGGGAACACCCCTCTTTGATCCCACAAGGTGCGTCAGGGAAAGTTGGATTTCATTTAGCGCGGGATGGAGACATCTCTCCGCACGCTGCCACCAGGCTCAGTGGGTCAGAGGAAGTGAGGCTCCCCTCCCTCCTACCTCAGGTGATACGTGTGCGACCCCAGCCGTGAGTCTGACCTCCTTTCCCTCCCGCCCACCAGTCTCCACCCCTTTCGAGGCTGGGACTTTTTTAAGGCCGGATTCGTCAGGGGTGAGCCATTTGCTCAAGGAACGCGGAATCTGGAGGGAGCTGAATGAAGAGCTGGCGGGAGAGGAGCTGTGTCCAAGAGTAAGGTAGGGACTGTTCTGTCCGGGTACCGAGCGGGAGGAGGGAGCACGCGGATGGCTGCTTGAGCCCAGGGTCAGAGGTGGCTGGCTGGCTGGCTCCACAGGGACGTTTGCCGGTCTTCCCGAAGCCCAGAGGCTCCAAGGAAACATCCAGCGGCAGGAGAGGACGCGCACTGTCGCACACGCCTCTCAAAGGCCGCTGGGGCTCCGGCGCGGCGCAGCGGACCCGGGGGCGGTAGCACCACGCAGTGAGCTCGGGCAGCGGGTCCCCCGGACCCCGGGCGGATGGGCGCTGGGACCCGCTCGCTCCAGGCGCGTAGAGCCGGCTCCCGGTTCCCGTCACTACTCTGACTGCGTTTCCCCGGCGCCCCGCCTCCAGGGCAGCAAGCGAAGGAAAGGGGCCGGGCCGAGGGTGATCCCGCCCCCTCCCCAGTCCCTGATTGGCTGCTGCTGTTGTCCATCCGAGAATC
The DNA here is from genome assembly GCF_049350105.2 of Macaca mulatta. Lineage (NCBI taxonomy): Eukaryota > Metazoa > Chordata > Mammalia > Primates > Cercopithecidae > Macaca > Macaca mulatta. The sequence continues at coordinate 63,571,470 of NC_133406.1, read as the reverse complement.
TATTTTTGATGGAGGGGGGTTGCCACCCAGTCTGCCCCAGATCACGTTTGCCACCGGCAGCCAACCAGTTGGGCCCAAGTCCGCGGGCAAGAAGCGATTGGGGGCGAGTGAGCTCGGCCCCCCGGTCCCCCGTCCGGGTTCCCCCCCGCCGGGCCTGAAGCGGTGTATCCTGCCCTCCCCGGTCACCTCCCACGCGTGGAAGCGGAGCGGCGGCCTCGCTGTAACGCAGAAGCGAAATGTAGCCCAGCCGGGTGTCGCGGCTGGACGCTCGCCTTGGCTGGGGGTGTGGGGGGGGCACGCCGGGGGCCAAGGAGGACTGCCGAGGAGGAGTGATGAGAAGAGGGGGTACCCTGCACCCCCCGAGACCACGGGCCCCGTTGCCACTCGCCAGGCGCCCCCCTTCCTCCCAAGCGAGAGGCAGGTCAGTCCTGTGGGGTCCTGGGGCGGGGAGGGGGTGGTTGAGGGCGGGAGTCCTGGCGCGCAGCGCATTTGCTGAATCTGAGTGGTGGAGAGACTGAGGAGGCCACCCAGTTACTTTCTCTCCCTCCTCGGGGTTGGGGATACTAAAATGGGTCTTTTTTGTCCCCGCCTGGGAGGAGGGGATAGGGCGTCCTGGTTCACTTTTGCTTCTTTCGTCCCAGGGCCTTAGGCCCATCTGAAGTCTCTTTACTGGGGGAGTGGTGAGGGAGGACTGGCTTCCCCTCCTGCGAGCCCCCTCTCAGGTTCAGTGGCCTGCCAGGAACACAGGAGGGAGGCGGGGGTGTCAGCTTTTAGCGGACTCAGAAACTTTTCTGGCATAGGGGCCCTAGGACTCAGAGGTTTCCTCCTGGATCTCTGGTGAGGGAGTTTGAAAGAACCACAGTACTGTGTTTAAGGAGATTGAAAAAGGGAGCCCTGATGGGTGACTGAATTGATAGAGGAAACAGTTCTCCTGGCCAGTTCCTGGGGTTTGATACCGCCTTTCCTAAACTGAAGTTGACTAATTGTGTGTGTTTGGAATACTTAAGGACCTGTTCCTCTTACCTGGTGGAACTCTCTTTAAATTTATTTTTTACGAATAAGAGTTCTTCTGGTGAAATGGAATAGGATGAGAGTCCATGAGGAATTAGGAAGCCTGGGGATTCCTTTAGGCAAAGAGAAGTGGAGCCATTACAGCTAAAGAGATGCATTTGGAGCAAGTGCATATTGGCTTAGGGTGCTTTGGTTTTTGTTTGGGGTTTTTTTTTTATTGCTACTTTTGTTTTTTTGTTTTTGTTTCTAAGAATTCCACTATATCCAACTCTCAGTAACCCTGGGGAACAGGAGGAGCCTAATTAACTGAAATGCGTGGGTAATAAGCAATCATTTTATGCTCTGTCCCTTCTAACTGAGATAACTCCGTTGTCCTATCTGACAAGCTCACAGGGCCAAGAGCAGGGGGAGAGGGGGAGAGACAGAGGCCTGGATCCGAGTCAGCTGTCTGAGCTCTTTGTAATACTGTTGACTCTCAAGGGCAGGAGTGGGTAGGCCTCTGGCTCTTGGCCTTGGTCTGGCAGGCTTGCCCCACTGCCCAGGGAGTCCTCCTAGCTTTGTTTTGTTTTCTCAGAAGCTAGAGCGTTCTGGGGTCTGGGGGACTTCACGCAGCAATCAGTTTCTCCCTGTTTCTTTGCCCTGTGTGACTGTCTTTCTGTTGCTGTCTTGTGATGATAAGCAGTCACTTTATACAGGGGTGGCTTGTGGCAGGGAGTTTGTGACTGAATTTATAACTGAACCCCACTTAAATAATGGAGGGGCATTCAAGAAGGGGTCTTGCTGAGGACATACCTATCCACCCCCAGTTGCTGAGGAAACAATGCAGAGGGCACTTGCATGGCATCTTCCCAATCCCAGGCTGGTCACATCTCGTTGCTGGTGACCATGGTGGTGATCCCCCAGGAGGGTTGCTGGTGGGGAGGATGGCAGGGATAGCTCCTGCTGAGCCTCCAGATGGAGCAGTGCAGGACTAAGTAATTTTTGCGAAAAAAGGGAGGCAAATAGCAAACTCTATAACTATATGACGAACTCCTAACTGCCTTGGGGGGAAATTCTCCCAGTAGGAGCTGTCCTTTGCTGTAACGTAATGTTCTTTTTCTTTTCTTTCTCCTTCCCACATAAGGTGTTCCACACTGATTCTCGTGACTTTAAGGACCAGGGATTTGAAGAGGTATTAGCTCTTCCCAGGAAGAGAGGAAGTTTCTGGAAGAGAAGGAAAAGACAGCAGATGCTGCACTGGGACCAGCAGAGCCTAAGGAGCTGTGGGAAGCTGACAGAGCCCAGCCAAAGCAGTGGGAAGAAGCCACAGTCCCAGGCCGGCACTGTGTTCTGAAAGATTTGAACTCAAGCTGCTTTTCAAGGAGGAGGGGCCCCTTCAGAGGGCGCCCCAGACTTTGGTTGAGCTCTTCTACTCTGGATGCCCCCTACTCCCAGGAGCCTGCTGCTGAGAACCAAAGAAGATAAGAGGACAGATACATTTTCTTCAAGCACAGAGCTGGTGGGTTGGAGTCAGGCATCTGCACCCCTAGTGGCTGTCTGGTGAGGAGTTTCTTGTTTCTGCCCAGCTTGCGGCTTCAGTGCTTGATGGGGCTGCCTGTTGGTGGATCAGTTTTTGCAGTGCCTGGTAGGAGTGGAGAGCCGTGGGAAGAGGTCCCGCGGCGCCCAAGCCTGGGTTCACCCCAAGACTAAGTTCTTTCCCAAGTTAGAGAAGGAGAGAGAAAGCAAAAAGAAGAGAGGAAAGTTCTCCCTTCCCCTCCTCCCTGCCTGTCATGTCCTCTAAGCCAGAGCCGAAGGACGTCCACCAACTGAACGGGACTGGCCCTTCTGCCTCTCCCTGCTCTTCAGATGGCCCAGGGAGAGAGCCCTTGGCTGGGACCTCAGAGTTCCTGGGGCCTGATGGGGCTGGGGTAGAGGTGGTGATTGAGTCTCGGGCCAACGCCAAGGGGGTTCGGGAGGAGGACGCCCTGCTGGAGAACGGGAGCCAGAGCAACGAAAGTGACGACGTCAGCACAGACCGTGGCCCTGCGCCACCCTCCCCGCTCAAGGAGACCTCCTTTTCCATTGGGCTGCAAGTGCTGTTTCCATTCCTTCTGGCAGGCTTTGGGACCGTGGCTGCTGGCATGGTGTTGGACATCGTGCAGGTAGGACCTGAGTAGGGCAGCTCTTGACTGTGAGCCCAGGGCCACCTTTGCCTGCTGGGAAACTTTTAACTTCCTCTCTACCTCCCTGTCAGAAGTGGCTGCTGCTTCCTAGAATACTGTTTCCCTTTGGATCATGTCCTTGGTTTCTTCTTAGTCTAGTTCCTTCCTACAGAAACCTCAAGGAAGCCGAGTAGCCCCGGGGAGGCAGTCAGGGCAGTATTGCTAAATAGAAACAGAATTGGCTCCAGAGCTCAGGCTTGGGAGAGGAGAGATGGAACAGGGTCGTTGCTTGCCATCTCTCCCAAGCATTCCTGCCGAGCCCAGCTCAGTAGGAGACATTTACAAGGGTCTCCTCTTTATGCCTTTTCTCCCCTGCATTTGTGGTTTCAAGGATACCCATAATAGAAAGCTCAGTTTCAAGCCTCTCCTCCATCCCCCTACTGGGCAGGAATTTGTTCAGCTGCCAAGAGGGTCTCAAATTAAGTGGGAAGGCTCTTGAAGGCATTTTGCTTTGCTTATCTTCCTGTAACCTTGGCATAATCCCCTTGGGGAGGGGGGGTGGACACTTGCTGTCTGATGCATGATTCGGAGATTTGGTGTAACAAGACCCAAAAGCACTAATTATCTGCTGTAAATGGGGACAAAATGTAACTAGGCCTGGGCAGAACTGTCGCTCCTCTTTGCTCCTTACCTGTCATTCTGAACCTGCCCTGGGCAAAGAGGGTTCTTTTTGAGGACATTGGGTAGAATGAAGTATGAGAGTCGGAGGGACCTGGAAGCTAAGAGCCAGAGACGTGCTATGTTAATTTATTGTGAGTCAGGACTTATAAAGAACCTCCAGGTCCAAGAGATAAAGTTTTGTTTTTAGATGAAAGTCTTTTAGGCACAGTGTGGCACACCAAACTTTTTGAAGGTGCTGGGTTTATCTAAGTAATTCAGCAATGTGTATCAAATTCCTGCTAAATGCTGGCCTCTGTCCTAGGTACTCAGAGAAATATTAATACTGAGGCAGAAGGAGATCTGGCTTTTGCTTTTTGGGACCCCCAGTGTTCCCTGACTATGATATCTCCCAGAAGGACACGAAGCTTAGCGTCACCTTCCCTGTGCCAAGCCAACCCTACAGACCATAGTGATATAGAGTCCTGCTGGTAGGTCTCGCCATGCCTGTGTCCCGGGAGACTGAAGATGGTTGGTTCTTGATAGTGTGTGCACATGGAGTACTTTGACTTGAGCCCTTCAGGGGAACCCTGAACCGTTGATTGCTCATGAGAATGATGTTTAAGTCATGCCGAAGTGCCTTGCACTGCCTCCCCTTTCCCCAAACCTGTTACCTTGAAGATTATTCCTGCATGGAGGTTGGGAAGCCAGGCTGGAGCTTTGGGTTCCTCCCCCTAGTGGCTGTTCCTCCCCCTAGGGCAGTGACTGGGACAGTAGGAGGAGGAGAAAGAGACTAGGGTAACATTTTTCTCCACCTCTTCTATTCTTTTCCTGTGGTCTCAGTTCTCATTCTTGGAGTTTTTGCATTCTGGTTTGATACCTACAAAGGGGTGCAGAACCAACGTCCAGACGTGAACTGAAGAGGGTTGTCTTATTTTCTGGATAATAATAATGGTAGTGGGGAAGCATTTGGGGGGCTCTTCTGAAGGCCCATGAGGTAGGATCCATAATCATCTCCATTTTGTAGGTAGGGAACCTGTAGCTTAGAGGGATTAGGTAACTTGTCCCTGGTCATCTGACCCCAGAGCCCACACCACTAACCCCTGTGGCCTTCACCATGGCCATGGTTCACCAGTTGGTTAAAAACTCGGAGAAGGGGCCAAGTGCAGTGGCTCATGCCTGTAATCCCAGCACTTCGGGAGGCCGAGGCAGGCAGAAAGTGCCCCAAGACCCTGGGGCCATCTGGAGAAGCTGGCTATGGAGTGTCCCCAGTGTCTTGGAGCAACTGAGCAGGAGTCCGTGTTGGCCATGGTTCAGATGTCTCCTTGGTCCAGGGCCCCCATCTTTCCTTGCTGCTACAGAAAACTTGCTTTCTCTTTCACCAACGCGATGCAAAAAAAAAATTAAATTGTAATTTTAATTTAAAAGAAAAAGAAAACCCACTCTCTTCCTAGAAGGCTCATTTCTCTCCTCCTCTTATCTGCCCTCTGGTAAATGTGCACAGCAGCATCTGCAGTGAATTAAGGGGCTGGTACTGGCCCAAAGTAGGAAAAGAATAAATGGACGTCCATCTGCTCTAACTTCCCAACCATGGCTGAAAGTTCCTGCAGCATCTGGAAGGGAAGCAGGCTGGGGCCTGGTGTTGGCTTCTGAAGGGGGTTGGGATACGGGAGCCTCCTCACTGCAGGAGCCTTGTGCCCATCTGCCCAGTTTGGTCCTAGGCTGCTCCGGACGTCTCACTCCCTTTATCTGTCAGCCTTTGTGAGGGATGGGGTGGCAGGAAGTAGTGTGCCCATCTGCACTTTAATTCCCAGCTCGATTAAGATGGGTCCTTATTTTAGCTCACTACTCACCTGCTAAGGATCTCGAACAAAGCAGACTCTGCTGTGTATACAGAAGTCTACAGCAATGAAAGTGGATGGCAAGCGGGGCCTTGGGGAAGTAGAGTGGGAATGAAGTATTCCTCCTGGGCCTGGCCTGCTCCTGTGGTCGCAGCATCCCTAGGCGGGACACTCATACCTGCTTCACTTGACTACCCCTTCTGCTTTTCCCATCTCCGTCCCCTGCCTGCTGTCAGGGACCCATTTGCTTTCCTCCTGCTTTGTACCGCACCGTAGATCCAGGTGTTGCCCTAAAGCCCTTTCCTGGACACCTAGAGGATGCCTCTTGGAAGAGCCTCAGACAGGTGAAGCCTGGGGTTACTGCAATCTCATCTGACCCAGTCCTTACCCTAAAAGATCAGCTCCAGCCCAGCTTCTCCCACAGGAGCCGATTCTCCCACAGCCTGGAGCCTAAAGCTTGTATCTGGGAATTTAAGTCTTCTTAATGTCTTGATTCCTGGCTCTGACTTTCTTCCCTGCTGCTACCCTCCTGAGGTGGCTCAGGCCAGAACCCTTGAAGGCAGTTCGGGGTCAGTGTATGAGCTTGGAGTAGGTGAGGGATGGAAGAGGCGCATTGGAAGGGCAAGGAAGAGGTACTGGCAGGACCACCAAGGATCGAGACTTGCGATTGCTGTGCCTCAGGATTTGTTTTGGCTATGGGGGAGGCAGTCTCTTCCCTCACCTCCAGAATACCAGGGATCCATGAGCCCCTCACCCCAAGGTTAGAGAAGGAAAGAGATGAGGAGCTGCATTTCTGAGAAGCAGTTAAAATTTAGATGTTCCCCTCACCCCCAAGCAGGGCAGCACTTCCCGGAACGTGCCCTTTTTCATCCCCGTCAGAGCAGGAAGGCGTGGGTGGCTGCTTGGCGGACGGGTGTGACTTCAGGGGCAGATACTCCCAGCCTGGATGAACAGGATGGGGCTGAATTTGGCCAAAGGAGGAAGAAGAGCTACTTACTGTCTGCCCCTGCCACATCCTGCCTACTCCTAACCTCAGGGCCACCCTGATTCCTGGGCTGGTTCCACATCTCCAGCCTCCAGCATCTCTTCCCAGAGTCCTATGCGTGCCCATGTGTCAGAGGCTTTCTGCCTCAGCTGCAGCTTTGAGAGGGTTTGTGGATGAAGAAAGTATGTGTGCAGGAATTGGCTTCTGTGACCCAAGTGCCAACTCGGGGCTTTGCTGGCCCAGGGTCAGGTAGTGTGAGGTTCCAGGCTATATTCTGTAAGAGTCAGGAAGACTTTTGCACAGGGGCTCTTACTGTGACTGCTCCCTCTCATTGCCTGTCTGTCTCTCATCCCATGCTCCTAAAACTCTGTACTTTGTAGGTCCTCCTATAGCTATAAGGAGAGAGTGCATTGTGCTGGGAGGTGGAGAGATTTGGGGGTGCTTATGGTAGCAACCAGAGGAACTTAGCTGAGCTTTATACATTTTTTGTTAAATAATAGTAAAAGCAAGCAATATTAGTTACAAACAGCTCAGAAAACATTGCTTGCATACATGTGGAGTCGTCTTCTGGGTTTTTTCTTTCTACGAGTACATATACATTAAAAAATATACCTACCTGCAGAAGTGAGATTTTCATGGAGCTGGCAGCTTGGCAGCAGGGTGGAGCCAGTGTTTTGGGGTGAAGATGAGATCTGAGGCTGTGCTCTGAGAGGAGCTTTGAAAGCCCACAAGGAAGGGGAGAAAAGGGGGATTTTTCCCCTCTCTGGAGCTGGTTTGGGAGGAAGCAGGAGGCGAAGCAGAGCAAGGCCGGACTGCAGGGAGCTGGAGCCTCAGTGGTATGTACCAGCCGTGTTCAAGAGTAATAGTCCCCAAGTTGCTCCAGGGCAGATGGAGCTCACTGGGGCTGCCTTCACTCTGGGGGGTCTGAGGGTGGGAAGGGATTTACCTCCCTTCAGTGTTTGGAGGGGGCTGGCTCATCCTGTGGCTGCCTGGAAGCCCAGTAACTGTTGTTGAGATGGGGGGCTGTCTCCTCCCCATTGTTAGTCCTTATGGTGGGGCTTCCCTAAGGAGAGTCCCAGGTCTTCGCCAGACCAGGAGCGCAGGCAAGCGTATGCTCCAGCCCCATTGAAATGAGCCCTTCCCCAGGGTCCTGTGAGGCCTCCCACCCCATCCACACAGAGAGAGCTCTGACAAGAAAAGAGAGGTTCTTGCCTTATAGGGCCACCCAGTACTCAGCTTCTCCTGGTCTCAAGCCCTAGCCCCACCTGCTCTGATAGCCTTGCCTTTTGGTTATTGTGGTAAAAAATATGTAACATAAAATTTACTGTCTTAACCCTTTTTAAGTGTGCTGTTCAATAGTACTAAGTATATTCACCTCGTTGTACAACAGATCTCCAGAACTTCTCATCTTCCCCAGCTGAAGCTCTGTACCTATTAAAGACTCACTCTTTTCCCTGCTACCCCAGCCCCTTGTTTCCACCATTTTTCTTTCTGCCTCTATGAATTTGACTACTTAGGCTGGGCACGGTGCCTCATACCTGTAGTCCCAACACTTTGGAGGTCTAGGCGAGAGGATCCTTTGAGCCCAGGAGTTCGAGACCAGCCTGGGCAATATAGTGAAACCCCTGTCTCTACAAAAAATATAAAAATTAGCCAGGTGTGGTGGTGCATACCTGTAGTCCCAGCTACCCAAGAGACTGAGATGGGAGGATGGCTGGAGCCTGAAGCCATGATTGCGCCATTGCACTCCAGCCTGGGCCACAGAGTGAGACTGTGTCTCAAAAAAAAGAAGTTGACTACTTTGGATACCTCAGATGAGTGGAATCATACAATGTTTTTTATGACTAGAGTAATATCCTCAAGGTTCATCCATGTTATGGCATATGACAGGATATCCTTCCTTTTTAAGGCTGAGAAATATTCCATGGTATGTATGTACCACACTTTGCATATTTTGTGTATTCGTTCATTCCTTGATGGACATTTGGGTTGCTTCCACCTCTTGGTTATTGCATATAGTGCTACAATGAACATGGGCATACTAGTATATCTTCAAGACCTTGCTTTCTATTCTTTTGGATAAATATCCAGAAGTAGGATTGCTGGATCATGTGGTAGTTTTATTTTTAATTTTTTGAGGAACCACCATACTGTTTTTCATAGCAGTTGCACCATTTTATAGTCCCACCAAGAGTGCACAAGGGTTCCAATCTCCACATGCTTTTTTTTTCTCTTGAGACAGAGTCTTGCTCTGTCACCCAGGCTGGAGTGCAGTGGCACAGTCTCGGCTCACTGCAACCTCTGCCTCCCAGGTTCAAGCGATTCTCCTGCCTCAGCCTTTAAAGTAGCTGGGATTATAGGTGTGCGCACCACTCTCGGCTAATTTTTGTATTTTTAGTACAAACAGGGTTTCACCATGTTTGCCAGGCTGGTCTCCAACTCCTGACCTCAAGTGATCCACACGCCTTGGCCTCCCAAGGTGCTGGGATTATAGGCGTGAGCCACCGCAACCGGCCACTGCTCATCTTTCACGACAGAGTGTGGGTGTTGGAAATGCCTTGAGAGACCATCTGACTGGTCCCTGAATTGAACATTTTTCAAGAGCTTGAGGCCCTTGTAACTTGTCTAAGGTGTCCAGCTGGTCTACGTGAGGAGGCATATTGGGGAGTAAGCAGGAGGCCCGTCCCTGCTGTCTCCTGTCGGAGACCCAAGGCTCTCGGTCCAGTGCCCTTGCCCAACATAGTCCTTGGCCTCCCAGCCATGATACCCAGACCAACCCACATATATCCACCTGGCCTGCCTCTTCCTCCCTCTCCAAACCTGGAGGCTTTCCATTCTTAAAACAAATAAAGGAAACCACCTACCCGGTTAGGGCCAGGAAGGGAGACACAATCCTAACCTTTTTTGCAAGTCCTCAGTTTCAGTTGCAAGTAAAGTAGCTTTCAAATAGCCAGTCCTGGCTCCTGCAATCTTCTTAGCACTAACTAGTAGAATACACTCTGGACCCCAGTTTCCTCATTCACAAAATAAGAATAAAATAGCCCCTACCTTATTGGGTTGTTAAGATAATTAAAAGAGAAATACATGGAGATCACTTAGCCTAGCACATAATCAGTCCTTAATAGATGTTAACCAAAGACTGGTAGGAGAGCCAGGATTGATTGTCTTGGGACTAGAACTCAGGTCTCCTGACTCTCGTCCAGGGCGCTTCCTACAGGAGTACACTTGCTTCTCCTAACTGAGAGACTGAGGAAGGTATGTGGGGTAAGGCAGTGCACAGAGGAATAAAAAGCCTCTTACAGGCCAGCATTCAGAGGTTTGGGGGCCACAATCTTAATTCAGAGCCTGTTCAGAAGGAGAGTTGCTGTGGCTGAGGCCCAAAGCCCTTGGAGATAGAAACCAAACAAACTCTCTAATCTCCCCAGCCTCGGCCCCAGCCCCGTGGAGCCCAACTCTCCACAGCTGAGACAACAGAGAAACTGGACTGAAAGCAAAGGGGCCAGGGATTGCAATTTGAGGGGGGATTGCAAAGGATTTCTAGGGTGGCAGGCAGCCCAGGGCAGCTCAGCTGTGTGGGTCCCCATTACCCTTCCCCACCCACCTCCAGGAAAGCAGACAGAGGAGGTAGTGCCAGACTGAGAGTCTCCCAACCGGCAGAGACCCTCTCCATCCCCCTGGTTCTGGGTAGCAGGAAGGGGGGTTGTGTTGTTTGAAGAACCATGGGCTTGGTTTCGTTCCAGGGTTCTTGGAGGAAAGGTGGCTAGCGTGCTCACTCCCTGCTGATTCTATTTCCTCCTCGAACCCCTGATCTCAGACTACCTGTTGAACCTCAATGCCCACCCTTTGGGGCACTGAAATTCCTGGGTTCTGTTTTCACCTTGTAGCACTGGGAAGTCTTCCAGAAGGTGACAGAGGTCTTCATCCTAGTGCCTGCGCTACTGGGGCTCAAAGGGAACCTGGAAATGACCCTGGCATCAAGGCTTTCCACTGCAGTGAGTGTCCTGGCTGGGAGGAGCGGGGCACAGAGAGGACTCTGGGCAGCACAGAGCCAGAGACTGGGAGAGGGCTATGGGCCCTTCTCCACTACCCAGTCCTGGAGTGTGGGACTGGGGTGGGAAGGGAGGGCCTGGCTGGGCAGGTGTAGGGAGATCCCAGGCTGGGTGTCCTGCTCCTGGGCAGGGGCTCCCTGCCCAAAGTGGTTCCCAGGCTTGGTTTCTGGATGTCCCAGCCACCCCTGGACTCCTGCCCCACCCCCTACCTCTCAACCACCTCGTGACTGTTTGTGCAGCTTTGACAGGCAGGCATCATGCTGGTTCCTCCACCCGCACAGATGGGGGCCTCCTCTGATCTCCAGCCCTGCTTTGCAGCTGGGCAGGAGCAGAGCCAGGCCCTCCCAGCACCCCCAGTCCCCCGGCCCTCCCATTCCCTTTACCCATGGCAGCTTGCTCTTCTTTAAGGGAACAGACAGAGAGGAACTGCTCGTCCCTCCTACCTCCCGCAGTCTTGAGCCATGACATTCCGGGCCTGAACAGATATAGGGCCCTGGGTTGGAGGTGGGAGATGATAAAACTCAGGAGGCCTGGGATGTCCCTGCACAGCCAAGAGTCTAGAGAAGGTGAAAGAGAGAAGTGGCATCCAACTTAACCCACCCTGACTTGCCCTACCCAACTTCTGGCCCATGCCCCCCTCTCCTTCCCGAATACTCTTGGAGCCTCAGTCTTGCACCAGCAGCTGACCTTTCCTTCCTTGGGATAGCAGGCTGGCTTCAGAGTCAGGGACTGGGTTGTTCTGACCCATGCAGGAGTGGGCTGCCCAGATAAGCAGGGCAAAGAATGGAATTTGCCTCTGCTCAGCTGGTGTCCTGAGAGGAAGAGAGGCGACTGCCTAGGGGACCCCCCTCCCATCCCCTACCCAGCTGCAGGAGCTCAGCTTTAGCTCCTTCCCTCTTGCCTCAGTTTCTCTGATCCTGCTTCACCTTTCCAGGACTGTCAGGTCCTGCTCTCAGAGTCTTAGGCCACACGTACTGCCTCATGATCTAGGCAGGAGCCTAATGGATGGAACTTCAGGCCTTTTCCAGCCTGGAGCTCCAGCTCCTTGCCCTCCCTCTCCCAGGCCAACATCGGACACATGGACACACCCAAGGAGCTCTGGCGGATGATCACTGGGAACATGGCCCTCATCCAGGTAAGAAGGCAGGGACCAGAGAGGGTGGGCTAAGCTTCCCCTTAGTCAGGAATCTCTGAAAGGCTTAGGTCAGCCCCAGCAGGCTCCTGAGTAAGTCTCCAGTATCCCACTGAGCTGGCTTCCCCCAGAGTAGCTCTAGGAGATAACTAGGTTACCCAAGAAAATGCCCAAGATGAGGAGAGCCCAGCATCACCCATTCCAGTTCTCAGTTTCTGGTGGTGCAGGTGCCTTTGAGTCCCAGCAGATCCTGGCAATATGAGCAGACTCAGGAGTGACGAGATGTCCTGTGCCACTGCTGTTCCATCTCCCCCTGAGACCACACAGGTTCAGACCGGGAGCCTTCCCCCTTGAGGCCCAGGCCTTGACTCTGGGTGGAAGGCTCCGACTCTGTTGAACCTCACTCCCATCCCCAGAGGCACACTCCTTCAGCCAATAACATGTTCTGGGCTCCTGCAGAGTGCACTGCCCAGTACTAGTGTCTGGTGTGAACCTAAATAAATAAAGACATCCTTCCAGCCTGGGAGGACTGGACAGTGCAGTCCAGCCTGCCTCCTGGGGCTACTGCCAGCCAGGAAGAGGTCTGCCCAGATGCTCATGACCTCAGCTTAGGAAGCCCACTGCTCTCAGGGCTTTCCAAGTTACCACTCCTGTCCCTAGGTGCAGGCCACGGTGGTGGGCTTCCTGGCGTCCATCGCAGCTGTCGTCTTTGGCTGGATCCCTGATGGCCACTTCAGTATTCCGCACGCCTTCCTGCTCTGTGCTAGCAGCGTGGCCACAGCCTTCATTGCCTCCCTGGTACTGGGTAAGGAAGGGAGGGCGTAGAGGAGTAAGGAGTGCCACCCCAGAGGTGTTGGCTGCACCTGGCACTCCACTCTGTCTTTTTGTTTGTTGAGACTCCTTTATCTCTTCTCACCCTGCCTGCCCCTCCCACTTCCTCACCAGGTATGATCATGATTGGAGTCATCATTGGCTCTCGCAAGATTGGGATCAACCCAGACAACGTGGCCACACCCATTGCTGCCAGCCTGGGCGACCTCATCACCTTGGCGCTGCTCTCAGGCATCAGCTGGGGACTCTACCTGGAACTGAGTGAGCCACCAAGAGTGTGGCTCGGGTGGAGTCCTGGGTGGGGTTGGGAGAGATGGTAGTAGTTTGGAAATGTGCAAGAGTTTCTTCTGTGTTCTTAAACTATTTGGTTTGAACACAGGTTGTAATAATTGCTGATCTTAGAGATGTGAAGCTAAGTACTGATCTCAAATTCAAGCAGGCATCAGGGTCGGGGAAAAGTATCAGAAGTATATTCCTGTTTGGTCATGCATATTCTTACTTCTCTTGGAGGGATGAGGTGGCAAGAGTAAATGAAAGGAACAAGAGGCTGGGATCTGCTTGCAAAATGAAGAAACGGGTGGGAGATGGTGATTTCTGGGATCCGATCAAGAGACCGAGAGTGTCTGTCCTCTGGTCTCTGTCCCTAATTGGTTCAGTGCCTGGCTAGCTCTCTACCTTGGTTTCCCCATCCATAAAATGAAAATGAAAAAGGCTACCTCCTGAGCTGCCAGTGAAGATCAAATGGGGTAGTGTGTTTACTGGCATTTAGTGTAGTCTTGCTATTGATCTGTTGGGACATTTTCAGGCTAAGCCAGGGAGAAACTTGGAGTAGGGAACCACAGTGCTTATCTCCCTCTCACCTCTGCCCTCTCAGATCACTGGCGATACATCTACCCACTGGTGTGTGCTTTCTTTGTGGCCCTGCTGCCTGTCTGGGTGGTGCTGGCCCGACGAAGCCCCGCCACGAGGGAGGTGTTGTACTCGGGCTGGGAGCCTGTTATCATTGCCATGGCCATCAGCAGGTAGGCTGGAGCCCTGAGTATCCACTCCTACCCCACTCCTACCCCACTCCCACCCTGCCACAGACTTCTTTTTAAACCCTGGAGAGAGGGGGTGGGGGTCAGACCCTAGAAATGTGTTCATTAGTGTATCAGTCACATGTCCTTCTGTTGAAAATGACAGAAACCATCTGAACTGGGTTTCATTCCAAGGCAGAATGTATTGGCCTGGAGAACCAAAAAGGCACAGCTGAATTCAGGGACATACCTAAGATCAGGGCCCCAGTACTCTGTGACTCTCCGCTCTGCTCTTCTCTGTCATGGCCTGCAGCCCAGGTTTATGCTTTTCTTATTCCTACCAATTCCAGTGGGAAGAGAGAGTCTTTCTCCCACCAGTGCCACAAAGTCCCAGTATAGAGTTCCACTGCTTCTCATCTGGTGACATGATTCTCTCCAAACCAGCCAGCGTGGCCTCGGGGCTGCGATCCTCTGATTGGATGGACGTGGAGCCTAGCCATCACTGAGGCATTGTCACCTGAGCCACAGTCACTGAGCTTGAGAGAGGTGGTTCCCTGAGGAGGACCCCAGAGCTATCACCAGAAAGGGAAGTAAATGCTGAGTGGGCAGAACAACTGAGGTCCTCAGCGGCAGATAGTTCCACAGGCTGCTCCTCCAGCCAACTTAGAGGGCAGGTACAGGAGGTGGTTGCCTGACCCAGTACCACCAGCTTGTTCTGGAGTCACTGCCCAGTCAGAATGTTATGAGCAGCACCTAATCCTGTCAAGGGAGGAAAGGACTGGACGATGAGGAACTCCTGAGAGCCACGGTGCTTCCCTTCATCTCCAATGATAGGTGGGCCTGGACCTCTCATCCCAGAGACTAAGGCAGAACCCTTCAGTGGTCTTTGCGTCATTTTGTCTTTATGTCTCTATAGTGTGGGAGGCCTCATCTTGGACAAGACTGTCTCAGACCCCAACTTTGCGGGAATGGCTGTCTTCACGCCTGTGATTAATGGTGAGGTCTGGGCATCAGCTTTCGGAGGGCAGGGCTGGGGGAAGGAAAGGGACAGGAGAAGAGGCCTTAAGGGGTTGGTTTCTGTATCAGTCAGGGTTCCAGTAGACAAGAGAATCTCGCTCAGATGTTTCAAGACCTTAATGAAGGGACTGCTTACAGAGGTGGGAGCAGAGTAAAAGGACAGATAAGGGATGTTGAGGCACCCAGAGATTAGCAGCAATGGGAAGCCTCTAGTCCTAAAGGGTCAAGGGGAGTATCTTAGTCCATTATCTGTTGCTAGAACAGAATACTTGAAACTGGCTAATTTATAAAGAAAAGAGGTTTATTTGGCTTCCAGTTCTGGAAGCTGGGAAGTTCAAGATTGGGCAGCTGCTTCTCGTGAGGGCCTCATGCTGCATCCAGACATCCAAATGGAGAAACAGAAGGAAAACTGAGCATGTGCAAAATGGGCAAAACAAGAGAAGCAAACCTCGCTTTATGACAACCCACTCTCATGGGAACTATACCTTTCCCAAGAAAGACATTAGTCCATCTTAATAACCTATTCAATCTTAAAGGCATCACCTCCCACCACCACATTTGGGGACCAAGCCTCAACATGAGTTTTGATGGGGACAAACTATATTCAAACCATAGTAAGGAGGGAACAGCATTATAGGAGCCCAGTGAAAGCTCTGTCTTTGCCCCCAGTGTGGGGAAGCCAATGCTGAAAAGCAGGGAGGGATTGGGAAAGACATACCTGATCTCTCTCTCCACCTGCCCTCTGGTCGCCTGCTGTTGCCTCCCACCGAGCAAACACAGTGGAAGCAGCCAGCAAGGGAGACTGGGTGATGCAGTCCATGGAGACCAGTCTCCCAGAGCTCAGAGCAAGACCGAGAAGAGCGGGGACCAGGTTGGGATGTGAGGGTAACAGAGAAATCGGCACAGGTCCTGGTGGAGTTACCAGTTTCCAGAGTTTGGAGCTCAAACCTGATCCTTGAAACTGGTTACCAGAGCCAGCATATGACCATAGGGTACCTGGGTCTGCTCAGAGTGTTGGAGAGCGGGTGAGGCAAGGCAGGGCTTCATCCCCTCAGCTGTGTAGGAAGGCAGGTGCCCATGCTGCACTGGTGGAGAAGTCAGGCTCTCTTGAGTCTGCAGATCTGCACGTATCCTTTCCAGCACTGTCACAGCTTTGCCAGGGGAACATGGAACTGCTGCATCTCCATAGAGGGGAGGATGAGGGAGGCTGGAAGATGCCCTGGAAGCAGGGGTCTTTGTCTGCCTTCTTAGTGTCTTACTCTTCTTTTGGGGACTGGTGAATGGGTGATGCCCACATAGACCCTAAATTAAGACAGAGGACAGTGCCTCTATAGATAAAACACAAAGAATGAGAAGATCATTTTGTTCCCACTCCTCCCCCTGACCCGTATCTGTGTCTAAGCCCGTATCTGTCTCTGCAGGTGTTGGGGGCAATCTGGTGGCAGTGCAGGCCAGCCGCATCTCCACCTTCCTGCACATGAATGGAATGCCAGGAGAGAACTCTGAGCAAGCTCCTCGCCGCTGTCCCAGTCCTTGTACCACCTTCTTCAGCCCTGGTAACGGCAGATTCCCAGGCTCCCAGCCCTGGGGGGAGTGGGCCTACTGTTGATGAGCTTCACTTAAGAGACAGCTGGGGCCCAGATCCACAGGTTCTCCTTCTCTGCTGGGCTGTGCCAGCTGTTCTGAAGGGCAGAGCCCAGGCAGGAGGGCTGTCTTTTCCTAGAGCACCCTAGGGGTTGGAGACCACAGGATGGAGAAGTAGAGACATTCATCTGTCTGTTGCCCTGGGATATGGTGCAGTCCCTCCTGACTTTGAAAGACCTTCTGGGGCCAGGTCTTCTCCTCCCCTCCTCTTTACACCCTCTTTTCCCCAATTCCAGATGTGAATTCTCGCTCAGCCCGGGTCCTCTTCCTCCTCGTGGTCCCAGGACACCTGGTGTTCCTCTACACCATCAGCTGTATGCAGGGCGGGCACACCACCCTCACACTCATCTTCATCATCTTCTATATGACAGCTGCACTGCTCCAGGTACAAAGTGGCAAGAGCAAGGGCATGGGAAGGAACCAGGATGCCCTGCAGGGGTGGGAGAGGAGGCCAGACTTGGCCTCTTAGACACTCAACCTCCTATTTCTCTGTGTCGGGGCAGCTGATAAACACCGGACAAAGGTGCAGGAGAACAGATGGTAGTTCCAGTAGAGTCACCAACATGCTGTGTGACTTTTACCTTGTTCTTTTAGTTCTCTGATCCTCAGCAATACCTTTGTAAATTGAGAGGAATGGACCGGGGGTGGTAGTTTTCATGCAGGTGGTTGTAGGATGCTGAGCATGTGCGATTTGCGTGCCACCCCCACTGGCCGCAGAGTTCCATGTGGCTCTGTTTTGCATGCTAGTCTTTCTGAGAAATTCATTTGCATAAAGGGTCCCATAGCTTGAAAAACTGTCAAAACCACTGTACTAGATAATCTGTCGGATCCTGTCTAGCCTTGCCATTCCATGATACCATGACAATTGCCATTCCATGATACCATTGACAATTGCCATTCCATGATACCGTGACAGTTGCCATTCCATGATACCGTGACAATTGCCATTCCATGATACCGTGACACTTTCTCCCTTCTTGTATTATTACATTGTAAAAGCTTTTTATTTTGAAATCATTACAGATGTGTAAGAAGTTCTCAAAAAAAGGTTCAGAAATCCCATATACCATTACCCAATTTCTCCCCATGGGAAAATAACATTTTGCGTAACTTTAGGACAGTATCAAAATCAGGAAATTAGCATTGATACGATCCACAGTGCTTATTCAGATCACACTGGTTTTACATGCACTCGTGTGTGTGTGTGTTCTATGCAGTTTTTATCACAAGTGGAGATTTGTGTGGCCACCACTATAACCAAAACACAGAAAACTGTTTCATCACCACAAGGCTCCCTTATGCTATCCCTTTACAGCTAGGTCCACCCTTATTATTACCTTTTAAATTTTTGTAAGTTTGATTTTTGAACAGTCACATAGGTCAAAAATGTTTTAGGGTTCATAGTGAAACCTCAGTGAAAAGTCTTCTTTTCTGTCCTCTTCTTCACAGCCATCTGTTTTTCTCCTTCACAGACCATCAGTATTATCCCTTTGTTGTGTGTCCTTCAAACCTATTCTGTATTTATAAAAGTAAACGTATATTTTTCTTATTTCCCTCCTCTTTTTTACACACATGTGGTATACTGTACACAGTCTGCACCCTGCATTTTTCACTTAAGTTTATCTTTGAGATCGTTCCATATCAGTACATAAAGAGAACAACACCCTGACTTTTTTTTTTTTTTTTTTTTGAGACGGAGTCTCGCTCTGCCGCCCAGGCTGGAGTGCAGTGGCCGGATCTCAGCTCACTGCAAGCTCCGCCTCCCAGGTTCACGCCATTCTCCTGCCTCAGCCTCCCAAGTAGTTGGGACTACAGGCGCCCGCCACCGCGCCTGGCTAGTTTTTTGTATTTTTTTAGTAGAGACGGGGTTTCACCGTGTTAGCCAGGATGGTCTCGATCTCCTGGCCTCGTGATCCGCCCGTCTCGGCCTCCCAAAGTGCTGGGATTACAGGCTTGAGCCACCGCGCCCGGCCAACACCCTGATTTTCTTACAGCTCCATCATATTCTATGATACACAGACCATAATTTTATTTCGCCGGTGTATTGATTAACACCTGTCCCTCCAGCCCCCTCACCCCCAGCTTTAGAAAGGTTGTGTTCGGACATCTTGGCAGGGGCGGGGCTGAGAATCAGCCATATGCTGTTGCCCTGCAGCAGTTAGCCAAGCTGTCGCATTCCATTGCTACTGGGTTCCAGTGCAGCACGTGATGGGAAGGTGGGGGTGGATATGCCAAGGGTCTGTGGTGGAGGTTTTCAGCTCATCTCTTGGCCTGGATTGGAAAGGATGAGCCTCAGTGCCATCACTCATGATGAATACCCTGGGAGACACTCTTGCCTCTGCTCTCCTCTCTAGATCTGTGGAGGGCCAGAGCGTGACACTTGATCCCCTGTAAAGGCTCTTATTGATCCCTTTGCCACCTCCTCCCAGCCGTGTGTCCTGGGGCCTGCTTGCGAGGCTGGAATGTGAGGACAGCTGCTACCATTCCCTTCCTAGGGCACGTCCCAAAGGCCTCCTGGCCATGCTCTGTATTTGGGACCCTTCTGCAGCTGCTGGAAAGGGTGTGAAGTTACGGAGGGCAGGGGAGCCAAGGCCGTGGTATCACAAGACAGCTGTGTGCAGGGCAGGCGAGAATGTGAAGAGTCACCTCTGGCTTCCTTGAAGAGAGGGCGGGATTCTCTCAGGCAGAGCCTAAAATTTTAAAAAAAGAGAGAGAGGACAGGAGAGCAACCAAGATTGCCTAAAGATAGATATCACTTCTGGCTTCCGGATCCCTTAAGGGCTGTGGTTCCCGCATCTGGATCCCTTAGGGCAGAATTTTCATACCACAGTATTTACACAGTATAGTCAGGGGTAAAACCTCCCAGATGACTGACTGTATTGGAGCTTAACCATCAGAAACTGTTTCATTCTCACGCAGATGCAGTCATTTAGGGGAGCCCAAATGTCAGGCACTGTGCAGATTCTAGGAGATTCAGGCCTGCCCCACCATGGTATTCTAGATCAAAGGCATCGCCAACTTAAAAGCACGTGTGAATCTTGTTAAATGCGGACTCTGACTCAGGAGGTCCAGAGATTCTGCATTTCTAACAAGCGCCCAGCTGTTGTTGATGCTGCTGGTCCTGGGCCCACTGGCAAGATTCTGGTCTGAGTCATTCTTAATTCTCTGTATGAATAGAAGGTAAGCAAGAGCACAGATACAAATCAAAGCCGCAGATCATGTCAAATGTGTTTTGAATTGGTATGCAGTGTCTGCCTTATATTAACATTGAGGTGACTTATTCACAATTCACCTTTATTAGGACTAATGTTAAAATAAACTTGCGTTCTTTGAGCCCAGAGAATGGAGAGGAAATGGAATGGAAAGCCACAACAACAGAATGAAAAGGGTCAGGAGGAAGCCAGCTTGGGATGATCGTCTGTTACTTAGACAACTGCCAGCAGCAGCTTCAAATACTGTCCTTATACCACTCTGCCCAGAGAAGATATCCCTTTAGGAAAAGCTGACTCCAACAGCCAGCCCCCTGCCAGGCTCCTGGAAAGGCCAACATGGCAGGAATTGGAGTGACCCCAGAATAAGGTGACCCAGAGTTAGAGGCAAGAGGGCTGAGTTCCTGCAACAGGTAGGATCTAGGTCAGGAAGCTCCTCGTTTGGTAAACTTGGGAGCAGAATATAACGCTGATGTGGGTGACCCTGGGCCGTAGCAGCATCTTCCTTTCTAAAGAGCTCTCATTGTGCCTGTTGTCTGCTCAAGGTGGTAATTGTTGGGTGGAGGAACACAGAGAGGTTGCTGGAGTGGAGAGAGGAAGATAAAAAGTAAGGACTGTGGCCATCCAAGCCTTGTAAGGCACTGAATGGGTCTGATCATGTGGCCTCTGGCTCCCCCTGGAGAGAGGGGATGGCTATAGGCTGGGCCCTTTTTGTCTCCCCAGGTGCTGATTCTCCTGTACATCGCAGACTGGATGGTGCACTGGATGTGGGGCCGGGGCCTGGACCCGGACAACTTCTCCATCCCATACTTGACTGCTCTGGGGGACCTGCTTGGCACTGGGCTCCTAGCACTCAGCTTCCATGTCCTCTGGCTCATAGGGGACCGAGACACGGATGTCGGGGACTAGCTTGGTCACTCAACCTTTTCCCCATCCCTCTGCACTTTCTATTTGAAATTTTTCTTTTGTTTCCCTGTCCGTACTCCACCCTACACTCCCACCTCTTTCTAGGACTTCACTTTGATACCAAATTCTCATTATTTTCAATGGGAATTTTTATACATTGAGCCAAGTTTGTATAGCAAGAATCCAGGAAAGACAGACGGCCTGAGATAAGCAGTACAAGTAGGTTTTTGAGACAATCACCAAGTGCAATTTCATGGTGGGTGCCTCCAGGTGATGTGGACTGGGGCAAGGGAGTTTTGTCTGGAATCTGGGGACATGGGGTTTGGCTTTAGCAACCTGTCTTGGCCCTAATGAGAAACCCTTTGTGAGTGGGCTCTGGGTTTTTGGTTTTGTTTTCTTTTTTATCTGTTTTGTTTTATTTTTGGTTGAACAGAGGGACAGAAGAATAAGTAACACTCCCAAACACAGACATACTTTTGTAGAAGTGGACCAGCTTCAAAGCTCTGGACAGGAGACAGCTGCTCCAGGCCCCTGTGATCCCAGCTCTATTCTCTTGCCCTCTGGACCTAAGCCCTCCCACTCAGAAAGAGTAAGGTGGACTGACTTTTCAATGTGTGCACATGCCTCTTGTTCATTTACCTGATCAACATCAACAACCCCTCCCTCTGATCATTTCCAGTTGATTGTCATATTCAGGAAAAAATGGAACAGTGGACTCTTCTCTCTGTTGACCCATGTCCACCTATAGGTTCCCCAAAATCCACATTCTCCCTGGGCCCAGAGGACTGATTCTTTGTCTCTCTTCAACCTTCATCTGAAATTGTCTAAGCACTACCTTCCCCAGAGCTTGCCAGGTTGGGTTTTGAGATTAGGGACAGGTCATGGGTATGTGGAGAATTGTTTGGAGGTTGAGGACAACCACGGGTGTCTCATTGCTGCCGTTTCTCCTGAGAACATAATCACTTGATCACCTTGGACCCTGTCACTTCCTAAAATTACTCATTCTGTCATGCCATAGAAGTCAGTTTTCCTCTTTCTTGGCTTCTGCCCACAAACATTCACCAATCATTCATTCGCTCATTCAGCAAATATGCAGCCTCTGCAAGATGAGCTCTCCTGCAGGCAAGCATGGTCTGAAACATTCTTTGAGCAGTACTTATTGAGTGCCTACTATGTGTTAGGTACTGTACCAGGCACTGACAAGCCAGTGGTAAGGGAAACACAGCTCTAACCTCACCTCATTCTCCAGGTTACAAAGGCCATGTGCCCCTTTCAATCTGGCAGAGAAAGTTTCCTCGTTGTAAGTATTTGCATCTACTTCAAGCCAGATTCTTCTGCCTCTTTCTCCTTACTAGACCCCAACTCTGTGCAATGCTGACCACAGCTAGAGCCACCAGCCCCATTGGTCAACCAGTGTTTATTTCCCTAAACGACCCTTCCTCACATTCCCTTCCCTCCATCTCTCCTCACCAAGCACCCAAAAGATTTAGAACTAGCAGGGTGAACATCAACTGGTTGTTTCTACTTTTCTCTGCCTAGCACAGAATTGGGAGAAAGCTGGAGCCTCCATCTGCAGTCACACATGTACAGATCTGGGGATTTGGATGTAGGCTTTTTCTAACTTCTCTCTCAGAAGCTTCCACAGAAACCCTTCCATCTGTAGCCTCAAGGGCCCACCTCCAAGGGAAGGCTTAGGCAATGATCCTGTTTCTACCAAGACCACACCTTATCCCAGGAACTTGCCCTAGACCTCCAGAGACTATATTTTCTCTCTCTCCATTTCTACCCAGACCTCCAGGCTTCCTTCTGGAATCATAGAACCGTAGAATTGGAAGGAATTTTAGAGGTTATCTAGTTGGAGTTGTATCCAACAGAGTTCATTAACACCAGCCTGGGCTTGTTTTTCCTCCTCCCTCTGGACTTTTTTCATCTTTTCCTCCACTTCAAAAAACACTTGCACACAGATTCTTCTTGTACAGGCACCGAAACCAGCTCCTCTGCCCCTCAGGCTGTGTCCCTGTGATCTCCAGCCACCCCTGCCCCAGTCACTCGCCCCTTCCTCATCTCTGGAATTTGGCCAGGTAGTCCCAGAAGACTCTGGAGTGACCTCCTTTGCTTAAAAAGCAGACGGATAGGCATGCCCCAGGCCCTGAGTGTGTGAGCAGAGGAGGACTGGAGGGTGAGAGGGAAAGAAAATGAAGGTGACTTTCATGGAAGATTCATTTATTTTCCCCGATTGTACCAACTGCATGTATTTTTGGCCTGGCTGCAAGGAGCAATATTGGTTTACTCTCGTATCCTTAAAAAGTTACAGAACTGTGTCTTAAGAGAATTATTTATAGTTACTATAACTGAATTGACAAATGTCAACTTAACTGATAAATTATATTTGGTAAAATAAAGAGGACGTTTATTTAGATGGTTGGTGTTTCCTGTACGTCTCATCAAAAAGCAGCTTCAGCTGTTGTCTTGGGCCCCTCTATAGGCCTTACCCTCTCCTCATTTAGGAGTAGAAAGGAGCCAAAGTGTGACAAGAAATGAAACATCTCGGCCGGGTGCAGTGGCTCACACCTGTAATCCCAGCACTCTGGGAGGCCGAGGTGGGCGGATCACAAGCTCAAGAGATCGAGACCATCCTGGCCAACATAATGAAACCACGGCTCTACTAAAAATACAAAAATTAGCCAAGCATGGTGGCAGGTACCTGTAGTCCCAGCTACCGAGGAGGCTGAGGCAGGAGAACTGCTTGAGCCCGGGAGATGGAGGTTGCAGTGAGCCAAGATCACGCCACTGCACTCCAGCCTGGCAACAGAGCAAGACTCCATCTCAATAAATAAATAAATAAATATCTCTAAAATGCAGAGATTGTGTGATAGAAAACACAGCATCACCAGACATCGTGTCTCATGTCTATAATCCCAGCACTTTGGGAGGCTGAGGGGTGGATCACCTGAGATCAGGAGTTCACGGCCAGCCTGGCCAACATGGTGAAACCCCATCTCTACTAAAAATACAAAAATCAGCTGGGCATGGTGGTGGGCGCCTGTAATCCCAGCTACTTGGGAGGCTGAGGCAGGAGAATCGCTTGAACCCAGGAGGTGGAGGTTGCAGTGAGCCAAGATCATGCCATTGCACTCCAGCCTGGGTGACAAGTGCAAAACTCCGCCTTAAAAAAAAAAAAAAAAAAAAAGTCATTTATTGAGAAATTGGTGCAGGGGGACACACTCGAGACGCTAGATGCAGGGTTCTTGCTCTCAAGGAGGTTGTACTCTGGTCTCAACATGTTAACTCAGCCTCTGCTGGGAGATTGTGCTACGGGTCCAAGCATTTATGGGTTAAGATTCTCTCCCTACAGAGGCTTACGATCTGGGTCAAAATATTATTGAGTATTTCCTGTGTGCCTTCACCGTGCACCTTGTAAGCCCTTAGAAACTTAAAATTGACTGACTGCAAAGGGTTTGGAGTCAGATGGGCCTGGGTTCAGATCCCAGCTCTTCTGCCTGTATTTGTATAACCCTAGGCAAATCATTCACCCTCTCTGAGCTTCAGTTTCCTCATCAGTACTAATACTTATTTCATAGGATAGTTATGAGACCTCAGTGAGATAATAAACATAAAGCACTAAGCTCCGTGCCTGGTATATGCTAAACCAAAAATCCTAATCAACACTACAGTGGGGAAGGGATGAAGGCCAGTGACTAGGTCATGTCAGTACGCTGGCCATGGGATAAATTCAGG
This sequence comes from Macaca mulatta, assembly GCF_049350105.2. Taxonomy (NCBI): domain Eukaryota; kingdom Metazoa; phylum Chordata; class Mammalia; order Primates; family Cercopithecidae; genus Macaca; species Macaca mulatta. The sequence goes on along the minus strand of NC_133406.1, from coordinate 63,547,293 downwards.
GTGGATAAGGGAGCGGACCAATGAAAAATGCACCTGATCAAGTCTTGGGAGTCAGGGACATCTTGGAGGAGGCTGAGAATAGGAGTTAGCCTAGCAGAAAATAGGAAAGAGCCGTCCTGCAGAGGGAACAAGGAGCTGAGCAAGGAAGTGAGCCTGATGCCTTTGGGAACTGCAAATAGCTCTGTATGACTGGAGTTGGGAGCACGGATGTTGATAGCACAACCTTATGAGACGCACGTATTTGTGACAAAGCAGTTTTTCTGAGATGGCAGATACAGAAAGGCAGAGTCAGAGCACAGCCCCACTGAGGTCTCTCGGACTACAAAGCCTGTGCCAGGAACCACTGCCTAACCAGGACATGCCCCCGTGGGATATGTCACAAAAGTATTGAGCAGATACTGGGTGCAGAATATTTGCCAGTCTCAAAAATCTGCCTTTTATCACAGCCTGTGCTCCAGTACTAACTCTTCAAAGCAATGTTAATAAGGCTATTAAAGGTTAATGGAAAGAGGATAATTGCTTGTTAATTATTATTTATATAGTGTTTCACTATATAGTATACTATATATATACTTTTAAATGATAGACTCATTTGTAACATCAATATTATCTCTAATAACGCTATGAGATAGATATTACTGCAATTTTACAAGAGAAAAACTGAGGCTCAGAGAAAAGTTAAAGGTCTTGCCCAAGGTCATATATTCACACCCAAGTTTCTTAGCCTAGTGCCTGCCTTCTATGCCTGGAGCCAGATGAAATGGCTGGCCATGGTGCCCCTTTATAAGGAACATAAAACATCACTAAAACGATCAGAAAAATGGGTGCCTGTTATCTCGGTTTTGCATATGAGACACTATACATGACTGCAAAATGTTAATTTTTTACTGAAATAGTATCTTCCAATGGACATTTAAAGTCATGCCTCCCAGGCGCCAGCCTATCTCTGATGGTATTTTTGTAACATAATTACAGGCAACACTACCAATTCAGAGGTCAGTCAGCTGACAGTCTCCTGAACTTAGTTGTCTCCTTTAGCTAAACTTCAGAAACCGAATAATGCATAGTATAATGCTGTTTACTGTACTGTATTTGTATTACATTATCTAAAAATGAAATATTTTAATATGGCACCCATGAAAATGTCTGGCTTGAATGATTAAAAACAAAAAAAACAAATTCTAGAGCCAGGCGTGGTGGTATGAGTCTATAGTCCCAGCTACCCAGGAGGCTGAGGCAGGAGGATCAGTTGAGCTCAGGAGTTCAAGTCTAACCTGGGCAATTTGGTGAGACTCTCTTTTCAAAAAAACAAAAATCTCAATAACTCAAGAAAAAAAAAGAAATTGCAGAAAAGTGAAGACAGCTTGGCCAACCAAAAAAGAATGTTTAAACATAATTTCAAAGACTTTACAACCATATTTACATTTAGTTAAGTATGAATGACTAATATTATCTAGTCATTGGTGATTTTTTTAAGTTAAATGAAAAACACGTCCAAATAAGTTTAAATGTTATATCCTATTCAGTCATATTTATATGATATACAGTCCTTGTTTTGAACATAAATATTTTTTATTATATTCAAATATTAAATGAAAGAAATGTTGAACAATTGTATAGAGAACATTATATTAGAAGAGCCCCAAATTGCAGCCTTCTTGGGATATCTACATGTTTATCTGTCTTTTGCTCTGCCACAGACTGTCATGCACATAACTTTCAATCATACTACCTAAATTGTTAACTACTTCACAAATTAGTCAGAAATAAAGTATGTGGTTTTTAGGAATTCGAAATCCATGGAAACAGAGACTAAAGCTTTAAGAGGTTAACTTTAAGACCTGCCCCAGGTGTCAAAGATGGAATATTAACTACAGTCTCCCGATTGGCAGACCACACACCAAACCACCCTTCAATACAGGCTCAAGAAGGTAGCGGGGGAAGATGTCACCATGGCCGGAAGTACTCTTGGGGGACTCACTTCCAAGCCAAAAACAAGACCACTGATCTCTCGCCCTCATAACTCCTATCCTGTGGAGCCAGAATAGTCCATCATGTACCCACTGATGCTTCACTCATGCTTCTACATTCTATCTCTCTCGCTTAGCTTAATGTCTAGGTTATCTTTTTTCTGTAGCAGGGTCAAAGCTGGCTGCCAGAATCCTCTGGGATGACCCAGAGGTCATTCTACTTACCTAGAATTTCTCCTGCTTCTCCAACCAGACACAATTGCCAGGCTACCTTCGCCAATCCGGGCAGATTCTTTTTTTCTTTTTTTTCTTCAGTAAGTAGGGGTCCTGTTTTCCACCTTTGGAATGAGGAAACTCAGAAAACACACTGAGGATGCTGTACTCTTCTGGGAAGGCTCCCTCGTCCCCACACCCAGCTTAATTTTTTAACATAGTTGTAATGAGAGGTAGACACACATAGTAATAGATTTGGATCCCAGCTCTCTCAGCTTGTGGCCATAATTAGCCTCTTTTGGTCCCCAAAATGGAACAATAATGCCCTCTCTGTGGGGTTGCTAGGCACACAGAAGATTCGATAAACAGAAGCTTTTATGATGATGATGATAAAATATGGGTTAAATTAGTGGTAGTGATAATATGAAGGAACTGGTGAACGAAGAAGTGGATAGCCCTGGAGCGATGCTGGGTTTTTTTGTGGGTTTGTTTTAGTTTTTGTTTTTTTTTGAGACGGAGTCTTGCTCTGTCACCCAGGCTGGAGTGCAATGGCGTGATCTCAGCTTACCACAACCTCCACCTTCCGAGTTCAAGCGATTCTCCTGCCTCAGCCTCCTGAGTAGCTGAGATTACAGGCATGCGCCACCACGCCTGGCTAATTTTTTTGTATTTTTAGTAGAGACAGGGTTTCTCCATGTTGGTCACGTTGGTCTCGAACTCCCGACCTCAGGTGATCCGCCTGCCTCAGCCTCCCAAAGTGTTGGGATTACAGGTGTGAGCCACCACGCTCAGCCAGTGCTGGGTTTTATCCATCTGTGACATGGGTGCAGCTGAAGCTGGACAACGCTGAGCAGTGAGGAGGACCAGCCCGTTTCACAGCTAGGTTTCCACTGGCTATGACCCAGCTAAGCTAAGCCAACTGTGACCCTGAGCCCAGCCTCAACCTCAGAGGCTCAGAAACCGAGTCCCATTCAGACATCATCCCACTCAGGAAGGCTGACAGACCCACACAGCCCCAGAGGCCCATGCATAAGACCAGATACCAGTTGGTCAGTGGACTGGACAGACACATCAGCCTAAATAGCACATTCACTCCTGGAAGCCAGCCACATGGGAAGGCAGATGATCAGAAAGTACCTGGAAAGTCAGGAATCCTAATAGAGAAGTTAGTTTTAAAACTCAAAAGTCCAGCAGGCACCAGGCCTTGTTATATTTGGCTGCATGAGTCCACACAATAGGGATACCTGACAGAGGGCCAGATATTCTCGTAAGACTCTGGTCCCTCTGCCAGACAGCCCAAAGAAGTGAAGCCAGAATTCTTGCAGAGTCTCCTTTCTTTGCCTCTGAGACCTTTCTCTGGATCAGTGCATTCCTTCTTTAGGTATGTTTATACCTTCTGTCAGTGTCACCTCCTGCCTGGGCACCTCTCGTTACATGTGGATTTCACAGTTTATCTCTGAGAGGGGTGGAAGGACAATGCTACTTTCAAGTTCTTGGCAAGGAGAGGCAGGTTATCAGTGGGTAACTAAGGATGGCCTATGGGTGCAATAATTTCTGCTTTCCTCACCTCCTAGAGAGTTGAAATAACACAGGAAATTAGAACAGTCATGTCCGTGTTGGAAGGGAACTTTATTTTGTTTCACAGATGATACTTTCCTATGCCATATTGACAGTTGGGAACCACACAATCAGTTCTTTAAAGCAAAATTTTCTCTTTAGTTTTCACTTTTTTCCTGTCTTCTTTCCCTGGCCTTTATTTGGGGTGAAAGGAGGGTGGCCACAGAACGAGGTAAATGTGGCAACCAAGGCAGTGAAAACTATATTTTGATGTTTTCCCTAGATACTCCCAGGCCCAAAACTGGCCTAGACCCTTGGCACGGGCCAGCAGAGGAATGATTGGCAGGCTGCCCTTTGAACTTGCCAGCCTCTCTGTCCCGAGGGTTTCCTTGGGCACCTTGCTGCAAAGTCTTCCGGCTGAATGCTCAGCTGGGTCACAGGCATTTCACCAAGCTGCCTGCCCCTCCCCAAAGCAATCGCCAAAAAGTTATGATCATCGAAGTGAGTCTGGAGGTTGGGGCTGAGGAACAGCTGTAACCTCTTGGCCTCACCCTTCTCTGGGTCTGTCCCTGTCCTCCATGCTGCTGCTGGGCCATTTGCTGTGACACTGCAGTCTTCCTTTCATGTTACAAAGCATTTTTCCACTCTGCTCCTAGGACAATGGTGGAGGCTCTGGAGATTATATAAGCTGTCTCTCTCCTATTTGAAGTCAAGCTCCAAAGTCCTTAGGAGATTGCCTGGCACCAGATCATTTCTTCAACAAGTGTTCATTGAATTCATAGTGTAGGCATCACCAATAGCTACCTGACATCAGCAACATACTAAGATGCTCACCATATCCTCTGTGTGGGGCTCTTGCCCAAAATGTTTCTTAAATCTAATCTTGAGGAAACAAACAGACAATCCAGGATATGAGACTTTCTATAAGGCAACTGGCATGGACTCTAAAAAGAAAGTCAATGTTATAGAAAGTTAAAAAAAAAAAAAAAAAGGCAAGGGATTAATATAGACAGTACTGTCCAATAGGCCTTTCTGTGATGATGAAACTAGTTTATGTCTGTGTTGTTCAATATAGTAACTGCTAGCCAAATATGGCTACTAAGCACTTGAAGTGTGAGTAGGCAACTGATGATGTCCCATTCAGACATCATCCCACTCAAGAAGGCTGACAGAGCCACACAGCCCCAGAGGCCCGTGCATAAGACCAGATGCCAGCTGGTCAGTGGACTGGATGGACACGTCAGCCTGACCAGCACATTCACTCCTGGAAGCAAGCCACATGGGAAGGCAGATGATCAGAAAGTACCTGGAAAGTCAGGAATCCTAATAGAGATTAGGTGTCTAAATTTATTTATTTTAATTAATTACTTTAAAAATTTTTTTTTAGAGATGAGATCTTGCTATGTTGCCCAGACTGGTCTCAAACTCCTAACCTCAAGCCATCCTCCTGCCTCAGCCTCCTGAGTAGCTGAGATTGCAGGCAGGAGCCACCAAGCCCAGCTAATTTTGTATAATTTAAATGTAAATAACCACACATGGCTACTGCCTCCTGTATTGGACACAGCATGCTCCTAAGATTGAAAGAGACTAAAGAAATAGAATAACCAAATTCCATGCGTGAAACTTCACTGTATTCTGGATGAGAGGTGAGGAGAAAATGAGAAAAAAATATTGGGGAACTATAGAGGGATGTAAATGTAAACTGTTTATTACATGATATTATTGGATTAAGGTTAATTTTCATAGGTGTGACAATGGTATTTTGGGCTGGGCGAGGTGGCTCACTCCTGTAATCCCAGCACTTTGGGAGGCCAAGGCAGGCAAATCACTTGAGGCCAGGAATGTGAGACCAGCCTGGCCAACATGGCAAACCCTGTCTCTATTAAAAATACAAAAAATTAGCTCCGTGAGGTAGCATGCATCTGTAGTCCTAGCTGTTTGGGAGACTGAGGCAGAAGAATTACTTGAATCCGGGAGGCAGAGGTTGCAGTGAGCCAAGATTGTGCCACTGCACTCCAGCCTGGATGTCAGAATGAGACTCTGTCAAAAAAAAAAAAAAAAATTGGTATTTTGGCTTTGTAGGATAATTTTGTTATTAGGAGCTGTATGTTGAAGTATTTAAGCTTGAAGTGTCTTTGAAGTGTCTGCTACTTACTTTCAAACAGTTCAACACACACACAAAGAGACAAAGCAGATACGGCAAAATGTTAGTAACTGGTAAATCCCGATTAAGGACATATTAGTATGCATTGTACTCTTAACTTTTCTATGGGTTTGAAATTTTTCAAAATAAAAAGTGGAAAGTAAAAAGTACAAAAGAGAGAGGCAGACACATACAGGAAGTGTGATAGTAACAGAGCAAGGCTGACCCCTTTCCCCAGCTTCCAAACTATATGTTCCAAACATATACCAGTTGACCCTTGAACAACATGGGTTGGAACTGCACAGATCCGCTTACACAGGGCTTTTCTTCCTCTTCTGCCACCCCTGAGACAGCAAGACCAAACCCTCCCCTTTCTTCCCCTCCTCCTTGGTCTATTCAACATGAAAATGCCAAGGGTAAAGACCTTTATGATGAACCGCTTCCACTTAATGAATGGTAAATATATTTTCTCTTCCTTATGATTTTCTTAACATATTTTCTTTTCTCTAACTTACTTTATTGTAAGAATATAGTATATGATACATATAACATATAAAATATGTGTTAATCGGCTGTTTATGTTATTGGTAAGACTCCCAGTCAACAGTAGGCTATTAGTAGTTAAGTTCTCGGGGAGAGAAAAGTGACATACGAATTTTTGACTAGAGGGTAGGTAGGCGCTCGTAACCCCTGAGTGGTTCAAGGGCCTACTATATGTGCAAATCAATTGTTTGGCACCTTGAATGCGTGTTCTCTTTCTCTTATTTATAACCATCTGTCTTTAAAACTGCGATCAGAACTGCAATTTAGTGTTGAAGAAATACACCTTTCGAGGCCGGGCACGGTGGCTCACGCTTGTAATCCCAGCACTTTGGGAGGCCAAGGCAGGTGGATCACCTGAGGTCGGGAGTTCAAGACCAGCCTGACCAACATGGAGAAACCCCGTCTCTACTAAAAATACAAAATTAGCCGGGGTGGTGGCGCATGCCTGTAATCCCAGCTACTCGGGAGGCTGAGGCAGGAGAATCGCTTGAACCCGGGAGGCGGAGGTTGCGGTGAGCCGAGATCGCGCCATTGCACTCCAGCTTGGGCAAAAAGAATGAAACTCTGTCTCAAAAAAAAAAAAGAAAGAAAAGAAAAAAAAGAAATACACCTTTCGGCTGGGCGCTGTGGCTCATGCCTGTAATCCCAGCACTTCGGGAGGCCGAGGCAGGGGGATCACTTAAAGTCAGGAGTTCAAGACCAGCCTGGCCAACATGGTGAAACCCCATCTCTACTAAAAATACCAAAAAAAATTAGCTGGGCATGGTGGCAGCCACCTGTAATCCAAGCTACTCGGGAGGCTGAGGCAGGAGAATCGCTTAAACCCAGGAAGTGGAGGTTGCAGTGAGCCGAGATTGCGCCACTGAACTCCAGCCTGGGCAGCAGAGCGAGACTGTGTCTCAAGAAAATAAGAGAAGAGAAGAGAAGAGAAGAGAAGAGAAGAGAAGAGAAGAGAAGAGAAGAGAAGAGAAGAAAGGGAAAAAAAGAAATACTCCTCTCATCCCCATCAAAGAAATGATTACTACTTTGAGAAGTGTGACTTTCAGGGATTTGCTAATCTTCCCTCTTAAATCTTAACTCCCCACCTTTCTGATTTTGAAAGCTAAGAGTAGTTCCTTTCACAGATGATCAGGAGCAAAGTCAAAATTTTGAAGGAAAAATTTACTTTTTTTCTGTTTTCTTCTAGACTAGACATGCTGGCTGCTTATATAAGTTAAATAATTATAAATTGGTCACATAGTTAAGTGATCAAAGTGCAAATATAATATAAATGCTACAGGCCAGGCACGGTGGCTCACACCTGTAATCCCAGCACTTTGGGAGGCCAAGGCGGGTGGATCACAAGATCAGGAGTTTGAGACCAGCCTGGCCAACATGGTAAAACCCTGTCTCTACTAAAAATACAAAACTTAGCCAGGCGTAGTGGCACATGCCTGTAATCCCAGTTACTTGGGAGGCTGAGGCAGGAGAATCACTTGAACCCGAGAGGCAGAAGTCACGGTGAACCAAACTTGCACCATTGCACTCCAGCCTGGGTGACAAGAGCAAGACTCCGTATAAATGCTACAGGTGACCAATAAAGGCTGTAATAATAAGGGAAATGTTTATAAATAAGTAGATATTTAAGTCAGGCCTTGAAGCACCATTTCTCAAAATACCATTTCTCAAAGTGGAATCTGGCCTAGCAATCACATAGGTACTTGTTAAAAATGCAGATTCACCTGGGTCCTCCCCTAGCCCTACAGAATCAAAATGTCGGTATTTAACAAGTACCCAAGGTAGATGATTCTTATGAACACTAAAATTTTAGAACTTACAGTGACCTTTATGACAATCTACTCCCACGTAGTGAATAATATAGTTTCTCTTCCTTTTGATTTTCTTAATAATATTTCAGTAAGATTTAGCTATTTTATTTTATTTTATTTTATTTTTAGTAGAGATGGGGTTTCACCATGTTGGCCAGGTTGGTCTTGAACTCCTGACTTCAAGTGATCTCCCTGCCTTAGCCTCCCAAAGTGCTGGGATTACAGGCATGAGCCACAGGGCCCAGCCGAAAGGTATATTAGAAGATATTTAAGTAAGATTTAGAAACCTGAAGAGTATTCTGAAAGTGATGCATCCTGGACAAAAATAGAAAAACAAAAATGACATTGGGCTTTAAAAGAGCATAAGGAACCTCACCTTGTTGGAAAGAGGAAACTCCCATTTGAAGTCGGGTGAGATAAAATTGGTTAGGTAGGCTGGAGCAGGTGCATAGAAAGCTTTGGACACCAGCTTCAGGGAGGTTGGCCTTTTTGTTGAAAGATAGTTGGTAGATAAGGAAGAACAAACAATGGTGTTTTAGGAAAACCATCCTGTCCAGTTGTAGAGGGTGACTTAAAAAGAAAATAAACTCAGGGAAACCAATGAACAGGTTACTGCGATAATGCGGGTGTGAGATGGTGAAAGCCTGAACTAGGAAAGTGTTATTTGTTGATTACCTGGGTGACAAAATTATCTGTATGCCAACTCGCGCAACATGCAGCTTACTCGTGTAACAAACCTGCACATGTACCCCTTGAACCTAAAATAAAAGTTAGAGAAAAAAAAAAAAAGAAAGTGTTACTGGATATGAAGCAGAGAGGATGAGTGGGAGAAACCACTTACTGAAGAAAAAATCAATCAGACATGGTAACTGACTTTTTTTTAAAGGGTACAGGCCAGGTGCTGTGGCTCACGCCTGTAATCCCAGCACTTTGGGAGACTGAGGCGGGCAGATCACTTGAGGTCAGGAGTTCAAGACTAGCCTGGCCAACATGATAAAACCCTGTCTCTACAAGAAATACAAAAATTAGCCAGGCTTGGTGGTACGTACCTGTAGTCCCAGCTATGCAGGAGGCTGAGGCACAAGAATCACTTGAGCCCAGGAAGCAGAGGTTGCAGTGAGCCAAGATAATGCCACTGCACTCCAGACTGGGCAACAGAGTGAGACTCCATCTCAAATAAATAAATAGGTATAAAGGGACATGTGTAAAGGAAATAATAATTCTCAGAATCTGAAGTCTACATGGAGGGAAGAAATAATGAGACCAGTGACAGAAATAGGGAAGCTGAGAAAAGGAGCTATTTTTGTGGCAATGTAGTAAGAGGAAGGATGTGGCAGGACCTCCAAGTGGAGGCACCTTTTGGGCAGCTGAGTATCACTGATCAGAGATAAAGAACAATAAAGTGAAGACAGATCTTTGACACCAGGGACAATTCATTGAAGAGTTTATAGAATCATTGACTCAAAGACCAAGAATAGAGCTTCAGGAAATACTTAGAGGGAAATGGGATGGCGAAAAACCTGAAAGAAAAGGATAATCATCGGAGAAGTAGGGGGATGACAAAGAAAGAGCAGTGTCATAGAAGGCATAAGGGAAACAAATGTCAAGGAGTGGTCAAATATGTCAAAACGAATAGGAACAGAGAAAATTGGATCCTTAAAGATGAGTAGCCTGGCCTAACCTCCTGTACCTGAGTAACAAACATTCTGGGCAAAATATATTGTGAACCACGCTGATGTTCTTTCCCCACAAAACATAAGTGATAGCCTCTCTATCAAGAGACCTAGGTAAGATTTCATAGTGTCTGGTCCTGGGCTGTTTTCCCATGGTCCTGCTGGTTCTTTTCTTCTGTTTCTAGAAAAAGTCTAGAAAATGGAGCTCTCTTTGCTTGCCATTGAGCTCATGTCCTGCCAACTCCTACCTAAGTGACAGGCAGGTCAGTAAAGTTTCAGGCTGAAAAATTAAAATTATTTGCCAAACACTAGTTTTATGATTATCTATTAACAACAGCCACAATGAATCGAGAAGGATTCCCAGTGTATTTCAATTAGCCTCTACCTCAAGTGATACATGAGTAGTATGGTTAGAATAGGCATTGCAGAAGTATGAATGGGGAACTGTCTCTTGTTTTCTGTCTATCTTTATTGTTATTGCTGGATATTAAATGCTGTAACTTTTGGCATATGTTTTTTCCAAAGAATGGTCTCTTGGGTCAAGTTTTCCTGAACTTGCCTGGTATTGGGCAAGTTCATACAGAAAATATGAGTCATTTCACAAAGTCCTGGGCTTGTCTATCTATTTGAAGGAATAGGAAATGGACTTCACTTGGAGCATTATGGATGAGGCTTGGACTTTTACTAACGAAATAAGTTTTAATCTTAACTCCGTTAAACCTTTAAAGACAGGAGAAGACTATGTGGGGATGGATTCAGGCCAGTGAGATCACGTTGCACAAATCTCCTCTTAAGTGATCTTAACTGACCCAGAATTGTTTCAGAATAAGATTCCGAACTGTTGAAGGAGTTTTGAAGCCTTGAAACTTTGTGTAGGTTGGCTTAAAACGAAAAAAAGAATACACTACATTTCCCAGGAGGCTTCGCGGGTGAGCCTCCGCACTCGGCTGGTTCTCTTTACCGCGAGGAAAGCTGGGGAATGTAGTGCTCCAGGCAACCCTGCACGTGACGCTGGCGGAGGAAGGCTAGAGAGAGGCGCGGGACGACGTCTAGGGAATAGAAAGGTACCGGCTGCTCCTTCCTGACAATTTGGTATGTGCTGCAAGGGGAGGGTCCTCATCATCTGGCCCCAGTGGTGTAATGAGCTGACTGGGATTCAGTCACTGACTCGCAGCCGCTCCGGGAAAGTCCTGGTGGGGAGGTTCCGAGGCGCCTGGTCCCGTTTCTCGGCAGTCAGGCCAGGAGGGGGTGGGGAAGGTGCGAACAGCCGGGGGCTCGGAGCTTGCGCCCTGCGCCCCACCCAGGTTGCGGCCGCCGGGGGAGGAAGCACGTATAGGTTGAGTGCAAAGTTTCCTTTTTTGCTTTCTCGTCAGAGCAGCCCACACAGGCGGTGGGTGGGAATGCCCACTTCAGTTTGAAGAGGGTCCGGAGCCAAAGGGGTTAAAACAAGCGACTCCCCCACTTCCCGCCTCCCTAAAACGCACGCCCCGCTAGCCATGGGCAGCCGCGACCACCTGTTCAAAGTTCTGGTGGTGGGGGACGCCGCAGTGGGCAAGACGTCGCTGGTGCAGCGATATTCCCAGGACAGCTTCAGCAAACACTACAAGTCCACGGTGGGAGGTGAGACGTCTTTCGGGGGAGGGGGAGGAGGAGGCCTCGACCGCGGACTCGAGCTGGGGACCCAAGTGGGATCCGGATTTGCTGTCGGTTGTTGGGTCCTTCTTCGGGTCAGGAAGTACTGTCTGGGAACCTAGATGGTGTAATTGCCGGGTGTTTCGTTTACACGCCTCTCTTGAGTTTCCCCAGTTAGATTTTTCCCAACCTGACCCCACTGCCAGGAGAACGGTAAGAACAAAGGCGTGAAGATGAGAAATAGGGAAGGGAGGATGAGGATAAGCAATTGCTGTTTATTGCAGGCGCACTGTGAACTCAAGTCTCCAGCCTTTCAGCTGTCTGGCATCTCTCCAATCAGCAGAAGCAGCTGAGATCCTCTGGGGGCCTCCTGGTTAGGTGCCGGCTGGGGCTGTAGTTCTGCACCTCTGTTGAGGAAGGAACCGCAAGGTGTTTAACCTGGCTTCAGTGGGAGAACGCAGGAAGCGGAACTGGTCTGAAGGACTCTAGCTTTGTTGTGGGGCTGTGGGTGGGATGGAAGACACAAAATCCCCAAACGAGCCCCTTGGCTACGCAGTCAGATGCCCATGAGGGCTGATGAGCTGTGTTTTTGTCCGTTGATTGCTTAAATAAAAGTAACCAAGGAATTCTTCGAAGAATGTGAAATATACCACTTCTCTGACCTATCTTCCCACCACTTTTTCCTCAAACTGAAGAAGGTAGGGAGGAAGAGAACACTGAGTTCATTCCTTTCTTTCCCGGGTATGGCTTTTTTACTCAACTATTTTTTCAGAGGTAGAAATGCCTTATTGTTAATTAGAAGGTATTTAGGAAGAGCTGGTGATGGGGGAGAGTAACTTAAAATTTTCTCTCTTAAAAGAACTTGTTTTAAGGGGAGAAAAACGTACCAATGGAAAAAGTGAAAATGTGTGCTCCTGTTCATACGGAAGTTTAAAAAGAAATTAAGCATTCACATTGCAATTAAAACATTCTCCTTAAGAACCCCCAGTAGGGCCCAGTGCAGTGGTTCATACTTGCAATCCCAGCACTTTAGGAGGCTGAGGCAGGAGGATTGCTTGAGCCCAGGAGTTCGAGAGCAGCCATTGGAAACATGGCAAGACCCCACCTCTACAAAAATTAAAGAAAAAAGTAGCCGTGGTTCCAGCTACTCCGGAAACTCAGACTAGAGGATTGCTTGAACTCAGGAGGTCGAAGCTTCAGTAAGCCCCGTTCGCACCACTCACTGCACTGTAGCCTGGGCAACAGAGTGAGACCCTGTCTCAAAAACAAAGGAACAAAACATTAAAGTCTGGCAAAATTAAAGGTTCAAAGTTTCAGACACACTATCCTGACCTCTCTGCCCTTCCACTCCTAAATAATATAAGGGTCCCTATTTCACGGATTTGGGTTAAAATTGGCCTTCTATTAATAGTTAATTTTTAACAATTGCTGTAGTTTTCCTTTAGCAAAGAATATAATTGACTCTGGCTAATTTTTTTTTCAGTGTTTAGTCTAAATTTCCCTTAGTTTTGATTCCTGTTACAGATGTGAAAGATAATATTTCCAAACCTCAGAAATTACTGTGTTTCTCTCCTTAGCCAAAAGCTTTTCCCCATGGAATACTTAGCCTTAAGGAGTCTCAGCATCTGCAGACTTTGTGGTAGATTCCAGCAGGACTCTTCAGCAACATCCACACAGTGTCTTCTTGGGACTCCTCTGGGACCTTTTCCGTTTATTCCATTCTTGCCCAAGATAATACCTGCAACCTTATGGTGGATGTAGAGTTCCCCAGGGTGTGTTGTTTTCATAATACAATTTGATTAGAAACCAGCAGTGAAATTGAATGTGGAAGATACAGAAACAACCACACTTGTCTCATTTCCCCCTTCTCCCCCATCACCCCTTCCCTGAGAAAACCCCCTAAATCTCCCAGAAACTGTTTAACCTGAGAATGAGAGTTGTTTTCATAGTTACTCCCACCCCCAGTCTTGGAGACAAGTAGTAGCAAACAGATGAGCTTGACAGGAGAGTAAAAGCTGGAAACCCCTTTGGAGAGTGAGTATGAACCATCCATCTCACACTTAATACACACGTGTGGACTCATCTCAGTGAATTGAGGGCTTAAAGATAAACATGGGATTCGAGTTGTGTGTCCATCGGGTTGTCACTGCCTATTTGATTTGAGTTTATCCCTATTCATTTTTTACAGTGAAATTTTATTAAGGTATAATGTACATATATTTTCAGTGGATTTTGCTCTGAAGGTTCTCCAGTGGTCTGACTCCGAGATAGTGCGACTTCAGCTGTGGGATATTGCAGGTAAAGTGGGAGGGCTGGATAGGAACGAGGGAAGAAATTTTGATTTAACCAGGAAAATCTGAGGAAAAAAAAAAATGGGGCAGCAAAGCCAGAAATTTTTTTTCTGAAGCTGGAATGATTGAGCTGCTCTGAGGACACACGAGCTGAATAGGTGCAGAGCTTTTGTAGATGTTTTGCCCTGAATAGATCTAGAGCAGTCTCTATGTGGATGGAGGGGCTGGCAAGGTGGTGGATTGTCCAGACTATAGTGCATACTCCCACAGCAGGGGAGAGTCCTTTTTCTAGGTTTAAGGCTGACCTTGGTGAAAAACAAGATCCCCAGAAAATAGATACAGTAAAAATAGTGAATCCTTATTATGTGCCAAGCATTCTTCTAAGCATTTTAAATTCACTGACTCGTTAATCCTCACACCAACCCTATCATAAAAGCTACTGCTTTTGGAGATTCACTTGAACCTGGGAGGCAAAGGTTGCAGTGAGCCTAGATGGCACCATTGCACTCCAGTCTGGGCAACAGGAGTGAAACTCTTTAAAAAAAAAAAAAAAAAGTTATTGCTTTTATCTTTACTTTAGAAATGAGAAATCTGAAGCACTGAGAGCTTAATTTGCCCGAAGTCAAATAGTATGCAGCAGAGCAGGGATATGGACTGGAGCAATCGGGGTGCGGAATCTGCCTTGGAAATAATCAGGCTTCATTATCCCTTTACAGGATAGATAGAAAACCAAGAGTCAGAGGGGGAAAGTGAGTGACTCCCTCTGCCACATATGCTTACTGCCCCCCTCCACAAGGAATGGGGAGAGGCTGAGGTGTTAGAGAGGATGCGGAGGCTGGCTCTTGGGTCACCTTCTTGAGAACTCTCCCTTTTCTCCCCAGGGCAGGAGCGCTTCACCTCTATGACACGACTGTATTATCGGGATGCCTCTGCCTGTGTTATTATGTTTGACGTTACCAATGCCACTACCTTCAGCAACAGCCAGAGGTGGAAACAGGACCTAGACAGCAAGCTCACACTACCCAATGGAGAGCTGGTGCCCTGCCTGCTCTTGGCCAACAAGGTATGTGGCCAATCTCAGAAAATGGTCCCTAGCCTGCCGGGCGCTGTGGCTCACACCTGTAATCCCAGCACTTTGGGAGGCCGAGGTGGGTGGATCGCAAGGTCAGGAGATTGAGACCATCCTGGCTAACATGGTGAAACCCCATCTCTACTAAAAATACAAAAATTTAGCTGGGCGTTGTGGCGGGCACCTGTAGTCCCAGCTACTCGGGAGGCTGAGGCAGGAGAATGGCGTGAAACTGGGAGGCGGAGCTGGCACTGAGCCGAGATCGTGCCACTGCACTCCAGCCTGGGTGACAGTGTGAGACTCTGTCTCAAAAAAAAAAAAAAGACAGAAAATGATCCCTAGCCTCTGTGGTTAGAAAGGAAGTAAAGTCTCTGATTCTGGGCATCAATTTCCCCTTCTTAAGTTGACAGAATCATCTCTACCTCCTTTCAAAGGATGTTGAGGGTGAGACTTTCTTTTTTTTTTTTTTTCGAGACGGAGTCTCATTCTGTTGCCCAGGCTGGAGTGCAATGGTGCGATCTCGGCTCACTGCGAGCTCCGCCTCCCGGCTTCACGCCATTCTCCTGCCTCAGCCACCCGAGTAGCTGGGACTACAGGTGCCCACCACCACACCTGGCTAATTTTTTGTATTTTTAGTAGAGACGGGATTTCATTGTGGTAGCCAGGATGGTCTCAATCTCCTGACCTCATGATCTGCCCGCCTCAGCCTCCCAAAGTGCTGGGATTACAGGCGTGAGCCACTGCGCCCGGCCAAGGGTGAGACTTTCTTTGGGAAGAATGTCGACTGTAGATTTCCGATGCTGGTGTTCTTATCCATTTGTGGAAAAATATTTAAAATCCACAGTATCTGAGCCATATTCTTATTCCCAGGAAGTTTATGATATTGCCTTTTATTTTTTCTCTTTGCCAGTGTGATCTGTCCCCTTGGGCAGTGAGCCGGGACCAGATTGACCGTTTCAGTAAAGAGAATGGTTTCACAGGTTGGACAGAAACATCAGTCAAGGAGAACAAAAATATTAATGAGGCTATGAGGTAAGTAGCTCATGCTGATAAGCATGCAGAGGTATCCATCTTCCACCGTGGCCCTGTGGACCCTCTTTTCTTGTTTCTAAGCCGACAGTGACAGACTGAGCCGCTGGAATGCCAGCCCCTAAAGGTCAGGAATACTGTCTTCTCTCCTGAGATAACTGGGGACAAAGGGGCATTTAAACCTTCTGGCTTTACCAAATAGTCTCTGATGATAAACCAGACTACATCTGCCATTTCTGCTTTTCCTCCAAAATAAGCTTCTCAGGCTTATTTTTTGTTTTTTAGAGTCCTCATTGAAAAGATGATGAGAAATTCCAGAGAAGATATCATGTCTTTGTCCACCCAAGGGGACTACATCAATCTACAAACCAAGTCCTCCAGCTGGTCCTGCTGCTAGTAGTGTTTGGCTTGTTTTCCATCCCAGTTCTGGGAGGTCTTTTAAGTCTCTTCCCTTTGGTTTTCCACCTGACAGTTTTAAGTACATTTGAATTGTCTCCTGACTACTGTCCAGTAAGGAGGCCCATTGTCACTTAGAAAAGACACCTGGGACCTGTGTGCATTTCTGCATCTCCTGGATTAGCCTTTGACGTGTTGCTGGCTCATGTTAGTGCCAGTTAGTGCCTTCTGTGTAAGATCATCTCATCAGCCCTCGATTTGTGATTCGGAATTTTGTGAGAAGGATTAGAAATCAGCACCTGCGTTTTAGAGATGATTCTCACCTACTTTTGAGCTTATTTTTCCATTTGATATTCATTGATATCATGACCTCCAATTGAGAGGAAAATGAGATCAAATGTCATTCCCCAAATTTCTTGTGGGCCATTGTTTCAGATTCTTTCTGTCTTGGAATGTAAACATCTGATTCTGGAATGCAGAAGGAGGGGGTCTGGACATCTATGGATTTTTGGCTATTAGAAGTGACCCAGAAGTCACTGTATTTTTGAAACTTCTAAAGTCATAATTAAGTTTCTCTTGTCTTGGCATCAAGAATAGTCAAGTTTTTTGGCTGCACATGGTGGCTCATGCCTGTAATCCTAGCATTTGGGGAGGCCAAGACAGACAGATCACTAGAGGCCAGGAGTTCGAGACCAGCCTGGCCAGCATGGCAAAACCCCATCTCTACTAAAAGTACAAAAATTAGCTGGGCGTGATGGCACGTGTCTGTAATCCCTGTAGCTACTCTGGAGACTGAGGTGGGAGAATCGTTTGAGACTGGGAGACAGAGGTTGCAGTGAACCGAGATCATGCCACTGCACTTCAGCCTGGGTGACAGAGCAAGACTCCATCTCAAAAAAAAAAAAAAAGTCATTTTTAAACTACCTATTTCATGCAATGAGAGCATTTTCTTCCACAAAGAGCTTAATCCTCATGATAGGGTTGTCTAGTGTCTCCGATTTGCAGGTTTCTGGGTGGATGTCTTAATGCATAATACTGCAAGTGGCATCAGTTGGCTGTGATGCTTCGAACTAGGTCTGCTCCTCACAGCTTTGGGAATCTAAATGGAAGAAGAAAAGGGAGAAGTTAACAGCCTCCACTGGGGCAAGTTTGTGAGCACATAGGCACTTAGTCATAGGAAACATATTACATGCAGGCCCTAGCCTGGGGGAGGAAAGTGGATAGACAGAAAATCATTAGGTAATTTAAGTACTAAATTGGGCAGGGCTTTTTAGTATCAAATCACTACTAGACTGTTTAATTTGTTAAATTCTCTCTAGGATGGTGGCTTATAACCTAACCAAAGTTATCGATATTCTTGGTAAACTCAGAGGCCTGAAGTTCTTTGATAGACCTGAAATAAGTGTGCTAAGTCAGTGGTTCCCAAGTCTGGCTGATCAGGAATACCTGGGAAGTTTGTTAAAATTTTTTTAAATGTTTTAAGATTTTTGGGTCCTGAGCCACATGTGGCAGCTCACGCCTGTAATCCCAGCACTTTGGGAGGCTGAGGCAGGCAGATTGCCTGAGGTCAGGAGTTCAAGACCAACCTGGCCAACATACTGAAACCCCATCTCTACTAAAAATGCAAAAAATTAGCTGGGCATGGTGGCGGGCGCCTGTAATCCCAGCTACTTGGGTGGCTGAGGCAGGAGAATTGCTTGAACCCGGGAGGTAGAGGTTGCAGTGAGCTGAGATTGCACCATTACACTCCAGCCTGGGCAACAAGAGTGAAACTCCATCTCAAAAAAAAAAAAAAAAAAAAAAAAAAAAAAGATTTTTGGGTCCCAACCTCAAACCTACTGAATGAGAATTTCTAGGGATGAAGCCTAGGAATGTGTTGTTTTCAAAGCTTCCCTGGTGATTGTGATTAGCCTTGTTTGAAAACCATTCCTGGAGAACTTGGTAAAGATACAGAGACCCAGGCCTTTTGTATTTACATTTAAATACAAATCCTGGGTTTCTATATGTTCTGTTAGCTTTTCGGGTGATTCTGCTACACGGACGTTGAAAACCACTGCCCTAAGAGATCAGAGGCCACATATCAGAGAGAGAAAAGGGGCCAAACTCTTTGGTGGTTTGTTGTGTGTTTTTTGAATGCCAATTATTTTAACTTACACAGTCTTCTGAAACCTTGTATTAATAGTTCTCTTTTGTATTACCATTTTCAGGTAGCATTTTGATTACTATGATTCTGAAGATAATAGTGGAGTAGCAAATTTCATTGATATGAAGAGATCATTGATTTTCATTCATTGGTTTGAACACCTGCAAAATCACAAATAAATGAGAACTAAGTCTTGTATTCATGGTAGTTATTGGCCTTTAATGTGAGTTTGTCAAAGCGCTGTTTTATACTGATAGCTCAAGAGGATTGCAGAAATGGAGACTTTATTTTTTAAATACCTGTTTATTTTTTAAATACCTTTTCATTTTTTAAATTTTCGATTCAAGGGGTACGTGTGCAAGTTTGTTACATGGATATATTGTGTGATGCTAAAGCTTGGGTTTCTGCTTAGCCTGTCTCCCAAGTAGTGAACATAACATCCAGTAGGCAGTTTTTCAACTCTTTTGGGAGTTCTCTCTCCCCACTTTTGGGAGTCCCCAGTGTCTGTTGTTCTCATCTTTATGTGTGTGTCCAATGTTTACCTCCCACTTACAAGTGAGAAATGCGGTTAAATACCTTCTTTTAAAATGAAGGTAAAGATTATTCTGTTTACCTGTTAACTTACTAATATCAATTGCTTAGATCCATCTGCCTAGTACCAATTCAGTACTTGATGTAACATGCCAAATACTGCTTGGAAATGTGACCTTGTTGAAAAACTGAATTTGCTTTCTTTTTCCATTTGCTGACTCAGGATTTACCTGCCTTTTCAAGCATTGCTAGAGGCTGGCCAGTCAGCCAGCCCTTCTGGATATTCTCTCCCAACTGGTGAACATTACAGGCCTGAAACTAATTAAAGAAGGAACTGAAATATAACTAATTCTTCTTCATGCCCCTATCCATAAAAGAAAAGCAATTATGATTAGGAAAATAAAATATTTACATGAATGGAAATGTGATGCTACTAAAAATAATTAGGTCTTATCATTCGGATGCTCTTTGGTGCATTCAAAAGGGGTAGTGTCCAAAATTGTTTGGAACATAGATATTGCAGCCCCTCCCTAGAGACGGACCTATATTTGAGACAAGATGCCTCTCCAAGCACTCAGGTGGCTTTTGGCCAAAAAGAAAACACAGTTCCCCAAGAGTGTTCTCAGAAACCCTAAGGGAGGGCTGAGAACACAGCTGTGGGGTGGTGTCTGCCCTGGCTTTCTTCTTTGAATAGAAGAAATTTGGTCACTTAGCTGAGTGACCACATAAGTGGGGCAGAGGAGATTATAGGTCAGGGAAGGCCCTTTAGCAGTAAAGAATGGTTTGCTGCTTTATCACTGCTATTGAGCCATAATTACCCCCACGATGTTTCCCTGATTCACTTTCTCCAGCTGGGGTCCCTCACTGTTTCCTATTATCTCCAGATTTAACTTTTTCTGCAGGTGGTCTCTCTTCGGTCCTCAGGATAGTATCTCATCTAACGTGAGGCCTTTCTTGAGCCTGATACTTTCGTAGGCAGTGGCTAAGGCCGTGGTTAGAGGATGTAAAAATTTCCATAGAATTCTATAAAATCTAGTAACCAGATTGCTCAAGGAAACAAAACTCAATGCACTTTTCCCCTCCACCCTTCTTGGTTCACTGTGTATAGGAAGATTTTCTCAGCTGTGTAAGTGACTCATCTGTTAAAGCCAAATAACCCCCAAAGCTGCAGGTTAGAATAGGCAGGAAGTCACTAGAAAATTAGGTATTCTGGAAAGAACTCTACATATAATTATATATATGATATATATATATCATATATATATATATATATAGTTGGGCTTTGTTTGTTTTGAGACAGGGTCTCACTCTGTCACTGAAGCTGGAATGCAGTAGCACAATCTCAACTTACTGCAGCCTTGACCTCCTGGATGCAAGCCATCCTCCCACCTCAACCTCGAGTAGCTGGGACTATACGTGCATGCCACCACAGCTGGCCAATTTTTGTATTTTTGTAAAGACAGGGTTTCACCATTTTGCCCAGGCTGGTCTTGAACTCCTGAGCTCAGGTGATCTGCCTGCCTCTGCCTCCCACAGTGCTGGGATTATAGGAGACGAGCCATCGCACACCCAGCCTCGCGTTATGTCTTTTTTTTTTTTTTTTTTTTTTGAGATGGGGTCTCACTCTCACCCCGGCTGGAGTGTAGTGGTGCGATCTTGGCTTGCTACAGCCTCAACCTCCTGGACTCAAGCAATCCTCCGACCTCCCCACCTCGGCCTCATGAGTAACTAAGACTACAGGCTTATGCCCCTGCGCCCAGCTGATTTTTGTATTTTTTGTAGAGACAGGGTTTTGCCATATTTCTACATATTTTTTTTATTCTGCTATAAATACCAGAGACTTCAGGATATGGTCAGAATATATGACCTTTGTTGTTAGAAAACCCCTGCCTGCCTTTAGTTTTCCAGCATGACCTGAATTCTCTGAAGTTTTAGCTGCAGTTTTGGTATAATGGTATTTATTGTTCTATATTAGAGTTCTCCAGGGAAACAGAACCAATAAGAGAGATTGGTAAATATTGTAAGTAAAAGATATATAGAAATAAACATATAGGGAGATAGAGATATCTAAATTTATGTGTGTTTTTTACAAGGAGTTGGCTTACACAGTTATGGAGGCTGGCAAATCCAAAATCTGCAGAGATTGGCTGGGGGCAGTGGCTCACACCTGTAGTCCCAACACTTTGGGAGACTGAGGTGAGCGGATCCTTTGAGGTTGGGAGTTCAAAATAACCCTGGCCAACATGATGAAACCCCGTCTCTACTAGAAAATACAAAAATTAGCCAGGCATGGTGGTGGGCACCTGTAGTCCCAGCTACTCGGGAGGCTGAGGCAGGAGAATCGCTTGAACATGGGAGGTGGAGGTTGCAGTGAGCCAAAATCATGCCACTGCACTCCAGCCTGGGTGACAAAGTAAGACACTGTCTCAAAAAGAAACAAATCTGCAGAGCTGATGTCCAGCGGGCTGGAAGAGCCAGTGATCCAGTTCAAAGCCTGTCAGGAAGGAGAATTCTCTTTTACTTGGGGGAAGGTAGTATTTTGTTCTACTCTGGCCTTCAACTGATTGGATGAGGCCCACCTACATTGAGAAGAGCAATCTGCTTTACTCTGTCTGCCAATTTAAATCTTGTCCAAAACACCCTCACAGAAATACCCAAAATAATGTCTGGCCAAATATTTGGGCACCCTGTGGTGCAGTCAAGTTGACACATAAAATTAAGCATCACATCATGATGGGTACTGTTTTGATTCCTTTTTTATAGTCTAATTTAATTTACAATCAAGTTAAAGTTCATCTGATTAAGAATGAATTATATGTTAATGGGAAAAAAGCAGACAGGAAGAGGAAAGAGATATTTTATGATTTCTTTCATATAGAATTCTTGCCTCAGATCTGTGAGTTGTATATGCCTCTTACACTATCTTTGAAATAAGAAAGTAAGCAATTCCTCCCATTCTGTGTTTCAGGGAACAAATGTCTTGAAATTTGACTGAAAGGCAGCTGGTTGAATTTGTAATACAGCCAAGGCATAACTGCAAGTCTTCTCATTCTCTGTCTCCATTCTGTCATGTAGGTTTCTGGGAAACATTTGGCCTGAAAAACCTATTTTAGAAAATAAGCCCAGACATTTAGAGAAACAGAACTGAGCCCTTTGGGGTTTGAAACTCTTGGTTTGTGTTAGATATCTTTTGAGAACATGCTCATGTGTGAAATAGAGACATGCATGTAATTAAATTTGGGGCCAAATTAGGTGCAGTTAGAATAGCATGCAGTGCAGACATATCCCAAGCTGTTTAATTGACAAGTTCCACTTACTAAGATATGTCACCTCAGTGACTGTCATTTAATTTTGAATATCCCCTTTTTGTTTGCAAGTGCAGAGATTTTGACAACCATTCCAGCTTCAACTGTTGCGGCCAGTAGCTAATGTTCATCCGAGTGTTTGGTATAAACCAAGTTCTCACCTAAGTACTTCACATGGATTATTTGTATTTTCACAATGACCCTGTGAGATAAATATGTAAGGAAACTGAGGAACAAAAAATTTAGACTTTGCTCAAAGATTAAACAGCCAACAAGTGGCAAAACTGTGATTTTTTTTTTAACGTTAAGTGGTGTTGCCCCAGAAACTGGGCCCTGTACTGTACTATACTGCCTCCTTGAAGTTTTTCCATTTAACAAGTGTTCAATATGGTGGAAACCGTAAGGTATTAAAGGGGTATATAATTTTTCTAATACTTTTGTAATGAAATATGAAAAACTTACTCATTAAAGAAAATGGGCCAGGCACGGTGGCTCATGCCTGTAATTCCAGCACTTTGGGAGGCCAAGGTGGGCGGATTACCAGAGGGTAGGAGTTCGAGATCAGCCTGACCAACATGGAGAAACCCCATCTCTACTAAAATACAAAATTAGTCGGGTGTGGTGGCACAGGCCTGTAATCCCAGCTGCTCGGGAGGCTGAGGCAGGAGAATTGCTTGAACCTGGGAGGCAGAGGTTGCAATGAGTTGGATTGCACCATGGCACACCAGCCTGGGCAACAAGAGTGAAACTCTATCTCAAAAAAAGAAAATCCAAACCTCCTAGGGCCCAGCAACCCAAACAGAACCTCTATTTCCATTTCAATAAATTTGCTTTCAATCAACTTTTATGCAAATATTTTTTCACATAATTGTATTCATATTTAAACAAAACTTTTTTTTTTTTTTTTTGGTAGAGACAGGGGCTTGCTATGTTGCCCAGGCTGGTCGCAAGCTCCTAGCCTCAAACAATCCTCTCACCTGGGCATCCCAAAATGTTGGGATTACAGACATGAGCCACTGCACCTAGCCTAAACAAAATATTTTTTATTATACACCTTTTATGTGTCCATGATTACGGGAGGAGTTATAGGGGATATAAAGGCCCATGCTATTGAAGTCCAAAGAAGAAGGAGGTCAAGAAAGAGTTTTTGAAGTAGCATTTAAGATGGATAAAAATCAAGAGGTGAGATAGGTTTTCAGGTTGGGACAAAAGTTTAGAATTCTTATGCAGGTTTAGGAAGTAGCCAGTAGAACCCAGCGTTTATGTTTACAGCAGTGGGAAATAAGCTTAGATTATTGGCAGATTGTTTAGGTCATTAATTTAAACAATAATGGTGTACCTACCATGTGCCAGCTACTTCATTGGGTATGTAGGATGCAGGGCTGGGGAAAAGAAGGTTCCTGTCTAGGAAGGGCAGTCCAGAAAGCAGATGGACATGTGTAAAGAATTGTGTCTCCGTGCAGAGAGCACCAAGTCTTTACTTCTTGTAGTGATGGAGGGCAAGGATGAGGTCAAGGAAAGCCTTGTAAAGGAAAGGGTGCTCAAGCTGGGTAAGAGGTTGCCAAATGGAAGACTACAGGAAATTCGGAGAATAGTGGATATTCATTATAGCTGGAGCTGGCAGGAGGACTGTAGCGTTCTCTTTGTTTAGGCTGCTATAACAAAATGCCTTAGATTTGGGTAATCTATAAACAACAATTGTATTGCTCACAATTCTGGAGGCTGGAAGTCCAAGATCAATGTGCCAGCAGATTTTGTGTCTGGGGAGGGCACTCCTGTTCATAGGTGGCACCTTCTTGCTGCTTCCTCACATGGCAGAAGGGGCAAACAAGTCCCTGTGCCTTCTTTCCTAAGGCAGTAATCCCACTCAGGAGCCTTCCACCTTCATGACCTAGTCACCTTCCAAAGGCCCCATCTCCTACTACCAACACACTGGGAAATAGATGGTTGTTTTTTTGTTTTTTTTTAATAGAGTTTCGCTCTTACTACTCAGGCTGGAGTGTAGTGGTGCAATCTTGGCTCATTGCAACCTCCGCCTCCCGGGTTCAAGCGATTCTCCTTCCTCAGCCTCCCAAGTAGCTGGGATTACAGGCACACGCCACCATGGCTGGCTAATTTTGGTATTTTTCAGAGAGATGGGGTTTCACTATGTTGGCTAGGCTGGTCTGGAATGCCTGACCTCAAGTGATCC
Source organism: Macaca mulatta (assembly GCF_049350105.2). Classification (NCBI taxonomy): domain Eukaryota; kingdom Metazoa; phylum Chordata; class Mammalia; order Primates; family Cercopithecidae; genus Macaca; species Macaca mulatta. Next base: position 63,522,799 of record NC_133406.1, on the reverse strand, counting down.
ACCCACCTTGGCCTCCCAAAGTGCTGGGATTACATGCGTGAGCCACCGTGCTTGGCTGGGAAATAGATTTTAACATATGAATTTTTAGGCTGGGCATAATGACTCACACTTCTAATCCCAGCACCCTGGGTGGCAGAGGTAGGAGGACTGCCTGAAGCTAGGAGTTTGAGACCAGCCTGGGCAACAAAGTGAGACCCTATCTCTACAAAAAAATACAAAAATGAGGCCAGGTGCGGTGGCTCATGCCTGTAATCCCAGCACTTTAGGAGGACAAGACAGAAGATGGCTTGAGCCTAGGAGTTTGAGGCTGCAGTGCGCTATGATTGGACTGCTACACTCCAGCCTGGGCAACAGAGCAAGACCCTGCCTCAAAAAAACAGAAATGAATTTTGGAAGGACACAAAACATACCATAGCAAAGGCAGAGGTGAGAAAATGAGATTGGAGTTTGGGTCAAATTAATGAGAGTTTGTATGCCATGCTGAAGTGTTTAGGCTTCATTTTTTTTTTTTTTTTTTTTTTTTTTTTTTTTTTTTTTTTTAAGAGTCAGGGTCTTGCTCTGTTACCCAGGCTAGGGTGTAGTAATGTGGTCATAGCTCAGTGCAGCCTCGAACTCCTGGCTTCAAGCTATCCTCTAACCTTGGCCTCCCAAAGTGCTGGGATTACAAGTGTGAGCCACCACATCTGGCCTGGATTTCACCTGTAGCAGAGAACTATTGAAAGGGCATTTTTAATCTTTTTTTTTTTTCTTATTGAAAAACATAAATATTGCTTCTTTTATAAGTGGCTTAAAACAACACAAATTAATGTATCTTACAGCTCTAGAGGTCAGAAGTCCAAAATGGGTCTCTCTGGGGTAAAATTGGTGTTGGCAGGGCTGCATTCCTCTCTAGCAGCTATTTTAGGGAAGAATCATTTTTCTTGCTTTTTCTGGCTTCTAGAGGCTGCCCACATTCCTTGGCTCATGGCTCCCTTTCTTCATCTTCAAAAGCCAGCTATAGCTGATGAAACCTTTCCCATATCTCATCACTCTGACCTTTTCTGCCTCCCACTTCCACTTGTTTGTTTGTTGTATTTTGCTTTTGAGACAGGGTCTTAGTCTGTTGCTCAGGATGGAATGCAGTGGCACGACCACAGCTCACTGCAGCCTGGACTTCCCAAGCTCAAGCAATCCTCCCACCTCAGCGTCCTTAGTAGCTAGGATCACAGGCCCACACCAACACACATGGCTAATTTTTTTTTTCCTAATTTTTTGTAGAGATAGGCACTTTGGGGGGCCAAGGCAGAGGATGCTATGTTACCCAGGCGGGTCTCAAACTCCTGGGCCCAAACTATCCTCCTGCCTTAGCCTCCCAAAATGCTGGAATTACAGGCATGAGCCACCATGTCTGTCTGTTCCTCTTCCACTTTCGTTTTTGTTGTTGTTGTTGTTTTGTTTTGTTTTGGCAGGGGGCGGTGCGGGAAACAGCCTTGCTCTGTCACCCAGTTTGGAGTGCAGTGGCACTACTTGGCCTACTGCAAACTCTGCCTCCCGAGTTCAAGGGATTCTCATGCCTCAGCCTCCTGAGTAGCTGGGATTACAGGCATGCGTCACCACACCCAGCTAATTTTTGTGTTTTTAGTAGATAGGGTTTTGCCATTTGGCCAGGCTGGTCTCAAACATCTGGCCTCAAGCAATCCACCCGCCTCGGCCTCCCAAAGTGCTAAGATCACAGGCATGAGCCACCATGCCTGATTCCTCTTCTACTTTTAAGGACCCTTGTGATTACATTGGGCCCACTGGGATAATCGAGGTTAATTATCCCACCTCAAGATCAGCTGATTAGCAACGTTATTCTCTGCTCACATATTCACGGATTCCAGGAATTAGGACTTGAACATTTTGGGGTAGTCATTATTGTGCCTACCAAAGATGGGAAAACCGAGTAGTAGAAGGGTTCAGGAACTTGCCCGAGTTCACACAGCTAGTTGGTAGTAGGGCCAAGAATAAGCACTGTTTGTTAAAATTCAAATTATAGACATTTTTAAAAAGGAACCAGGCACAGTGACTCACACCTGTAATCCCAGAACTTTGGGAGGTCGAGGCGGGTGGATCACTTGAGGTCAGGAGTTCAAGACCAGCCAGGCCAACATGGCGAAACCCCGTCTCCACTAAAAATACAAAAATTAGCCAGGTTTGGCGGTACATGCCTGTAATCCCAGCTACTAGGGAGGCTGAGGCAAGAGAATTGCTTGAATCCAGGAGGTGGAGGTTGCAGTGAGCCAAGATCGTGCCACAGCACTCCAGCCTGGGCAACAGAGCAAGACTCTGTCTCAAAAAATAAAAATAAAAAGCAAGCCGGGTGCGGTGGCTCATGCCTATAATCCCAGCACTTTGAGAGGCCAAGGCGGGTGGATCACGAGGTCAAGAGATCAAGACCATCCCGGCCAACATGGTGAAACCCTGTCTCTACTAAAAATAGCAAAATTAGCTGGGCTTGGTGGTGCATGCCTGTAGTCCCAGCTACTGGGGAGACTGAGGCTGGAGAATTGCTTGAACCCAGAAGGCAGAGGTTGCAGTGAGCCAAGATCGGGCTACTGCCCTCCAGCATGGGCAACAAAGCAAGACTCTATCTCCAAACAAACAAACAAACAAACAAATAGATAAGAAAGAGAGAGAAATTTCCTCTTCATCACTGAAAGATAACTCAACTAAGAGTTTGAGTATCCTTTCAGATTTTTCTCTACATGTACAGTACTAGCTGCAAACCATTCCCCTTAAAAAAAAAAAAAAAAAAGAATAAATAGGCTCATATTTGGCTTTCTATAGTTTGCTTTTTTCTTTTTAATGTATCTTGGCTATGTTCCCATGTAAGAACATACAGTTCTAGCTCATTCCTTTTCATTGTTGCACAGGACTATATGGATATATTAATAATTTATGTTGCCAGTTATCTTTTTTTTTTTTTTGAGACAGAGTCTCACTGTGTTGCCCAGGTTGGAGTACAGTGGCATGATCTCAGCTCACTGCAACTTCCGCCTTCCAGGTTCAAGCAATTCTGCCTCAGCCTCTGCAGTAGCTGGGATTACAGGCACTTGCCACCAGGAGCCCGGCTAATTTTTTGTATTTTTAGTAGAGATGGGGTTTCACTATGTTGGCCAGGCTGGTCTCGAACTCCTGCAGGTGATCCACCCACCTCGGCCTCCTAAAGTGCTGGGATTACAGGCGTGAGCCACCGGGCCTGGCCTTTGCCAGTTATCTATTGATGGATATTTGAGGTATTCCTTTTTCCTCTATTACAAAGCGTGCTACAAACTAATATAATTACATATTTATAAATTTATGTGAAACTTCTTTAGGAACTCCTAGAAATGGGTCAGCGTATACGCACTTTGATATAAACTCCCACCAGTAGGGTCTGAGAGGCCAGTTTCCCCATATCCTTAACAAGACAGTTTTCAACCTTTACCAATCTAAGAAATGAAATACTTTTTAAATTTTCTTAAAATAATGTACCTTTTCTAATCCCGCAGTGTGCATGCTAGAAAATTTTTTAATTCGTTTTTTGTTACAAGTGATCATATTTTTAAATGTATTAGTCATTTTTATTGTATGAGTCACCTATTTGTGTCCTATGTCTGTTTTCATTTTGTCTTGTGACTTTGAAAAAGCTCTTTTTATATTGTGAACATTAACCTTTTGTCACACATATTGCAAATATTTTCCCCAGTTCATGGAGGGATTTTACTTATTTTTTATTGAGACGGAGTCTTGCTCTGTCTCACAGGCTGGAGTGCAGTGGCGCCATCTCGGCTCACTGCAACCTCCACCTCCAGGGTTCAAGCAATTTGATTCTCGTGCCTCAGCCTCCACAGTAGCTGGGATTACAGGTGCGCACCACCACGCCCAGCTAATTTTTTTTTTTTTTTTTTTTTTGTATTTTTAGTAGAGATGGGGTTTCACCCTGTTGGTCAGGCTGGTCTCGAACTCCTGACCTCAAGTAATCTGCTTGCCTCAGCCTCCCAGAGCTGGGATTACAGGCGTGAGCCATTGTGCCTGGCCCGTGGAGGTATTTTAAGTAGAGTAATACTAGATTTGGGCTTGAGAAATCTCTCTGGTGGTAGCTTAAATGCTAGTACAGTTTAGCCTTTATTGTGGAAGCTGTATGGACTTATTGAAAAATTGAGTATGAGAATGATATGAGTACTGTGGTTTAGGAAGGTAGTATTGCCTGTTATATCTACTACAGATTACAGAAAAAGGAGAGAAGAAAGACTGTTCTAGTAGTTTAAGCATGAATGGTGACAGTGTAGATGGCAAGTGAAAAATGAATTTGAGAAATGCGATGAAGAAGGAATCAAGAAGTTTCCACATTGAAGACTAACAGTGAGGCATAAGACGGAGTCAGTAGTACCAAGATTTGAACACAGATAGCTAAGAGGAAGGTGATAACGTACAGCAAGAAAACAGTCTACAAAATGAAGGCAGCCTACAGAATGGGAGAAAATATTTGCAAACCATGTTTTCAGTAAGGCATTAATATGCAAAATATATAAGGAACACATACAACTCAATAGCACAAACCCCCCCCCACACACACAAAAAAAAAACACCAAATAACCCAAATAAAAAATGGACAAAGGACCTAAATAGACATTTTTCCAAAGAAGACATACAAACACCCAACAAACACCCAGCAGGTGTATGAAAAGGTGCTCAACATCACAGTCATCAGGGAAATGCAAATCAAAACCACATTGAGCTGGGCACCATGGCTCACACCTGTAATCCCAGCACTTTGGGAAGCCAAGGTGGGTGAATCACCTGAGGTCAGGAGTTTGAGACCAGCCTGGTCAACGTAATGAAACCCGTCTCTACTAAAAATACAAAAATTAGTCAGGTGTGGTGGTGTGCACCTGTAATCTCAGCTACTCGGGAGGCTGAGGCAGGAGAATTGCTTGAACCTGGGAGATAGAGGTTGCAGTGAGCTGAGATTGCACCATTGCACTCCAGCCTGAGGGACAAGAGCGAAACTCCACCTCAAAAAACAAACAAACAAAAAGAAAAAACCACAATGAGATACCACCTCACGCCTGGTAGGATGGCTATTCTCAAAAAGTCAAATGTAACAAGTGTAGGTGAGGAGGTGGAAAAAAGGGAACCCTTATCCATTGTTAGTGGGAATATAAATTGGTACAGCCATTGTGGAGAACAGTATAGAGGTTCCTCAAAAAATTTAAAAGTAGAACTACCGTATGATCCAGCAGTCCCACTTCTGGATACATATCCAAAGAAAATGAAATACCTCAAAGAGGTATCTGCATGCCCATGTTCATCACAGCATTATTTGCAATAGCCACAGTATGGAATCAGATTGTCAGTGGATGAATGTATAAAGAAAATGTGATATGTGTGTTTATATACATACACACACACACGACAGAATATTATTCAACCTTAAAGGAAATTCTGCTATTTGCAACAACATGGATGAACCTGGAAGACATTACACTAAGTGAAATAAGCCAGGCATAGAAAGACAAATACTGCATGATCTCGTTTATCCAGTGTGTGGAATATCAGAAAAGTGGATCTCATAGAAAAAGAGAGCAGAGGATGGCTACCAGGGGTCAGAGGGTGGGGAGAATGGGGAGATGATGGTCAAAGGGCACAAACTTGCAGTTATAAGATGAACAAGTTTTGGAGACCTAATGTACAGCACGGTGACTACAGTTAATATTTTATATACTTGAAATTTGCTAGGAGAGTAGATCTTAAGTATTCTCACTACACCAAAAAAAAAAAATAATAACTGAGGCCATGGACATGTTAATTAGCTCCATTGTGGTAATCATTTCATAATGTACCAAAACATCACAATGTACAACTTAAATATATACAATTTTTATTTGTCAATTATACCTCAATAAAACTGACAGGGGAAAATGATACAGAGGACAGGAATGGAATCAGGAAAATAACGTGGGTGGGAAAGATGTCTTTTTTTTTGACATAAATAAGTTGAGCTTGTGGACATCCAAGTGGAAATACCTGTTAGGCAGTTAGGGATACCGAGCTGGAACCCATACAGGGTAGAAAGGCTGGCACTAGTTGGTGAAATCATGCCTGTATGGTCATGGTTGGAGCAGATTAATTCTCCTAGGAATAGTTAGGAGGTAGAGAATGTCATTGTCTCTCTGTATGAAACAGAAAATGCATTGCAGTGCTGCAAGCTGATGGTCATCACTGCTCATTACTGCACCTTTTCTTCATCTCATCTGGAAGCTGTGAGCAGTTTTGTTTTGGTTTTTTCTTTTTTTTTTTTTTTTTTTTTTTTTGAGATAGAGTCTTGCTCTGACACCCAGGCTGGAGTATAGTAGCACCATCTCGGCTCACTGCAACCTCCACCTCCTGGGTTCAAGTGATTCTCCTGCCTCAGCCTCCCCGGTAGCTGGGATTACAGGTGTGCACCACCACACCCAGCTAATTTTTATATTTTTAGTAGAGATGGGATTTCACCATGTTAGCCAGGCTGGTCTCGAACTCCTGACCTCATGATCCGCCCACCTTGGTCTCCCAAAGTGCTGGGATTACAGGCATGAACCACCGCGCCCTGCTGAGCAGTTTTTAACTGTTACCAGTATTTAGGGATGGTTGTATGCTGTTGGAGGAATAAGTCAGCTGTTGGAATTCGGGGTTTTCCTTTGGTGAAGAGAAGGTGATCCCATTCTACCTCTCACAGTGCTTCACAGTCTACAAACTACTTTCGCAAGTGATCCCATTTTTTTTTTTTCTTGTTATCATGCTAACCTTGTGAAGTAGGTAAGGACCAGTGTAATTATCCCCATTTCACAGATGAAGGAGCTGAGGCACAGGGAGTTTGAAATTTGCTAAAGGTCATAAGGTAGTAAATTATAGAGCTCGGAGACAGATAATCGTGATTACAAGTTCAGTGCTGTTTTTGTTCTACCTTGATGCCTTCCTTTTCAGCAGTGTTCACCTCAGAATATTTGTCAGTGGTTTACATAGATAAAGCTCTCTCTCCCTCAGTGTTACAATGGCAAGTTTTCTATGGATTTTTTTTTTGTGTCCAGTAAAACAGTAAGTTATTCTTGTGGTATTTTTCTTCAATTTAAACTGGACATCTAGCTGTATATCCTTATTGTTTTAATAGTACAAATTGACCTAAGCTTAGCTCTTAATATTCAAAGTAGAGAGGAAGATGGGAATCTGGAGCAAAGAAATATACACTTGAGAAAATGAAGACAAGGGAAAATTTCCTCTTTAATCATGGATCTATCTCCAAGCAGGCTACTCAGCCTCTGGGGTTGTAGAGAGACTGACCTAATACACACAGTTCTTCTATCCCATCCTGTCTTCTAGAGTGGTAGTACAGAGAGAGCCAGCAGGTTGGAGGTAGAAGATTTAAAAATAAAAAATTTTTAAAAAATAAGACTTGGAGAAGCTTTCTTTAACTTCCTGGCAGCATCTCCAAAGAGTGGTACCCTTCTGTGGTCCTGTGCTCAGTGGAAGCAGTGTCTGTCTTTAGACCTGGTTAGTTGACTTTCATGAGTTCACAGAACTGGAAGTGCCCAGCACACAATGCTGAAAAATTTTTATGAAGCTCTCAGCTGCTATAGTGTAGCCCTTGACGGAAATGGGGTTTTGTTGGGTATATGGAAAACTCATCAGTCTTACCATCCCAGCACTGCCAGTTCTTACCCTTTAACATATGTGAAGGAGAAGGAAAATGGTACTTCTCAAAACAACTAAAATCATAGGGGGAAATTAAACACTGTGTTTAAAAGGCCATGAGATTTCATTTCCAGGGAAAAGGACTAACTCTGCCTTTTCTGTCTCCTGAGGCTTTTCTGTTTTCATAGTTTCTCCTAGTTTTTTACACGTATTGTACCTTCAGGGTTATCAGATAGTGCTTCTAAAACCTGACCTATCCTATGATCAGCGTCCTTCTTCAGTTTCCAGCAAAATGGTGATGGTTAAGACAGGTACACAGGGCAGATCACTAGGGTACAGGTTAGAGGGAAATGACCTTGGAGACCACATTCCACATTCTTTTGGCACTACTGGCCACAGTTCTGTATTTGTCCACTAAAAAGTAAACTCGAAATTCAAGTCTTATTTCCTCCCTGAGAGACGATGTTGATTGAAATACTAAGTGAATAAATGAGCAAATGGAAGGAAGATGTTAGCTGAAGCTGCAGTGAAGAGAAAGGTAGGATATGAGCCTGACCTTGGAAGGGGGAGAGTCTTCATTCAGTGGCCATTTGTATATTGGCCTTGCACTGCACTGTCAGACCAACACCCTGAAGATCTATTCCGAACGTTCCACCTGCCTGCAAATGTTGACTATGGTCATTTCTGTCCACTACTTAATAAATGAGTAACAAGAATTCTTCTGCCCCATCTCACAATACCAAATAATGATGTTTACTAAAATAATAACAATTTGGCCTAATAAAAGAGCCTCCAACAAAGCCACTTGGTGATCACTCTGTCACCCAAGTTTCTGCCCTGGCATTCTGACAATAGTAGGGATGATAATACACTTAGTCAAAACATATATGGAGCCAGGCACGGTGGCTCACGCCTGTAATCCCAGCATTTTGGGAGGCTGAGGTGGGTGGATCACTTGAGGTCAGGAGTTTGAGACCAGCCTGGCAAACATAGTGAAACTCCATCTCTACTAAAAATACAAAAAGCCAGGTGCGGTGGTGCATGCCTGTAATCCCAACTACTCTGGAGGCTAAGGCAGGAGAATTGCTTGAACCCGGGGATGGAGGCTGCAGTGAGCCAAGATCATGCCACTCAGACTGGGTGAGAGAGCTAGACTCTGTCTAAAAAACAAACAAAAAAAAAACCCATACATGGACACTCATTAGGATGGCTATAATAATGTTGACAAGGACATGGGGAAATTGGAACACTTGTGCATTGCTGGTAGGTGTGTAAAATGATACAGCTGATAGGGAATCCATATGGCAGTTCTTTAAAATTAAACAGAATCACCATATGATCTAGCAATTCCCTTTCTGGGTATATATCCAGAAAGGAAAGCAGGTACTCAAACATACTTGTACCCCCACTTGCCCAGCAGCATCATTCACAATAGCCACAAGGTGGAAGCAACCCAAGTGTCCACTGATGGATGAATGGATAACCAAAATGTGGTATATACATACAATGGAATATTATTTGATCTTTAAGAGAAAAGAAATGTTGACGCTTGCTACAACATGGATAAACCTGGATGCCATTATGCTAAGTGAAATATGCCAATCACAATAGGATTAATACTGTATGATTACACAAACATGAGATTCCTAGAGCAGTCAGGTTCATACACACAGAAAGTAAAATGGTGGCTGCCAGGGGTTGTGGGGAAGGGGGAAAGTGGGGATTTAGTGTTTAACGGGTACAGAATTTCAGTCTGGGAAAGTTCTGGTGTTGAATCGTGGTGATGGTTGCATAACAATGTGAATGTACTTAATGCCACTTAACTGTACACTTAGAGACAGTTAAAATGGCATATTTATGTTATGTATTATGTATTTTTTTTTTAACCACAATTTTTAAAAAAATGTGGGGGACGGGTGCGGTGGCTCACGCCTGTAAATCCCAGCACTTTGGGAGGCCGAGGCAGGCAGATCACTTGAGGGCAAGAGTTCGAGACCAGCCTGGCCAACATGGTGAAATCCTGTCTTCACAAAAAAATACAAAAATTAGCCGGGCATCGTGGCACACACCTGTAATTGCAGCTACTTGGGAGGCTGCGGCAGGAGAATCGCTTGAACCCGGGAGGTGGAAGTTTCAGTGCGCAGAGATTGTGCCACTGCACTCCAGCCTGGGCAGCACAGTGAGTGACACTCCATCTCAAAAAAATAAAAATTAAAAATATGGGTGACAGAGGGTGGAATGACATGGAAGAGACAAAACATATTAACTTGTTTAATACTTCACTGGTGGACTGTGCTATTCTCTTCTTTTTGAGAAGCCAGATTTTACAAAGGGAGACTTTCAGGAGGCAGATGTGGTGTGTTTTTTTGTTGTTTGGAAAGTGTATCTTCAGTTGGTTATTAACTGACTGCTCATTGGAGACTTTTGCCAGATGCGCCCAGATCATTAGTCCGTTTGAATCATCACGTCTTCCAGGCCCCGCCCTGCTCTCTGATAGGCTCCACCTTCACCCTGGGATGCTGTTAGTCAAGATGCTCTGAGAGCGCATGGTCACAAAACAAAAATGGTGGGTTTGACGGTGGTAGGGATTGACGTCTATTTTCGATGGCAGACTCAGTCTTAGCCATTCATATAGGAATCCTGAGCTCTGCCTTTGAGAGTGTTAGGCATCCAGCAAATACTCACGGATTTAAGTGAAATGATGTGCATTACTTTCAGTTATATGACTTCGAAGAGTCTTTGTTTTGTTTTGTTTTTCAAAGTACAAGGGTAAATCAATAGAACTGAAAGGGTCTTGGGCCAGCTCCACCCATCTCTACCCAGGGATGGAATCATCTTTTAAAACTTGAATTTAACAGTTACATAGCACTTACTGTGAGCCAGAGACTATCCTAAAGGCTTTTGATAGGTATGTCAACTCATTTAATACTAATAAGCCTATGGGGTTAGGTACCCTTGTTTCCCATTTTACAGATGAGGAAACTGAGGCACAGAGAAGGAAAGTTATACCACTATTAAGTAATGGACCTGGGATTCCAACTGAAATACCTTGTAGCCCCTGAGCTCATGCTTTTAGTTACTGTACACCTGACTCTTAAAATAGTAATGTACCAGACTGGGACTTTAATGACCCTGAAGTGGATCTCAAGGTCCAGAATGGAGAATGGAAATTGGGGGTGAAGATATTCATTGATTATGATCCTGCCTCTTTACTCCAGCAGCCTGATTAGGTCCCTGAGGGCTAATGCTGAAGCCAGGGTAAGGGGCTTGCAGGTTTAAGGTCAAATTTTTTGAACCTAAGGAATTTCCCTCCAATTCTGTAGCAGCCCCTTAGTGACGAATCTGCTACCTACCCCACAGGTTTTGCTATTAGAGGATTTTCTAGGTTATCAAGGCGGACGAGATGAAACACCATTAAACTAACACTGAGCAACGCTGAACTCTATACAAATCTTTTTTTCTAGTCTTTCTAAGATACGACCCCAGACGAATCTGCAACTCTGGAGTGGAAGCCAGGGGGCGGGCTAAGCAGCGACCATTTTTGTTTTGCGGCCGTGCGCTCTCAGAGCATCTTGACTAACAGGACCCCACGGTGAAGGTGGAGCCTGTCAGAGAGTAGGGCGGGGCCTGGAAGACGTGATGATTCAAACGGACTAATGATCTGGGCGCATCTGGCAGAAGTCTCCAATGAGCAGGCGTGTTGGGGAGGAGCGCACAAACCCTAGTGGGTTTGGTTGCACGGCGGCTTTGGCGCATTTTCGGCTGGTTTGATTCATCCATTTTGAAGAGACGGGGGAGCGGGGGGCTCGTCTGTTCCAGGAGCCCTGAACCAAAGAGCAGCGGAGTTTGAGGAGCCAGCAGCTCGGGGTTCGGCAGCAGCGGTCCCATCGGCTGAAGTTCGGGGGGGGTGGGGCGCCGAGCGCGCGGGGTGGGGGGGGTCCTGGTCTTTGGCTTCTCGACTCGGTCCTGTTTCGACAGCGAACATGTCGCGGCCTGTCAGGTCAGTGCGGAGTCTGAGGCCTGGAGCGGGTTGGAGGGGGCTGGGGGCGAGTGGTGAAAAGAGTGGGGGACAGAAGGCTAGAGTCGGTCATCCCCGGTGCCACGCGCGGCCTCCTCCCTTTCGGGGCCCGCGCGCACCCTTACGCGTGGGGGGCCCTGCTGGCGCGCGGGGGTGGCGGCTGCGCGCCCGTGCGCGCGCCCCTCCCCGCCCCGCGCCGCTGCAGGGCTCCGGTCTGCTCAGCTGCCTCCCCCACCCACCGCACTGGAGCGGGCGGGGTGTCCCTGAACCGCCAGCGCCGGAGGGGGAGGGGTGTGAAGTCAGCGCCCCCAAGAGGCCCCACCTCCTCGGGGCCGTCCCCTTGGAGCCAGCGCTGGGAGGCGGGCGGACTCGAGCTCCACTCCCCACCTTCAGCGAGGAGGGGCGGAGGCACCCGTATTGCCCCTTCCCCCCGCTACTGGCGCGGGGGTGGGGGCCCTGAGCCCTTTTTCTCTAGCGGACGGGGGTGTTCCAGGCAAAGGGGGAGGGGCAGCACACCCAACCGGCCCCGCGTCTGTCCTTCGGGGTCGCTGCAGGCCCCGCCTCCCGGATCGGGCCGAGCGTGGGCGGGACCCGTTTTTTTCCCCCCGGGCAGAAGTGAGAGTTCGGGACTGGATCCTGGAAAATAATGGGCTGCTGCCTCTCTCCCCACCTCGGAGTTTTGAGAGAGTTAACCCCAAAGTTCGCTCTTTCTCTCCGACTAGAAATGTCCTTCCTCGGGGAAATGTCCGTACTCAGGGAGGTGCGGGTTAACAGCACAGCCCAAATCCCGTGTGGTTCTCGTTCCACTCTCACCCGCGTACGCGTCTCGGGATATTTTTGTAACCCTCTTGTCCCCGAGTGACTTTAGTAATAAAAGGGCTAGGTTCGGGTAACCATCAGACTCCATTCTCGGAATTTCAACAAGTTTGCTATTCCCCCAGCGGTCGGTGGAATCGTCCTATGCCATCCTCCAGGCTATTGTATGGAATGTGCCATTTATGGAGGGGTGTGGTTTAGTCCAATCTGTTGAGGCCTTGAAAAGGAGAGCTGTTGCAAATAAATATTTTTAATGTAAGGAATTGGCTTCTTTGCATAGTGTGTTTTCTAAATAAATAGATAAAGGCTTAGTTTTTAAATGTTTTTAACAGTTGTTGCTTCCTCTTCATTCCAAGTTGTATGAGAAACGGAAGTATCTTTAATTAGAGTTCTAAAGAGAGGTTTGGGACCGTGGAAAGGGTTTTGTTCTACACCGTTTTGTCTCCAGACTAGATCATCCTCCAACTGGTGGTGGCATGGGACTGCATACTCCTACACACGGGGTGGGAATGAGGAGAAAGAGCTGCTGTTAGCTCTGTTTCAATCAGCATCTGTGGTAACTCACGATCTCTACTCTGAAAGTTATGCTGGCCTTTTGGTAAGGAGTCTAGATAGCTCTTTCAGAGTTATAGTATGCATAATTTCTTGGCATAAAACTTGACCGATGTATCTCATCAACTCACGTAGAATATTTTCTTTAGGATCAGGTAAAATATACAATAAAATAAAGATTTATTTTACCTGGATTGGATCTTTTGTCTTCTGGAAGTAATTACTGTGTGGTCAAATTAGGTTATTTTTCTCTACCTTTTAAACTTTAATTCACTAAGTTTTGATGACTTTATTTTATTGTGGTGACATTCTTATCTCATCTGCCTGAATTTGTTTTCCCAGATTTAGGTATTGGAACATGAACAGAACATTTTTACTGGAAAACTTGGATTTTTTATGTTACCATGTGGGGATATATATATTAAGCACATTCTATCAGTTTTTTGGAGGCATTGGGACTTCACAACTTTTTTCTTACTCAGTATGTTGTTTAAACTAATTTTGACCTTGTTTATTGCCCCTAATTGAAGAGTGAAGTTAATATGTGTGGGCCGGTTTTTTTTTTTTTTTTTTTTTGCCATTTTCAAATTATTAATTTCAGAGCACGTTGGTTACCGAGTATATTTTAGTCATAAATTCTCTTTGTAATTATTTTTTAAAAGAAGTCTTTATTCATGACCAATAATAAAGCAGAAATAATTAAACTTGAGTTTGGTGGTTTGTTAAATTTTGCAATAAAAAAGTCCTGACTTAGGGAAATGCTGTTGTTTCAAAGTATAATTGAAGAATCTGTGTTAGTGCATTTAACATCAACAAAAAAAGTGATAGACTTGACCTGATTTCAGAATCATCAGCTTTGTTTTAAAAACAAAAAAGCAAAAGTTGGAAAATATTGTCACTGTGTAGTCTTTTGGGGTATTTTTGCCCTTAGGCCTGTGTATAATTTTGGAGCTTTTCTGGTTCTCATTTTACAATATCCATTTTTATTTTAATATGAACCTAAACATTTTAAGAGCATTTGGAAGTGTACCAGTGGCACCTTAACATCAGTTTCCAAATGAAGGGTGGTATGGTGGACCTTTTGGCTACTGCATGGCTTAGCATAGACCTCTGTCTAGCACGTTATGTTTAACTTTGTTCATACAAGATTGCTGTCTTTACCCTTTGCAGTGGCTGACTTCTAAATGAGAGCTCAAATATTTTAGACCTTGGATTCAAATTAATACCTTAAAATTAGTCTTGGAGCTAGGAAGAGGTTTAGGCAAACTCACTTTATTAAACCTAGTTTAATGGGGACCTGAATAAGTGAGGTGCCTTGCATCACGAACTAGCAGGTGCAAATGTTGGGCCGAGAACCTGGATTTCCCAATTCCCAGTTTTGCTGGTCCCCACCCGCATGATCACCGTACCTTCTGCCCGATCAATATTAATGTTATTAGTGCTGATTAAAGAACATAGTGTATAACATTTTTAACTTTAAAGTACTTTCATGAGTCAGCTTTGTGAGGAAGGAAGGAAAATGCCGTTACTTCTAAGGGGTGAGAAAGAAAGCTCAGATTTACTGACTTGCCCAAACTAGAAACCAGATTTCTTGAAATTCAGCTTTGTTACATTCTCCAGAGATCCTCCTCCCTTACTGAAAGTGATCCAGGTTGCTCAAATCAATCTTTTTGCTTCTCCTTGTAACCTAAGTGTGCTTGATACCTTGTCTTTTAACACTTGAGATTGTAAGGAACCTTACCATTGAAAATTTAGATGTGAAAACATAAGCTCTTACAAGTTGTTATAAAATTTATTTTATTGTTTGTCATGTTTACAAGTAATGTTGAGAATTAACTGCTTTGCCAGGATTCCAGTTTGCTTTCTATTCAGAGAGAATTGTTTGGGCCATGCCTGGATTCTAAAAATTAATATTCTCTCCCCCAAAACAGTTAGTTTCAAGAAGTCCTCAGCTAAAGAGAAAAACTAGAAACTTGAAAATTCAAGGTAATTCAAAATTTGTTATCAAATGTGCACACAAAGACACAAGTTTAATATAGTTGTAGATGAGACTGGCTCATTCTCTTCTGTAGTCTGTATGTGTGTGTGTGAAGTGTGAGTTTATTAACCTTGGATCTATACTTCTTAAAATTACATGTCACTTTCCTCTAAAAAGACATAATTCCTTCAAAGACACGCCATCAAAGATACCTTACATAATTTACAACACCTGAATAATGGGGGAGTTTTTGTTTTTTTTTTTTTTTTTTTTTTGAGACGGAGTCTCGCGCTGTCACCCAGGCTGGAGTGCAGTGGCCGGATCTCAGCTCACTGCAAGCTCCGCCTCCCGGGTTCACACCATTCTCCTGCCTCAGCCTCCCGAGTAGCTGGGACTACAGGCGCCCGCCACCTCACCTGGCTAATTTTTTGTATTTTTTAGTAGAGACGGGGTTTCACCGTGTTAACCAGCATGGTCTCGATCTCCTGACCTCGTGATCCGCCCGTCTCGGCCTCCCAAAGTGCTGGGATTACAGGCTTGAGCCACCGCGCCCGGCCGGGAGTTATTTATTTATTTGAGATAGGATTTCCCTCTTGTTGCCCAGGCTGGACTGTAATGGTGCTATCTCGGCTCCCTGCAACCTCTGCCTCCCAGATTCAAGTGATTCTCCTGCCTCAGCCTACAGAGTAGCTGGGATTACAGGCACCCACTACCACACTCAGCTAATTTCTGTTACTTTTAGGAGAGACAGGGTTTCACCATGTTGGTCAGGCTGGTCTCGAACTCCTGACCTCAAGTGATCCACCCACCTCAGCCTCCCAAAGTGCTGGGATTATAGGTATGAGCTACAGCACTGGCCCAGCCAGGAAGTTAATTTTATAAGAAAAGTATTCACTTTTGCTCAACATACATGTAATTAATTATCTGAAAATTACAATGTTTAAAATGTTTTCAGAGTAACTTAACAAACATTGAGAAAAAGTGCAGAGTCAGGAACTGTGCTAGAGGTTTTCACTTTGTTTTATCCTTACTACAACCCTGTAACAACCCTGTAACAAGTATTTTTCTTTATCACCATGTAACATGACAAAACAAGCTTAAAGAATATGTTACAGTTACAGAGCTATAATAGCAGAGCTAAGGTTTGAGCCCAGATCCGAATACAAAACTAGCATTTTTTTCCATGGTACTAATCTTTCTTGCCTAGTACTCAGTGTGAAGATGGTCAAGTTTTTTTATTTAGTATCTCCTCAATGGTGAATACATTCTATATACATTGATTTTTAGCTCTCTGTATAAAACATTTTAGGAAAAACAGCCAAAATGTTTAACATGAACATTTTTGCTCAACTCAATATTTAAAATAATTTTCAGAGGTACTTTTTGTTTTGTTTTGTTTTTTGTTTTTTTGAGACAGGGTCTCACTGTCGCCCAGGCAGTAGTGCTGTGGTGTGATGACAGGCTCACTGCATCCTCCCACCTCAGACTTTCCGGTAGCTGGGACTATAGGTGTGGCCCACCATACCTGGCTAGTTTTTTGTAGACAGGGTTTCACCATGTTGTCCAGGCTGAGAGAGAGAATTAACAGTACTAAGTTAAAAAAATAAATAAGCTAGAAAGAACTTAAGTCCAGTTCCTTCAGTTTACTAGTGATGACTTTGAACCCAAGGAGTTAGTGTAGAGGTAATAGGCCAGATTTAGATGGCATAAATATCCTTTTTACTCTTTGTATTTACAGTATTTGATTGTACAGAGAATGTTTAGAAGTCCACATTCCTAGTTTGAAACCATTGGGGCCATATGTGGTTTTAAATTATTGAAAAATTTGGAATTCCCAAAAGGTAATAGGATGCGTGTACTGTATAGTAATGTACCATCACTAGTTTAGAATAGTACTCCTATAAACAATCACATTAGTATCTCTAGTGAGGGCCGGGCGCGGTGGCTCACGCCTGTAATCCTAGAACTTTGGGAGGCTGAGGCGGGCGGATCACCTGAGGCGTTTGAGACCAGCCTGGCCAACATGGAGAAACCCTGTCTCTACTAAAAATACAAAATGAGTCGGGCGTGGTGGCAGGCGCCTGTAATCCCAGCTACTTGGGAGGCTGAGGCAGGAAAATCGCTTGAACCCGGGAGGCGGAGGTTGCAGTGAGCTTGCACCATTGCACTCTAGCTTGCACCATTGCACTCGAGCCTGGGCCACAAGAGCTCCATCTCAAAAAACAAAACAAAACAAAAAAATCTCTAGTGAATTTAAGAATTTTCATACAGATATGAAAGGCCTCACATTTAGGTCGTCATGTTTTGCCACCATGTAAGTTATGAAAATACTTAATTTTCAGAACTTTTTGGATTTCGAAATTGTGGGTTGGTGATTGAGGACATTTAACAGCATGAGCTGAAAAAAAATCACTTCTTCGCTTAATAGAATTATCAATTACTGAGCAACTCTTAGGTGCCAAATAATTCCACCAGATACTTTATACATATTTCAAAATCATGCACAACTCTTCAAGGCATATGTTATCCTCATTTCATATGTTAGGCCTGAGGCTAGGATAAATAAAGTAACTGACACAGTTCACCTAACTATTAAGAGATGAAGCAGGAATTTGAATCCTACTGTGAACAACCCAAAGCCAGTTCGTGATCTTTTCAATGTGACATTGTCACAGGGTACACTTTGTCACAGTGTTAGCACATTTTGTCTCCTTTGGAGCAAGTTACAGTTCATAATAGAACTTCTGTGGAGAGGCCTAATTTTCTAGGGAGGAAGAGGAGAAAATATGAAGAGATTAACGGGAGATACACCTGACAGAAGGAAAAACCAGTGGAATGTTTAGTGTGAGCCTTTGCCTAGAAAATGTTAGGTGGCATTGTTTTAAGTTTATACATTTCAAAATATGAGGGCAGTTCCCCTTGACTAGGTGATTCCAAAGCCACCTAAAGGACAAAAAGGAAATGAGGGACTCATTTTACATAAAAATATGGATGCAAAAAATGCTAAACAGACTATTAGCTAACTGAAACCAATGCGTACAATAACTCACTGTCATCAGTAGGCTCTTGGAAACTTCTAACTTTAAGCAAAAGGATATACAGTAGACAGGTTCTTGAATAATGTTTTGTTACAAGGTTGATGAGAAAGAACGGTCTTGTGCAACATTTCGCTTAAGGCCCGGGTTTCTAAGAGCCTGTCGGTGACATTAAGTGAGAACTTAACTGTATTAAAAATATATGTGATCAAGTAGGGTTTGTCCCAAGAACAAAACAATCTGTTTCTGTGAGTCAACATATTGAAAGACTAAAGGAAAAACCATTGCATTTGAAAAAGGTGTAATGCCTATTGTAAAACTTAATGCAAATGGAGATGTTGAACTCCATTGGAGTAATAGTATTTTGCAGTTAATAAAGCATTTTACAATTTTCAAAGCTTTTTCTCACTGGTTTCTTCTAGCCCAAAAAACACCATTAGTTAAATAAAGCTAATTTTGAATAAAGGTTTCTGCTTTTTGGGGTTTTTTGGCTTATTTTCCCCAAAAATGTAATAGTCACCATACTGTGTAACTCTGGGATACTGCACCTGTTATAATCTATGTGAATGTTGTCTCTCTAGAGTTGTGTGATTTACAATCTGCATAGCCAAATGGTTTACTTTGGAAACTTTGAACTTAAAAAGTATTGAGCATGCTGAAAAGTGTTTAATTTGCATTTTTAAAATAATTCCTAGCTGTAAAAGGAAAGTGACCGTATTACTCTAAATTCAGAAGTAGCTATTTGAATTGTTGAGACTGGAGACTGCACCTAGGAGACTCGCATGTTGTGGACAATAGGAGGAAAGCTTGATTTATTTGTTTGTTTACTTTTTATTTTATTTTATTTTTTGAGACAGAGTCTCGCTCTGTCACCCAGGCTGGAGTGCAATGGTGCCATCTCAGCTCACTGCAAGCTCCGCCTCCCGGGTTCATGCCATTCTCCGGCCTCAGCCTCCTGAGTAGCTGGAACTACAGGCGCCCACCACCACGCCCAGCTAATTTTTTTGTATTTTTAGTAGAGACGGGGGTTTCACCGTGTTAACCAGGATGGTCTCGATCTCCTGACCTTGAGATCTGCCCACCTCGGCCTCCCAAAGTGCTGGAATTACAGGCTGAGCCACCACGCCCGGCCCCAAGAGGAAACCTTTTATTTTTTAGCACAAGACCACTTTGGTCAAACTGGGCATCCCTTTGTTTTGTTGGGAAAAAAATTATTGCTGTCTAGATTCTAGGAAGTGAAACTAATCGTTATACAGTTATACTGCCATGTTGTAAAATAACTAAATGGTCTTAATTATAAGTCTTTGAAACACTTTAGATGAAGAGGCCACAGGCTGCTTAAGAGTGTTTCAACTAGGTATTGCAGTTTTCAGGTGCTTCTTGGTATTATCTATTATTTGAATTGTGTATCTGTTCAGTTCTGTGCTAAGCAAGGCGATCTTCAGGGAGATTTCCTTTCCAGCTACCTTTGGTTGGAGTGTTCTAGGTCACAATAAAATAACTTAGGAAATGAACTGCTGAAGAAACTAAATATTAGCTCCACTGAAAGAGTAAAAGTCGGTCCTGCTACCTCTTACGCTGGGATAACATACAGCTGCTTATCTTCCAAAGACTTGCTGCAGCTCTAGAGATTCATAACAACCCCTCTTCCTTGAGTGACTACTGCTTTCTTACAGAGAAACTTGGTTCTGTAAAATCAGAGACTATCAGAAACTTTACTGTTTGGAATTCTATCAGTAAAAATGAAACATCACACTTTGTCAGGAAGATCTAAGTCATTTTGACACAGAGAACTAGCTTTGATTTACAACTTCAGAGCTTTGGATAAAATTCTGCATCTACCCTAACTTCTTTCCCAGGAAATAGGACCCTAGTTCCACTCTGCAGTTCAGACCTGATATTGATCCCTTTAACACAGTTCTGTGCTTATAGTCTATCAAGATACTGCTTCATTTATCTTAGTTCTACACTTCTCCAAACTTCTGTAACTTTTTCTGTTATGTGAGATGCTTCACACTTCTCTGATGCGCTTGTCCTTCATTGTATTCAGTTAATAAACCTAACTTTGTCAGGCTACAGGTTTGTCCCTAGCGTTTGAGTTAGACAGTTTCGAAGATACCACCGAGGTTTCCAAGATGATGGGACTCTACTCAGTAATTGCGCATCTGAGACCCCTTCAGTCTCATACATTGGAGGTTTCTCTGTCTCCAGTTGCATAGGTTTTACACTAAGCTTCCATTAGGAAAAATCTAACCTAGCTGACTTCATTTATCAAATACTTTATCTTATGCTCATTGAAATTTGTGTGTGACTTTTTTTTTTTTTTTTTTTTTTGAGACGAGTCTTGCTCTGTCGCCCAGGCTGAAGTGCAGTGGCGCGATCTTGGCTCACTGCAAGCTCACTTCCCAGGTTCACGCCATTCTCCTGCCTCAGCCTGCCGAGTAGCTGGGACTACATGTGCCCGCCACCATGCCCGGCTAATTTTTTGTATTTTTAGTAGAGACAGGGTTTCACCATGTTAGCCAGGATGGTCTCGATCTCCTGACCTCAAGTGATCTGCCCGCCTCGGCCTCTGAAGGCAGGATTACAGGCGTGAGCCACCACGCCCAGCAGTGTGTGACTTTAAAAGAAAACATTTTCCTATACGGTGAAACTGAACCTGGTAAGTTGTGAAATAAAGTAACTTGAGTCTTGGGAATAAGGAGTGCCTTGTAAGAGTTAATACTTATTCATAGGGCTAACCCATTAACAAGTTGGTAAAATATATATATATATACTTAGTAGGAAATTGTGATCTAGTAAATGTGTCTGGCTTAGTCATTCAGAACACCTTTACCCACCTCCGTTTTCTGCAGAAATTAGAAACATCCGATTTGAAAAAATTAGGAACTCTTTTCTATAATGCTATTGGGGATTTTGTTTTTATTTTTGCTTTCTCATATCTTGTGGCTTTGTTGTGAATTTTATATTTGTTTTATTTTTTTGAGACGGGGTCTCAATCTGTCGCTCAGACTGGAATGCAGTGGCCTGATCTCATTGCAATATCAGCTTCCTGGGCTCAAGTGATCCTCCCACCTTTAGTCTCCCAAGTAGCTGGGACTACAGGCGCGTGCCATCACGACTGGCTGATTTTTTTTTTTTTTTTTAGAAAAGACAGGGTATTGCCGTGTGGTTCAGGCTGGTCTCGAACTCCTGGTACTTGAGCAATCCTGCCGTGTCCGCCTCCCAGAGTGCTGCGATTACAGGTGTGAGCTACCACAACCGGAGGAAATTTGATATTTTAAATTGTGAATAGGATGGGCCAGGTGTGGTGGTTTACGCCTATAATCCCAGCACTTTGGGAGACCAAGGTGGGTGGATTGCTTGAGTCCTGGAGTTTGAGGGCAGCCTGGCCAACATGGTGAAACCCCGTCTCTACTAAACATTAAAAAAAAAAAAAAAATTAGCCGTCTGTGGTGGTGCACAACTGTAATCCCAGCTACTGGGGAGGCTGAGGCAGGAGAATCGCCGGAACTTGGGAGGCAGAGGTTGCAATGAGCCATCATCATGCCACTGCACTGCATCCAGCCTGGACAACAGAGGGAGACACTCTCTCAAAACAAAAAAACCTAAAGTAAATAATTGGATGATGTAAAATACAGTCAAAACAATGTATTTTAGGCCAAAAGGAACTTAAAGGTCAAGATAAGTGAAGCTATTGTAAGAAATTACCCGGAGGTGGCCAGTGCAGTGGCTCACACCTATAATCCTAACACTTTGGGAGGCCAGGGAGGGCATATCACTTGAGTCAAGGAATTCGAGACCAACCTGAGCAATGGGGAGACCTCATCTCTACAAAAAAAATAAACAAAATCAGCCAGACATGGCGTTGCACAACTGTAGTCCCAGCTACTTAAGATGCTGAGGCAGGAGGATTGCTTGAGCTCAGGAGTTTGAGACTAACCTGGGCAATATGCCGAAACTCCATCTCTACAAAAAAATTTAGCCAGTGTTTGTAGTCCCAGCTACTGGAGTAGGGGGTGAGGTGGGAAGATCGCTTGAGCCCAGGAGGTCCAGGCTGCTGTTAGCTGTCATTGCAGAGTGAGACCCTGTCTCAAAAAAAAAAAAAAAAAATTTGAGTTCTGTTCAGGCATTCTGCCCTCAAATGTTTTTACATGCTGAGAAAATCTTGCATGTGAGATTTCTTAATCATCTTTGAGGTGGGAAGAGTGGAAAGAGGTAAATGTTCCAAATTTTAAAGGGAAGGTAGCAGTACTTGGTGTGCAGCAACTTTAATTGCATCAGTTATTTGGAAGAGTTAGATTTGTAAAGACTTAGGAAAGGAAGGCTTGAGAAGCTGCATCAACAGTGGCATGTGTGGATTATAGGTTTGGAAGGACTTGAGTTGGAAAATTGCTTTTACCACTTAATGGCTTGCAGTAAAGTTACTTGGCCTTTTGAGCATTAGTTTCCTCAGTTAATTAGCTCCTCTTGTGACATTAGGGTGAGAATTAAATGAGAATTTAGACAAAGTAACTAGTATATTTCAAATATCTGAAGTAACTGCTGTTATAATTACTACTAAAAGTCACCGTGGATTTACACACAAAAAGAATATCTTATAGATCAGTAGTCTTCATAATGTTTGCTTTTGGAGGTAACTTAAACATTTGATTCAAATTTTATGTAGTTGTTTATTTGAGACAGGTTCCCCCTCTGTCACCCAGGCCAGAGTGCAGTGTGGTGATCTCGGCTCACACGGCAACCTCCAGCCTCCCGGGCTCAAGCTATTCTCCCACCTCAGCCCCTGGAATGGCTGGGACTTCACAGGTGCGTGCCACCACACCCAGCTAATTTATTTGTATTTATTTTTGTAGAGATGAAGTTTCTTCATGATACCTAGGCTGATCTCTGATCTCGAATTTATGGGCTGAAGCAATCCGCCCACCTCGGCCTCCCACAGTGCTGGGATTACAGGTATGGGCTGTGGACCACCACACCTGGCTCAAATTTTAGTATATGTGCTACTGAAGTGAGCACGCCTGGTTCAAATTTTAAGTATAATTTTGGGCCAGGCGTAGTAGTTCCCGCCTGTAATCTCAGCATGGTGGGAGGATTGCATAAGCCCAGGAGTTGGAGACCAGCCTGGGCAACCTGTCTCTACAAAAAAAAAAAAAAAAATTAGCTGGGCATGGTAGTGTCCACCTGTAGTCCTAGGTACTCTGGAGGCTACAGTGAGCCACAACAGTCCAGCCTGGGTGACAGTAAAAGCCTGTCTTTTAAAAATAAATAGGCTGGGCATGGTGGCTTATGCTTGTAATCCTAGCACTTTGGGAGGCCGAGGCGGGCAGATCACTTCAGGTCTGGAGTTTGAAACCAGCCTGGCCAACATGAGGGAACCCTGTCTCTACTAAAAATACAAAAAAGTTAGCCGGGCATGATGGCGGGCGCCAGTAATCTCAGCTACTGGGGAGGCTGAGGCAGGAGAATTGCTTGAACCTGGGAGGCGGAGGTTGCAGTGAGCCGAGATCACTCCATCTCAAAAAAAAAAAATAGATAAATACAATTTTGGAAGTAAAGTTTAGTAGTTTTCTTTAATGTGGAACTTTCAGTTTTTCACATTAAAATTCATTTTGAATGCTTATTGGGGAGGTAATATTGATAAAATCCAATTGATAATTACCAGTAAATTCTTAGAAAACCTATTTTGGCAGAACACAGGTTGGGCAATTCTGTAATGAGATAATTTTTAAAATATGATACTATAAGACAAACGTATACTTTTAAAATACTTTTGATTAGCTGTGTTCGATTTTATGATTCCTGGGAAGATTTTGTTCGAACAAAAAGTATTTACTGCTCAAAAGTTTAACTGTCACTGATTTAAATGAACTAATTTCCTTTTTAAAAAATTTATTAGAGCAAAAGAATTCTGCGAAAATACCGTGGTTTTATTTCAACAAGGATTTTGACAGCTTCACGTAAGGTCCTTGTAAGATGGAGAAATACACGCAGAATGATAATTCAGTGTGAGGGACTTTGCCTGAGCAGCCTTACCCAGAGAGGGCTGGCAAATAAATAGTTACCCTGGAAGACTTTCCACTGATGCCTGAAAGGGTTCTGTTCTTGGTGTATCTTATAATTAATGATATGGATGAGGACACTGATGGTGTGCTGATTAAATTTGCAGTTGATAAGAAGTTGGGGAAGATAAATAATATGCTGAAAAAGCAGGATCAGGATATCAAATGGTCTTAGATTATGGAAAAGGAGGTTTTAGTCATTGGAATTACGATATGTAGTCCACTGAATGATGGAACAGTCCAAAAGGGAACTGAAATCTTGGATTGCATTTAAGTATAGAGTAGAATAGAAAGAGGAGGGTCATAATCCTGATCTGCTCCGCTCCCCATTCCCCATCTTTTTATAACCATATTATGTTTCATCCTGGGCGCTGCTTTAATATTTACTAAATCCAAGGTGGTATGGAGGAAAGCAGCTAGAGCATGAAGAGAGTACTTGAAATATGAGGAAGTGTTAAAAAGGAACCCTAGTATTTAGCTTCAAAGAAAAAGTGGGAATAGTCATATAAATTTAAGGAATGCTCTGAAGAGGAGGGGTTAGATTTAGACCATGCTAATCCCAGGAGGTAGAACTAGATAGAACCAGTGAGTGGACATTAGAGGCAGATTCATCTCATTGTAAAGAACTATTTAATTATTGGAATTTTCTTTCTTTTTTTTGAGACAGAGTTTTGCTCTGTCGCCCAGACTGGAGTACAGTGGTGCAATCTCGGCTCGCTGCAACTTCTGTCCCTGGGTTCAAGCTATTCTCCTGCCTCAGTCTCCCAACTACCTGGGATTACAGGTGCCCACAAACACGCCTGGCTAATTTTTTAACTTTTTTTTTTAGTAGAGATGGGGTTTTATCATGTTGGCCAGGCTGGTATTGAACTCCTGACCTCAGGTGCTCCACACACCTCGACCTCCCAAAGTGCTGGGATTACAGGGGTGAGCCACTACGCCT
This sequence comes from Macaca mulatta, assembly GCF_049350105.2. Classification (NCBI taxonomy): domain Eukaryota; kingdom Metazoa; phylum Chordata; class Mammalia; order Primates; family Cercopithecidae; genus Macaca; species Macaca mulatta. The sequence goes on along the minus strand of NC_133406.1, from coordinate 63,497,721 downwards.
GGCAATTACTGGAATTTTCTTAGCATAGGCTGCCTTGGAGATCACGAGAGGTTCTCAGTCATTCCCTTCTAGGGATATTTGTTAACAGGATACAAGCTAAAGGTTGAATTAGATTGTCCAGGAGCTCTACTACATATAATACTCTCGGCACCACCATATCTCCCACCCCATTACCATCAAGCTTTGATAGGCTTTATGAATGCTTTAAACTTAAAAAATGGTTTAAAAATTTTTAGTCTAAATGGTAACCTGAACTTTGCCATGAAGTCAGAAATAAAAATAGAGAAGGCTGGATGTGGTGGCTCATGCTTGTAATCCTAGCACTTTGAGAGGCCAAGGAGGGAGGATCACTTGAGGCCAGGAGTTCAAGACCACCAGCCTGGGAAACAGCAAAACTTGGTCTCTACAAAAAAAATTTTTTAATTAACTGGCCATTGTGACACACACCTGTAATCTCAACTCCCCAGGAGGCTGATTTGGGAGAATTGCTTGAGTCCAGGAGTTTGAGGCTGTCGTGAGCTATGATCACACCACTGCACTTCATACACTCCAGCCTGGATGACAGAGCAGACCCTGTCTCCAAAAAAAAAAAGGATATTTTGGTATTACATTTTAGTGAAATGAACAGGAAAACAAAGACAATCTTTCTGAATGATACTAGAACCGATACTTTTAAAACTTACGTATTTTTCAACAAAGTGATTCATCATCATATCCAAATAAGAGTTAGTTATGCGTTCAAAATTACAGTGGTATTCTGGGTGGAATGAGTTAATACTTATAAGTAATAATAGCTATTTTTGATATTTATATACCTTGCATAAATGTTCTGAAATGTTCTCAACACTCTTGTTATTCCTATAACAGGTATTGTTATTCCTGTTTTACAGATGAGGAGACTAAAGTTCAGTGAGGGGAAGTAACTTGCTTGAGGATATACAACTAGTAAGAGTCAGGACGTAAATTCAAGAATCTGTGTTTTTAACCTCTATGCTATATTGAAATTTAATGCTATCCTCCAGTTCTAGTTATTGATACTCATTTTACATTGAAGAGTTAGTTTAGCTTGACATTTAACTTAATACAATCATGTGTCATATAGCACCAGGGATACATTCTGAGAACTGCATTTTTAGGCGATTTGCATGTATTTCCACAAAACCAAATGGTATAGTCTCCTGCACACCTAGGCTGTATGGTATAGCCTATTGCTCCTAGACTATAAACGTGTATAGCATGTTACTGTACTGAATATTGTAGGTAATTGTAACACAGTGGTAGGTATTTATATATCTAAACATAGAAAAAGTACAGTAAAAATATGGAACAATAATCTTATGAGACCGTTGTCATGTATGCAGTTCACCATAATGTCATGCAGCACATGATTGTATTGAAGAAATTAGAATGTTTCTTTGTTTTCACCTAGAAATAGAACCTCTCATGCCCTGGGACTTATAAAATTCTTAAGTGCTGGATTTCTGTCCTATCCTCTCATTAGGAACAAATTCATCAAAAATGCATTTCAAGCCTAGACAAAGCAAGCCTCTAAATGGTGGAAATAATGTTATTTATATTATTTTGAATAAGCATCTTTAGAAGACAGGACATTGTTTGGGAAATGAAACTTTTTGTTGTTGTTGTTTTTTGTTTTTGAGATGGAGTCTCACTCTATCACCCAGGCTGGAGTGCAGTGGCAGAGTCTTGGCGCACTGTAACCTCTGCCTCCCAGGTTCAAGCGATTCTCGTGCCTCAGCTTCCCAAGTAGCTGGGATTACAGGCGACCGCCACCACACCTGGTTAATTTTTTGTATTTTTAGTAGAGATGGGGTTTCTCCATGTTAGTCAGGCTGGTCTTGAACTCCTGACCTCAGGTGATCCATCCGCCTCGGCCTCCCAAAGTGCTGGGATTACAGGCGTGAGCCACTGAGCCCGGCCTGAACCAAATTATTATGAGTCATTATGAGTCATCATGAATGGCCCTTGTTATCACAGATCTTTTATTTATTTAAGTTATTTTATCTTTTCCCTCTTTAGCATTTATGGATGACTATATTTGTTTCTGACTGATTGTCCTTAATAAGGCAGAATTGCTTCTATATTCAGAATTTGCTTTACACTGATTTTATGGTTTTTGTGATAAATGGCATTGTATGAGATAATTCTGGCTGTTTTCAGATCATTGAAAGTTAAAATATTTTGTATTTCAATGGAAGGGGGATAGTCTTTCAATTTAATTTTGAAATTTAATTTTTTATATAATGTCAATATAGTCTACATGGCATTTCTGTAGTTCTGTTTGTTGAAAAGTAGGATAGAAAAAAAATGTACTAAATAAAAAGTATCCTTTTTAATGTCTTAGGTTTAAAGTAACAAGTTACAGGCCAGGCCTCACAGCTGTAATCCCAGCATTTTGGGAGATTAAGGCGAGATGATTGCTTGAGGCCAGGAGTTTGAGACCAGCCTGGGAAACATAGAAAGGCCCCGTCTCTCCAAAAAAAATTGTTTTTAAATTAGCCAGGCATGGTGGCTGTGTGCCTTTCTGTAGTTCCAGGAGCTGAGGTGGGAGGATCACTTGAGCTCAGGAGTTGGAGGCTACAGTGAGCTATGATTGTGCCACTGCACTCCAGCCTGGGTGACAGAACAAGACCCTGTCTCGATGGATGGATGGATGGATGGATGGATGGATGGATGGATGGATGGATGGATGGAAGATAGGTAGGTAGGTCTGTCTAGATAGATAAGGAGATTAAGTTTTCTGTTGTGAAGGGCAGTTAATTTTTAATGACAGATACTATGAAAAACAGTATTGTGATCATAATGCAGTATGATCATTTGCAATGACCATTTTCTGTATTATATTTTAATATAATGCCAACCGTTATATTTATTAATTTAATATTTATTATTTAATTTATTATTTAAACTTATTTAATTGTGTAGAATATCTTTTAAATTTGTCAAGCAACTTAGGTTATCAGTTCCAACAGAGGAAGAACTAAGTAAGGCCCAGAGGAATTACATGATGTTCTTGACATTCTAGAACCAGAACCCAGGATTCCTAGTACAAAGATTCTGTATTAATACCTTTCTTGAGTGTTTCTAGTGATAGAGTAAGGAAGTAGCCATTGTTAGCAAACAGTTAAAGCTCTTTATGTCAAACCTACACTTAATGTGGATTGCTGAAGCTCAGCTGTACCTCTACTACTCCTTTCACATCAAAGCCCTAAAGTAGCTAACATGTTTTCCCATTTTACAAGTTAAATATTCTCAATTTATTCATTTGTACTTCATATATCATTTACCATTCTGATTGTCCATTCTTATATAGTTTCATAGGATATATCTATTGCTACGTTGTACCCAGAAACTGGGTAATACTGTTAGTTGCCACCCCACAAGCATGAGATAAGCTAGAATTATACCTACAAGTTCAGAACCTGTATGTTAATTATTAGAGGATAAGATGTAAGAGTTCCTCTTCTAGATACCGTCCTTCCCCTGTTTCCATGACCCTCCTTTTTTTTAATCCTAAATAATACAGAAAATGGTCATGTTTGCATTATCATCATCATGCTATTTTTCATGGCATTTGTCATTAAAAATCACTGTTTTGCCAGAACATGGCAGGCATTTCCATATTAGCCCAAAAATATTAGATTTTTTCATAGTCATATTTTTAAGAAAGAAAATATATTTTTATTGTAATAAAATATGCTTAGCAGAAAATTTACCATCTTAACCTTTTTTTTTTTTTTTTTTTTTTTTTTGGAGACAGAGTCTCGCTCTGTTGCCAGACTGGAGTGCAGTGGTGCGATCCCTGCTCACTGCAACCTCTGCCTCCTGGGTTCAAGCAATTCTCCTGCATCATGCTCCCGAGTAGATGGCACTTACAGGCACGCACCACCACACCCAGCTAGTTTTTGTATTTTTAGTAGAGACGGATTTTCACCATGTTGGCCAGGATGGTCTCGATCTTTTGACCTTGTGATCCGCCTACCTTGGCCTCCCAAAGTGCTGGGATTACAGGCACGAGCCACCACGCCTGGCCCATCTTAACCATTTTTAAGTATATAGTTCGGTACTGTTAAGTATTTGACATTGTTGTAAAGAACTCTTAATCTTGCAAAACTGAAACTAAACCCACTAAACAATAGCTCCTCATCCCCACTCTTCTAGCCTCTGGCAACCACCACTCTACTTTGTGTCTCTAGAATTCATCTACTCTAGGTCCCTCATGTATATGGAATTAATGGTCATATTTAAAGTTAGCTTCCCTAATAATACGGTATCTTTGGTAATATAAACTCAGCTTCTTACAATAAAATATATAGTTGGAGTATATTTAATGGTTGTGATTAAACTAAAGAAAAACAGAAGGTGGAACTCCGTAAGAGCCTTGTTTTTTTCTCTTTCTAATGCTGAGTACGTAACTATATCTTCCTCTACATATAAGCCCAAGCCATTTTTTCCATAATTCACCTCCATCCATATCATCTCCACATACTGTACTAGAAGGTGGACCAGTGTTTGCATTCTGACCATCCTGTCTTTGAATTTAAATGATGTCTTAATCTGTACAACCAAGAATATCCCTCTGCTCAGGTTTAAGTATAGGTGGTAGCATATATTTCTCTTAATTTTTTAAATTCACTTGATTGAGTTAGGCCTACAGTAAAAGTACATTTTTTAATCTAAGGCTCTTTTGCCAGGCAGGCTGTTTGGGTACTAACATGGAAGCATATATCTATCTCTCTCTAGAGAAGGAGTATTAAACTTTTAGATTTAGAATGCAAAGTACAAAAATAGAAATGAAGCTTTGTTTGAGATGTTAAAGGTACCTTACTTGCTAGGGAGTACTTAAAATCATTTAGAGTCAAATAGATTGTGCAAATATTCTCACTGTTTTGATTTTATAATAGGACAGGCTAACCATTCACTTTATTAAGATCATGCATATATCCCCAGAACTAGTTATTTCCCTAGGTCTAGTTTTATAAAATGCTGCTGATAAACCAGGTCTGTAAAATTGGAAAAGGAAAAAAAAGTTTAGAAACAAAAGAATAAAGTCAAATACATAGATATACATAAATTTGTGAGGCTTTCATAGTTTTTTAAATAAAGCATCTTTTGACTGGACCAATTAATTTGTTTCCTTCCCCTTCTGTATAAGGCTTAACATTACCATAATTTTTGTGCATTATAATGTAACTGTACTATACCTAAAAATTGCCTTTGCCTTGAAAAGCTTAGTAATAACCTTGTTTATCAAGTATACATATATATGTGTGTAGCAGTAAGAGTAAGATATCATTTACAATGTTAGCTTATAAATATGGTATCTTTGTATATAATGAATATATAGGTACATGGTGATTTGGTTCATTTTGCTGTTTTATGTATATTTGTTTGGAGAGATGGGAGATTGTTTTGTAGAAAAGAATGGTATTTGAGGCCAGGCGCGATGGCTCATGCCTGTAATCCCAGCACTTTGGGAGGCCAACGCGGGCAGATCACGAGATCAGGGGTTCAAGACCAGCCTGGCCAACGTGGTGAAACCCTGTCTCTACTAAAGATACAAAAAATTAGCCGGGCATGGTGGCGGTTACCTGTAATCTCAGCTACTCGGGAGACTGAGACAGGAGAATCACTTGAACTTGGGAGGCAGAGGTTGCCGTGAGCTGAGATCTTGCCATTGCACTCCAGCCTGGGCGACAGGGCAAGACTTCATCTCAAAAAAAAAAAAAAAGAGAAGAAAAGAATGGTATTGGAATTATCACTGAGATGAGCAGTATGAGAATTGTAGCTTGACATACTTGTGGTTTACACTAGGCTTTCTTGTAACAGAAAGTTAAGTATTTTGGCTTGAGAAGTGGGGGCCCTTAAAAAATACTTTTTGGCTGGGTGCAGTGGCTCGTGCCTGTAATCCCAGCACTTTGGGAGCTGAGGCAGGATGACTGCCTGAGCTTAGGAGTTTGAGACCAGCCTGGGCAATGCAGGGAGACCCTGTCTACAAAAAATGAAAAAAATTAGACAGCATGCGTCTGTAGTCCCAGCTACTCAGGAGGCTGAGGCAGGCGGATTACTTGGGCCCAGTAGGTCAAGGCTGTCGTGAGCCATAATTGTGCCACTGCTCTCCAGCCTAGGCGACAGAGTGACACCCTGTCTCAAAAAATTAATTAAATAATTTTCTTTTTCTTTTTTTTGAGACGGAGTTTCACTCTTGTTGCCCAGGCTGGAGTGCAGTGGAGCTATCTCAGCTCACCACAACCTCCACCCCCTGGGTTCAAGCGATTCTCCTGCCTCAGCCTCCCAAGTAGCTGGCATTACAGACATGTGCCACCACGCTTGGCTAATTTTGTGTTTTTAGTAGAGATGAGGTTTCTCTGTGTTGGTCAGGCTCATCTCGAACTCCCGACCTCAGGTGATCCGCCCGCCTTGGCCTCCCAAAGTGCTGGGATTACAGGTGTGAGCCACCATGCCTGGCAATTAAATAGTTTTCAAAGAGCTACTTCAGTTCTGTTTATGAAAGAGAAATGTGTGTTCTGATGTCTTAGAAAAATCTACAGTTTTATGATTTTAATTGGAGTCTCTTCTTTCTACAGAAATAGGAAGGTTGTTGATTACTCACAGTTTCAGGAATCCGATGATGCAGGTAAGTTTTATGGTTTCAACAAATTGTAAGTTGAACCAGTGGAGGTTACCAGCTTATATACTTTTATTATGCTTTTGGAATAAGTTTTACTTTTTTATTTTAGAGTATTTACCAAAACCATGTCATGATCTGTGTCAACCAAAGCAAAAGTTGAACTTACATGGATTTTAACTTTTCCATGGTAAATCATTTATAATAAACATTAAACCATTTTTTTCTTACTTGGTTTTGGAGTCCAAAGTTTAAATGTCCAGTAATTCTGATATAGTGTTCATTACTTAAAATATCTCCTGCTGTCAGCCAGGCGCCATGGCTCACGCCTGTAATCCCAGCACTTTGGGAGGCCAAGGTGGGCGGACCAGTTGAGGTCAGGAGTTCCAGACCATCCTGGCCAACATGGTGAAACCCCATCTCTGCTAAAAATATAGAAATTAGCCGGGAGTGGTGGCATGCGCCTGTAATCCCAGCTACTCTGGAGGCTGAGGCAGGAGAATCCCTTGAACTCAGGAGGCGGAGGTTGCAGTGAGACGAGATGGCACCACTGCACTCAAGCCTGGGCAACAGAGAGACCCTGTCTGAAAAAAAAAAAAAACATTATTCTACAAGCCAGGCACAGTGATTCACACCTATAATCCCAGCACTTTGCAGGGGGAAAAAAAGCTCCTGCTGTTATTACAATAAAACTTGTGCCTTGTATTATGTTTTTACATAATAAAGCAACTAAGATGAGAGTCTGTTTTGTGAAACAGCTTTGATTTGTGAACTAATTCATCACAGAATGAGTGTTGTAGCTAAGTGTTAGTCGTAAGAGGTTTTTTCAGAGTTGTCTCCTTAATCTCACTACTTTCCAGATATGTTTACTATTCTTTTTTCTTTCTTCTTATTCTAACTTTTATTTATAAAGATAATATGTGCCCTTTGGGAAGACTTAGAAAATACTGAAAGATACAAAGAAGAGTAAAAAAAAGTAATGTGTAGCACTAATATTTATTAAATGCTTGCTACATGTCAGGAATTGTTTCAAATGTTTGTATTTCATATTTACTTAGAATAATCCTGTTAATATGTGATATACTGTTATTTTGAGTATTTTATGTTATTAAAAGGTATTTGGAAAATTCCTATCAATGGTTATATAATATCCCATAATGGAATTTATAATGTTTCTGACCACTTAATAATTGCTGATGCTCTGGACTGCTTCCAGCATCTCGCCATCGTGTGTGTGTGAGTGTGAATGGTGCAGTAAACAGTTTTGGAAATAATTTCCTTTTAAGGTAGAGTCATTTTCGTTAGTTTTATAGGGCTTTTGAAATTGGAAATATTTTCTTCAAATGCAAGATTATGTTGTATTTAATACTTTAGTTTAAAAGTAATTTGCTTAGTAATAGTAATTGTGTTTACTTCCTGAAATGTTGGTAATACAACCATATTACGATAATTTTCAAATAAGTGTGAAGGTGTTGAAATCAGAAGGGGAGGGTATAAAATGATAAGAGAGGCTTAGCTAAAAATAGATGAAATATATATCATAAGGACTAGAGGGTAATATGCAAAAATGAAGTTAAGGTGATAGGACTTGGTTTGGAAATAATTTAGTTTTTTAAAACTGAAAGAAACTATTTGGGAAATCCTGCTCCTCTCACCATTTAAACAGCATGAGATAATTGTGTCAGTAAATATAGTGGTGATTTTAACATGCAAAAATCATAGTTAATTAAGTTTGAAAAACACTGTTTAGATGAAGATTATGGAAGAGATTCGGGCCCTCCCACTAAGAAAATTCGATCATCTCCCCGAGAAGCTAAAAATAAGAGGCGATCTGGAAAGAATTCACAGGAAGATAGGTAAGAGGCATTGTTTTTCTGTTCCTGCTTACATTGTCACCGCTCTGAGATGAGAGTAGTCTCTGATCTCTGAATTGTTGGAATCTCATACTTTTGAAAAGTACTTACTGTCCACTTAATATTTTGCATATTTCATATTATCTCAGGCTGTGCTTGAGTATGTAACTTGTTATCTAAGGTTAATATTGACACTTTCATTGTAGTGATAACAAAAAAGAAGTGGTATATCCCATTCAGTCACAAATCACTGGCACAATTATAACTAAAGCTTGTAGAATCTTAAGTTGTATAGCCTGCTGCATTTTGCTGTCTCATAATCAATTCTCCTTTGTTTAAATAATTTAACCATTTTGGAGAGTTTCTTTTCCCTTCATTTTACAAATGAGTTGTGATTTTAACTATAATTTTGCCTCATAAGACCAGGATATTAGGAGGACACAGTGGCTTATGCTTGTAATCCCAGGACTTTGGAAGGCCTAGGTAGCAGGATCGCTTGAGGCCGGGAGTTTGAGACTAGCCTGGGCAATATAAGGAGACCACGTCTCTACACAAAAATATAAAATTTGGCCGGGAATGGTGGCACTTGCCTGTAGTCCCAGCTACTCAGGAGTCCGAGGCAGGAGGATCCTTTGAGCGCAGGAGTTCAAGGCTGCAGTGAGCTATGATTGCACCACTGCACTCCAGCCCAGGTGACAGAGCCAAGACTGTCTCGGCGGGGGGTGGGGGGCGGGGGGAACAGGATATTGTAATTTCTGTCCGCTTAGTAAAGGTATACACACTCTCAAACTCGGTATAATGTAACTTTAAGACCTTCTTGGTGATAATGGTGATTATAGTGATGATGATGGCTACTGTTTATGATTAGTATGTGACAATCTCTATTATGTGTTTTACATACACTATCATTTAATTCTCACAACATCTCTATTTGGGTAAATATTAACTTAGAGGGGTTCTGTGATTTAACCAAAGTTATCCAGCAAATGGACAAACAGGTTTTGAAACCATGTCTGTTGGACTCCAAAGTACATTTTTTAACCATTAGAGCTCTATACCGCTTCCAAATAATACTGTTACAAATGAGCAGTTCAAATAAATGAAATATTTCTCACTAGTTCTCCTAAGAATCTTGGAGCACCAAAATCATTATTAAATTCATATATTTACCTAGTAGTTTTATTTATGTTGACAACCTCTAATACTTTTTTTTGCTGGAGCATTTCAGAAATGTGCTTTTAAGGAAAAATAATACAGAATTATACTGTTTGGAAACAAGCCATCTAGAGCTTCTTGGTGTATGTCTAACATAGTTGTTGTTTGTTTTTAATAGAGATGGGCTCTGGCCATGTTGCCCAGGCTGGTCTCAAACTCCTGGGCTCAAACAATACTCCCATTTCAGCGTCCCAAAGTGCAGGGATTACAAGTGTGAGCCACCATGCCTAGCCTAAAATAGTTTTTTGTTTGTTTTTTGAGACAGTCTCACTCTGTCACCCAGGCTGGAGTGCAATGGTATGTATGGTCTCGGCTCACTGCAACCTCCGCCTCCCGGGTTCAAGTGATTCTCCTGCCTCAGCCTCCCGAGTAGCTGGGATTACAGGCGCCCGCCACCACACCTAGCTACTTTTTGTATTTTTAGTAGAGATGAGGTTTCACAGTGTTGGCCAGGCTGATCTTGAACTCCTGACCTCATGATCCACCCACCTCAGCCTCCCAAAGTGCTGGATTCCAGGCATGAGCCACCTCACCCGGCCAAACAGTTTTATATGGCAGCCCAACTCAGAACTATTTTTCATTATGTTCATTATCTTATTTCTCCTAGGAAAGACCTGCTTTGTGGCATGTTATAATGTCTCATTTACATAATTAACTTCTAGCTTACAGTTTTTCTTGTTGCAGTCATTTGATTTTATTATTCTAAGTGCTGGAAGGATTGAAATAAATATAGGTTTTATTCCTATCTGTATGCCTTGTGTATTTATTCTCAGACCAGCACTCTGTTGATTTTTCTGTTTTCAAAGTTCAGCCTTCACTTAATTTTGCTGTAGTGGTGCTCAAAGATTAATGTAGTCTATAAACTCAATAAAAGAGGTAGAAAAAATAATATAATTCATCATTGTGTTAGAATTATGAATTTGGTGCTTATTTTGCATAAAAAACATTTATACAGAACAGTCACAGATTTCAGAATTATAAAGTGTCTTGGATTCAAGTTGCTTAGTAAAGGAATATGTTTGATCATTCTCTTTGCTTAGGAATCATGGATTCAGTATTTTCTCATTTGAGTGTGGTCTAGAGTATGGGGAATACCAATAATTATAAGACCTGCTATTTGAGAAAGGAAAACTTTGAAGGCAGTTTTTATGTGCGAGTTTTTGGTTTTTGTTCTTCAGAATTTTGCATGGAATCATAAAATTGTAGCACTGAAGAATACTAAATGATTTGCCTAAGCTCATACAACTAACTAATGACAAAGAGATAGACTACTAGGGGCTGGGTATGGTGGCTCACACTTATAATCCCAGCACTTTGGGAGGCCAGGACAGGTGGATCACTTGAGCTCAGGAGTTTGACACCAGCCTGGGCAACATGGTGAAACCCCATCTCTATTTTTAAAAATACGTAAATTAACAGAGAGATAGGATACTAGAATCCAGATTCTGGAGTTAAGACTTATGAAGACATAATGTGTTAGGTTGTGACTAAAAATTGTTTTTAAAAACTTCCCATTGAGCTTTGAAGCTCCTTAACATCTTATTTTACTTTGGAGAGTGATTTTGAGCTCACTTTTATTTTCTCCATGGTACCACCAGGCAGGACTATATGTTGATGTTTCTGATGCAAAGAAATATTGGAAGGAAATATTAATAGGGGATAATTCAATCAATTTATTTTCCATTTTGTTTTAGGTACATTTTTAGGCATATTGTAAGTTAGATAACTGAACTACAATTCCTGTTTCTGGTTGGTTTTTGGTTTTTTTTTTTTTTTTTTGAGATGGAGTCTCGCTCTGTTTCCCAGGCTGGAGTGCAATGATGTGATCTCAGCTCACTGCAACCTCCACCTTCCGAGTTCAAGTGATTCTCCTGCCTCAGCCTCCTGAGTAGCTGAGATTACAACCATGTACCACCACACCCAGCTAATACTTGTATTTTTTAGTAGAGACAGAGTTTCACCATGTTGCCCAGGCTGGTCTTGAACTCCTGGCCTCAAGCGATCTGCCTACCTCAGGCACCCAAACTGCTGAGATTACAGGCATGAGCCACCATGCCCGGACTACAATTCCTTTTAATAATTTTAGATATTTTAGCAGTTTTTCACATGTATATTTAGTGATCTTTTAGTATTTTACTATTTTATACTCTGCCTCTATTCAATAAATATTTTTCTTATTAAATATTCTTGTGAACCAAGCTTTGTCCGTAGGTGAAAAAATTCCAGCCTGTGTTGAGACACCTTCTTTTTTTCCTTTGAGTCTTTGGAAGCAGTAGTTTGTAACGTAGATAAAATTGTGCCTGTTCACCAGCATCCCTGTAAAGTAAGGAAATAAAGTATTCCTTAGCATTTGTTTGAACATTTTATATAGAAGAGGTATTTTTCACTTCTCAAGTCAGAAATCAGAGATCTGTGTTCACTTAAATTTTGAGGTAAGACTTACATGCATTTGCTTTTTTGCCTCCCTTTATAGTGAGGACTCAGAAGACAAAGATGTGAAGACCAAGAAGGATGATTCTCACTCAGCAGGTAGTAAACTATTTTAAATGTAAGAGGTATAATGCTATTTATATATTATTTTATTAGATGTTTTAATAAGCGATTTGTATGCCAGGTACTGTTGCAAATCTGGGATTACAAAGATGTTTCCATCTTCAAAGAGCTCCTAATGATTCTCAGTCCTGGTGGCTTATTACAGTCATCTATGAATCTTTTTAAAAATGCATATTCTGGGTCCTGTCCCAAAATTTCTGATTAAATAGATCTCAGTGGGATGTTGGGGCTTGGTTTTCTTTAAGTATCTACACATTATTATGCATGGTCAATATTAGAAATCATTTACATAAACAAAAGACATCAGACTAAATAGAATAATATATAAATATAAAACTTGGTAAAATAGAGGCGTTAAAAAGGGGGAGTGGTGGACTCTGGGTGGAAAAGCAAATGAAAGTTTCATTCCCACTGTTTCTAGCGGAGACATAGTCTTTTGAAACAGTAGCCATAGAGAAAGCTTTTTTTGTAAAAATTTTAACTTAAAAGAATTAATATGAATTAATGCGGAGTTTCCATGGCCAAATAAAATGTTCAGTCCTGATGATTCTACTTGCTCTTGGTATTTATTTTTAAATTTAATCTTGTAAGAATTGAGATTTTTAATCCATATTACTTCCAGCCATGTTAGTTTTCACTTGCATTCCCTTGCTGTTGTCTCCCTGGATCTCCCTTTAAATGAGACTGCTGTTTAGCTAATACAAAGGGGAGAGACAAAGTTCAGCTAAATTCACTCTGCTTGGCTGTTTTGCTTTCCCGTCTGTTCAAGTATACTATCTGGCTACCTAAGTTGAAAAGAAACTATATTAATCAATTTTGCACTATCTGGTGATCCTGTGATAATATAGTACATGCTTTCACTCATTTGCCTTGTAAATCCTAATTTGAATCTCTTACACTTGCTAGTTTATTGAGTACTTCTGGATAAATAACTCTGTACTAGTATTAAACTAAGCTTCTACCAAGTGGGTTTAGTTTTGGGTCTGCCATGTCAGCTTTATTCTGTTTGTCTCTAGATGAGATTTTTAAAAGTGAAAGAGATGACTTGAACACTGACCATGGCAAGGCTCATAGGACTAGAAGTGTTTTCAGAAGAGTGACCACTTAACCTTGACAGAATAAGGGAGCCTAAAACTTCAGGAGAAGGGCTGTAGGTAGAGACTAATGCAAATATGGTTTACTCCAGAGGCAATAGGCTGGCAGCCTACCCTTTAACCAAATTTATTCACAAACACAACTGTGTGTTAAAAAAGCTTTTTTTAGGCTGAGCATGGTGACTCATGCCTACCATTCCAGCACTTTGGGAGGCCAAGGCGGGTGGATCACCTGGGGTCAAGGGTTCAAGACCTGCCTGGCAAACATGGCAAAACCCTGTCTCTATCAAAAATACAAAAATATGGCTGAGCCCAGTGGCTCATGTCTGTAATCCCAGCACTTTGGGAGGCCAAGGCCGGTAGATCACCTGAGGTCAGGAGTTCAAGACCAGCCTGGCCAACATGGCAAAACTCCTTCTATACTAAAACTTTAAAAAATTAGCCAGGCGTGGTGGCGGGTGCCTGTAATCCCAGTTACTCAGGAGACTGAGGCAGGAGAATCACTTGAACCTGGGAGGCAGAGGTTACAGCGAGCCAAGATCCCCCCATTGCACTCCAGCCTAAGCAAGAAGAGCGAAACTCCATCTTAAAAAACAAACAAACAACAACAACAGCAAGAAATTAGCCAGGCATGGCAGCACGTGCCTGTAGTCCCAGCTACTCAGGAGGCTGAGGCAGGAGAATAGCTTGAACCCAGGAGGCACAGGCTGCAGTGAGCCAAGATTGTGCCACTGCACTCCAATCTGGGTGACAGAGTGAGACTCCAAATTTAAAATATATATATATATTATTTTTAATTAATAGACTCTAAGAATATGTGAAAGTAAATTTTTTATAGGCTTCTCCAAACATCTTTCACTAGTTGATCTAAATATGTATTTTAAAGATTTTCCAGCCGGGCACAGTAGCTCACGCCTGTAATACTAGCTCTTTGGGAGGCCAAGGAGCGTGGATTACCTGAGGTCAGGAGTTTGAGACCAGCCTGACCAACATGGTGAAACCCCGTCTCTACTAAAAATACAAAATCAGCCGGGCATGGTGGCACGCACCTGTAATCCCAGTTACTCAGGAAGCTGAGGCAGGAGAATCGCTTGAACCCGGGAGGTGGAGGTTGCGGTGAGGCAAGATTGCGCCATTGCACTCCAGCCTGGGCAACAAGAGCAAAACTCTGTCTCCAAAAAAAAAAAAAAAAAAAGATTTTCCTCAATCCCCTCTAAATTGAAATGGTCACAAGCCATTCATTATAAAGGATAACAGTTTGACATTATTTTAGGGTTTTCATGTTTTATGTCTTAGAATAAAGATTATTGGAAGACATTCTTCTTTCCCTCTCATACTATGTTAAGATATTTTTCTAACTAGCTTTTAAAAACAGTGAACATAGATTTGAATGTAATTGATAATTTTAGAGCAAAGCAGTGATGTAACTTTAAAGTATAGGAGTTATGTGTTCACGCTTTAATTCAGCTTAGCTACTGCTTAAAATTACATGTCTTTGTTGCTTTATATGTATTAGTGGGTACATAGTCTTGTCCAAGCTCATTCTTTATGAATTTAGGTCCTCCTTTATATATTTTGTAGAATTTTTTTTTAATTTTTATTTTATGTTCTGGGATACATGTGCAGGATGTGCAGGTTTGTTACATAGGTAAATGTGTGCCATGGTGATTTGCTGCACCCATCAACCCATCACCTAGGTATTAAGTCCAGCATGCAGTAGCTATTTTTTAGTGCTCTCCCTCTCCATCCCCCTACCCTGCCCCCTCCCTCGCCACAGGCTCCAGTGTGTGTTGTTCCCCTCCCTGTGTCCATGTGTTCTCATTGTTCAGCTCTCGCTTTTAAGTGAGAACATGCAGTGTTTGGTCTTTTGTGCCTGCATTAGTTTGCTGAGGATGATGGCCTCCAGCTCCATCCATGTCCCTGCAAAGGACATGATCTCCTTCCCTTTTTATGACTGCATAGTATTCCATGGTGTGTATGTACCACATTTTATTTATCCAGTCTATCATTGATGGGCATTTGAGTTGATTCCATCATTTTGCAGAAATGAAGGATAGAATTTGCCCTTTTACAATGAAATAAAGCTGCAGATTATATCCTATATTGGCCACTATGTTGGCTTTTTCAGTCAGTTACATTTTCAGTCAATTATTAATCTTTTGCACTATCTTGTCAAATACAAAATTCTTTAATCATTATGTCATGGTAATTCTGATATTGCAGAGGATAGTGAAGATGAAAAAGAAGATCATAAAAACGTGCGCCAGCAACGGCAGGCGGCGTCTAAAGCAGCTTCTAAACAGAGGGAGATGCTCATGGAAGATGTGGGCAGTGAGGAAGAACAAGAAGAGGAGGATGAGGCACCGTTCCAAGAGAGTATGTGAAGTTGTTTTGTGTACTTTGGTCGTTTGATCATAATTGTAGTTTGTGACCTTGGTTACTTTGGCATTTTCTAGGATGCTAAATGTTACAACCAGTCCCTTAAATTGGATAGATACTCCCTGTTAAAAGAGATGACTGTGTTGGTTCCTGTTAATATTTTAAAGGTTCAGAGATTCTCACGATTGCCCACCATTTGTAATGGTTGCACTCTTTATTTAATGATGTTTGTGTTCAAACACTGAATGAACAGTTGCTTAAGTAACAGTCACATTAGGCACTGTGATAGAGATTTGTATTTTGCCCTGGTGGAGGAGGTTGTAGACCTCTTTTCACAGAAAAAAAAATGTTCATAACAAAAGTTAGGTGTTTCACAGGTTAGTCATATTAGTTCATTTTTTTTTTTTTTTTTTCTTTTGAGACAGTCTCGCTCTGTCGCCCAGGCTGGAGTGCAGTGGTGCTATCTTGGCTCACTGCAAGCTCCGCCTCCCAGGTTCACGCCATTCTCCTGCCTCAGCCTCCCGAGTAGCTGGGACTACAGGTGCCCGCCACCAGCCTGGCTAATTTTTTTGTATTTTTAGTAGAGAGGGGTTTCATTGTGGTCTCAATCTCCTGACCTTGTGATCCGCCCGCCTCGGCCTCCCAATCTCCTCGGCTGGGATTACAGACGTGAGCCACGGCACCCGGCCCAGATTAGTTAATTCTGTGTATTTTTGTTTCGTGTTTGGTTTTCTTGTTTCACTTATTCATAATTGGACCAAAAAGGCCCTGTCGGTTCAGTTTTGTTTCCCTGGTCTCAACCAGTACTACATGGAAATGATGGAACTACCAAAAGTTATTTGATAGTTTCAGTTTTGATTCAGATCAGCTCTTACTCTTCCTGTTTTCAGTCTACTTTTCAAACACATCACTCATGTAACTCTCTCATGTAGGGTGCATGCAAAATCCATTTGACAACTGAGGCTGGTGATGACTCCAGTCAAATTGGTGCTACAGCTCCAAATAGAATCCAAGGGTGTTTGACTCCTATCCCACCCTCTAGTCATTCTTAGTACTCTCTTCCTTTTTCACTTGGAAGGATACGTACATTAAGTTAGACGTTGAAATTCTTCTTTCTTCTCAGAAGATTCCGGCAGCGATGAAGATTTCCTAATGGAAGATGATGATGATAGTGACTATGGCAGTTCAAAAAAGAAAAACAAAAAGATGGTTAAGAAGTCCAAACCTGAAAGAAAAGAAAAGAAAATGCCGAAACCCAGGCTAAAGGCTACAGGTAAGTTCTGGAGAAGTGAAATTAAATGTACTGCTTTAAAAATTTTGAGAAACATTATTTTCAATACAGAAATTCTTCATTAGGATTTGGCATTGACCTGATGTTTAGCAGGAATACAAGAAATCTAAAAGGGTCTTGTATTCTGCAACTGGAAGTATCTCTTATTAATAAAGACACTAGCCTGTTTAAGAGTCTAGTGGGCTTAGCCATGTTCTTCAACTATTGCCAGTACTTGAGCAAGATTTCAGAGAATGATCTATTTGTTTCAGACACAGTGGTAGAAATGCTGTATCATCATAGCTGTTACTGCTCTTTTTTCCTCACTGGTATCACAGTCTCAGCAGCCAGCAAAGACTTAATTGTGAAAATGCACAAACCTAGAGTAATACATTTAAGTTCCATGTTCTGAACTCTGCCCCATCCTCTGTGCTATCAGAATAAAACCACACTTGATGACATGAGTTAATTTTTTTCTGCGCCCTAATGGGTTCTCCTAGTTGGAACTAATTTGTTAACTAAATCAGAAATCAATTTGCTTTTTGTGTAGGTGGTTTTATTCTGTTAGGTAGAACTAGTCATTGTTAAACTTCTGTTTATCACTTCCTACTGTTAGGAATGATGGAACTATCAAATGTTTATTTGATAGCTTTAGTTTCTGAATCAGATTAATTCTTTTCCTTCCCTCTTTTTGACCTGCTTTTTATAAACAACTTTTAGCATAAACAACTGTTAGTTTACCAAGCAATTAAGGATGTTGTGCACGTGCTTCTTCATTACAGGTATTACTGTTAACATCATAGAGTGTTGGTAAAAACTGATGGGAAATACTGCAACATAGTATAGTAACTTATGAACAGTTTAGAAATTGAGATAGATTTACTTAGGGATATATGCGCTCCCTCGTGCCCACCTTGATTTTTAGTAAGTTGCGTATTGTCTTTATAGATTTTATTCTTACAGATTGTTTTATTTTGTAGCTGACTTGTATTAAAGACATTTTTTTCTCTTCCCTTCCCCAAATTATTTTTCTATTTTCAGTGACGCCAAGTCCAGTGAAAGGCAAAGGGAAAGTGGGTCGCCCCACAGCTTCAAAGGCATCAAAGGAAAAGACTCCTTCTCCCAAAGAAGAAGATGAGGAACCAGAAAGCCCGCCAGAAAAGAAAACATCTACAAGCCCCCCACCCGAGAAATCTGGGGATGAAGGGTCTGAAGATGAAGCCCCGTCTGGGGAGGATTAGAAGTGATGATGGTCTGGGGAGAGATTTTATTAAAAAAAAAGAAAAAAAAAAAAAAGAAAAAAGAGGGAGGAAAAAAAAGAACCTACTTAAGATAGAACATGGTTTTGGCTATGGCTTGACTCATGGGCTTTCAGTGCTTTTTTCCATTTGTTGAAAGTAACATTTCTCTCTCTCTTTTTTTTTTTTTTTTAAAAGCAAACCATTGTATGTTTAAGTGTTTAAGTTACCTTTTTGTCTATTGGTCTCTTTGCCAGCCCTCCCCTTTCCCAATGAAAGCCATGTCAAATTAATCACTGGATTGACTGCTTCATCTTTTTGTTTTTAATGAAAGGTATACCACAGTTGTAAAGCAATAAGATTTGAGATGAACATTATTGAAACTTTGCTTTTTGCTAAAAAATAGCAAGTTGAATAGTAATCAAAAAACATAGATTTTAGTTCAAAATGATTGCTCCTTTCTCTACCTAGACTTTTAAAAAATCAGTTGTCATCTAATAGAGTTTATTTGTCTATAGACACAAGTATCAATATCTAAAAAAAATCATGACCTTAAACTTCCACTGATGAGGCAGGTAGGAGATAAAGATGAATTCTGAACTGTTACTAAAAGTACTCATTTTTTTACCTTGTGGGGAGGGTGGGCAGTGGGGTTACCTGACTTTATTTGAGGGTGTGGGCTTTCTTTTTTATTTCATCACTTGTTATCTCAAAGAGACTCGGAGCCAGTGATCCTTTTATCCTGCTACAGTCTTTAGGGAGCTAAATAAATAAATAAATAAGCAAGGGCCTCCAAAACTGAAATCACTCTTGATTTCATATTTCCTTCTCTAAATATATATGTATCCTGTTTTTTGGATAAAATTTTACCAAGAATCAAAAAAAAAAAAAATACTCTAGAATTTAATCGACGAGATCATTCTACACATCACAGTGGATTTCTTTTCAAACTGACAATGGGTTTTAAGCAAATAAAGTTCCAGTTAATGTGACATTCAGTCACAAAGAGTTGAGATTTTTCCTTTATGAGATAGAATTGACATTCTTCTATGCTATAAATGTGCATTCAGGTCCCATTAACCATGTTCTGCTTTTATTTGGGGCTAGAACATTTTCTTTTTCATATCCCGATCTTCCCATTTCTTCATAGAAATGTGATAAGAAGTACATCCTTGTGATCCTGCTGCTTCGTAGGGCACCACTGCACACTCTGCCCTGAGTGCCGACCACCTCTGCTATAGGACACTATTTTCCTGGCCCTATTCTTCACTTATTTCCCATCCTGTCCTTGACTAGGAATATGTTAAATGCTGCTCCCATACAATTCAAGTTAGCTCTTGTCTTTTTAGTTGGTCCAACCCCTGCTTTACTGCTTATGCTGCTTAAAGCAGGAGGGACTAGAGAAACCAGGCATTTTAGCAGGCCTGTGTGCAGTTGATAATAGACTTTTTGCATGCCTTATAAAAGCAGTCAGGAGATAGATCCATAGGTTTGATCCTTCACATCTGATACCAGGCGCTAATGGGAACAAGGTTTAAAGGGTCCTGGTATGCTAATAAATTGAAAAATTAGTGAAATTTAACTTCTGCCTTTTTTTTCCTGCCTTTTAATCTAGATTTGCTTCCTCAATATCCTACTTTGTGGTTTACTAGGAACATGCTTACTCTGATTTTTTTTAAAAAACACACAGTGGCAGAGTCATTTCACTATTGCACTGTGTGTTAAAGAATGAATAAGGAGTTTTCAGTACATGGCCAAAAATACAGGACTTGAACATAAATAGCAGTTGGATCATTCTCTTTCATGATGGTTAAATTCAGAGTTGTGAACTTTGTAATGAGGGTGTTAAAGATTAATCTGTTTGCCTAAATGGGTTTGTTCAGGTATCCATTTTTAACAAAGAGGTTTGTGTTCATATAGTAAAAGACCGATCAGTGTTTCCACCATGCACTTCTATTTTTTAGGAGTTTATAATTTTAAGTCTTACATTCCTAGTAACATGTGGGCTTTTCTTAGGTTATGTTTCGTGAAGATTCGGGGGGAGGGCGCTTTTAAAACTTCAGCCTCAATTGTTTGTGTAACAGTCTGTTTAATATATTAATCTGCACTAACATCTCTGTGATATACGCACATATTTTAGAGGTAATCATGTCTTCTAGGTTACTTGTGTGCATTTGATTGGGCTTCTTGTTTAGAGTCCCTTTTAAAATTAATTCATTAGATTGAAAAATGTACTCTATATTTCTGATAGACTGGACAGAAGGATCTGTGTCCCCAAGTGAGACAGGCTCTGAATAACCTTTGTTTTCTCCACTTTTTATTGATGATTTAAAACACTTTAAAAGTCTTCCCCTCAAATCATGCATGCAAATTGGAGGACAGTGGTGGTGACTCAACTGGATACAGGTGCTCAATAGTCAGGCTTGATAGTGATGTCAGAATGCACTACAAGCTGTAAGCCGATACTGACTGGCCATTGGCACCACCCTTGACTAACCTTCCTCTTTTTCTCTAGTGTGCCTATGGTGAAATGGCAATAGCATTCACTGTCGTATTTTGCAGTGCTCAGGAAGTGGGACGTTAACTTTGAAGGTGCTTGTTTGTATTAGCTCTGCTAGGTTTACCTCTACAACGTAGATTTCGGCAGCTATGCTGACTGACACTACATTCTAGTTCTTAAGATTTTTTTTCCAGATCCCCCCTTCCCCAGCTAGACATACGTAGCATACTTACACCTTATTCAATCTATCTGTAACCTGCTGCTGCTTTTAGTCCTCCTCACCTCAGATCGGAATCAATGGAGTGGGCCCAGAGGATACATTTTAATTCCAGTAATGGTAGGTAGATTTGTCTTGCTTTCTAAAACATCTCCCCGTTTCATATTTCCACTCCATATTGATTCCATAAGGGAAAATTAAAGGGTGTTTCCTCCTGTAGGGAGGTAATGTAATGAGTGTGGACATCTTTTAATCTTGAGGAATAGTAGTTGATTTCCCTTGAAGGAGCTTACATACTGACTGTTTCCACAGTAACCTGTTTGCCCCAGTTCAATCCTCAGTTTAATACTTAATTTGGTACTGGCTCAAATAGCATTTTCTTATAGATAACAAATCAAGAGTGAAATTTGAGGTTATACACCAGTAAAGTTTTTAACACTTGTGAATATGGTCAGCTAGACTAAACTTGATTTTTTTTTTAATGATTTTTTTATCTGTGAACATTCAGATAAGTGGATTTTCAAGTACCGGTTGGGGAAGGGAATCGTGCTTTTCTTTAATTACTTTTACGAGATGCTTTGAGTGTAAGACAAAAGCAGAAATAAATATCAGGAGCAACGGGGAAAGCTTTATAAAAGATCATGGTGGCCATTGTTGCAGCTTTGTAGAATGAGTGCTGGTTTGAACAGATCTTTGCCTGCATCATTGGTAGCTGCACTGAAAAGAAAAAACTTTCACCTTAAGAATTTGAAAGGGAAGAAACCTGGGCTCTGGTCTTCATGGCATTTAGACTGAGATACTTAAACAGAACAGAAGTAATATGCATTTCCTGCCACAGGATAGAGAAAATGTAACAAGCTGGTTGCTCTTGAGGTTAGAAAATTGTCTGTTTCTCTGTGGATGAAGCTGGATTTACTTGAAAATGGAGAGGTGGTTTATTGTTTGAATATTGGGACATCAAGCTATAGCCAAGTTTCAGTTGCAACCAGTTTTCCCTTTGTCTGGGATAAATTCGATACAAATTATTCTTTTTGAATCCTGAATCCGTAAATTATACTTTTTTTTTTTTTTTTTTTTTTCAAATTCACAGAATTCACAGTGGTGCTGACTGTGTAATAACCACTATTGGGAAAAATCCCGTAAACCTGCCTGTTGCCATGCCAATGGAGTGACTGAACTGGTGACATCTGTTTGAGCATGCTTTGTGTGGCTGGTAGAATGCCACCGTTGTGCATACACTTTGTACATCAGGGGTGAAGGGAGGGTTTTCTAGATTACTGGGGGAGGGTGAAATTGGGATTTTTTGTTGTTCCTTTTTTGATGGGGTGTGGGGGTATAGTACTCAGCTTATGCCCTAAAATAACATGTATAAAAACCCCTGAAGTATTGTGTGGGTGTGTGTGTGTGAGTGTGTGTTTGTATACGTCTGGCAATTAAAGCTTTGTCTTCTGGAACTTAGTGAATTCTTTTCTCTTTTTCCTCCAGAAGTATTTGTTACCAGATTTGTAAATAAGAGCTCTACTTAGTTTGTTTACCATGAACATGTTGCAGCAAACCTTATGCATCTAATTCCTACAAGGTTAAAGAAAGACTTAGACTTGCCAGGTTAAGCAACAGCCAGGTTCTCAGTAATTGGTTGCCTTGATTTATCTTTTAGACTTCATTTTGCCAGCTCTAAAACTCCCAGTTGCTTGATTTTAGTCCTTAATCTTTTATGTTCTGAGCAGGAAGGGTAAAAGACAGGAACCTGCTTTACTGTATTAACTAGTCCATGGGCTGAGACCGGGGCATCTCTTTTCTTCATACTGCAATGTTGCTGGATACATGATCAGACACCAGAGGGTTGGGCGTTCTTGCAATACCTTAACAGTGCTGAAATCTGCAGCATGGTACTAAGGAAGTTAAAGTTTGAATGTAACCACTTTATTTAAAGGGTTTTTTTCTTTAATTTAAATGAAATGAGGTTGAAGTGAACATGATTTTGTTGACCATGTTCGTGAATTATAGATGCAACATGCATTGGTAGAATCGTGTGATGGTCTTTTGTGATCCTTAATTTTTACATATCCCAGTCTCTGTATGTATCTGCATAGACAAAGAAAAAACAAACTCCTGCTTTGCTTTTATTGAAGGGTTTCCAGGACTGCGTGTCTGCTCCTGAGCTCTGTTTTAAGTATGTGTATCCTTTGCTTGTATTTTGTATTAAAAAAAATAAGAAAAAGAACCCTTTATTGTTGAGCATGTTGGCATAGTCCCCTTTATTTTTTTCTCTTTTTGGGACATATGAAGCAAGTTATTCTTTTTCTGTATCTTTTTTCTTTTGTAAACTTTTTTTTTGTTTTGTTTAAAAATGGCTTTATAAAAGGGCTTTTATAACCCAGATGTGTGCTCTGTGTACTTCTTGTAATACTTTAAAGCAAACACACTAACTTACACAGCTTTGATGATCAGCTCTCAGTCCAGCCTGACTTTGGGGGAACTTATTTCCCTAATAAATTATTTAGAAACTTTGTGACCCTCCCTGTTGTTGGTAAAAGATAAGCATGTCTTGGTTCAAAAGTCAATACCTCAGGATGGAATCAAGAAGCAGTGGATTTACCAGTTTCTGATTGATTAAGGGAGCACTGGACTGGGTGCATAAGGATTCTTAATTAGCGTTTTTTCTCATGTTTACATCCAAGGTTATGAAGTGTTGTGGAAAGCAAAGTTTAACAATCATATATAATAAAAGATAATGTTTATACTCAAAAACACACTTGGATTCAATTCCAAATACCCATAAGAACTACACTGAATTTTGAATTAAAGATTACTCCTTAGGTGGAGAATGTGGTACAAGATCCCTCTTTAGAACAGGGCTGATATTGTAGCTATTAGGGCTTTTTTCTTTTCAACTTTTCCTCTTGTTTACATACTTGCCTTGTCAGCTAAATACTATAATTTAAATGTAAATTTGGCTTTGAAATTAAATGCTTCTAGCTAACTTTACTTTTTTTTTTTTTTTTTTTTGAGACGGAGTCTTGCTTTTGTCGCCCAGGCTGGAGTGCAATGGCATGATCTCGGCTCACTGCAACCTCCGCCTCCTGGGTTCAAGCGATTCTTCTGCCTCAGCCTCCCAAGTATCTGGGATTACAGGCGCCCGCCACCACACCCGGCTAATTCTTGTATTTTTAGTAGAGATGGGGTTTCACCATGTTGGCCAGGCTGGTCTCTAACTCCTGGCCTCCCAAAGTGCTGGGATTACAGACGTTAGCCACTGCACCTGGCCTTATTTTTCATTTTTTATATTTTTTTGAAATGGAGTCTCACTCTGTCACCCAGGCTAGAGTGCAGTGGTGCAATCTCAGCTCACTGCAAACTCCACCTCCCAGGTTCAAGCAATTTTCCTGCCTCAGCCTCCCAAGTAGCTGGGATTACAGGCATATGCCACCACACCTGGCTAATTTTTGTACTTTTAGTAGGGACGGGGTTTCACTATGTTGGCCAGGCTGCTCTCGAACTCCTGACCTCAAGTGATCTGCCCACCTCGGCCTCCCAAAGTTCTAGGATTATAGGTGTTAGCCACCCCTCCCAGCCATTTTTTTCTTTTATAGAGATATGAGAGTCTTGCTATGTTGTCTGGGCTGGTCTCAAATTCCTGGGCTCAAGGTATCCTCCTGCTTCAGCTTCCCCAGTAGCTCAGATTATGAGTAGCTGAGATTACAGGTGCAAGCACCCTACCCACATACATTTATTTCAGTTGTCTCAGGTTAACGTTGACTTTGGATGAACATTAACCATCTACTTTTCCTCATAATCCTTAGGTATTTTATGGATGACATAGACAATTTTATGTTTCAGGACAGTGCTGAAGAAAAATGCAGTCTGATTTAAAGAATTTCAAAAACCAACAAGTGGATAAACAGATAAAGAGAGGTAAAACACAACTTGGAGCTACCTAGACTCCTATCCATGAACATTGGTATGGAGTACTACACTGTAGTTGTGCAACACATATTACATTTAATTTTTCCAACAGTGTGAGTTCAGCAAGTGTTTGTTCTTCCAATTTTGTAAAAAATAATCTGGTTCAGTTTGAGGTTTGATGTGGCACCTGATGTAGCTAGTATGTAGTACAACAAGGGTTTGAATCAGTTCTGTGTGCTTTAAGTTATCACAGTTGTTCGTTCTAAAGCCAGCTCCATTTGGTATAAATGGGTCTGTTAAACCTTCTTCCTGGTATTGAGCTTTTGAGCATTTTGCTGTTCTCTCACATCTCCCAGTAACAGTGATACTTGAACCAGTCCAATGAGTTACATCAAAGATTTAATGGGAAAAATCGGAAACCATTGAGTAAGGAGATTTCTCATTGAATATTTCAGTTTGCTTGAAAATCCTGGTAACCCCTAGTTACAAAACCTCAAATTATTTAAAAGCTTTTGTTTTCTGATTATGTCTCATGATAGTGACTGTTGAGGAAAATGTTCATCATATTGACTATATAGCAGTTACAGTCTGCCAGTAGAGGGCGGTGTTTGTCCTCCATAGATAGTGGAGTGCTTGCTCTTCCCATCTCATTTTTAGATACTATGGGCTAGGCTCAGGACATTTTTAGATACTGTCAGCTAGGCTCAGTTGATACTCTGCAAGTGTATCAACACCTTGCCACTTACTTGGGTTATCGAAGCTCTGATCAGTGTACCCAGTTAACAACCTAGTGTATGTAGCAACAATCTTTTCTGAATTTTAAATAGGAAATAGAATTTCTTGATTCATGCGCATCTGTCCTCTTGTGGTGTTCCGTCTTTACATCTCCTAAGCCTATATGGATAACATCCCGAAATAAAAGTGCACACTGAAATTTCAAAATGCAGCTGTGAACTCTTTGCCCTATTTTGAAACAGGTGTTGTCTTTTGAAATTGCCTTCCAGCTCAAAAGCCTTGTTTCTTGCACAAGCAACACTGATAATGTGTTCACACACAACAAATACTCAGATTTGTTTTCAAGGTAATGTGGTAGTTTGTGTTCCTTTATCTTGATGGCATGCTTCTCTTTTCCTCCATTATCTTAATAGAATAGATAGGTACTCATTTTGACATGCTCCGGCTGGGTCACCACCAAGAGAAATCAATGTTACTCATGGGTGTGTCCCCTGGTTCAATAAAGCCCTGCACAAATATTGTGAAATAAATGCTGTGTTAAATCTGGGGCCAGGGAGTGAGAGGGTACAGCCAGAGTTCCCATCCTAATAAAGCAAATAATTACTTTAAAATATGATAACAAAATGTTGGAAATAATTGTTTGCCTTGATTTAGCAGTAAGCTGGCACCCAGAAGGGATTTGTTTAAAAATCTAATGTTAAGGAATAGGTCGATCAAGGAAGAGTACACATATATATTATTATTGGTAATGTTTTAGCTATTAAGTTGAATACACAAACCCTTTTATTAGAATGTGTAAGACCACCTCCTTGGCTGATGTGCAATGCAATGTGTCTAATAGTTACACTTTTTCCATCTTGGGTAGAAACAGAAATACATAGTCTATATGTAGTCAGAGCTCTCCTGATTATAAGAGATTGGGTAGATGGGTAAAGTAAGGCTCTGAAGGAGATAGAAAGTCATTGATCCAAGAAAAATGATGGCCTAAATTTTAGGATATGATAACTACCAATTTGGTAGCCCTACCTGATTGGATATCCGGTAAGAAGTATCCATAATGAACTGAACATGTGTAGTAATATAATTAACAAAAAATAAGGTGCAATGGCTCACACCTGTAATCCCAACATTTTCAGAAGCTGAGGCAGGAGGATCGCTTGAGGCCAGGAGTTCAGACCAGCCTGGAAAACAGTGAGATCCCATCTCTACAAAAACAAAATAAACAAATTAGCTGGGTATGGTGGCATGCACCTGTAATCCCAGCTACTGGGGAGGCTTAGGAGGAAGAATCACCTGAACCCAGGAGCTCAAGGCTGCAGTGAGCTATGATCGCACCACTGCACTCCAGCCTGGGTGACAGAATGAGACCCTGTCTCTTAAAAGATTAATAAAATAATAATTAACAAAAAATAGATTGTGAAACACTGGTGTTTACTAAAAAGTGTGTAGACAGTGACCCACACTAGATCCTCATTTTGTGGCTATAAATTGGGTCTCTTGTAGTTTACTAATTCAGCCTAGAGGTATACAAATACTGAACACTTTAAAAATATCGTTTTACTTCTGAGGTAGTTAGGAATAATGATATAGCAAAGCTCTTTTATAAGGCATTAAATGTCTTTAGGAATCAAAGACTCAATGGACGTCCTGTTTAGACCTTGGAACATAACCTGGGGCTTCAGTAACCTGACTTCAAATCTAATGCATGCCACATCTCAGTTACAAACCCCAGGCTCCCCCTGTTTTGTCTTTTCCTCCTACCGCTGACCTAATTTGCCCCATCTTGATTTTCCTTCTTGTGTGTGCGTATGTGTGCATGAATGCGTGCGCGCGTGTGCGCGCGTGTGTGTGTAGATGAACAATTAGTTTCCATGGGGTTAGTGTTTTTGATGCAAAAATACTGTTTATACATGAACTAGGTAGCCCTAGAGGTGGATGGGGAACCAGCTGTTCAGTAGAGAGCCACACAGTTGGCCTGAGTACAAGATAAATAGCATTCCTAAGCTCTATTGTAGGGAATGCTGGTATGACTTGAAGTACACAGGATATACACAGTATCTAATTCAAAAGAGTGGTTTTTGTGCTAGACTTTATAAAATGGACCAGTGCTGGGCCATTGGCAAAGCAAGTCAGTCCTTTTATCACCTTGCTTTCCCTCTTTCTCTTGCCATGCACTTAAGGGAAGCAGTAAGACCTCTAATATTTGGCTCTTGGGCTACTCTTCTCTAGAAGTCAACACCATTACGCAGTCATTGAGAAGCAGATGGCTCTCTCTCTGGAAGAGCTAGGTCTAAGTAAGGACACACTAATAATGCCAGACAGTGGAAACAGGAGTTCTTAGAGCATGTGTTGCTTCCACAGGTCACCTCTGAATTAGCCAGCAGTATTTATTGACAGTGAAAATTACGGTGACTATATTCCAACCAAAAACTGGGACCTGTGCTACAGTGAAGAGTTCTTTCATACTCCTCAACAGGAAAAACAGTTTAAGATATAGTTTGGTCTCATAATATTGGCATGTCTGGATATTTCTAAGGTTTAAGGAACTGAAGCAGGCAATGTTGAAAACTGGAGTATTCCAGGTAATGCATGTGAATAGTATGAAAAGTACTACAGGTGTTCCACAGCAGAGTTCAGAACAGCACATAGTGCTAACTATAGCATGAGTAGTCATTTGTTTTATTTGAATCCCCAATCACTTTTCCTTGTCTGATGACCTGCTTTGGAGACGCTATGTGGCTGGTTGCAGATGAAGTCAGATCAATCAACAGGGTGATCTTGGGCAAGTCAACTTATCCGCCTACCTCCCACTCTGCTCGCTTCTTCTTTTTATATAATGAGGATTATAAGGGACTGATTCTCCTCTGCTTCAAAGGGACATTATGGGGCCGGGCACTGTGGCTCATGCCTGTAATCGCAGCACTTTGGGAGACTAAGGCGGGCAGACCGCCTGAGATCAGGAGTTCGAGACCAGCCTGGCCAAGATGGTGAAACCCTGTCTCTACTAAAAATATAAAAAAGCTGGGTATGGTGGCAGGCGCCTGTAATCTCAACTACTTGGGAGGCTGAGGCATGAGAATTGCTTGAACCTAGGAGGTGGAAGTTGCAGTGAGCCAAGATTGCGCCATTGCACTCCAGCCTGGGTGACAGAGCAAGACTCCGTCTAAAAAAAAAAAAAAAAAAACAAAGGGACATTATGAGAATGAGTGAAGCCATAGGTACTCAATGCCTGGAACACAGGCTGTCTATGCACATGTGTTGCTGTTGGCATTGTAGACCAACTAGCCTCAAACAAAAGCAGCGATGTACCTCCAGGCAAGGTTTATGGGGGCTGAAAACCTCATTCCTGCAGAACTGAAATCCTTTTAGTTTTGTCTGTGAAGTATAAATGAGTTATTTATTAGTAAGAACACTCTTGCAGAAAGGTAAACTTTAACCAACTCACAGTATAGGATGGTTTTAGAGGGGAGGGAAGAGTGACAGGAACTTCCAAGTCACCTGCACTAGTAAAAGTTTTGTTTTGTTTTGTTTCTTCCCAGTGTGCATACACAGAATTATTGATTGGATCTTGAATGCTTCTTTAGCTTCTCATAGGAAAAAAAGAATTTTATCCAATGGTTTCAAACTGTATTTCAAGTTATGGGATATATATTACAAGTGAGAGAACATTCATTTTGGACTGGAAACCTGATTAGAAATACTTGTCAATAGCATATTTTCAGTCTACGAAATCATCCTATTTTTGTGTCCTTGATCTTTCAAGTTCAATACCAGAAAGGAAGCCACAAAACTTATAGGAGCCA
Organism: Macaca mulatta; assembly: GCF_049350105.2. Lineage (NCBI taxonomy): Eukaryota > Metazoa > Chordata > Mammalia > Primates > Cercopithecidae > Macaca > Macaca mulatta. The sequence continues at coordinate 63,468,312 of NC_133406.1, read as the reverse complement.
TGATTGGGGACAGAACCCTGCGGCTCAGCTGGGCTGTTATACTGATGAAATGTGACATCCTGTGTTCTCACAATACTGAAGCCTCACTAGAATGTTTTTTGTGGATGGCCCCTATCATGACGCCCTTACATAGACTGATAACATTTTGGCAATGGAACCCCAGGGACAAGCTATAAGATAGACACCGCCCTCATCCCCTGCAAATTCTCTTCAATCTGTGGGGAAGACCCAATTTCAACACAGTGAAGAGGCCTTTTTTAAATGTTTGATTTATGTAAGTTGAGTAAGAGACTGTATAAATACTGAAATTTTGGTCAGGAGCCTGTTATCTTGTAATACCCACTTCCTCCAGATTGCTAAGATCATCATGTGTGCTGCTTGGATAGATAAGATAACTCTCAGAAGTCTGAAGTTCCTCTTGTCATGTTATCTTGCTGAAGGAGATAGAACTAGTCATTTGGCTTTGGTAAAATTTTCACTTGTCTCAACACAATTTCTATCACTGAGTTCTGTTAATGTGCGTGACGCATACTTCCCCCTCATTAGGCCTTTTGGACAAGTGTCAGCATTTAAGGTCGTGAGAACTGGATTTTGTTCCCTCTTAAGAGGATGGTATTAAGAAAACTTCACTGAAAACTGGGATAGCATTTTTTCCTGAGGCTTCGCTTTCACAACATTCTTGTGGAGTCAGAATACTAACTTAGTTGGAGATAAACATACACAAGGCCGGTTCTCAGTCTGAAGACGCTCAGTGGTGAAGGAGTAGAGTGAGAAATAAGCAGCTCTGCTTCTGGAGCCCCCGTGTCTACCTACTTGACAAGCCAAGTTAGTTCTTGTTATGTCAATCAGACTTGCAAAGGAAGTTTCTCGTTTTGGGTTTTTTGCTCTTGATTTTTCCTGTTTTACCATAAGATTCTTAATTGAGAACACACATATTCATTTTCAAATCATTGTGAATGAAGAGAGGAGAGAGGCTAATAAGTAAATGCAACTGTTATACATATTGAGTATCAAGGTATTAAGAATTCTACAATTTGAGGCTGGGCGCAGTGGCTCACGTCTGTAATCCCAGCACTTTGGGAGGCTGAGGTGGGCGGATCATGAGGTCAGGAGATCGAGACCATCCTGGCTAACACGGTGAAACCCCATCTCTACTAAAAACACAAAAACAAAATTAGCCGGGCGTGGTGGCGGGGGCCTGTAGTCCAAGTTACTCGGGAGGCTGAGGTGGGAAAATGGCGTGAACCCGGGATGCAGAGCTAGCACACAGCCGAGATCGCACCACTGCACTCCAGCCTGGGCGACAGAGCCAGACTCCGTCTCAAAAAAAAAAAAAAAAAAAGAATTCTGCGATTTGATATTCTTTGATTGCCCATAGAAACGTGCTTTAAATCAGTGGTTCTTCAAATGTGGTCCCTGGATGGACCAGCAGTCTCCACATCAGCTGGTAGCTTGTTCAAAATGCAAAATTCTGGGTCCCACCCCCAATCCATTAAATCAGAAATTCGGGATGAGACTTCGCAGTTTGGATTTAACAAGCCCTCCAGTTGATTCTGAGGCACACTAAGGTTTGACAACGACTGCTGGTTTAAATCATGCCGAAGGATCAGCTGGACTAAATCCTTATTCTTTCCTTCTTGGAAAAAGCAACTTGGCCGGAGTGATGTTATTGAGACAGACCCATTATTGCACCCTCTGGGTTTGGTTTAACAACAATAACTAAATTCTATGGTTCCATCCTCATTTGCCATTCCTGGAAATAATTTTCTTCATTCTTGGATGGTTTCATCCCTCTGTTAGAGTCACCAGAGATAGAGCTGACCTTTTCCTCTTCGATGAATTCCACTGTCAGATGCCTCTTCAAGCATCTCCACTTTTTATCTTGTGACTTAAGAATCCTGGGTGCATTTGGACTTCCTATAGATTCAGGCCTTGGGGTTTTTTTCCTTCCTCTTTTTGAAAAGAAAACTGGATCCTGAAAATGTCTTTGAGAAACCACAGATGTTCATGTTCAAGAGAGGAGCTAAGAGAACATATACAGTATCAGCCTTTAATAATCTATGTCTTACCCTGGAGAAACTGTGGCTCTTATACTTTCTCCAACACTGTCTTAGTAATAACCGCAGCTCCCCTTTATTGAGGGCTTACTATGTTCAAGGCATCATCTTGAGCACTTATCCTGCCTTTTATCATTGAATCTTCACCACTGACCCATGAGTTACAGGTAATATTACTGTCCTCAAACTACAGAGGAAGAAACAGAGGTCTAGAGATGGTTAAGCAGCAAAGCCTGACAACCACAACTCTCTGCAAGCTTTTTGTTGACTAAGGTCAGCACCGATCAGCTGTATTTTGCTTCCCTTCACTTGCTTCCCAGAATATCGAGCCTCCAGCAGAAGCATCAGGGAGCAGTGAATTGACCAAAAATAGATGAAAAGAGAGATAGAGTGGGAAAAACTCTAGACAGAAAGTTAGGGAGCTAGGTCTGAGTTCTGGCTCCCCACTAACCAGCTAGGTCTTTGGGAACACAATCTCTCTGAGTCTCAGTTTCTGAGACTGTTAACCAGGTCAGTAACATCTACTTTTCAGGGTTGTCATAAGGATCAAACATGAAACTGCCCGACAAAAGACCTTGCAGTAATATCTTCACCCTGGGAGATAAGAAGTTAAATGGACATCAGTAGCAGAAACAAGGAGCAGCCTTGGTTGCTGAGCCACAGTACCTTTCATTCTTGCTGCCGAGGGAAGTTCCCTTTCTCCATGTTTTCTCTCAAGGGTGGGATGATGGCGCAAACTGGGTAAATAAGGGGAAGGGAGGGCGGGTTGGAATCCTACGGTCCACCATGTCTCAGCGCTCCTGACTCCCTCTGTGCCTCCCTGGCTGCCTTGCTGCAGACGCTATCTGTTTATTTATACTTGTTCTGTGAACTATCTGGCAAACAACACGCTTCTTATGTACATTCTGATACTTGTGGATGGAGCCAGACAGAGGTCTCTATTGGAATGCCCTAACTTTCAGAAGGGCACCAACCAGGCTGGCCTCATAACATTCTCTTGGCTGGTCAGATCTCCCTGGTTAGGTGATGGGTGGAAGGCATGATGGAAATAATATGTAACTGGTACCCCCTGTGAGACACTGAATGTGGAAGCTCTACCCTAGGAAATGGGACCATAATAATAAGAGCTGGGCAGTGGGGTGGGTTGGGAGTACTGTGAACTCGCTCTTACACCTCTCTCTCTAATGCTGCAGTGGATTCCTAAAAAGGAGGGAGGGGCCGGTGGTGGGCTGTTGAGATGCAGAATAACCCCACACAGCTCTCTTGTTCCTTTTCCCTTGCTCCCTTGGTGCACATGACTTGAGTTTATTTGAGCCTTGGAGAGGAAGACAGGCCACACTGGGTATTTCCCATCAGTCAGCTTTTGGCTCGCCTCTGCCTCCCTACAGGGGCTTAGCAGGGTCAGAGTGTGGTGGAGAGGCGGGGAATTCACATCCACACATAGGTGGATAGACTCTTATTGTCAGCTTTGTAGAACTGCGGGCTCTGGGTCTTGCTGGGAGGTAGAGAACAGCTGATGGTGAATAGAAGGTGAACAAGAAGCATGAAGCATGAAGAAAAGGACCACCTCCCTCTAGGAACTCAAGTTGCTCACGGCTGGGGGTGGTCCTGCACCCACCATTCTGAAGGGAAGTGGTGGAGGCTGTGATCTGAAAGAGGGCTTTGCGCCTTCGTGGCCTAGAAACCTCTTCCCTCCAACCTAGCTGTCAGGCTCACTATTTGCTTAGTGTAGGCTTTCAGAATAAACAGTGGCAACTAGGTAAACAAGGCTGTACTCTTTACTTACGGAGATATTGTTTTATTATTTGGCTGTGTTTCTCCTTTTTTTTTTAATATATATAAATGTGCCACTGTGGAAGGGAATGAAAGCTGATCTGCCAGCTAAATGGAGGACACATTTTTTGTTAGTGGGGAGCTTTGCTTTCATTTTTTTTTTTTTTTTTCCTTGAGAGAAGAAAAATCGACCTGAAGTGATCAGGAAGTGATACCTTGTTAAGTGGACAGTTTTGTGGGGGTTTTTTTTTCCTGTGGGATGGGGAGGAAGGAGAAATTTTTATCCTAAGGAGTCAGAGAAATATTGGATTATCTAAATCGGGATTTCCTTTTTTTTTGAGACGGAATTTCACTCTTGTCACCAAGGCTGGAGTGCAATGGAGTGAGCCACCACCCCTAGCCTAAATCAGGATTTCGTAACCTTAGCACAAATTGACAGATAAGTCTTTGTTTGGGGGAGCTGTCCTGTGCATTGTAGGATGTTTAGCAGCAGCACTGGCCTCTATCTGTCAGATGCCAATAGCATTCTCTTCCCTAGTCATTTTTTTGTTTGTTTGTTTGTTTGTTTGTTTTTTGAGATGGAGTCTCACTCTTTTGCCCAGGCTGGAGTGCAGTGGCATGATCTTGGCTCACTGCAACCTCTGCCTTCTGGTTTCAAGCAATTCTCCTGCCTCAGCCTCTGGAGTAGCTGAGATTACAGGCGCACGCCACCACACCCCACTAATTTTTGTAATTTTAGTAGAGATGGGGTTTCACCATGTTGGCCAGGCTCGTCTCAAACTCCTGACCTCGTGATCTGCCTGCCTTGGCCTCCCAAAGTGCTGGGATTACAGCCATGAGCCATCGCACCCGGCCTCCCTAGTCATTATTAAAAAAATAAAAAGAAAAGTGTTCAGACACTGCCACGTGTCCGCTGGGGAACAAAATTGCCTCCAACTGAGAACTACTGATCTAAATGTTTCCTACATTTTTTTTCCTAGTGATTTGGTCTTGAGTGTTTCATTCTATGGGTCTTATCAAAGAGCAAGGGACAAAGCTGGCTTCAGGGGAAGAAGCCCAACCCTTGGCCCCACTTGCCCTGCCTGGCTTAGGGAGCCCCAAGAAAGCTCTGCTTTTTCACCTTGACCACTGCAATCCATCTGGCAACCCAGACCTGGACTAGAAGCAGAGACAAAAGGGTCACAAGGAGGCACAGCACCTCTAGGAACGCACAACTAGGACTTATAGCTGGGGCCGGGCTTGCATCTGCCTGCCTCCTGCGCACAGTGCTCCTAATGCAGCAAGATTTTAAGGGGCTTCTATGCACCCTAGGGCACACTTAGTGTTTCTTGTTTGTGTTTAGCCTGTTCATGTGTATGGTAGAGAAATAGAGGGGCAGAGTGTGGAATTTTTGTGTGTTTGGGAGGGTGGGGGGCTGGAACAGGGGCTTCTCATCTCTCTGGAGCCCCTGTCTTGTCAATGCAGCAAAGGATGTGTTCACTCTCCAGGGTCCTCCCATTTCCCCGGGCTAATTACATGCCTCTTTAATGAAAGGAAATAGTTTCTCAGCTGAGCTGGGAAACCCAAGTCCCTGGTGCCCCCTCGTCATGGGTATCTGGGAAGGACAAGAAAGGAAGCAGCTGCTCCTACTCCTTGCCTTCCCCACCCTCTCGAGGGGTGCCCGGCCCCACCTGGAGACAGGAACCATTTCCTTCTGCCAGCAGGAGCCTCCAGACCTGCCACTGGGCATGGCCAGGACATGGATACGTTGAGAAAACCCAAGCAAAGGATGGGATTAGATGGTGGATACAGGCTGGATGTCAACCAGACCCCTGAGGAAGTCAAGTTTTTTATTCATTATTCACAGCCCCTTAGCCGCAGCCTGGGAGTGAGGGAGTGTGACTGTACCCCACCCCTGCTGTGTACAGCTGCTGGGGACAGAGCCGGCTGCTCCAAGCTTGGCTGGGGTTGGGGGCAGGGACACAGTGGGGAGGCAGGGGAGATTGGCTGAAGTCCCAGGACAAGGCTGCGAGATCTTCCTCTCCCTCCAGAGCCTCCCTCAGTCAGCACAGTCTCTGGGAGGTGGTTTCAGAAAACAGTCAGTTGGGGACTATAGGTGAGGAGGGCTGGGGAGAGAAGTTACCAGTCCAGGAAACAGCTGGGCTGCTGTTTCCCTAGAGAGGTTACTCATGGAGCAGATTCCAGGATGTGAGGGTTCTGGGCACCTTTCCTCTTTCCACTACTGGAGAGAGAGAGAGAGAGAGAGAGAGAGAGAGAGACCCACAGCGGTTCCATGGTCTCTTCAATACCTACAGTGAGATGGAAGCTGGTCAGCTGGGAGCCTGGCAATGTGGGATTACACAAGAGAAAATCTCTGGCCTCTTCTCTTTCAGCCCCTAACCCTCCCAAATACACAAAAATTTCATACTTTGCCTCTATTTCTCTATCATACACATGAACAGGCCAAACACAAACAAGAAACACAGGGCTATCCCGAAGTTTCTAAGAGCTTCCCACCTCCCAATTCTCCTTTAAAAACATAACATGTCAAAGTTGAAGAGACTGGGATTGCGGAAATTGGGAAGAGGAGTGACCTGAATATATGGTCCTTCACCGATCATTTAGCAATGTCTTCCCGGAAGAAAATCAGGACAGTCACTTGTTGTGCACTGATGGCATTCAGCTAGATAAGAGAAACAGGCAGAGGAAAGAAACCAGGAACACAGTTGAGAGTACAAGCCCTTTGAGGGCAGGAGACCTTTCAAGTCTTTTATGTTTGGTTGTTTTTTGTTTTGTTTTGTTTTGTTTTTGAGATGGAGCCTTGCTCTGTCACCCAGGCTGGAGTGCAGTGGCGTGATCTCTGCTCACTGCAACCTCTGCCTCCCAGGTTCAAGCAATTCTGCCTCAGCCTCCTGAGTAGCTGGGATTACAAGTGTGCACCACCACACCAGACTAATTTTTGTATTTTTAGTAGAGACAGGGTTTCACCATGTTGGCCAGGCTGATCTCAAACTCTTGACTTTAAGTGATCCGTCCACCTCGGCCTCCCAAGGATTACAGACATGAGCCACCGCGCCTGGCCTCAAGTCTTTTTTTGAATTAAACATTTTATTGAGATCATTGTAGATTCACATGCACTTATAAGAAATAATACTGAGATATTTCTTGTATACTTGCCCAGTTTCCCCCATTGATGATACTTTGCAAAACTACGGTAAAATATCACAACCAGGATATTGACACTGATACAATCCAACAACCTTATTCAGATTTCCTGTTTTATTTGTACCTGTGTGTGTGTGTGTCTGTGTTGAGTTTTATACAATTTCATCACCCACATGTGAGTATCCACCACCTCAGTCTAGATTCTGAACAGTTACTACACGAAGGGGTCCCTCATGTTGCCCTCTTATAACCACACTTCCTCCCTTCCCATTCTCCTTTCTGTACCTAATTCCTGGCAACTACTATTCTGTCCTCCATTTCTAAATTTTCTTTTGAAAACGTTCTATAAAGGGAATCATATGGCATGTGACTTTTAGGGATTGGTTTTTCTCTTGGCATAATTCCCTACAGATCCATCCAAGTCATTGCATACATCAAAAGTTTAGTCCTGGCTGGGCACGGTGGTTCACTCCTGTAATCCCAGCACTTTGGGAGTCCAGGTGGGCAGAATGCTTGAGCTCAGGGGTTCAAGACCAGCCTGGGCAACATGGCAAAACCTCATCTCTACAAAATATACAAAAATTAGCCAGGCGTGGTGGTGTGTGCCTGTAGTCCCAGCCACTCGGGAGGCTGAGGCATGAGAATTGCTTAAACCCAGAAGGCAAAGGTTGCAGTGAGCCGAGATCGCACCACTGCACTCCAGCCTAGGAGACAGAGCGAGACTCTGTCCCAAAAAAAAAAAAAAAAGATAGTTCATTCCTTTTTATTGCTTAGCAATAATCTGTGGTATGTTAGTACCAGAGTTTGTTTGAACATTCACCTGTCGAAGGACATTTGAGTTGTTTTCCATTTGGGGCTATACAAATAAGGCTGCTATGGACATTCATGTGACAGTTCATTTTTATGTGAACATCAAGTTTTTAGGTGTTTGTCTATCCAGTGACAGTATCATGCCGGGCACACATCAGATCTTCAGTCAGCGTTCCTTGGAAATGACTCAGGACAATCTGCTCTAGCACTGCAGTCCAGGTGGGAGTAGGGAAGAAAGCAAGAATGATGGTGGGGGGTGGTCGTTTCCACGAACAATGAGCCAAAAATCAAGGCTCAGTCTGAGGAAAGGATTGATCAAAGGATGCGTGGTCATCATTAGTATTAAGCAGTTGAGACTACAGGAGGCCAAATTACATATAGGGAACAAATGGTGATATATAGGTGAGAGTGACAGTGGACATGGCATGGGACAGTGAGTGAAATTATATACATGCAGGTCACAGGAATCCTGAAGTAGCTCTAACAGTGATGACAGCAGGGGCTTTGGGAACACCTTATTCAAACCCTGCGTCCACCACTTTTTAGCTGTGTGTTCTGGGCAAGGTACTTAATCTCTCTAAGACTACATTTTCTATTCTGTAAAATGAAGATATAATAGTATTTTTCTCATAAGAGTCCTGAGGAATGAGTAAAATAGGATACATAAAGTTCTTGACTCACAGTAGTCCCTGAATGAATATTAGTTTCCTTTCTGCCTGCCCTCCCTAACGGGAAGTAAAGAAGTAATAGATATTAGGGGTGCAGTGACTCATGCCTGTAGTCCCAGCAGTTTAGGAGGCTGAGGCAGGAGGATCACTTGAGCCTGGGAGTTCAAGGCCGCAGTGAGTTGATTGTGCCACTGCACTCCAGCCTGGGTGACAGAGCAAGATGCTGTCTCAAACAAACAAACAAAAAAAATAAGGCTTGATGTCTCACGCCTGTAATCCTAGCACTTTGGGAGGCTGAGGCGGGCGGATCATCTGAGGTCAGGAGTTCGAGACCAGCCTGGCCAACATGGCGAAACCCTGTTTCTACTAAAAATACAAAAATTAGCCAGATGTGGTGGCAGGCACTTGTAGTCCAGCTACTGGGGAGGCTGAGGCAGGAGAATCACTTGAACCTAGGAGGCAGAGGTTGCAGTGAGCCAAGATTGTGCCACTGCACTCCTGCCTGGGCAACAGAGCAAGACTCCATCTCAAAAAAAAAAAAAAAAGAAAAAAAAGAAAAAGATATTGGGGCTGGCTAGTCAGGAAAGACCTCTGAAAAGGACTTTGGTTTAAAGAAAGCTTGTAGGGGGCATATGAGTAAGACAGAGGACAGATTGAACTCAGGTAGGGAGACTGGACTCAGCAGTGGACTGAATTAGATACAGGCCCCCTCTGGAGCATAGGGTTTGCCTCAAAGCAGAGCAGGAATTCACAAATAGGGTTTGGCCCAAGGAGTCACTAGCTCAGTTACTGCTTGGCTGGGTACTCCACACTCTGTTTTTTCTGCTTTCAAGGTGAGCTTCTCCTTGCTTTATTAAAGGCCTGACACAGACAGTGGGCATCCCTCTTTGGAGCAGCTACTAGGGTGTGTTGGACAAGATGCTCGCCTGCCCCTCTCCTCCAGCCTGGCACACGCAAACCATCCACTCAACCACCCCTTCTTCAGATTCCAAACCCCAAGCAGCCAAAGTCCTTGGTCCCTCCAACGCCTTCCAGAAAGTTCCTGGCCCTGCCAGCCCTCCTCCCATGGCTACCTTTGGTCTCATGAAGACACTTGACCTTTTGATCCCATCGTGGGCCACTGGAATGAGGGGGAAATAGAACCCTCCTTTCCTTGTTCCCACTCTTGTTTCTTTGGGACATGGGTTACCTCCCTTCGGGTCTTTTGGAAGAGAAGGGGATCACAGGCTCTCGAGTCTCTGTTTCCTGCTCTCATCTACTCTTCCTGCCTCTGGCACCTCCCAGCTCCTGACTTCCTCCTGCTTCCCCCTGGAGCCAGAGATGTGGGTGGGAAGAGCCCCTGGCCTTTGAAGCCAATGGTGGTGGTGACCAGGGACAATAGGCCACTGCACTCCTGAATGCATGGTCTGCCAATTCTCTCTCCCATCATCCTTTGGGCCTCTGGTCTTGCCTCCTCCAGAGTGGGCATGGGGTAGGGGAGATAGAAGGAGGAAGATAGAGATAGAGTTTGCTTTGTATATGGCCAGTTTAAAAGAGCCCTCCCACCTCATTCAAGACCCTCCCCGCCACTCTAGTGGTCACAGCACATTTTCTGTTCTATTCCAAACTTCTTTGTGGCAATCATTACTTTTTTCACTGGTTTTATTGATCCCTGCCAAATTTATACCTCCCAAAATGACCTTTAAAAATGTACATTATGGGGCTGGGCATGGTGGCTCATGCCTGTAATCCTTGCACTTTGGGAGGCCAAGGCGGGCAGATCCCCCTGAGGTCAGGAGTTCGAGACCAGCCTGGCCAACAGGACAAAACTCCGTCTCAACAACAAAATACAACAACAAAAAAATTAGCTGGGTATGGTGATGCATGCCAGCTGCTCGAGAGGCTGAGGCAGGATAATCTCTTGAACCCAGGAGGCAGAGGTTGCAGTGAGCCTAGATCGTGCCACTGCACCCCAGCATGGGCAATGGGCAACAAAGCGAGACTCCCTCTCAAAAAAAAAAAAAAAAGTACATTATGGGTAGACTGGGCACAGTGGCTCATGCCTGTAATCCCAGCACTTTGGGAGGCTGAGGCAGGCAGGTCATGAGGTCAGGAGTTCGAGACCAGCCTGGCCAGCATGGTGAAACCTTGTCTCTACTAAAAATACAAAAGATTAGCCGGGCATGTTGGCATGCGTCTGTAGTCCCAGCTACTCGGGAGGCTGAGGCAGGAGAATTGTTTGAACCCAGGAGGCAGAGGTTGCAGTGAGCCAAGATCACGCCCCTGCACTCCAGCCTGGGCAACAGAGACTCTGTCCCAAAAAAATAAATAAATAAAACATAAAAATAAAAATGTACATTATGGCCAGGTGCAGTGGCTCC